>NW_027415589.1:0-600000 GCF_964106895.1 Numenius arquata
AATTAATTCTAAGAAAAGATCTGGCCACGTGGTCAGATGACATCGTGAGGCCAGAAGAGTGGTGGAGAAAAGTGACTTAGAGGTGCAGTCTCTGGTCCCAGATGGTAAAATACAAATTGATTGTGAAACTTAGGTGGGAAAATTGAAAAAGCTAAATGGCCTAAAGTTTCACAGAGAAAAATAATAATAGCATTTGCATTGTTGGGGTCCGTTGTCGTGGCAGAGTGTAGAAAATCCCATTGAGGAACAGAGGCTCTGTATAAATACTTGAACCAGCTAATATTCACCCGAAACCTCTATACCACTATTAGGCAAGTAACACAGCAGTGTGAGGTATGTTTGCAGAGTAATCCCAAAACAGGCCCTAAAGCCCAGCCTGGAGAAATAGGGAAAGGAAATTATCCAGGGCAACAGTGGCAAATTGATGTTTCAGGGCTCCCAAGAAAAGGGGGGTGTTTCGATACCTGTTGGTCTGGATGGATACCTTTTCAGGGTGGCCAGAAGCATTCCTTGCCGAACTAATAAGGCTAGGGAAGTAACCAAGGTACTGTTGCAAGAAATAATACCAAGATTTGGGGTTCCCGCGATAATCTCATCAGATCGGGGTTCACACTTCATTGCAAAGGTTGTTCAACAAGTCAGTAAGCTTTTAGGAATAGACTGGCAGCTACATACCCCATGTCATCCACAATCAAGTGGTCAAGTGGAAAAGATGAACCACCTAATTAAGCTGCAAATTGTAAAACCAGGCCAAGAGGCCAGTTTGCCTTGGCCTCAGTCATTACCTCTGGCACTCCTGAGAGTTAGAACTAAGCCCAGAATGAAGGAAGGGCTAAGTCCTTTTGAAATACTGTATGGGAGACCCTACATTGTGCAGGCGGGAACATCAACTGAAATTAGGAACAAAGTATTAACTGATTATATGATAAGCCTGCAAAAACAGCTTCAGGAAATAGAGAAGCTGGTCTTAGGAACTAGAGCCCGAGGTCTCGAGGGGCCCGTGCACGATATCGAACCGGGAGATTATGTGTATGTTAGATCTCTTTCAGATTCACCTTTAAAGCCGAAATAGGAAGGTCCGTTCCAGGTGCTGCTGACTTCTCACACGGCAGCCAAGATTGAAGAACAAGCCTCATGGACACATCATACCAGAGTGGAGAAAGCCCCTAAACCTAAACCACGACAGGAGTCGACGCCTACCGGACCTTTAAAACTTCATCTCCAAAGACAGAAATCTGGACTCTTGTAGCCTTACTGTGCTGTGGCTGCATCCATTAACGCGAATGCTTACGCATCCCTTGTAAAGAGTGTTGTAAAATATACCAATGTTAGTGACTGTTGGATACGTGAGCAAGCTGATGACTTTGATTCCCCACTTTTTGGAGTCCCTGTAAGCAACTGGACAGACATAAATCCGTATGAAATGCTTAAATCCTCACACTCCTGTCGGACGGAAAGCTCTTCATTAGAGCAAGTAACCTACACTTTAGCATTAGCAAACCGCTCTGTGCCGTACATAAGTTACAACCCTGCGGGAGCATCACCAGGGCAATTTAGCCGTACGGACCTCGGCAACTGGCCCACAACAGCTTTGGTCAAAGGGAACATAACTAGTGTTGACAAGCCAATAAACTCTACAAAAGCTTCTCCGGGAGAAGGAGAACAGAAGCGGGCACAATACTTGTACGGCAGAAGCGCTGCCGATACTTCCCCGGCTATAAGTGCTACCTGTAACCTACCGGAGGGGTATTGGTGGCTCTGCGGAGATTTAAAGACCTCACAACCCCCCTATGACATCATAACCCCATCTATGACATCACAACCCCCTCTATGACGTCACAACCCGTCTATGACATCACAAACCACTCTGTGACATCACAACCACACTCTATGACGTCACAACCGAACTCTATGAAATCACAACGCCCCTCTATGATGTCACAACCCCACTCTATGACATCATAGCCCCTCTATGACATCACAGTCCCACTCTATGACGTCACAACCCGACTCTGCGACATCACAACCGAACTCTATGACGTCACAACCGAACTCTATGACGTCACAACCCACTCTATGACATCACAACCCCACTCTATGACGTTACAACCCGACTCTGTGACATCAGAAACCCCACTGTGACGCCACAACCGCACTCTATGACGTCACAACCCCCTCTATGACATCACAACCACACTCTATGACATCACAATCCCCGATGACGTCACAAACCCCTCTATGACGTCACAACCCAACTCTGTGAAATCACAACGCCCTCTATGACTTTGTAACCCCACTCTATGACATCAGAATCCCACTCTATGACGTCACAACCCGACTCTGTGACATCCCAAACCCCACTATGACGTCACAACCGCACTCTATGATGTCACAACCCCCTCTATGATATAACCCCATCTATGACATCACAATCCCCGATGAGGTCACAACTCCCATGACGTCAGAACCCCACCCTATGACGTCACAACCCTACCTCTATGACATCATAGCCCCCCTATGACATCACAACCCCATTCTATGACATCACAAACCCCACTATGACGTCACAACCCCACTCTATGACATCATAACCCCTCTATGACATCACAATCCCACTCTATGACGTCACAACCCGACTCTGTGACATCACAAACCCCACTATGACGTCACAACCGCACTCTATGACGTCACAACCCCCTCTATGACGTCGCAACCCCACTGTATGACATGATAGCCTCGTCTATGACATCACAACCCCACTCTATGACATCAGAAACCACTCTGTGACATCACAAACCCCACTATGACGTCACAACCCTACCTCTATGACATCATAACCCCATGACATCACAACCCCACTCTATGACATCACAAACCCAACTATGACGTCACAACCCCACTCTATGACATCATAACCCCTCTATGACATCACAATCCCACTCTATGATGTCACAACCCGACTCTGTGACATCACAAACCCCACTATGATGTCACAACCCAACTCTTTGAAATCACAATGCCTCTCTATGATGTCACAACCCTACCTCTATGACATCACAACCCCACTCTATGACGTCACAACCCGACTGTGACATCACAAACTCCACTATGACGTCACAACCACACTCTGTGAAATCACAACGCCCTTCTAAGACGTCACAACCCTCCCTCTATGACATCACAATCCCCCTCTATGACATCACAACGCGGTTCTGTGACATCACAAACCCCACTATGACGTCACAACCCGACTCTGTGACGTCACAACCGCACTCTATGACGTTACAACCCCACTCTATGACATCACAACCCGACTCTGTGACATCACAAACACACTCTATGAAATCACAAACCCCACTATGGCGTCACAACCCCACTCTATGACATCAGAAACCACTTAGTGACATCACAAACCCCACTATGACGTCACAACCCAACTCTGTGAAATCACAATGCCCCTCTATGACGTCACAACCATACTCTATGACATCACAACCCCACTCTATGACATCAGAAACCCCACTCTATGACATCAGAAACCCCTCTATGACGCCACAACCTCACTCTATGACATCCCAATCCCCGATGACGTCACAACCCTCCCTCTATGAAATCACAACCCCACTCTATGACATCACAAACCACTCTGTGACATCACAAACCCCACTATGACGTCACAACCACACTCTGTGAAATCACAACACTATTCTAAGACGTCACAACCCTACCTCTATGACATCACAACCCTCTGTCTATGACGTCACAACCCAACTCTGTGAAATCACAACCCCTTCTATGACGTCATAACCCCACTCTATGAAATCATAACGCCCTCTATGACATTGTAACCCCACTCTATGACATCTCTATGAAGAGCTTTTGGAGCGGGATCTCCAGAGAGAAACTCCTCCCTGGCTGCGGATGAGGTGGGACCGCCAAAACCCCCCCCTTTCTCATGGAAGATGCTCCCGAGAGCACCGTCGGCTCTTATCTAGCCACTTTCCTCCCAAAAACAAGCCATCTCCTTCCCTCCAACGCTACGGGGCCAAGACAAGACGGGAGAGAACCCAAACGCCCTATCAAGTAACTCTGAAAAGGTGGAATTTGCCCCTTTCCCACAAGAAAAGCCTGAAGAGAAACCTTTCTCCTGCGGCTCGGGCTTGCTTTCCATGTCACCCCAGGGCTTCCAAACCAGGGAGGCTCCTTCCTCCTCCTCTTCCAAGAGGGACCTGTCCCGCAGGGCAGGCAGCTCCGCCTGCAACTGCTCCCCGGCATTGATGCGGCTGAAAGGGGGAGGAAGAGGAGGGGGAGGAAGGCACGTCGGGAATGGATACGGCGCAACAAACGCTTCAAAAGAGGGAAAATGTGGTGAGGTGGGGCAAAACCGGTCCCTATTTCCCAGCAAAACATCACTCAGTCTTCCGCCACCAACTTCCACCGCCCCTTCCCACCCCCAGCGTTACCCTTCGGCCACTGGAGGCTTTTTGGGCCCCATCGGGCAGGACAATTTGGGGGTTTCCCCAAAAAAACAATCCAACTGCTGAATGTCACTCTCCACAGCGGTAGGAAGCTGCCACAGCCACGGCCAGCGAGCGACCGCCGCCTCGGAATGTTGTGTGGAACGTGGGAGGCCGGCAACGGCCTGTGACGTCAGCAAAACCAGTGCTTTACTGGGACAGCACTGGGCCTTTGGGGGGGTTTCTGGCCCATATGGGGGACCCTCCACCCAAAAACACGCTGTGGAGAAGGGGCCGAGCGACACCCACCCCCACCCCCACTTCCCTCCTCCCGTTTTCCCAGGGGCCGCCCTCATTCCCACGGCTCAACGTGGATTTTTGCCTCATCCTCCATCAAAAGAACCCCAAAAGCCTGGATGTTCTGCCCAAAAAATCTGACAAAACCACGCTGGGGATAAAAATCTTTCCGCCAAGACCCTCCTTTAGCCTTCCTTGCCCTCCTCCTCCTCCTCACACACCACTCCATCCCCCACAAAATTTCCCCCTTCTCAGGGAAATCAGGGCTCTGGAGAGGGACCCTCCGGCTACCACTTCACCCCTGCGGCTGCCCCGGGCCAGAAGGCGGGCATTGAGCCATTTGGGCCTTTTCTAGAAGCAAAAGGAGCAAAGCGAAACCCCGGGGGCCCTTTCCATCCCCCAATCCCCTAGTCCATGGGCTGCAGTCATCATGCTCTAGTGCAGTTCACTCTCTTCACAAGTTGGAAGCCCACGAGAAGCACAGTTAGGACACCACATTTTAAGAAAGCAAACTTCCAGCTCTTCAAGGAGTTAGGAAATATGTATATGTTAAGTCTTTTACAGATTCACCACTGAGGCCAAAGTGGGAAGGTCCCTTCCAGGTACTGCTGACCACTCACACAGCCATAAAGATTAAGGAACAAGCCGCTTGGATCCATTGGACTCGCGTCAAGAGAGCTCTGGAACCCCAATGGACATCAACGCAGACTGGACCCCTGAAGCTTCGCCTCCAACGAAAAGATGGACATTAGTAACCTTGATAGTCGTCAACATGCCGGGACTTTGTATTTCGGGGGGAGGGACATGGGATACGAATACATATACACAAAGTCTGGAAACATTGGTAAAAGCTACTAATCTGTCAGATTGTTGGGTATGTACCACCTTACCTAAAGGAGAAATGAAATTACCTCTATATGGGGTGGCAGCAAGCAATTGGAACTATGCCAACGGAACCTGGCCCAAATTTTGGGCAAAAGGGGGAAATGAGTTGAATGGATATTGTGAATACGATGATAATGTCTACCCCTTAGGACCCAGATTTGATTTACAACTATTGAAAGAAGAGCTTGTGGTATTAATTAGCAGTAACAATTGTACCTGGGAACACGGGGAATATAGACACAGGGGGCCGGTGAATAAGACAATAGCCTGGGGATGGAGCAAGTTCTGGATTAATAAGACAACTGTTGATGTGGGGAATTGGGATCTAACAGGGATAAAGGCAACGTATATTGACTTTTGCGACAAAACCCAACTAGTTGCATATAAAAGTAGTGGTGTTTCTGAAGGAGAAGGATATTCGTGGGAGTATGGATGGTATCAGGCAGGAAAGTTTTTAGGTGCGAATTTGACAGCAACTATTGGACCCTGTAAGTTACCTCAAGGGTATTGGTGGTTGTGTGGAGATGGATATAGCAGAAAACAGCTGCCCGCAGGATGGAAGGGAACTTGCACGATAGGCTATCTAACTAGCCAGGATACGGTGTTTAATCAGTCTGAAATCCCCTCAGGTATGTTGAGAACACCTTGGAGGAGAATTCGGGGAGTAGAAAACCCTCTAGTGACGAGGGGAACAAGATCCCATAGCTTTGCAAGGTGGCTTATACCGTTCCTGGGCGTCAGTGAATTGGAGAAAGCAATTGTAAACATATCGGCCACTATAGAAGTGCTTGAGAAATCTACAATCGATGCTATACGGGCACTTCAACAAGAAGTCCAGTCATTAGCAAATGTGGTTGGGCAAAACAGAATGGCATTAGACTTATTAACTTGGAAAGAGGGAGGCTTATGTGCAGTGATTAATCAAAGCTGTTGCTCATATGTAAACCAAAACGGAAGAATAGAGAAAGACTTACAAAATCTCATAGCTAAAACTCAGATTTTGCATCTGACTGCGCAAGATGACACCACATTCGGGTTTTCCGACCTTTGGGAAAAGTTAACCTCGTGGTTACCTAACTTGGCTTGGCTTAAGCGACTGTTTATCCTTCTAGTAGCAATACTTATGTTAGGAACTTTAGTGTGTGCATTAATTAGATGTCTTATGTGTTGTACCAGGGGGGCCAAAGACGAATACATTCAATGGAAGAAGCATCAGCTCCGTGAACGGGTGGAATCAGGGAAGTATTTTAGAAATCAGATGGAGAGGGAGAGTGTGTTATAGGCAATTGTAAAAGAATTTACAAAGGTGAAAGAAAAGGGGGGACTTGATTCAGAAAAGGAATGGTTAAAGGTTGTTAGTGTGAATTTAGTACAGCCTGGGAAAGAACAAAGCTCGGAGCCCAGCATTCCAAGATAAAGAAATGGCCTTGTGTATAAGATAGCGGGAGCAGCCTGCATGCTAAGGAGGGACCCAACTGTCTGGGAAAGGTGTCCATCTGGTCGGGACTAGTTTTGCGGTTTGGGATCCGGCCAACCCAAGCTTTCTGGGACAAAGGTGAAGGTACCCGGTGAAGAAGACTGCGAGCCTTCCTCCAGAAGACCCCGGCCCACGACCACCAGGCGGCAGTGCGCATGCGGCAAGGGGAGGAGACTTATGATAATGAGTTCTTAGAAATAATTACAATAGTAACGCCTTTTCTTAGAATTAATTAGAATAACCCAGCCCACCTTAATGAATATGTACGCTTTTCACCATAAATAGACGCTTGTTTCACAAACCGGTGTGCAAGTTTGGAGAAGAAATCCCCCTTGCACCCGGCGCCGCAATAAACACACCTGCTTTATAACTCTCTGCGAGTTGTAAGGTTTGTTTCCGCGCGTCACTGGGTTAAAAGCCTCCCCGCTAACCAGCTCCGCCCCGCTCCAACGGCTTTACCTCCTTCTGGATGAGGCCAAAAGTCTTCTGATGGACAAAAAAAAGGCTCTTTCAAGAGCTTTGGGAGCGGGATCTCCAGAGAGAAACTCCTCCCTGGCTGCAGATGAGCTGGGACCGCCAAAACCCCCCCTTTCTCATGGAAGATGCTCCCGAGAGCACCGTCGGCTCTAATCTAGCCACTTTCTTCCCAAAAACGAGCCATCTCCTTCCCTCCAACGCTACGGGGCCAAGACAAGACGGGAGAGAACCCAAACGCCCTATCAAGTAACTCTGAAAAGGGGGAATTTCCCACAAGAAAAGCCTGAAGAGAAACCTTTCTCCTGCGGCTCGGGCTTGCTTTCCATGTCACCCCAGGGCTTCCAAACCAGGGAGGCTCCTTCGTCCTCCTCTTCCAAGAGGGATCTGTCCCGCAGGGCAGGCAGCTCCGCCTGCAACTGCTCCCCGACATTGATGCGGCTGAAAGGGGGAGGAAGAGGAGGGGGAGGAAGGCACGTCGGGAATGGATACGGCGCAACAAACGCTAAAAAAGAGGGAAAACGTGGTGAGGTGGGGCAAAACCGGTCCCTATTTCCCAGCAAAACATCACTCAGTCTTCCGCCACCAACTTCCACCGCCCCTTCCCACCCCCAGCGTTACCCTTCGGCCACTGGAGGCTTTTTGGGCCCCATCGGGCAGGACAATTTGGGGGTTTCCCCAAAAAAACAATCCAACTGCTGAATGTCACTCTCCACAGCGGTAGGAAGCTGCCACAGCCACGGCCAGCGAGCGACCGCCGCCTCGGAATGTTGTGTGGAACGTGGGAGGCCGGCAACGGCCTGTGACGTCAGCAAAACCAGTGCTTTACTGGGACAGCACTGGGCCTTTGGGGGGGTTTCTGGCCCATATGGGGGACCCTCCACCCAAAAACACGCTGTGGAGAAGGGGCCGAGCGACACCCACCCCCACCCCCACTTCCCTCCTCCCCTTTTCCCAGGGGTCGCCCTCATTCCCACGGCTCAACGTGGATTTTTGCCTCATCCTCCATCAAAAGAACCCCAAAATCCTGGAGGTTCTGCCCAAAAAAATCTGACAAAACCACGCTGGGGATAAAAATCTTTCCGCCAACACCCTCCTTTAGCCTTCCTTGCCCTCCTCCTCCTCCTCACACACCACTCCATCCCCCACAAAATTTCCCCCTTCTCAGGGAAATCATGGCTCTGCAGAGGGACCCTCCGGCTACCACTTCACCCCTGCGGCTGCCCCGGGCCGGAAGGCGGGCATTGAGCCATTTGGGCCTTTTCTAGAAGCAAAAGGAGCAAAGCGAAACCCCGGGGGCCCTTTCCATCCCCCAATCCCCTAGTCCATGGGCTGCAGTCATCATGCTCTAGTGCAGTTCACTCTCTTCACAAGTTGGAAGCCCACGAGAAGCACAGTTAGGACGCCACATTTTAAGAAAGCAAACTTCCAGCTCTTCAAGGAGTTAGGAAATAGGACCCCGTGGGAAACTGCCCTTAGGGACAAGGGAGCAGAACAAAGGAAAAAAGGATTTTTAAGTCCTTCCTCTAGAAATCCATTAGACCCAGCTTCATAGAAACGACACCGGTCTGGATGCTGGTGGTTAAAGAGGATGGATTTTGGGGGGGTTAAATTAGGAGAATTAATTGGGCGATCACTTCAAATGAGGTCAAATTAAAACTGGAGGCATTTTGCTGGCTGTGAGGGACTGGAGTGGGCAAGCCTCGGGCCACAAAACTCAATGGAACTTGAGTTTGTCCTGGGCAAAAAGGGGAAACCTGAGGCTTTTGCACAAGGAGGGGCCGCTCTGAACCTCACGGCTCCGCGGAAGGTCTCCCCGACTCCAAAAAGACAGAACGTTGGGGGTTGAAAGTCAAATAAAACCACCAAGAGGCACCTGGGCAAGGGCAATCCTCCAGCTGCCCTTCCCTTCTGCCCCCGCCCCACCCCCCCCCCCTCCCTCAGGGTGCTTTTCTGAACCCAAAGGAGGCATTTGGGGAAGAAAAAGGGAGGGCTGACCTTCCGCACTCACCTCAGGGCAAGTCCCAGCACAGGGAGGTCCCGGCATCCCCGGAGGAGCCGCAGGCGCTGTGGGGCTGCGGGTGGTGACGCCCCGGCGTGGGCTTGTCTTTGGCGGTCGCACGTGGCCTCTTCTTCTGGTGGCAGACGGCCTGCAAACCAGGGACAAAATAACTTGAAATGGCTCAAAAAGGCAGAAAAATAAGATTTTTTGGCCGTGGATTTCACCCGGTTTATCAGCCCAGGTAAAGTCTAAACAGCCAAAAAACCAATGGGAAAACGGGGTGCAAAGCCACAACGGGGTGCAAGTAAAACTGTATTATTTCCACTGTCCCAAGCGGAAAAGCACTTTCCTCCACAAAATCTATCAAAGGGGCTGAAAAGGTGCAATTCCCACGCACTGAAGCCACACAGCCACCCCCTTCCCCCGCCCACCAAAAATTAAAATAATATCTCTTTCCGTGAAGCAAATCCCTCTTTCCTGGCAAGGAACGTTTGAGCAGATGGATTCGTCCAGGAAACAAACCCCCCCAGCAGCTTTTTTACCTCGCCTTTGGCTTTTTCCACCTCATCCCGGACTCTCTTGACCCTTTTCTCCAGCAGGCGAGGTCAGGTGCACCCAAATCGCACTTTCTTCCTCCAGAAGTAACAAGAGTCAACACACTGGGCCACGGTTTGCCTCTGGATCTATGGGGAGAAATCCAGGGATATTAAAGACTCCCTTGTCATTACAAAGGAGGGCAATGATATCTTCTCCCGCTGGGGTTTTAGCAGGAAGAAGGGTCCTAAGGACAGGATTCCAACGGGGGATTGAAAATAGGGCTTTCTGGGTTAAAAGCCTCCCCGCTAACCAGCTCCGCCCCGCTCCAACGGCTTTACCTCCTTCTGGATGAGGCCAAAAGTCTTCTGATGGACAAAAAAAAGGCTCGCTCAAGAGCTTTGGGAGCGGGATCTCCAGAGAGAAACTCCTCCCTGGCTGCAGATGAGGTAGGACCGCCAAAACCCCCCCTTTCTCATGGAAGATGCTCCCGAGAGCACCGTCGGCTCTAATCTAGCCACTTTCTTCCCAAAAACGAGCCATCTCCTTCCCTCCAACGCTACGCGGCCAAGACAAGACGGGAGAGAACCCAAACGCCCTATCAAGTAACTCTGAAAAGGTGGACTTTGCCCCTTTCCCACAAGAAAAGCCTGAAGAGAAACCTTTCTCCTGCGGCTCGGGGTTGCTTTCCATGTCACCCCAGGGCTTCCAAACCAGGGAGGCTCCTTCGTCCTCCTCTTCCAAGAGGGATCTGTCCCGCAGGGCAGGCAGCTCCGCCTGCAACTGCTCCCCGACATTGATGCGGCTGAAAGGGGGAGGAAGAGGAGGGCGAGGAAGGCACGTCGGGAATGGATACGGCGCAACAAACGCTTCAAAAGAGGGAAAACGTGGTGAGGTGGGGCAAAACCGGTCCCTATTTCCCAGCAAAACATCACTCAGTCTTCCGCCACCAACTTCCACCGCCCCTTCCCACCCCCAGCGTTACCCTTCGGCCACTGGAGGCTTTTTGGGCCCCATCGGGCAGGACAATTTGGGGGTTTCCCCAAAAAAACAATCCAACTGCTGAATGTCACTCTCCACAGCGGTAGGAAGCTGCCACATCCACGGCCAGCGAGCGACCGCCGCCTCGGAATGTTGTGTGGAACGCGGGAGGCCGGCAACGGCCTGTGACGTCAGCAAAACCAGTGCTTTACTGGGACAGCACTGGGCCTTTGGGGGGGTTTCTGGCCCATATGGGGGACCCTCCACCCAAAAACACGCTGTGGAGAAGGGGCCGAGCGACACCCACCCCCACCCCCACTTCCCTCCTCCCGTTTTCCCAGGGGTCGCCCTCATTCCCACGGCTCAACGTGGATTTTTGCCTCATCCTCCATCAAAAGAACCCCAAAATCCTGGAGGTTCTGCCCAAAAAAATCTGACAAAACCACGCTGGGGATAAAAATCTTTCCGCCAACACCCTCCTTTAGCCTTCCTTGCCCTCCTCCTCCTCCTCACACACCACTCCATCCCCCACAAAATTTCCCCCTTCTCAGGGAAATCAGGGCTCTGGAGATGGACCCTCCGGCTACCACTTCACCCCTGCGGCTGCCCCGGGCCGGAAGGCGGGCATTGAGCCATTTGGGCTTTTTCTAGAAGCAAAAGGAGCAAAGCGAAACCCCGGGGGCCCTTTCCATCCCCCAATCCCCTAGTCCATGGGCTGCAGTCATCATGCTCTAGTGCAGTTCACTCTCTTCACAAGTTGGAAGCCCACGAGAAGCACAGTTAGGACGCCACATTTTAAGAAAGCAAACTTCCAGCTCTTCAAGGAGTTAGGAAATAGGACCCCGTGGGAAACTGCCCTTAGGGACAAGGGAGCAGAACAAAGGAAAAAAGGATTTTTAAGTCCTTCCTCTAGAAATCCATTAGACCCAGCTTCATAGAAACGACACCGGTCTGGATGCTGGTGGTTAAAGAGGATGGATTTTGGGGGGGTTAAATTAGGAGAATTAATTGGGCGATCACTTCAAATGAGGTCAAATTAAAACTGGAGGCATTTTGCTGGCTGTGAGGGACTGGAGTGGGCAAGCCTCGGGCCACAAAACTCAATGGAACTTGAGTTTGTCCTGGGCAAAAAGGGGAAACCTGAGGCTTTTGCACAAGGAGGGGCCGCTCTGAACCTCACGGCTCCGCGGAAGGTCTCCCCGACTCCAAAAAGACAGAACGTTGGGGGTTGAAAGTCAAATAAAACCACCAAGAGGCACCTGGGCAAGGGCAATCCTCCAGCTGCCCTTCCCTTCTGCCCCCGCCCCACCCCCCCCCTCCCTCAGGGTGCTTTTCTGAACCCAAAGGAGGCATTTGGGGAAGAAAAAGGGAGGGCTGACCTTCCGCACTCACCTCAGGGCAAGTCCCAGCACAGGGAGGTCCCGGCATCCCCGGAGGAGCCGCAGGCGCTGTGGGGCTGCGGGTGGTGACGCCCCGGCGTGGGCTTGTCTTTGGCGGTCGCACGTGGCCTCTTCTTCTGGTGGCAGACGGCCTGCAAACCAGGGACAAAATAACTTGAAATGGCTCAAAAAGGCAGAAAAATAAGATTTTTTGGCCGTGGATTTCACCCGGTTTATCAGCCCAGGTAAAGTCTAAACAGCCAAAAAACCAATGGGAAAACGGGGTGCAAAGCCACAACGGGGTGCAAGTAAAACTGTATTATTTCCACTGTCCCAAGCGGAAAAGCACTTTCCTCCACAAAATCTATCAAAGGGGCTGAAAAGGTGCAATTCCCACGCACTGAAGCCACACAGCCACCCCCTTCCCCCGCCCACCAAAAATTCAAATAATATCTCTTTCCGTGAAGCAAATCCCTCTTTCCTGGCAAGGAACGTTTGAGCAGATGGATTCGTCCAGGAAACAAACCCCCCCAGCAGCTTTTTTACCTCGCCTTTGGCTTTTTCCACCTCATCCCGGACTCTCTTGACCCTTTTCTCCAGCAGGCGAGGTCAGGTGCACCCAAATCGCACTGTCTTCCTCCAGAAGTAACAAGAGTCAACACACTGGGCCACGGTTTGCCTCTGGATCTATGGGGAGAAATCCAGGGATATTAAAGACTCCCTTGTCATTACAAAGGAGGGCAATGATATCTTCTCCCGCTGGGGTTTTAGCAGGAAGAAGGGTCCTAAGGACAGGATTCCAACGGGGGATTGAAAATAGGGCTTTCTGGGTTAAAAGCCTCCCCGCTAACCAGCTCCGCCCCGCTCCAACGGCTTTACCTCCTTCTGGATGAGGCCAAAAGTCTTCTGATGGACAAAAAAAAGGCTCGCTCAAGAGCTTTGGGAGCGGGATCTCCAGAGAGAAACTCCTCCCTGGCTGCGGATGAGGTGGGACCGCCAAAACCCCCCCTTTCTCATGGAAGATGCTCCCGAGAGCACCGTCGGCTCTAATCTAGCCACTTTCTTCCCAAAAACGAGCCATCTCCTTCCCTCCAACGCTACGCGGCCAAGACAAGACGGGAGAGAACCCAAACGCCCTATCAAGTAACTCTGAAAAGGTGGACTTTGCCCCTTTCCCACAAGAAAAGCCTGAAGAGAAACCTTTCTCCTGCGGCTCGGGGTTGCTTTCCATGTCACCCCAGGGCTTCCAAACCAGGGAGGCTCCTTCGTCCTCCTCTTCCAAGAGGGATCTGTCCCGCAGGGCAGGCAGCTCCGCCTGCAACTGCTCCCCGACATTGATGCGGCTGAAAGGGGGAGGAAGAGGAGGGCGAGGAAGGCACGTCGGGAATGGATACGGCGCAACAAACGCTTCAAAAGAGGGAAAACGTGGTGAGGTGGGGCAAAACCGGTCCCTATTTCCCAGCAAAACATCACTCAGTCTTCCGCCACCAACTTCCACCGCCCCTTCCCACCCCCAGCGTTACCCTTCGGCCACTGGAGGCTTTTTGGGCCCCATCGGGCAGGACAATTTGGGGGTTTCCCCAAAAAAACAATCCAACTGCTGAATGTCACTCTCCACAGCGGTAGGAAGCTGCCACAGCCACGGCCAGCGAGCGACCGCCGCCTCGGAATGTTGTGTGGAACGCGGGAGGCCGGCAACGGCCTGTGACGTCAGCAAAACCAGTGCTTTACTGGGACAGCACTGGGCCTTTGGGGGGGTTTCTGGCCCATATGGGGGACCCTCCACCCAAAAACACGCTGTGGAGAAGGGGCCGAGCGACACCCACCCCCACCCCCACTTCCCTCCTCCCGTTTTCCCAGGGGTCGCCCTCATTCCCACGGCTCAACGTGGATTTTTGCCTCATCCTCCATCAAAAGAACCCCAAAATCCTGGAGGTTCTGCCCAAAAAAATCTGACAAAACCACGCTGGGGATAAAAATCTTTCCGCCAACACCCTCCTTTAGCCTTCCTTGCCCTCCTCCTCCTCCTCACACACCACTCCATCCCCCACAAAATTTCCCCCTTCTCAGGGAAATCATGGCTCTGCAGAGGGACCCTCCGGCTACCACTTCACCCCTGCGGCTGCCCCGGGCCAGAAGGCGGGCATTGAGCCAGTTGGGCCTTTTCTAGAAGCAAAAGGAGCAAAGCGAAACCCCGGGGGCCCTTTCCATCCCCCAAGCCCCTAGTCCATGGGCTGCAGTCATCATGCTCTAGTGCAGTTCACTCTCTTCACAAGTTGGAAGCCCACGAGAAGCACAGTTAGGACGCCACATTTTAAGAAAGCAAACTTCCAGCTCTTCAAGGAGTTAGGAAATAGGACCCCGTGGGAAACTGCCCTTAGGGACAAGGGAGCAGAACAAAGGAAAAAGGGATTTGTAAGTCCTTCCTCTAGAAATCCATTAGACCCAGCTTCATAGAAACGACACCGGTCTGGATGCTGGTGGTTAAAGAGGATGGATTTTGGGGGGGTTAAATTAGGAGAATTAATTGGGCGATCACTTCAAATGAGGTCAAATTAAAACTGGAGGCATTTTGCTGGCTGTGAGGGACTGGAGTGGGCAAGCCTCGGGCCACAAAACTCAATGGAACTTGAGTTTGTCCTGGGCAAAAAGGGGAAACCTGAGGCTTTTGCACAAGGAGGGGCCGCTCTGAACCTCACGGCTCCGCGGAAGGTCTCCCCGACTCCAAAAAGACAGAACGTTGGGGGTTGAAAGTCAAATAAAACCACCAAGAGGCACCTGGGCAAGGGCAATCCTCCAGCTGCCCTTCCCTTCTGCCCCCGCCCCACCCCCCCCCTCCCTCAGGGTGCTTTTCTGAACCCAAAGGAGGCATTTGGGGAAGAAAAAGGGAGGGCTGACCTTCCGCACTCACCTCAGGGCAAGTCCCAGCACAGGGAGGTCCCGGCATCCCCGGAGGAGCCGCAGGCGCTGTGGGGCTGCGGGTGGTAACGCCCCGGCATGGGCTTGTCTTTGGCGGTCGCACGTGGCCTCTTCTTCTGGTGGCAGACGGCCTGCAAACCAGGGACAAAATAACTTGAAATGGCTCAAAAAGGCAGAAAAATAAGATTTTTTGGCCGTGGATTTCACCCGGTTTATCAGCCCAGGTAAAGTCTAAACAGCCAAAAAACCAATGGGAAAACGGGGTGCAAAGCCACAACGGGGTGCAAGTAAAACTGTATTATTTCCACTGTCCCAAGCGGAAAAGCACTTTCCTCCACAAAATCTATCAAAGGGGCTGAAAAGGTGCAATTCCCACGCACTGAAGCCACACAGCCACCCCGTTCCCCCGCCCACCAAAAATTAAAATAATATCTCTTTCCGTGAAGCAAATCCCTCTTTCCTGGCAAGGAACGTTTGAGCAGATGGATTCGTCCAGGAAACAAACCCCCCCAGCAGCTTTTTTACCTCGCCTTTGGCTTTTTCCACCTCATCCCGGACTCTCTTGACCCTTTTCTCCAGCAGGCGAGGTCAGGTGCACCCAAATCGCACTTTCTTCCTCCAGAAGTAACAAGAGTCAACACACTGGGCCACGGTTTGCCTCTGGATCTATGGGGAGAAATCCAGGGATATTAAAGACTCCCTTGTCATTACAAAGGAGGGCAATGATATCTTCTCCCGCTGGGGTTTTAGCAGGAAGAAGGGTCCTAAGGACAGGATTCCAACGGGGGATTGAAAATAGGGCTTTCTGGGTTAAAAGCCTCCCCGCTAACCAGCTCCGCCCCGCTCCAACGGCTTTACCTCCTTCTGGATGAGGCCAAAAGTCTTCTGATGGACAAAAAAAAGGCTCGCTCAAGAGCTTTGGGAGCGGGATCTCCAGAGAGAAACTCCTCCCTGGCTGCGGATGAGGTGGGACCGCCAAAACCCCCCCTTTCTCATGGAAGATGCTCCCGAGAGCACCGTCGGCTCTAATCTAGCCACTTTCTTCCCAAAAACGAGCCATCTCCTTCCCTCCAACGCTACGCGGCCAAGACAAGACGGGAGAGAACCCAAACGCCCTATCAAGTAACTCTGAAAAGGTGGACTTTGCCCCTTTCCCACAAGAAAAGCCTGAAGAGAAACCTTTCTCCTGCGGCTCGGGGTTGCTTTCCATGTCACCCCAGGGCTTCCAAACCAGGGAGGCTCCTTCGTCCTCCTCTTCCAAGAGGGATCTGTCCCGCAGGGCAGGCAGCTCCGCCTGCAACTGCTCCCCGACATTGATGCGGCTGAAAGGGGGAGGAAGAGGAGGGCGAGGAAGGCACGTCGGGAATGGATACGGCGCAACAAACGCTTCAAAAGAGGGAAAACGTGGTGAGGTGGGGCAAAACCGGTCCCTATTTCCCAGCAAAACATCACTCAGTCTTCCGCCACCAACTTCCACCGCCCCTTCCCACCCCCAGCGTTACCCTTCGGCCACTGGAGGCTTTTTGGGCCCCATCGGGCAGGACAATTTGGGGGTTTCCCCAAAAAAACAATCCAACTGCTGAATGTCACTCTCCACAGCGGTAGGAAGCTGCCACAGCCACGGCCAGCGAGCGACCGCCGCCTCGGAATGTTGTGTGGAACGCGGGAGGCCGGCAACGGCCTGTGACGTCAGCAAAACCAGTGCTTTACTGGGACAGCACTGGGCGTTTGGGGGGGTTTCTGGCCCATATGGGGGACCCTCCACCCAAAAACACGCTGTGGAGAAGGGGCCGAGCGACACCCACCCCCACCCCCACTTCCCTCCTCCCGTTTTCCCAGGGGTCGCCCTCATTCCCACGGCTCAACGTGGATTTTTGCCTCATCCTCCATCAAAAGAACCCCAAAATCCTGGAGGTTCTGCCCAAAAAAATCTGACAAAACCACGCTGGGGATAAAAATCTTTCCGCCAACACCCTCCTTTAGCCTTCCTTGCCCTCCTCCTCCTCCTCACACACCACTCCATCCCCCACAAAATTTCCCCCTTCTCAGGGAAATCATGGCTCTGCAGAGGGACCCTCCGGCTACCACTTCACCCCTGCGGCTGCCCCGGGCCAGAAGGCAGGCATTGAGCCATTTGGGCCTTTTCTAGAAGCAAAAGGAGCAAAGCGAAACCCCGGGGGCCCTTTCCATCCCCCAAGCCCCTAGTCCATGGGCTGCAGTCATCATGCTCTAGTGCAGTTCACTCTCTTCACAAGTTGGAAGCCCACGAGAAGCACAGTTAGGACGCCACATTTTAAGAAAGCAAACTTCCAGCTCTTCAAGGAGTTAGGAAATAGGACCCCGGGGGAAACTGCCCTTAGGGACAAGGCAGAAGAACAAAGGAAAAAGGGATTTTTAAGTCCTTCCTCTAGAAATCCATTAGACCCAGCTTCATAGAAACGACACCGGTCTGGATGCTGGTGGTTAAAGAGGATGGATTTTGGGGGGGTTAAATTAGGAGAATTAATTGGGCGATCACTTCAAATGAGGTCAAATTAAAACTGGAGGCATTTTGCTGGCTGTGAGGGACTGGAGTGGGCAAGCCTCGGGCCACAAAACTCAATGGAACTTGAGTTTGTCCTGGGCAAAAAGGGGAAACCTGAGGCTTTTGCACAAGGAGGGGCCGCTCTGAACCTCACGGCTCCGCGGAAGGTCTCCCCGACTCCAAAAAGACAGAACGTTGGGGGTTGAAAGTCAAATAAAACCACCAAGAGGCACCTGGGCAAGGGCAATCCTCCAGCTGCCCTTCCCTTCTGCCCCCGCCCCCCCCCCCCCCCCCCCCCTCAGGGTGCTTTTCTGAACCCAAAGGAGGCATTTGGGGAAGAAAAAGGGAGGGCTGACCTTCCGCACTCACCTCAGGGCAAGTCCCAGCACAGGGAGGTCCCGGCATCCCCGGAGGAGACGCAGGCGCTGTGGGGCTGCGGGTGGTGACGCCCCGGCGGGGGCTTGTCTTTGGCGGTCGCACGTGGCCTCTTCTTCTGGTGGCAGACGGCCTGCAAACCAGGGACAAAATAACTTGAAATGGCTCAAAAAGGCAGAAAAATAAGATTTTTTGGCCGTGGATTTCACCCGGTTTATCAGCCCAGGTAAAGTCTAAGCAGCCAAAAAACCAATGGGAAAACAGGGTGCAAAGCCACAACGGGGTGCAAGAAAAACTCTATTATTTCCACTGTCCCAAGCGGAAAAGCACTTTCCTCCACAAAATCTATCAAAGGGGCTGAAAACGTGCAATTGGTGACCCTCACCCCAACGTCCCCATCGGCCCCTCTCGCATCCCCTCCTCGCTTTTCCCCGCTTCAAACGGGCCACAGACCCCCCCCGGCACCCCCTAAAACCACCCGGCAGCACCGCCCTCACCACCTGCCCTTCAGACAGCGCCTGCGCGCACCCCCCTTCTGCCCACGCGCTCGCGTCAGCACCGCCTACCCCGGCAAACTCTGCTGCCCATTGGCCCGCCCACTGCTCTCATCCCGCCCACCGCCCCCTCTTTGTGCCGCCATTGGGCCGGCGGCTGCACTCGCCCCGCCCCCTCGCTCCTGCCAAGGTGGCGAAAAAGGCGGGAAAAGCGCCCCTGCCCCCTTTCTCCTCAGGGCCACAAAATGGCCACGCCACTTGGCTTGGACCATTAAAAACAAGACAGAAACACCCCAAACCACCCGAAATATCCGGTTTTACCAAAAGAAAGGGATTTGAAGCACCCGTGCTGACCCCGCCCCTCGTAAGGCGCCACCAGAGCCCTTCCCTCGGAGGGAGGAAGAGGCGATCAAATGGCAGCCGCAGCTGAGGGGGCGAACTCCCCTCAGCCAGGCCCTGGGGTATGGGACGAGGGGGACAGCTGTGCCCCACAACCCCAGGGAGGATTTCACCACCCGCCGGCACAGCCAAAGCCGCTGTGAGGGGGAAGGCGGACACCTTAGGGTGTGTGAGAGATGAGCTAAGTTTTGCTTCAGCTAATTGATAGGTTCTTGTTAGTATGTATATACTAACAAGGGAACTTTAGTAATTACTGTCACAGTAGAGTCTAATAAATTGTACCCAATTAATCTTCAGAAACGCCCTTGGTCTGTCAAGGTGTTGCATGAAGAGGCAAAATAGTTTTGGCCGAAAATAAACCCCCTTGCGTCCTAACACTCCTCACCAAGGCGGGAGGCTGGGGGCGGCTGGGTTTAAATTCTGAGTGATGCCCAATGCACCACTATCAGCCCAGTCGCGTTTGATATATTAAACTGTCACGATTCCGGATACACTAATAGTGGACTGCACCTTCAGTCTAGTCGTGCTCACGAACCAGCACGGCCACACTTTAGTGTTTGGTCGCGTTCGGTGAGAAACCCAAACGGCTAGCTACTTAAGCAGTGCAGTTTATTTAAGCAACAGATAGAAAGGTTCTTACGCTTTGCCGGTGATAAGTACACTGTCTGCGAAGCACGTGCAAGTAAAAGAAAAAATGTTAACGCTACAAAGCGCTCGACAAAGTTCCAAACAATACAGCCTGGCTCTAAATGTCACAGGTAACCCTCTGGAGAGATTTCTAAGCTTCCCGAGGAAGTACTCGATATAGTCTAAGTCTTACCCACAGGCGTCCCTATGGGGGGGAAGAAAGGCTCAGCCCCTCGCCTGGTCCCGGGAGTCAGAGGCAGTCCGTGACGGGCTCCTCCCCGACTTCTTTACCATGGTGTCTTCCCTAGCAACCCCCCTTTCTTGGGCTATTTTTATATTATTTTTTACCTTCAATGTGGAGTTTGAATGACTCTAGTCATAAATACCTTTATTACGATTGATGTAAAATTCCGTCGCCTCGCATTTAAAGGTATAGTTTATGAAAAATTCAGGGCGCAGACTCAAGGAGGAGTGGTCGCACCTTGGAGGCGGGCAGCCTTCGGGCTGGAGGTGTGTTTTGGTATTATAATGACATTATAATGAGCAAAGTTTGCACAAAGGACAGCATTTCATCAAAATTTGGCAGACTGTTGGCTCAGGGTAGCAAGCATGCCGCTTATCACTTCCACAGGATCACCTTGTTCCCATATCTGCTGTGTGATCACAGAGCTTGGCCGTGGAATCTTCACTCCACCACATCCTCCGTGCTGCTTTTGCAAGCAATATTGTTCAGGGAGTCAGCGATGTAGCGGATTCCTCGCACACCAGCTGCTGCTGTGTTCCACCCTGGAAAGGTTTCCATTTTATACCTTTCCTTAGTGTGTGAACAATGCAAAAAATTTTTAATAAAAATTATATTTTAGGAATTATTCCACACAAGGGATCCTGGTTTTGCAGAACGAAATCTAAGTAAAGAGAAACAGATTGGAAAGTAACCTTCAACGCAGGAACCCAAAAGACAGGGGAGTAACATTGAGACCAAAGAAACCAGTCTTGGACGGTAAATCTGCCAAGGGGGCTGTGAAGACTGCCAAGTAGGCCGAGTTCATTTAGAGGACAACTGATGAAGAGGAGGATACGACCACCTGATGAAGTAAACGACCACCAGAGTGCCTCTAGTTACTAACAACGGACAGTAGATGGCGGCAAAGACCGTGAAATAGCATTTAGCCTAATCAAGGGCGTGTTTAGGATAAGGATTCCTTGGCTGGGTGTGTTTATGCCTTACAGGGTGAAAAGAGGTGAACTGCACCTGTACTGGGTTAGACGGTCGGGAAGAATGTGAGCTCCAACTTCTCAACTGATGAGAAGAGAGACAGAAACTTAAGCAGCCGGGATAAGGTAGAAGAACCTGAGAACTGGAAAGAGGGGGTGTGCCTCTGCTTTGAGATGCACCCGATTCAGCGCTGTTTCGTGTAATAAATTTTTAACTTTTTTATCTTTGCTTCGTCGACTTTGTTCTCTATGAAATTCTAATCGTGAGCCAGTGTTTCTCACAGGCGGACACTGTTGTATTCTGGGGGCATAAAAGGGGTTTTGGGGAGCAGGGGGGCCCTGGGGTGCGGTGGTGGGGATGTGGGGTGCTCTGCAGGTTTGGGGGGGGCTTATTTGGTGTCAGGGGGACATGGGCTGCCCTGTAGGGGATAGGGAAGGCTGGCAGGTGGAAACGGTGTGCCCTGAATAATCAGTGGTGCCCTAAGTAATGGGGGTGCACCCACCTCTCTGCCCCCCCCCCCCCCAGCTGAGCCCCCCTCGGTCCCAATTTTGGGGTTTACTGAGCCCCTCTGGGAGCTGAGTGTTGCCTCCGCTGAGTCTGCTAGAAAAACAGAGTGTACCCCCCAAACTCGGGGGTGGGTCCCACATTCTGCTTCCCCCAAGCTGATGGGGGGAACCCCCTAAAATAAATCTCCACGGGGATTTGGGGTGCCCTCTCCTTTCCCCTAAGACTCACGAAGCCTCCATGATCCAACCTCCTCATTTGGAGACCCCCCAGGACACCCCCTCCAAAATCACACCTCCCCAATGCACCCCAGTGCTGCCCATGCTTTTATTTCAGAAAAGGCATTCTTTTATTATTTATTTTAACCATTTCTCCTTTAAAAAAAAATAAATAAATATCGATATATAAAATAAATGCCTCATCCTCAGATCTGCATGGCCGCCTCCAGTGTCTCCAAAACCTTCGTAGCAATTTTCTCTGCAGGATGAGGGGACAGTCTCATTCGGGGGGGATTTAAAAAAAAAAAAGCCTTCTCAAAACTCCCTTTTTTCACTCTCCCCAGGTACTCTGTGCTGCCAGATGGATTTTCAGAGGCAGTAAAATTTCTTTTTCTGCAAATCCCTCATTACGTGTTTCATTGTATGTCAAGCCCATCTTCTGTGTTTTTTTTTATTTGGCCATGGGTTTGGGGTTGTTTTTTACATTGATTTACTCTGTATAATATTGTCTACAAAGGAATGTCATTATTTGTGCTGTTTCTAATTGTGCATTTGTCCAAATTTGTAATTTGAGGGACGCACAGACTGTGTAAAGATGGCTCCATGCTCACTGTATGATTAAACAAATTAAAGAAACTTGCAGCATCTTGTTTGCTCAAGATCTTTCCTTTGAGTCCTTCTCTGGAGGTGCAGAGCAATGCCTGTGAGCAGAGGTGCAGGGGAAAGAGTCCCAGCACTGCAGCACTGTCAGGGAGCACCAGCCTTGGTCTTTCCCAACTTATTCTCTTTTCTCACCCACGCTCTCCTTCTGAGCCCTCGCCTTGCTCTAAGGCTGTGCGTGCTCTTGCAGATCATAGGAACCACTGCAGCCCAGGAACCACTGGCAGGGACAGCCACTGGGTTCTTCTCTGATAGAGCCGAACTCCCGAACAGCACCTCCATCATACCAGGGGATGTCCTCAGGGCAGGGCATGAAGGCTTAGGCCTTCTTCCAGAGTTGCACTCGAGAACGTGCCATGGGAATTGCCCCTGCAAATGAAAACACCAGTGTGCAGCTAAACTGTGTGTGTGTGCAGGGTTGGGGAAAGCAGCGGTTTCCTTGCTCAGCCAGGACTCCTGGGAAAGACCTGAAGGACCCACGCAGCAGGTTCTTCGCTGGGCCTGTCTGTGCTGGGCACCCCAGGGAAGATGCTCCAGGGCAATCACCACATACCCAGCCAGTAACAACCACCATTTCTGGAACAGGCCTCTTATGCCAACTCAGAGAGGTTGGTTGGCCCTCTAAAGAAGTCCATGTCTGCATTGTCAGGATGAGATGTCAGCATGTACATTGTGTGTGTGGTGAGATTATCCTGAGTGAGCACAGACACCATCAGCTGTTCCTGCGGGTTCGTCTAAGGTCTGTGGGACAGACAGTGTCTAGAGGTCACTTCGCTTTGAGGGTAACATCCCCTGGGAAACTCCCTGGATGCAGCACTGGAATGGGCTTCCTTGAACTGAGGTCCCTGTGTCCATTCCTCAGCCACGGGGCATCTCAGAGAGGTGCAGAGCAGGAGACACCCCACAGGGCTGAGGGGCTGCAGGGCCTCTGCCTGTGCCAGGGAAGGACTCGTGTCTCTGAACAGCCCTGTCAGAGCCCTGACATTGCTGTGTGTGACGCCAGGAACAGCCCCCACCATCCCAAGGAGATTTCTCTCACTTGCCCTCTCTCACCTCTCTCACCAGACTGGCCTGGCTGAACAGAGAGCTCTGGTCGCAACTCGGGGAGAAAAGGAGAGTTTGTGGCCATTGGAAGAAGGGGCAGGGACCTCACGGGGACTACAAAGATCTTGTGAGGCTCTGTGGGGAGAAAATCAGAAAGGCCAAAACCCCCACTAGAACTTAATCTGGCTTTGGATGTTAAGGACAATAAAAAATCCCCCATAATTCAAGGGGAAATGGTGAGTGAGCTAACACAGCACTTGGACACACACGTCTATGGAGCCAGATGGGATCCACCCGAGGGTACTGAGGGAGATGGCAGATGTTCCCACCAATCCACTGTCCATCATCTACCAGCAGTCCTGGCTAAACGGGAAGTCCCAGGTGACTGGAGGTTTGCAAACGTGATGCCCATCCAGAGGAAGGGCAACAAAGAGGGTTCGGGGAACTACAGGCCTGTCAGTCTGACCTCGGTACCTGGGAAGGTTATGGAACGGATCATCCTGAGTGCCAGGACACGTCACGGCACTGTGGAACTTGGATAATGAGGTGAAGTCTCTGTGCTGAAAGAACCATTAAGACTGGCCCTTGAGAACCTGCAGATGGAACAACTGTGGCATGAAACCGTTGCAGAGCTCTAATTCCTGGGTTTGGTGTCCCCTGAGATGAGAGAGCAAGAAGGGGACCCGTTTGACTGGACGAGGAATGCAGAGAATGTGGGCAGCCCTACAGGGAGCCCCAAAGTGTCCTTGTGCCCATCACCCCCCATCTCGTGGGGCTGCAGAGTTGGAAAACTCCCCATTTCAAAAGGAAAGCGGTAACAGCTTGTGCAGAAAGTGGCCGGAGCCGTCGGGATGTGTTCCCTCTGCCAGGGATGGAGGTGAGCAGCAAAGATGGGCTGTCACCTCCTGGGCAGCCCCAGGTGAGCGTCTGACACAGCATCGGAGCTGCCGCACAGTCAAACTGGGCAGCGGCAGGGGAGGCTTCCCTGAAATATTGCCAGGAATTGATGAAATGGGGGAGGCCTTTCCACACCCAGCTGGAAGCAGCTTGACCAGAGCCCCGCACTGAAGCCTCAAGGGCTCGAAGGCCCGGCAGGTGCTGCCTGGAGACTGGGCTGGCGCTTGTCCATGAGGAGGGGCTGGGTTTTTCCTTGGCATTTCCGTACATCCAGACCTCTTTGGGAAGGACGGGCACCACTTGCCCCAGCGTCCCGCAGACAGTCTGCAACGCTCTGGGCAAAACCCACTTGTTAAATATCTGGGAAACTGGCTTCCACCAGGTCCCGTGGGCATTCCTGCCCTGGCAATAATCCATCAGGATCGCCAAGAGCTCTCGTAACTAGGTCTGCTGCCATGGCAGAGATGGGCGATGCTATTCCAGCCTTCGAGCGGGAGGGGACAGACATCCCAGGTAGCCCTGCAAAAGAGAATGGCCTGCAATGATGTGCTTCTCACTCGGGAAAGGTCCATGGGCACTGGTCAGCACCACGGGCTGTAGAGACGACGAGCGAGAGCAGAGACCAGAAAGGGGTGTCCATGAAAGGGGAGGTGAGCTTCAGCTCTGCATGGAATAGCTGGAGAGACGCTTTTCTGAGGGGTGTGGAGGCTGCCAGGCACGACGAGATGGTTTGGAAGAAGTGCTTAGGACAGGAAGGAAGTGAAATGTGTTGGGATTATTAACTTTGGGGGGTGTATGTATTGAGCTGCCCCCCCTTTAAGGGGGCTCGTCCCCATCCCCACTGTGCATCCCGTTGCCATGGCTCGTGTTCCATCTGCAACTGCCAGTGCCTGGTGACAGGCACAACGCACCCTTCTGCCCTGTGCCCCACAGCCTTTCTGCCCTGCTCCTGACACCTTGAACGCATAACCCAGCCCTTTCCTTCCCTCCTGCTCTCAAAGCCACCTTCCTCCCTCTCTTTTGCACTCTTGGAATCATGAAGGCCCTCAGGAAGAAGTCGCTTGTGCTGGCAGAGGTACGGCCCCACTCCATGGAGCTGGGCACCCCCCACTGCCCAGGCAGGACGGAGAAGGCTCCGCAGGGATGGGGTGCAATGGGGTGGGGACCCTGCTCTGGGCAGCGCGGGGGGCCGGGAGCTGGGCTTGCCCTCTGCCCCCAGCCCTGCAAGGCCAGGGGCTGGCAGAAGCCCTTCTGGGTTGCTCATGCCCTGCTGGGACGGAGCAGCCCCGTGTGTGGGGACACGTCCCCGGGGGAGCCCAGGGCACCCCGGGCTGGTGTGCCGCAGGGATGCTTGCCAGAAGCAGCCGGGTGCTGCCCAGAGCCTGAGCCAGGTGCTCCCCTCTGCCCCTTTCCAGGCTGGAGCCGGGGGAGCCGAGCCCTGCCCCCAGAGCAGCGCCGAGCCCAAAGGCTGCCTCCACAGAGTAAGGAGCTTCTGGGCACCCAGGCACCAGGGCCCGGGCCCCGCGGAGCAGGGAGCAGGGCCGCTTACTCCTGCCCTCTCTGCTCCGGTAGATCCAGAAGACCTTGGCACACCCCAAACTCAGGAAGGAGAAGAAGATCAGGTTCCTCCAGCTGCAAGCGGTGGCCCTCGACTGCTGGTGGGTGCTGGTGGCCAAGGAGTCACCCAGGTCCAGCCAGCTCCTACTGGGGAAATGCCCAGGGGTCCCATCTCCCCACGGCCCTCCCCGGGTGGTGAGACGGGCAGGGGGGCTGAGACTCCTGTTCCACGGGTCCTCTTGGCTGGCCAGGGCAGGGCCAATGCACTTTTCTGCTTGCATTTGGGCTTAGGATGTGCCAAGTTGCCCTTGAGTCTGCAGAGGCAGCTGCCCAAAGTGTAAAAGAGTGGATCGACCTGGAGCTGGCAATGGAGATCGATGAGGATGAGCAGGAGCAGATGGAGGTGGATGATGAGGAGGAGGCAATGGATGTAGACCCCCCACCAGCAGCACAGGCACGTGCTCCCCACCCACTGCCCGCAGGGAGGGAGGGTCTCCTGCCGCCGGGCTGGGGCTGAGAGGTCCCCACTGCAGGGACACGGCGCCCGGTGCCCTTGTCCTGGCAGCAAAACCGCCCCCCCCGCGCTGCCCTGAGCCCCCGTCCGCTTTGGGACGGGAGCGGGTTCTCGGGGCCGGGACACCCAAGTCTAAGCCGGAGCCCAGACGGGGCTCAGCGCTGGCGGCAGAGTCCCGCTCTCCCCAGCGTGTCCCAGGGCTGTGGCCATCGAATGCCCGTCAGGGGCAAGCCCCAGCCCAAGCAGCTGCTGCCGCTGAGCTGGCTCAGGAAGCCCCAGCTCTGCTGGGCCAGGCGCTGCTCGTTAGCCAAACGGCCCTGCCACTTGCTTTGCTTCCAGGGCCAGCAGAGCTGTGGGGACCGACGGCGAGGAAGAGGAGTGATGAAGAGGAAGCGCTGTAAATAGTTCTAGAGAGTTGGTGTTTTGTTAATAGTTTTACAGGGTTGGGTGTTTTTTTTGGAAATAGTTTTACAGAGTTGTTGTTGTTGTGTTGTAAACAGTTGTTGAAAGTTGTTTTGTTGTTCATAAAGAGTTGTATGTATGTTTTTCAGACCCAAGCTCTCTCTGTGTTTCCTTGGGCACCCGCGGCGTTTGCAGAGCTGTGGTTTCCACTCGCTGGGGGTTCCCGGGGCTGGAGGGGGCTGGGGGTGCTGGCACGGCCGCCCCGGGGGCAGGGGGTCCCTGTGCACAGAGGGGTCCCGCTGACGCAGGGGACGGCACTGGGCAGCAGCGGGGTTCATGGGCTGCTGGAGAGCGGTGTCCCCAGCAGCAACGGGGTCCCCAGCAGAAGCCTGAGCTCTGAGGTGACCCACCCCTGCCGTGATGCCGTCAAAGCAGCAGGAAACCTTCTGCTCCCCTTCCTGCTGGAGGGAAAGGGAAGGGACTCACGGGGCACGAGCCGGGATCAGGCCACAGCGACGCAAGAGGCAAAATCTTGAACCTTTCAAGTCCCCACACTCAGGGCTTTGCTTCTCCTCCTGCCTGGTTTTCCCCTGGGCCATGAGCAGAGACGAAGCCCCGAGCAAAGCCCTCCTTTCCCTGCTGCCATTCCTGCTGCTGGTAGTGGCCCTTTCCCCGACTCGGGGCGACCCGTGGAGTGCGCAGCGCAGGCTGCGGGGGAGGCTGCGGGGGGCTTTGGGGAGAGGGAGCTGTTGAAGGGGTGCCCTGGGGCCCGTGGGTGCAGGCGGGGAGCTGTGGGTGCAAAATCTCAACTAACCCCCTAAAGGCCATGACATCCTTGGGAATGGCTGGTGCCAGGATCAGGGAGAACGTTTTGTAGCTGTAGCTGCTGATGTTTTATGCCACGGCCCATGGGTTGAAGATGTAGACCTCGACGAAGTTGCTGGGTGCCAGCTGCTGAGGTCAGTTCTGATGCCGTCACCGCTGCACTTTACTTGATTTTTCATCAGAGTCCATTAGTTTGGGTGATTCTTGCTGTAGTGCAACCAAGAGCAGTTATAGAAATGAGATGTGCAGCGGCAGGGTCATTTAGCAATTAACATCATACAGTTTCATTCACTGGCTATTCTTGCCCAAAATCGGGTCCCCATGAGGGACACGTTGCACTTCCCCGTCCTTCCGCATCACCCGCCAAGTGCACCCAGGTCCCTGAGCAAAGGCAATCCCATGGATGGGTTTCCCTGACATATTCTTCATGTGCACTATGGGGACTTTATCTCCTTCCACAGCACGTGGAGGTTTTGATTGGGCAGGGCCAGCTCGGTTGGTAGCTCCCCTGGTGTTAACTAGCCAGGTGGCCTTTGCTAAATGTGTATCCCGATGTTTTAAAGTCCCACCACCCGTTGCTCTCAGTGTCATTTTTAACAGCCCATTGTACCCTTCGACCTTCCCAGAGGCTGGTGCGTGGTGGGGGATGTGACAGACCCATTCAATGCCGTGCTCTTTGGTCCAGGTGTCAATGAGGCTGTTTTGGAAATGAGTCCCGTTGTCCGACTGAATTCTCTCTGGGGTGCCATGTCGCCACAGGACTTGCTTTTCAAGGCCCAGGATGGCGTTCTGGGCGGTGGCGTGGGGCACAGGGTATGTTTCCAGCCATCCGGTGGTTGTTTCCACCATTGTGAGCACATGGCGCTTCCCTTGACGGGTTTGTGGGAGTGTGATAGAATCGATCTGCCAGGCCTCCCCAGATTTATATTTCAGCCATCGTCCTCCACACCAGAGAGGTTTTAACCGCTTGGCTTGTTTGATTGCAGCACGTCTCACGTTCATGGATGACCTGTGCAATAGTGTCCATGGTCAAATCCACCCCTCAGTCACGAGCCCATCTATATGTGGCATCTCTTCCTTGATGGCCTGAGGTGTCATGGGCCCATCGAGCTATGAATAACTCACCCTGATGTTGCCAGTCCGGATCCACCTGAGCCACTTCAATCTTAGCAGCTCGATCCACCTGCTGGTTGTTCTGATGTTCCTCAGTGGCCTGACTCTTGGGTACATGGGCATCTATGTGACGTACTTTCACAACCAGATTCTCTACCCGGGCAGCAATATCTTGCCACAGTTCAGCAGCCCAGATGGGTTCGCCTCTGTGCTGCCGGTTGCTCTGCTTCCACTGCCGTAACCACCCCCACAGAGCATTTGCCACCATCCATGAATGGGTGTAGAGACAAAGTACTGGCCATTTCTCTCTTCCGGCAATGGCTAGGGCCAGTTCAATGGCTTTCACCTCTGCAAACCGGCTCCATTCACCTTGTCCTTCAGTGGCTTCTGCAACTTGTTGTGTAGGACTCCACAAGGCCGCCTTCTCCTTTCCACATTTCCCACAATCCGGCAGGACCCATCAGTGAAGAGGGCACATCTCACTTTCTGGTAGTATTTCATAGAGTGGAGCCTCTGCCACGTGTGTCACCTCCTCCTCTGGTGACATTAGAAATCCTTGCCTTCAGTCCATGATCACTTCCAGAATTCCAGGGTGACTGGGGTTTCCCGTTCGAGTTCCCTGTGATCAGGGCAAACCACTTTCTCCATGTGGCATCAGTTGCACGATGTGTGGCAGGGACCCTTTCTTTGGACATCCAGCACCGGCAGCCGAGGTGCTAAGAGGAGCTCTGCTTCTGTACCAACCACTCCTGGAGCAGCTCGAACCCTTTCATACGCTGCCAATATCTCTTTTTCAGTTTGAACAAAGGGGGCTTTGCATCCTCTGTATCCCCGACTCCAGCATCGTGAGGAGTACCTAGAGCATATAGGAATTTACATAAGACAGCCACGAGAACAACCAAACAACACGGTGTCCAGCGACTATTGAAATCTTTTGTCTGCCTTTGGCCAAAGAAAGTCAAAAGTTGTTTGCCTTCGAGTGGGAGAGCCCTACCACTGGTAGGAAAACCCAGCTTACCCGGACAGTGTTACCCCAAGGTTTCCAAAACAGTCCGACAACGTTTGGAAATCAGTTAGCACAAGAGCTTGAGGTATGGAAGCCTCCTTCCAAAAACGGAACCCTTTTACAGTATGTGGATGATCTATTGATAGCAACCGAAACAAAACATGACTGTACCCGGTGGACTGTTAGCTTGTTAAACTTTTTGGGATCAAAGGGATATCGGGTTTCTCAACAGAAAGCTCTGATGGTGCAGAGGCAAGTAACCTACTAGGGATATGAGCTGTCTGGAGGACAACGGGAATTGGGAACGGAACGAAAAGAAGCCACCTGCAGGACCCCTCTCCCTCGGGCGGTAAAAGAACTCAGAACTTTTTCGGGAATGACGGGTTGGTGTTGATTAGGGATTTACAACTATGGGATGATAGTAAAACCTTTATATGAACTTTTGAAAAATAATCCCACTCAATGGATATGGTCCAAAGAAGCCCAGAATGCATTTGAAATACTCAAGAAAGAGCTCGTGAGAGCCCCGGCTTTGGGCTTGCCTGATGTAACCAAACCTTTTTGGCTCTTTTCTCACGAGAAACAAGGAATAGCTCTAGGACTTCTAGCTCAACGGCTGGGACCCTACAAAAGAGCCATAGCTTACTTCTCTAAACAATTAGATGAAGTAAGTAAAGGATGGCCAGGATGTTTCCGAGCAGTAGCGGCCATAATACTAAATATTGAGGAAGCCCAGAAATGTGGTTTGGGCCAGAAGATGACGGTATTGGTTTCACATTCGGTATCCACTGTATTAGAACAGAGAGGGGATCACAGGCTTTCCCCATCCAGGTTTGTGAAATACCAGCCCATCCTGGTTGAATCGGATGATGTTAAAATTGAGGTGACTAGCGTTGTGAACCCAGCGTCTTTCCTTAGTGAGGCAACAACTGAACCACTGACACATGACTGTTTGGAAACAATAGAGACTGTGTACTCCAGCAGAGCAGATCTGAAAGAAGAACCCCTGGAGGACGCACAGGACTCCTGGCTTATGGATGGAAGCAGCTTTGTCCGACAAGGAATCCGTAAAGCTGGATACGCAGTGACCACAACAAATAAGGTAATTGAATCCCAACCATTGCCTGCCGGGACGTCAGCTCCAAAGGCTGAGGTTATTGCCTTGAGCAGGGCTTTGGATTTGGTAAAAGGGAAAAAGATAAATACGTGGACAGACTCTAAATATGCCTTTGGAGTTGTTCATGCCCATGGAGCAGTCTGGAAGGAACGAGGATTGCTCACCGTGCAAGGAAAACAGATCAAACACGCAGAAGAAATACTTCGCCTATTGGAGGCAGTACGGTTACCAGCTAGAGTGGCCATCATGCATTGCCGAGGACATCTGAGGGGGAACACTGACCAAGAAAGAGGTAAGAGCTTGGCTGACTGTGAGGCTAAACAGGCAGCAGAAAGAACCCAGAAAGAACGCATTTCAGCTTTAATTCCAGACAGTAGAAATAAAGACCTGGACGATGAGGAGGGCATTGAATATTCTAGACCAGACCAGGAGCTCATCCAAGAACTAGGAGGAGAAGTTCCCTCCAGGGGATGGGCTCATTTGAGTGACGGTAGGATTATCATACCTGCCAAACTAGTGTGGGGACTTGTTAGAGAAGAACATGATAAGACACGTTGGGGAGCAGATTCGTTATATACATTTTTGAGTCAGAAATGGATAGGACAGAATTTATATACCACTGTTCGACAAGTGACTCAGCAGTGTGAAATGTGTTCAAGAAACAACCCCAACACAGGTAATCGAGTACAGTGAGGAACTATTGGGAAAGGAAACACACCAGGAGGCCATTGGCAAATCGATTTTTCCGAACTCCCAAGAAAAGGGGGGTACAAGCACTTATTGGTACTTACAGACACCTTTTCTGGATGGCCAGAGGCTTTTCCCTGTAGAACAAGCAAAGCGAGAGAAGTGACTAAAGTGCTATTGAACGAGGTAATGCCTCGATTCGGGGTACCTACAGTCGTCTCATCAGATAGAGGTACTCACTTCTGTGCACAAGTAGTGCAACAAGTTAGTAAACGATTGGGAATTGATTGGCAATGACACACCCCATATAGGCCGCAGGCCAGCGGGCAAGTAGAAAAAATGAATCACGCGAGAAAACAGCAGATAGCCAAAATATGTCAGGAAGCGAATTTGTATTGGTATCAGGCATTACCCATAGCTCTGCTCAGACTACATGTAAAGCCAAGAGCTAAAGAGAACCTAAGCTGCTTTGAAATATTATGTGGGAGATTGTACCAGACAGAATATAAAGGAGAAGATTTCAACCAGTTGGGAAATTCCTATTTAGAAAAATATGTTATTTCTTTGGGAAAACAATAACAGAATCACAGAATCTCCTTGGTTGGAAGGGACCTTTGAGATCATCAAAAAAACAAAAAAACCCCACAACAAAAAAACCAACAACAACAAAACCCACAACAAAACAAAATAAAAAACAAACAAACAAACAGAAAAAACCAAACACCAAAACAAAAATGAAAACCACACAAAACAAACACCCACAACCCCACCCCACACCCATCCACAAACAGACACAACCCAACAATCTCGGGCACTAGAGCATGCCCTGAAGTGCCATGTCTACACATTCCTTAAATCCCTCTAGGGATGGTGACTCCACCACCTCCCTGGGCAGGCCGTTCCAGTGCCTGACCACTCTCTCACTCAAGTAATTCTTCCTAATATCTAACCTAAACCTCCCCTGCCCCAACTTCAGACCATTTCCTCTGCTCCTGTCATTATTCCCTTGGGAGAAGAGGCCAACACCCACCTCTCTACACCCTCCTTTCAGGGAGTTGTAGAGGGCAATGAGGTCTCCCCTCAGCCTCCTCTTCTCCACACTAAATATGTTCAGTTCCCTCAGCCTCTCCTTGTATGACTTGTTCTCCAGACCCCTCACCAGCTTGGTGGCTCTCCTCTGGACACGCTCCAGCAGCTCAATGTCCTTCCTGTAGTGAGGGGCCCAGAACTGAACACAGCACTCGAGGTGAGGCCTCACCAGTGCCCAGTACAGAGGCACCATCACTGCCCTCCTCCTCCTGGCCACGCTATTCCTGATACAGGCCAGGATGCCGTTGGCCTTCTTGGCCACCTGGGCACACTGCTGGCTCATGTTAAGTTGGCTGTCCACCAACACCCCCAGGTCCTTTTCTGCTGGGCAGTTTTCCAGCCACTCTTCCCCAAGCCTGTAGCACTGCCTGGGGTTGTTTATTATGAAAGAAAAGCAAGCCCATGGCTCCACAGGGTTGTTGAATTGTTAGAAATCACGGAAGTGCTTGAGAACTCTCCCGCAGGAATTAGGGCTTCTCCCTCCAAGAAAAGTAGCAGGATCAATAGCCCAACTGAAGTGCATCTACACTAACGCCCACAGCATTGGGGCAACAAACAGGAGTTGGAAGCTATTATGCAGATGGAAGACTACAACATAGTCGCCATAACGGAAACGTGGTGGGATGACTCACACGACTGGGGTGCTGCAAGGGATGGCTATAAACCCTACAGAAGGGACAGGCAAGGAAGGAGAGGCGGTGGAGTGTCCCTGGATGTTAGGGAGTGTTTTAACTGTCTAGAGCTTGACGATGGTGATGAAAAGGTCGAGTGTTTATGGGTAAGAATGAGGGGAAAGGCCAACAAGGCAGGTATCACGGTGGGAGTCTGTTATAGACCACCCAACCAGGATCGAGAGGCAGACTAAATAGTCTGTCAGCAGCTGGGAGAAGTCTCACAATCACTGGCCCTTGTTCTCGTGGATGACTTCAACGTGCCAAATGTTGGCTGTAAAGACAATAGAGCGGAGAGAAAACAGTCTTGCAGGTTCCTGGAGTGTGTGGAAGAGGCCTTCCTGACACACTTGATGAGTGATCCAACTAGGTAGGAAAGGCGCCCCACTGGACCTGTTGTTTTCCAGTAGAGAAGGACTTGTGGGTGACCTGGTGGTTGGCAGCCGTCTTGGAGGCAGCAATCACGAAATGATAGAGTTTTTATTTCTGGGAGAAATAAGGAGGGGGGTTAGAAAAACCTCTCCCTTTGACTTCTGGAGGGCAGATTTGGTATGTTTAAAGACCTGGTTGTCCTTGGGTGGCTCTCTTGACGTGCAAAAGAGGCCCAGGAAGGATGGCAATTCTTCAGAAAGGAAATCTTAAAGGCACAGGAGCAGGCCATCACCACGTGCCAAAAGACAAACCGGCAGGGAAGAAGACTGGCCTGGCCAAACAGAGAGCTTTGTCTGGAACTCAGGAAAAAAACCAGAATTTATGACCTTTGGAAGAAGGGGCGAGCAACTCCAGAGGACTACAAGGATGTCGTAAGGTTATGCAGGGCGAAAAGTAGAATGGCCAAAACCCAACAGGAACTTAACCTGGATATTGCCTTAAAAGACAATTAAAAAGTTTCTATAAATACATTAGGAACTAAAAGAGGGCTAAGGACAATCTCCATCCTTTATTGGATGCAGGGGGAAACATGGTGCCCAAGGATGAGAAAAGGCTGAGGTACTTAATGCCTTCTTGGCCTCAGTAAGACCAGTTGTCCTCCAGGTACCCAGACCCCTGGGCTGCAAGGCAGGTAAGGGGAGCAGAGTGAAGCCCCCATAATCCAAGGGGAAACAGTTAGTGACCAGCTACAGCCCTTAGAGGCACACGAGTGTATGGCTCTGGAGGGGATCCACCCAAGGGTAGTGTGGGAGCTGGTGGAAGTGCTCACTGAGTCACTATCCATCATGTATCAGCAGTCCTGGCTGAACGGGGAGGTCCCAGTTGACCAGAGGGAAGCAAATGTGGTGCCCATCTACAAGAAGAGCAACAAGGAAGATCCGGGGAACTCCAGGCCTGTCAGTCTGACCTCAGTGCCTGGGAATGTTATGGAGAAGACCATCCTGAGTGCCATCAAGCTGCATGGAAAGGACAACCAGGCCCAGTCAGCATGGGTTTGTGAAAGGCAGGTCCTGCTTGACAAACCTGATCTCCTTCTATGACAAGGAAACCCGCTTGGTGGATGAGGGAAAGGCTGTGGATGTTGTCTACCTGGATTTTAGTAAGGCCTTTGACACCATCTCCCACAGCATTCTCCTGAAGGAACTGGTGCTTATGGCCTGGATAGGTGTATGCTTTGCTGGGAAAAAACCTGGCTGGAGGGTGTGGCCCAGAGAGTGGTGGTGAATGGAGTTCAATCCAGTTGGTGGCTGGTCACGAGTGGTGTTCCCCAGGGCTTGGTACTGGGGCCAGTTCACTTTAATATCCTTATCAGTGATATGGATAAAAGGATCAACTGCACCCTCAGTAAGGTTGCAGATGACACCAAGTTGGGTGGGAGTGTTGATCTGCTGGAGGTTAGGCTGTCTGTACAGAAGGATCTGGACAGGCTGGATCTATGGGCTGAGGCCAACGGTATGAGGTTCAACAAGGCCAAGTCCCAAGTCCTGCACTTGGGTCACAGCAACCCCATGGACGCCACAAGAGGCAGGAAGAGTGGCTGGAGCTGCCTGGAGGAAAAGGACCTGGGGGTGTTTGTCGACAGCCGGCTGGATATGAGCCAGCAGTGTGCCAAGGTGGCCAAGGAGGCCAACAGCATCCCTGCCTGTATCAGGAACAGTGTGGCCAGCAGGACTAGGGAAGTGATTGTCTCTCCTGTGCTCAGAACTGGTGAGGCCCCATCTTGAGTGCTATGTCCAGGTTTGGGCTCCTCACTACGAGAAAGACGTGGAGGTCCTGGAGCATTCCCAAAGATCAACAAAGCTGATGAGGGGTCTGGAGAACAAGTCTTGTGAGGAGCGGCTGATGGAACTGGGGTTGTTCAGCCTGGAGAAAAGGAGGCTGAGCACCTTGTCACTCTCTACAACTACTGAAAGGAGGTTATAACGAGGTTGGTGTTAGTCTCCCTTCCCAAGTAAGTAGTGTTAGGACACGAGGAAATGGCTGCAAGTTACACGAGGGGAGATATAGATTGCATATTAGAAAAAATGTCTTCACTGAAGAGTTTGTCAAGCGCTGGAACAGGCTGCCCAGGGAAGTGGCTGAGACACCATCCCTGGAGGTGTTTATAAGATGTGTAGATGGGGCACATAGGGATGTAGTTTAGGTGTGGACATGGGAGCGTGAGGGACTCAATGACCGTAAAGGTCCTTTCCATCCTAAATGATTCTATGAGTCTACGATTCTTTTGAATCTTGGGACTTTGTTTCATCCTCGCCCCTTCTTTGGGAGGCCAGGAGGTGTCACAGAATTTTCCTGCCCTGGGCACTGCTCACCCCCACATCCCACTGCCCCCAGGAAGAGCCCTGAGCCACAAGTGAGGGGCAGGATCTGCCTTGCCAGGCCTGGGGGTGAGGGCTTGGCCTTTCTGCTTCCTCAGACAAAGCCAGGCTTTCCTCAGCATTACAGCCACCTGCACTCTGCCTTTGCCTACCTGCAATCACAGCCTCCAATTATCTGCTCTAACGAGTCCCCAGGGAGCCTTTGTCAGTAACTGCCCTCAGTGGGGCTCCTTAAGGCTTCCAGGAAGTTTGGGTTGTGCTTCTGATTTCTTGAGCACTTTCTTCAATCTTCTCTCAGTATCTGAGGTTCATGGACTCAGCAGCAAATACCCCATGGGGCTCCTTGGAAACAGAAAGCCTTAACAAGGAATTTATCTCTTTGCAATTTCCTTCAAGACTTAAAGCCTTGTACAGCTACTTGGGGAGGTTTTGTGGTGTAGTTAATGACATTTTTTTCAAAGTGCATCTAATGAAAATGCTTTCTTGATTGTAAAGGATGTATTTTATGAGTGTTCAGTTTACAGAGGAGGTGATGGAAGCATTCTCCAAGGGATACTGAGGCCGAGTGTCTCCTCAGGAGGTCTGGCCAGGTCAGGAAAAGCAGTCCCATGATGTCCATCACTGTATGGACAGCTTTGCTCCTCACCTCCCCAACCCCACCAGGTCTGACCTCACCCACCTGGGACTGACATCACTGTTCCTTGCATCAGACTTCTCCACTCCAGTCTGGATGTGACAGCTCCATTGCACCATCTCCCACCTGCTCTCCTCAGAGACCTGGCTGCTCACAGCCACAGGGGAATTCTGCCTGTTCTTCAGAAAAGAAAAGTAAAGCACAGTCAGTTTTCATAAACAAGAAAACACTGTGTAATCATACGCAAAGTACAAACTGCCTCTAATGAGGTTGCCTTTCTACAAGGGATAATCTTAGGAGAAATAGTTGAGGTAGGTAGATACACAAAGATAGATATAAACATAATGAAAGAGCTGGCTGAGGAGACAATGAGACTACTGAGAGACAGGCAAGGTTTTACTCCCTGAGGGTGAAAGAGCAGCAGAGGTGAGAGGTACCTGGATGAACAAAGAGTAAAGGGAGGAGAAAACTGGAGAATGATGGAGAGGGCCTTTTCCTAGACAGTCTGCATCTGAAAAGATGACTTTGCAAATGACCATTGTATCAGGACAAGTGTAAGTATAGGAAAGATTAGAGAAACAAAATACACCATATAACAGACAAAATAGTTGTAGTGAAGTCACAAGGGAAGACTGAGATTTCTTTGGAATATCACCTCTGGAAGGTGACAGGCTTGGCAGAGCTCTCTTGTGGGTGAGGACAAGCCAATGTTGCCCCCACCTTTGAAAGAGGCCCAGCCCAGGGACCCACAGGCTGTACAAGCTCCCTGGGGTGATTAGTGTGCCATCAATGAGAGTCCTCTTGGGTGACATTTCTGGGCACCGGAAAGAGAACAATGTGTCCAAAAGCAGTCAGCGCGGACTTTCCAAGGGTAAATCAAGCCTCAGTGAGGAAGTGGTGACAGCAGGGAAAGCTCTTGGGTTTCCTGTGTCCATGGAAGTCAGTCAGATGTTGGTACAGTCAGACCAGCTGCATGTTTCTTGTCCTGCTCCAGGCAGGGTTGCTCAGATGCAGGGCTACTTGACAGGTATCTCCAAACAGCCCAGATCATTTCCTTTGCTTAACCGTTCATTCCCATTGCACTATTTTCCCACGTCTCAAGTCCCACTCTTTAACCAACTTCATCCTCTCCCTTGCAAAAAGTCAACCCCTTTTCACCATTTCCCCACTGGCGCTGCCTTTCCTCACTTTGCTCCCACCTTTGCTGTTTCTGAGATGGTATCCCAGTGCTTTCTACTTTGATTAGCAACTCCATTACACCAGTACTGTCTTCTTATCTGTAGCGTCCTGCAGCTTCTACAATGATGCTCTTGCTAGAGGCACCCTGACTCAGGATGAACATCAGCACCTGCTGGTGGCAGGTGGGATGCACCTATCCCCGAGGGGGAAAAGAATTTTGGGGCAGGAGTTAGCAGGGCTCATTGACAGGGCTTTAAATTTGATATGAGGGGGGAAGGGGAAATAACTGGGCCTGTCAGGATTAAACCCAAGGGAAGCACGCCAGGGCTTGAAGGATGCTGGACTAGTGAGGACTCTCGCTCTGCCATTTCATTTGAGCAAAGGGATAGACCTTTAGAAATTTCTGATTGCGAACAATGGGAAAACCCTCTCCCGAAAGGGGAGAAGGGTACTAGGCCAGGAGTTAACAAAGCTCATGGACAGAGCTTTAAACTAGAAGTGAAGGGGGAAGGGGATAAAACCGGGCCCACTGGTAATGAGCCTGGGGGTAAAGGGGCAAGGATGGGGGTGAAATGGGGAGCCCAGCTCAAGTGTATCTACGCTAATGCACGTAGGATGGGCAACAAACAGGATGAGCTGGAAGCCATTGTGCAGCAGGACAGCTATGACGTAGTTGCCATCACAGAAACGCGGTGGGACGACGGTCACGACTGGAATGTTGCGATGAGTGGCTATAAGCTCCTCAGAAGGAATAGGCAAGGAAGGAGAGACGGGGATGTGGCTCTGTACATTCGGGAGTGTTTGACTGTATAGAGCTTGATTCCAGTGACGATGAAGTTGAGTGTTTATGGGTAAGGATGAAGGGGAAGGCTAACAAGGGGGATTTTGTGCTGGGAGTCTGTTATAGACCACCCAACCAGGATGAGCAGGTTGATGAAGTGTTCTGTAAGCAGCTGGCTGAAGTCTCGCAATCGCCAGCCCTTGTTCTGGTTGGGGACTTCAACCTACTGGATATCTGCCGGCAATACAACCCATCAGAGAGCAGGCAGTCTAGGAGGTTCCTTGAGTGTATGGAAGATAACTTCCTGACACAACTGGTAGGAGAGCCTACCAGGGGAGGCGCCTCACTAGACCTACTTTTCACAAACAAAGAAGGACTAGTGGGAGATGTGGAGGTCGGAGGACGTCTTGGTCTTAGCGATCATGAAATGGTCAAGTTTTCAATTCTTAGTGAGGTAAGGAAGGGGGTGAGCAAAACCTCCGCCTTGGACTTCCGGAGGGCGGACTTTAGCCTGTTCAGAGCCCTGGTTGGGAGGGTCCCTTGGGAGAGAATCCTGCAGGGCAAAGGGGTCCAGGAGGGCTGGATGCTCTTCAAGAAGGAAATCCTAAAAGCCCAGGAGCAGGCTGTCACCATGAAGCGCAAAATTAAAGAGTGGGGAAAATGGCCAGCCTGGATGAACAAAGAGTTTTTGATGGGACTTAGGGGAAAAAAGGAAGGTTTACCACCTTTGGATAAAGGGACAGGCAACTCAGGAGGAGTACAGAGATCTTGTTAGGTTACACAGAGAAAAAATTAGGAAGGCAAAAGCCCAGCTGGAACTCAACCTGGCCATTAATATAAGGGACAACAAAAAAAGTTTTTGTAAATACGTCAACAAAAAGAGAATCAGGGAGAATCTCCATCCCTTCCTGGATGAGGGGGGAAACATTGCGACCAAGGATGAGGAGAAGGCTGAGATACTTAATGCCTTCTTTGCCTCTGTCTTCAATAGTCGGACCAGCTACCCCCAGGGTGTACAGCCTCCTGGGCTGGAAGATAAGGATGGAGAGCAGAACAACCCCCCCGTAATGCAGGAGGAAGTAGTTAATGATTTGCCTATGCACCTGGACACGCGTAAGTCTATGGGGCCTGATGGAATTAACCCAAGGGTACTCAGGGAGCTGGCGGGAGAGCTCACCAAGCCTCTCTCCATTATCTATCAACAATCCTGGTCAACAGGAGAGGTACCAGATGACTGGAGGGTGGCCAATGTGACGCCCATCTACAAGAAGGGACGGAAGGAGGATCCGGGAATCTCTAGGCCTGTCAGCCTGACCTCAGTACCGGGAAAGATCATGGAGAGGATCATCTTGAGTGAGCTCTCACGGCAAGTGCAGGGCAGCCGAGGGATCAGGGCCAGCCAGCATGGGTTTATGAAAGGGAGGACCTGCTTAACCAACTTGATCTCTTTCTATGACCATGGGACCCACATTCTCCATGCGGGGAAGGCTGTGGACGTTGTCTACCTGGACTTTGGTGAGTCCCCCACAGCGTTCTCCTGGAGAAGCTGGCGAATCATGGCATAGACAAGTGTACTTTTTACTGGGTAAAACCTGGCTGGATGGCCGTGCCCAGAGAGTTGTGATTAATGGGGTGAAATGCAGTTGGCGGCCGGTCACCAATGGTGTCCCTCAGGGCTCAGTTTTGGGGCCAGTCTTGTTTAATATCTTTATTGATGATCTGGATAAGGGGATTGAGTGCACCCTCAGTAAGTTTGCAGATGACATCAAACCAGGTGGGAGTGTTGATCTGCTTGAGGGTCGGCAGGCTCTACAGAGGGACCTGGACAGGTTGGATCATTGGGTCAAGGCCCATGGAATGAGGTTTAATAAGGCCAAGTGATGGGTCCTGCATTTTGGTCACAACAACCCCAGGCAACGCTACAAGCTATGGGAAGAGTGGCTGGAAAGCTGCCAGCAGAAAAGGACCTGGGGATGCTGGTGGACAACCAGCTTAACATGAGCCAGCAGTGTGCCCAGGTGGCCAAGAAGGCCAACGGCATCCTGGCCTGTATCAGGAACAGCGTGGCCAGCAGGAGCAGGGCAGTGATGGTGCCTCTGGACTGGGCACTGGTGAGGCCTCACCTCGAGTGCTGTGTTCAGTTCTGGGCCCCTCACTACAGGAAGGACATTGAGCTGCTGGAGCGTGTCCAGAGGAGAGCCACCAAGCTGGTGAGGGGTCTGGAGAACAAGTCATAGGAGGAGAGGCTGAGGGAACTGGGCATGTTTAGTTTGGAGAAGAGGAGGCTGAGGGGAGACCTCATTGCCCTCTACAACTCCCTGAAAGGAGGGTGTAGAGAGGTGGGTGTTGGCCTCTTCTCCCAAGGGAATAATGACAGGACCAGAGGAAATGGTCTGAAGTTGGAGCAGGGGAGGTTTAGATTAGATATTAGGAAGAATTACTTGAGTGAGAGAGTGGTCAGGCCCTGGAACAGCCTGCCAAGGGAGGTGGTGGAGTCACCATCCCTGGAGGTATTTAAGGAACGTGTAGCCATGGCACTTCAGGGCATGCTCTAGTGCCCGAGATTCTTGGGTTGTGCCTGTTTGTGGGTGGATGTGCTGTGTGGTTGTGGGTGTTTGTTTTGTGTGGTTTCGGTTTCGTTTTTGGTGTTTGGTTTCTTTATTTTTTGGTTTGTGTGGCTGGTGCTAGTTAGGGAGTTCAGCTCTGGAAGGGAATTGCCCAGTGCCTGTCCCGGCCTGTGGTCCAGGGCTGCCCCACAGCAGGAGGATGAGCTGCCAGAGCACTCGGGCTCCATAGCAAGGCAAGGGCTCAGAAGGAGAGCATGGGAGTGAAAGAGCACAAGCTGGAAAAGACCAAGGTTGGTGCTCGCTGACAGAGCTGCTGTGCTCGGACTCTTTCCCCTCCACCTCTGCTCAGAGGCATTGCCCTGCAGCTCCAGAGAAAGCCTGAGAGGAAGGATTTTGGGCAACAGGTCGCTGGATGGTTTTATATTTTATTTTAATCCACAGAGAGAGCAGGTCCTCATTTATACAGTATGTAGATTTCACAAATTTGGAAAAATACATAATTCGAAACAGCAAAACAAGTTGGTTTTTTTGGTAGAAAACATTATACAAAGTAAAGCAAAAAAAAACCCAACAAAAGCCAAACAAAGGCCTAAACACAGAATTAAAACTAACATAAACTACAGTACATGAGCTTGACATATAATGAGTTACATTAACAGTGATTTGTAAAAGAAAACAGCTTATTGTTTCAGAAAATCATCTGGTCATCAGTTTCCACACTGCACCTTTGAGCTCTTTGTTCCTCATGCTGTAGATGAGGGGGTTCACTGCTGGAGGCACCACCGAGTACAGAACAGCCACCACCAGGTCTAGAACTTGGGAGGAAATGGAAGGGGGCTTCAGGTGGGCAAATATGCCAGTGCTGAGAAACAGGGAGACCACGGCCAGGTGAGGGAGGCACGTGGAAAAGGCTTTGTGCCGTCCCTGCTCAGAGGGGATCCTCAGCACGGCCCTGAAGATCTGCACATAGGACACCACAATGAAAAGAAAACAGCCTAAGCCTGAACAGACACTGACCACAACAAGCCCAACTTCCCTGAGGTAGGAGTGTGAGCAGCAGAGCTTGAGGATCTGGGGGATTTCACAGAAGAACTGGTCCAGGACATTGCCCTGGCACAGGGGTAGGGAAAATGTATTGGCCGTGTGCAGGAGAGCATTGAGAAACCCACTGCCCCAGGCAGCTGCTGCCATGTGGACACAAGCTCTGCTGCCCAGGAGGGTCCTGTAGTGCAGGGGTTGGCAGATGGCAACGTAGCGGTCGTAGGACATGACAGTGAGAAGATAAAACTCTGCACCAATGCAAAAGAAAAAAAAGAAGAGCTGTGCAGCACATCCCCAGTAGGAGATGGCCCTGGTATCCCAGAGAGAATTGGCCATGGATTTAGGGACAGTGGTGGAGATGGATCCCAGGTCAAGAACGGAGAGGTTGAGGAGGAAGAAGTACATGGGGGTGTGGAGGCGGTGGTCACAGGCGATGGCGGTGATGATGAGTGTGTTTCCCAGGAGGGCAGCCAGGTAGATGCCCAGGAAGAGCCCGAAGTGCAAGAGCTGCAGCTCCCGTGTGTCTGTGAATCCCAGGAGGAGGAACTGGGTGATGGAGCTGCTGTTGGGCATTTGCTACCACTGGCTGTGGTTATCTGTTGAGAAGGAAAAGGCAGTACAAAGTTCAGCCTGACTTCTCTGAGCAAAACTGATTGCATGTCTCATTGCAACCCCCCACTCAGGCTCTCTCTTTTCAGGAAGACCTCTCTGCAGCTCCCTCACTTGAGCCCTGGCTTTTGCTGGATGAGGGTGCCATTGGGAGCAGGGACTCCGGAATGGGAAACTGAGGAGTCCTTCTGGCTGTGCCACAGGTTGATCTCAAATTAAATGTACTTGTGAGACATCAAAGAACTTTTTGTCTCTGTTCCCTGCAATTTTCCCAGCTGCAGAACTGAGCTGAGGGGATTTTGTTTTGTTTAATGTGTTCTAGATTCACCTGCCACGTTTAGGAGTGGGTTTGGATGCTTGAAATCCCTCACATTTCTAATGCATTCCAAGTGAAATCCTGTGGGTCCTCAGCAGCAAAGGGACTGTCCCTTAGTGCAGAGAGAGGAGAGCTGCTCTGCCCATCGGTCCTGTTCTCAGCTGCCCTGCGTTGGCAGCTTGGACCTGGAGGAGGGTCACACTCCGATGTCCCCCTAAAAAGAAAGAGGACGCTGCAGAGAGCAGAGGAATCCAGGTTCAAAGAGCGGATTCACAGACTCCTCGCCCTTTCTCATCTCTCCCCTCCCGGACTGGGGCACAGAGGGATCACTGCAGTGGCCCATCTAACGCTGCCCAGCAGCATTTCCATGGCCTCAGCACCCAGATGTCTTCTCCATGGGCATCCTGGGCAGCACAGAGATACTCTGGGAGAGCTGTGCCCTTCTGGAGGGCACCCTGCAGCCCCACAGGACACCCCAGGGAAAAAGCTGAATGTCCTGAGCTGGCCTGGAGGAGACTTGGGCACGTTTCTCCCCTAGACACGTCTGTAGAGCAGGACCCAAAGGATGGGAGTCTGAACAGGAGCTGAATCTGCCGCCCCCGACCCCCACCCCCGGCACTGACTCAGGAAAGCCAATGGTGAGAACCAGGGCAGCACAGGCAGGAGGGGACGGCAGTGAAACGCCACAATGCTCCTGGCCAAGGGAGGAGGGACACACAAACAAGATGGAAATCAGGGGTTTGCCCTTTCCTGGGCTCTGGCTGCTGCAGGGGTGATGCGCAGCCAAGACCCCATGGGCCTGAGGACAGAGGCTCTGCCTGGGCTGGGAAAGGAGACCAGGGAGGAGCTGCTCAGGGGAAGGTGTCTGTGCTGCAGGGACAGCAGGGAGGTGCCCACATCCCCTTCCCCAGCCTTTCTGGCAGCAGCTCCCTCTCACTCCCTGCCCATGTCTCTGCTGCCAGGAGCCGTCTCCCTGTCCCCAGCTCAACTCCTGCCAGTGCTCACAAACCCCATCCCACCCGCTGGGCGCCCACCTCTGCCTGCAAACACCTCCCAGGGGCATCTCTGCGTGTGCAGGGGCTAAAGAGCAGATCACACAAAACCTGATGCGGCTGCAAAGGGGAAGATGCTGCTGAGTGAATGTGCTTCCTGAGAAGTCCCCTTAGAAATGTCACGAGGAAGAGCTTAACCCGTGAGAAGCCCTGACCCGTGCAGCACTCTCTTGACAGCAGAGGCACCGTGCCCTCACCTGCTCGTCCCTACCCTACCGTTGTGGTGGTCACTCCTTCCACCCACAGCTTCTCCCCACACTCCCCGGGCAGGCTACAGCTGACCCTGGCAGCAGCAGAATCCCTTCCCAGCACACAGTGCCCTGGGGTGCAGGGTCCCCGCTCTGATGGACAGCCCTGGGCAGCCCTGTTTGCACACGCGGCTTCACGCCTCTGATGCCCCAAGGCCTTCTCTGAAGCATGTCCTCCTCCTCCACACCAGAAAACCCAGCAGAACCTTCCCGACAGGTCCTATCGGTCGTGGCATGTGCCAGGTCTAGGAGACGCTTCCAGGAACTCAGCTGCATTGCCCTGCAGCCAGAGACTTACCGTGTCAAAGCCTGGGAAGATTTCTCCCCCTGGTGAGCTCTCACTCACCACCCCAGCCTGCCTTTACCTCTCTCTCACATCTCTTGTCTCCCCTCGGTGCCTGCAGGCAGTGCCCTCAGCCCTGCTGCGCTTGGCAGAGGAGCTGCTCCTGGGCAGAGCTGTCTCTCTGCCGCGCTGCCCCATGGCCAGGAGCTCCCTCCATCCCAGGAGCCCGGCCCAGCTCAGCAGCAGAGCAACAGCCCAAGGCAGCGCTTCCTCTGGCCCCTCTGGGCTCCCTCAGAGATGTCCCTGGGGCTCCAGGGCAACTGACTCTGAAACCAACTGAAGTCATTAATGATGTTTGTTCCTTCCGCTGGGGAGAGACACTTCTTTCCAGCAGTGGCATTTCCCCTCTCAGAGACAGAGTTAGGTCCAAGAATGACCTCTTCTTGAGGTCACTGTGAGACAGGACACCCAGGCAGTGAAAGGGAGGAATCTCCTCTACCTCCTGTACCCATGCAAACCACAGGTGGCATTTGAGGTGCCAGAGGTGGTCCAAGACACTTGCAGATAACTGATGGAAACACTCAGAAGGACTGGGCAGCACCTGGGCTCATCATTTCGGAGGCTGGTGGAGCATGCCTTTGGCCAGCTGAAGTGACAGCAGATGTCCCCATTTAGGGCCATGAAGCTGATCCTGCTCATTGTGTCCAGGGCAGCCCATAGAGCTATTCCTCTGAGAGAATGGAGTCATTGCCATCAGGAGAGCTAAGCCTCTCTCTTCTCCACCAGCTGCATTTACCAGCTCTCCAGGGGCAGTGAGGGCAGGTTTCTCAGAGACACCCCTCCAAGGCCTCACCTAACTCAGGGCAGCTGCTCAATTTAGAGGTTGACTCCATCCTGTGGTGCTGCCTGAGGTGCCAGGGCTCTCCAGCACAGCAGCACGCAGCCAGCAGGGACAGCACAGGACTTGCAGGAACACCGTCCCCATTGAGAGCAGCCACATCATCACATTAAAGCAACCGCAGGGGGTCAAGTCCTGTCCCTTCTCCATCCAGTAGATGCTGGCAGTGCTGCTCCCGCATCCTTTAGTCATCCCTTTGATGATGCAATCAAGGAACAGAGCAATGGTTTTCACAGTGTTGGATCACAGGTTGTCCGTAGCCAAGGACATTTTCAAGAGCACCTTGTCCTTCCTGGAGATCAGCTTCACCTGCACCACAGGCCCTCCAGGGCTGCAGAGACACCACAGGCAGCAAAGCCCTCTCCTGCCAGGGCCGCGCAGTCCAGCCCTGCGTCTCTCTGGTCCGGAGGGTTTGCTCTCCTCAGGGACATTTCATTTCCTCTTTACAGGTGTGGCTACTGCTGAATTTTGTCAGAGAAGGTGCAGATGTGTCTGAGGTCCTCTTTGTCCTCTTTGTCTTCAGCCATAAGGTCTCCCAGGCCTGTGTTCCTTGAAGCAGGACTCTGGAGGAGAACAACCAGCAGTGGATGTGGGGCAAGTCAGGGGTTACTTGAGCAAGCTCAGACATGAAGTGGTGGGGCAGGATCGAAGGGTTCTGACAACTTGGGAATCAAATAGAATAGAATAGAATAGAATAGAATAGAATAGAATAGAATAGAATAGAATATTTCAATTGGAAGGACCTACATCAATCATCTAGTCCAACTGCCCGGCCAATTCGGGGCTGGTCAAAAGTTAAAGCGTGTATTTAAAGGCATTTCCAAATGCCTCTTAATCACTGCCAGGCTTGGGGCATCAACCACCTCTCTGGGAAGCCTGTTCCAGTGTTTGACCACCCTCTCGGTAAAGGAAAGCTTCTGGATGTCCACTCTAAACCTCCCCTGCTCCAGCTTTGAACCATTCCCACACGTCCTATCCCTGGTTCCCAGGGAGAAGAGACCAGCACCTCCCTCTCCACTTCCCCACCTCAGGGGACTGTAGAGAACAAGGAGGTCATCCTTCTGCCTCCTTTTGCCCAAACTAGACAAGCCCAAAGTCCTCAGCCGATCCTCATCGTGCCTTCCAGCCCTTTCACCAGCTTTAATGCCCTCCTCTGGACGCTTTCAAAGACCTTCACATCCTTCTTAAATGGTGGGGCCTTGAACAGCACACACTATTCAAGGTGAGGCCACACCAACACTGAATGCAGTGGGATAATCCCCTCTCTCGACCGGCTGGTTCTACTGTCTTTGATGCCCCCCAGCGTGTGGTTTGCCCTCTTGGCTGCCAGGGCTCCCTGCTGACTCCCAGGGACTCCTGCTGGGACTCCTGCTGCCAACCAGCACCCCTGATCCCTTTCTGCAGGGCAGCTCTCCAGCCACTCCTCTCCCAATTTATACTTGTGCCCGGCAATACTCCGTCCTAGGTGAAGGATCTGGCATTTGGACGTGTTCCCACAGCCGAGCTCCTCCGACTCAGGGGACCGGGCAGCCCAAGCTCTAGCTGCATTATTAAAGCCTGAGGCCAAAAAAGCATGGCATGCCTCTGCTTTCTCTTCGTCCCTATTAGTCAGATGACCATCTTCAACAAGTATTGGTCCAATGCTTTCTTTTGACCTCCCCTTGCTATTAGCATACTTTAAAAAGCCCTTCTTGTTTTCTGAGACAACACTGGCCAGTTTCAACTCTAATTGAGCTTTGGCCTTTCCTGCCTTCTCCCTGCATATACGAACCACAGCTCTGTAATCTTCCTGCGAAGCCTGACCCTGCTTCCAGAGACTGAAGCATTTCTTTTCCTCCTGAACTTCACAAGGCAGGATCTGCAGTTCAGGAACTTGGCTCATTAACATGCAAAACGCCCTAACAAGCCAAGCCTCTGGGCAGTTTTCAGGAATCCCTCGGTTCTTATGCAGTTACTGATCGGGATTTCAGAAGTGACAGTATCACAATACTAAAAAATAAGAAACTATTTCTTCTCTTTAATATTTTATCTATTTTTTTTCTTACACGTGGGGTGATATCAGCAATCTCCAGTCAATATTGATCCTGAATGTCTCCCGATGCAGTTTGAATATGCAAGTCAAGACCCTTTATGTCAGACTCTCCACGGGCACTCGTTTTCTCAGTAAGGTCTGTAGCTGCACGTTTCAGCTCGTTGGCACCAATTCCCACCTGCTTTCCTTGGAGAGCAAGCTGCACCCAGACACAGAGGGATGTTTTTTTTGTTCACAAAGAAAAACAAAGGAAGGCAGAGTTCAGTAAAGGACAAAGGACACTCTTCAGCCGTACATTAAGTCCACTTTACCTCCACTCAGACCCACTTCCGACACTGGATAGACTTAGACCAAGAGGAAACTCAGTTTTGTGTCAAGCAGAGATCCCAGCATCTCCCAAAACACTCCCTGCCCCGCACTTTGTTTGATTGTCCATTTCCGTTCTTTGCACACAGTGAGACACAGACTGAAGTCACGAGCTCCCTCGATTCACAGAGGGCAGCAAAGAGACAAGGTGAATTAAATGCTCTCCTTTGAACAGCCAAATCTGCGCTAAGCCCTGTGCTTCTGGTTACTGGAGCACCGTCAGGCAGACTCTGCAGCATCTACACCCACTCATTTTGCATTCCCTGCAGGGTGAGTTACATGTGCCTCCGGTGTAGGTGAAGGCAGGGATGAGAGTGATCTCCTTTAACATTGGACACCTTGGGTGCAATTGCCCAGGCTTCCCTTTCGAGCCAAAGGAGAGAAATCAGTTGTCTCAACCGAGACGCCTTGACCTACCCTGCTAATCACCCAGCGCCTGCTCCAGAGAGGTTCCTGTAGCTCCTGGCTTACATTTCCCAGTCCCAAGTGGAAGCTTCAGCGTCTCCCATGCATCCTGGAGGAAGAAGCCCCCGCCCGGTGTGGGCAATCGAATCAACCCCTGATGGAAGATGTCAGGCAGAAGTTGCAACATATGCCGAAAAGGCCTTGGTGTAACAGGAGCGTAAGAAGTCTTTGACACTGGTCTGCAAATTCTCATGATTGTTTTTCATGGGACATGGACCAGCAAGGTGATGACACTTTCTCTGCCCCTATGTACATATAGATTTATGCAGCCATTTGCGTAAACACATTTCCTCCCAACACACTGAATGGACAAACTCTGTTTCGAGGACATGTTTCTATCAGGACATTTCACATCTCCATTTCATATTTCATATGGGGATGTGAGTGGAGGCCCCGGTGTGATGTGCCTTGTGTTCCTGGACATCTACTGCGTAGAGAAGGGACAGAGCTTTCCTCGCTGCAGAGGTGGCAATCAGTCATTGCCGTCAGGAAAATTTGCAACTGGCCTGCGCTGACCGAGGAGAGAGGCTGAGACACCGAGTACAGAATTACAAAGCAGAAATATTTATTCACGCGCTTGAGGTGTCCCAGCTAAATTGGGGTATCCCAAATGTGGTTTCACATGGGGTTCTTACACCGTTCAAGCATTCAGGTACAACAGGATTTGATTAATGACTACTTAACAGACACGTTACATCGAGAACCTGTTTCTATCAGGACATTTCACATCTCCATTTCATATCTCAGTGGAGCTGGGAGTCATGAAATTTGGATAAGTTGCATTAATCCTGCTTTTATTTCTTTGCTATTTCTTTTCTTCTTATTTCAAGCATTCAGGTACAGCAGGATTTGACTAATGACTACTTAAGAGACACACTGCCACTTACTAATCATAGTGAAACTTCAGAGAGCAACTATATTTCTGCAATGTTAACGTCCATCAGCATTCTCCCTGTGGGTCTGTCTATAACAGATGTCCCTGGAGTTGGTCCTGCGATAGTTATTTATCTGCGATGGCACATGCTGGGAGTGTTTCAAACTGTGCGAGAGGGGCCGGGAAGCTGATGTTCCCTTGGTTCTCCAGCAGTATCCTTTGTCCTTCATGGACAGCTAACTCTAAGATTCTGGGAGGCACAGTCCTTATTTCCAGAGCAGGGCTGCTCTTCTGCTCCTTGTGGTGAGCTGGTGTCCTTTCCTTTGCTTCCTCAAGGAGGATAAATCAGTATACAATGTGAGATGCCAGCTCGCAGGTACATGGAGGGTCTAAGAGCAGCTCCTGGGGGGATCCATACTGTCTCTGGGTCTATAGAGATACACATCTAAAGCTGACACAGCCCAGCACGCAAACAGCCCAACCCCCATTTCCCTTTCTCCACTGACAGTAGTTTGCTTGCCCTGGAGACCTCCCAAGGTCCCTTCCAAGATGAGTGATTGTGCCTTTCCTTCCACCATGGCTCTTCCCTTAACGATGACAGGGAGAGCACGCAGGTTCCCCATGACCAGAGAAGTCAGCAGGCATAAGTTTGGTCCACTCAGCTGTGGCTTTTTTGGCCCACAAAACTCATTGACCCAAGGCTGCTGGGCTGGTAACCCCAAACAGGCCTCCTCATATCCTGAGCTGAATCTTTTCTTGTCCTTTTCCCTCGTTCCCACTCCCAGCTTTTTCTCTTTTATCGTTCTCATACGTTCCTCTACAAAGAGCCCAATTCTCCTCTGGCTTTGTGCCCCCATTCAGTTTTTCTGAGATGGTTGTTGTGCAGATTCCAATGTTGGTCAGTACAAAACTAGTAACTCCTGTTCCTGTCTGCAATGCCCTGTGACTTCCCATGCTGTGATTTTGTGGTGATGGACCATGACAAGCCGGGTGAGCCGTCTGTAGCAAACATTAACAGCCGACACAATGGAGCTTCAGTCCAGGTGTCCCTCTGTGGGAATTCCTGCTCAGGAGAGGTGGGGAGGAACCGGAGAGGGCCAGAGGAGGTTGGCGCATGGCCTGTACTTTAGGCCCCAAACCCCAGCATTCTCCTGGCTCAGCAATGGCCCCTATCAAAACTCAGTTGAAACTTGAAAAGGAATTCCAGGGCACCAAGATGAGCTTTTGGTAATTCAGGAACCGTTAAAGCAGAAGAAGAGATAACATGGGGCCACTGCTGAATTTAGTAGGAGACGGTGTAGATAGATCTGAGATACTCTATGTCCTCTTTCCCCGAGTTGCCACCAGTGAGGTCTCCCAGCCCTTTCTGCTTTGAGGCAGGACTCTGGAGGAGAAGAACGAGCAGTGGACGGGGACCAAGCCAGGGGCTACCTGAGCAAACTACACCCTTACCAGTCCATGGGACCTGAGTGTTGGCATCCAAGGTTGCTGAAAGAGTGGTTATAACCAGGAGGTGCTGGTCTGTGATGATCCCAGTAAGAAAAGCACCCAGACTCCACAAGGTATCTTTTAAAATGCTCTTCATGAGGGGAGCGCTGTAAGGGGAGCATCACAGAGGCAATCTCATGTCTGTTTCGATGGTGAGAACCCCAGGAGGTGTAGCATTGAATGGGCCTTCGACCCAAATGCAGCAAACCATGCAGACAACCATGCAGACCCCCTCCATAGCAGACAGTCTCCTCTTTTGGTCATTCAAACCACTCCAGGATTTTCTTACAAGGAAACAACACTATTCATCATCTCGGCAGTCAAACAGACAGGACGTTTCCATGAGAACTTCCTGCAGCAGTGCCGGGTACAGGGAGGGCCACGCGGGAGGCAAAATGTCTGGTACAGACTGGGACCTTTCTTCAGGCTCCTGTGTGACAATGTGCTGCTGAGGTTGTCCTGTGGCCAAGGCATCTGTGCAGCACAGCCCAGGGGTGAAGGCCACTCTGTACGTACAGCCCAGCCCAGCACAAACTGCTCGATGTACAATGGTTCTTCTGGGCAGGATCACAGCTCAGGTTTCCCCGTGAGAAGTCAGCTGAGGTGCTGTGGCCCAAATATGCACTGCCAGGAGGAGTCCCATGTCTACTCACAGAACTGGGATGGTTTGGGATTGAATGAGATGTGGTGGGACATCTTGCTGAGCTGTGGTGCTGCAATGGAAGGGTACAGGCTCTGCTGGAGGGAGTAGCAGGAAAGAGGACGACCAGCAGAATGCCCCCTGAGTGAAGGAGCAGCTCAGATCTATGGAGCTCCTGTATGAGATGGGTCAAGGGTTGAGTGAGCTTGTGTGAGTGAGGATGAGAGGAGAAGCCAGTAAGGGTGAAAATGTCTTGGCCATTATACTCCACTTGATCGGGCACAGTAGGCAGAATAAGTCTTCTAACAGCAACCTGAAGAAGTCTCCAAGTCAATGAGCAGGTTCCTATGGGGAACAGTAGTTGCCCTGGCATTCACTGGCCAGGCAAAGACACAGGGTGCCAGCAGCCTGGAGGACCTTGGGACAACTTCTTAACACAGCTGCCAGGTGGGCAAACAAGGGTGATGCTCACCTGGACCTGGTCCTGGCAAAAAACAAATATAAATAGAGAGTGGTCAGGGAGGTGAAAATCAGTGTCAGCCTTGGCTGCTGTCACCAGGAAATAGTGGGGTCCCAGGTGCCGAAGAGGAGTGAGGAAGGCCAGCAGCAGAGCAAAAACGGGTGGACTCCAGAGAAGAAGACTTTGATGTACTTGGGAGACTGATGCGAGTGGTGCCATGGGAAGCAGCTCTGAAGGCTGAAGGATCATGGAAAATCTGATAGGCCTTACAGGACAGCCTCCTCCAGGCACAAAAACGATCTCTCCAACTCCTCTTGAAAAGAAGCCACTGTCTCAGGAGGCTGCTTGTTGGAACTGTCTGAGCTCCAGGACAAAGAGGCAGCACAAAGGAGGTGGAAGCAGGGAAGCTGCAGAGGAGGAATTGAGAAACCTTGTCCCAGGACGTAGGGACGATGTTAAAGCCAAAGCTCCCATGGGCTTGACAGATGAAGGGAAGGACAGCAAAAGCACAATGAACTGATCCAGGCTTCGAGGGTCATGGGAATGAGTCACCCTCTGCCTGGAGGCCTGTGACAAGTGGGCACTGCAGATATTTGCATCCTGACTGCCTCAGCGTGGGCGATGGGGATCCCCCTGCTGGGGGTGGCTCTGCCAGCCCATCCACATGGGTCTGGATGGTGCAGACTCTACTTGGAGACATTCCTGTAACCCAAATTCCTTGGCGTTAATGCAGAATTGGCAAGTTGAAATCAAGCATTTCATGCACTTGGCCTCTTTGCTTTGATATCTTTTTGCTTTGACTCCACTCCCGAAAGCTCTCTAATCAACCACAGAAGAATTGAAGATGAAGGGAAAATTATGGCCTGGCATGGCTCCTCAGGGCGTTTTGCATGTTAATGAACCCTCTGGTGCCAAGTTCCTGAACTGCAGATCTCTAAAGGCTGACCAAGTCTCTAGAGGACTAAGAGCCAGCAGCAAACCTCCAGGTTTCTGAGAGTGTTTGCAGGCCCTGCTGAAGTCCATCACTGAAGAAACCATGGAGGGAATGAGCAGACAAGGGTCCTGTCCCTGGGGGCTGGTGAAGCAGGAAGTTGGAGACACTTGGTACAATGGAAAATTTAAATGTAGAGATCACTGTGGAAGCCCTTGATGAGCTCTTCCAAGCAGGAAGGCCACGTCCTTACCCACATCCCCTACAGATGGGGCTCCTTTCCCTCTTGGCATGTTCGGGGCTCTTCCTGGGGGCAATGTGATTGGGAGTGTGTGTTGCCAGGTGCAGGTCAGCAGTAGGGCACCTCCCAGGATTTATGGGGGGTGGCTGAGGAGGCAACGAGGCACTGGAGCTGGAAGGACCTTGTGTTCTCTCCTGGGTCTCAGTGGAAGAGACAGAAGCCATAGGCAAGAGAGCAAGGGTCTCAGATCTGTTGGGGTGTCAAAGCCCCACCAAGGCCCTTGGCCATCCCCACCACAGCTACGCTGTCCTGTGCCTGTGCCTGCGTCCTTGTTTCCAACACCAAAATGTGGGTGTCTGAGGATTTGCCAATGCCAGTGAGTTCCCCACATCTCACCTGGTTTCCTCCAAAGCCTTGCTACTGCTCATTTATCCCCAAGATTTCCAAGCTCCAGAATCCTGGAGAATCCACGCCAGAATCCTCTCTGTAGCTCCACATCCCAGCACTGAACAGCCAACCCCCAATATTCCATTTCTTCTTCCTGCCTTTAGCACACTCACTGCTCCCCCCACACTGCTCTCTCCCTGCACGCCCATGTGTCTCACAAACCCTTCCCCTGCCCCTGCAGCGCTGAGACCTCAGCCCAGGAGGTTTGTGCATCCTCCAGGCTCATGGATGTTTCCTGAAGTCCATCCAAGTGTGGGCAGTGAAGGAGGGGAAAGGAGCAAGTTGTCAGCCCATGGGGCATTCCTAAGAACAGCCACCCCCAGCAGTGGGCATTCCCCATCCGCCAGGCTGAGGCAGGCACACAAGAGATGAATGTCTGTATCACCCCTGGTTTGCAGAGGAAGGGTCTTCCTTCCTGCCATTGTCCCAGGACAAGCCTCTTCCTCAGCCTCTGCCCACAAACATCCACTGCTTCCCACGGCTGGCTTCAGACACGGCTGTAAGGATTGGCTAAAGCCATCAGCCGTCCCCTTGCTTCTCGCTGACGTTGCTTGACCCTCTCTAACAGACTTACACGTGGCCAATCACCACTGCTCAGGGCCACTCGCCCTTTGGAAGAGCATTTTGGACTTTCCGAGTGCTTTTTATAATCTTCCTCGCTCCCTCCAGAGCACATGGTGGGCTTTCTTGGCCAAACAGGGCCTTTTTCACCATCTCTTAAGAAACAGTCGTCTTTTTATGATCCTCTGTGCGGGAATAGTCATCCCAGAAAAGCACCAAATGTATCCACAAATAGCAGTTGAGTGAAGTGCCAGTAAGAACCAGGTGAGCTCCCCCCATGGCTGTGGCTCCCTGGCAAGGAGCCTCTTCTGAGAAGGTGATCCGGCCTCTGCCACTCTCTGGAGAGGGAAACCAGCAGCGTCTGTGCCACACGGGGACACAAGGGGTGACTTTTGCAAGACCACCCTTCATCTGAACCACTTTCAATATGTACTTCAGGATGGGATATCATACCTTATATGGCAAATACTAATTTAATTGCCATTGTCCAGATTTGCTATTGTGGAAGTAGACTGTTACTTTAACATTTCTTTTCATCATTATTATTATTTTTTGCCACTCTAAAGGAAATCACAGAATCACTGGAAGGATCACTGATGCTTTATCAACAGAAGACCCGCCAGCTTTGCATCTCAAGAAATAGGATGCCAGAGGTCAAGAGAAGGATGGGTTGGGAAAACTCATGGGATTTGGGAAACTGAAGCGTGTGCCCCTCTCCCCGACATCCTGCCCTCCTCCGTGACCTGTGTGAGAAACTCCATCCACTGGGTCTGAGCTCACAGTCGTGTCAAGAAAACGGTGTGTACCTGCAGCCAATGTTGTCCTTCCAGTTCAGGATTTGAGCTCCCACTTAAGACCAAGAAGCCCAAGGATCCCAGTTCCTAGAGGGCCAACTAATGAGGACATCCCACAGGCTGGGGGAGTTTTTCTTTACTGACAAAGATTTTGTTGACTTTTTTTCCTCCCTCTTTGTAACTTGACTGTCAGAATTCATGCATTGAATCTACTTTAACCCTTTAAAACTGTCTCTGTGAAAAAATAATCCAGTATAGTTTTGGTTTTGGTTTTTTTTTTTTTCCCCCCGACCTGACTGTATTTGGAGCATTGAAGAGTCTTTCCAGATTTGGAGTGGTTTTTCAGAATGTCTGCTCCAAGAGGGGAAATATCTCAGCCTGCAGATGGAAGGACAGGAGGAGGACAGCATCATTCAGGCTCAAAGGGAATTGGAGGATGTCTTGACCAACCTCCCATTGAAAACAGGGTCAGACCTGAAGGGTCAGGGCTTTGTTCAAAGATGTCTGGATCCCTTTCCAGGACAGAGCTGTTGCACGCTCTCTGCGAAACAGCTTCCAGTGCTTGACTATCCTCATGCTGGAAAAAGTTCCTCCTTATGTGGCTTGACCGTCCCTTTTCTCAGCCCATTGCCTCTTGTCCTTGTATCTTCTACCATGGATTTGACTCAGGCTCAGTCTTCCTGGTAACTGTGTGATGCTGCTCCATGTTCCCCCCAAGAGCTCCTCTCCTCCAAGCTGAACAAGCCCAGCTCTCTAAGCCTCTTCTCACAGTACAAGCTCTGTCAACGTTGGTGTCCCTCCACTGACCTGGCTCCACTTTGCAAGGTCTCTCTGGCACGGTGTGGTGCCAAAACCTAGGGAAGTATTCTGGATAAGGTGTAACAAGTGCTGAGCAGACTGGCTGTGCTCCTGCAGCTCAGGAAGCTCTTGGCCACCTTTGCTGATGGCTCATGTTTTACCCAATAGAACCCAAGGGCCACCAGGGCCTTTCCCGCAGAGCTGCTGCCCACCTGGGCAGTCCCTGGTCTCTGTCATGGCATGGGTTTAGTCCACCTCCAGGTCAGGACCTATTGGCTCTCCTGAAGTTCCTATCGGTCTATCCCTCCAGCCTGTCTAGGTCCCTCCGGATGGCAACCTTGCCCTGCAGGGCAGTGTCTGCTCTCTTCCTTGTGAGGTCATCTGCAAATGTTATGAAAAAGGACTCTCTCATACACTAACCCAAAGACAGCCCCCCAGCTTGTAGAAATCAGATCCTGCCCTGTCACCCTCCTGGTGTGCTGCCTCACGATAGGATAAGGAAAGGCGATTCTTATGATTCTCATGGTTCTCATGCCCAAGTCTTCTCCTGACAGGAGAAATGACACTGCTGGAAATGAATCTCTCCCACAATCTCTCCCATCTCCTGAGAGAACATCAGGGCTGACTTCATCCTGTTTCACAGCAGGTTCCCCTGGAGCCCCAGGGACACCTCCAGGGATCCCAGGGGGACAGAAAAGTGATGTCTTGGGCTGTTCCTTGGGCTGTTGCTCTGCTGCTGAGCTGGGCCGGGCTCCTGGGATGGAGGGAGCTCCTGGCCATGGGGCAGCGCGGCAGAGAGACAGCTCTGCCCAGGAGCAGCTCCTCTGCCAAGGGCTGAGGGCACTGCCTGCAGGCACTGAGAGACAACTTGTGAGGCCAGGAGAGCTGAAAAGCATTCAGGAATGGATGAAAACTGAGAGCTCACTGGCGGAGAAACCTTCACCGCCCTTCACAAAATAAGTCTCTGGCTGCAGGGCATTGACTCTGCAGTTGCTGGAGGGATCCAGGAGCTGCACAACCCACAGCCCGTGGGATCTGTAAGTACAACTCTCACAGTTTCTCTAGTGTAGAGGAGAAGGAGAACTTGTGGAGCAGGGCTTCCCTGCTGCAGGGGCAGAGGGACAGGGCGTGATGTTTCTCTCTGGTGCAGTATAATGCAGAGAGGCTTCCTGGAGCAGTCTCCTACAGCTGGCATAGCCCGTGTCTCATGTGATCTGTCAGGAAGGCTCTCAGGGATCTGTTGGTGCTGAGAAGGATTTTCTTGAGAGCAGCGGATGCCCACCACATCATCAAAGTGCCAGGACGTGTCGGCTGCCTTCTCCCCGGGATGGCTGCAGGGCTGTGAAGGTGGGCGTGCAGCCAGGGGTGCCCAGGGCTGTCCTTCCGAGCAGGGTCCCTGTGTCCCAGGGAACTGTGTGCTGGGGCAGGGACTCTGTCTCCTGCCAGGGTCAGCTCTCAGCCTGCCCGGGGAGCTCCCCATGGCAGTGTGGGGAGAAGCTGTGGAGGGAAGGGGTGACCCCAGTCTGGGCATGGCAGGGTCCTTCTGCAGTCGAGAGGATGCTGCGTGGGTCAGGTTTGCTCACAGCTCCACATCACCCCCAGGACATTTGCAGAGGGTCCTTTTGAAGAAGGACACAGAGGCAGCATTTAGCCAAAAGAAATGGAATCTGTGCTTTGAATTTTCCCCTCTTGGTTGGTTAGATGGGCGGTGGGAGATCTGAATTTACATCTCCATTCCCATGAGGGCAATGAGACCCCAGTTTTTGTTAGCACTTGTCCGAGCTGCTCCTTTAGCCCGTGCACACCCAGAGATGCCCCTGGGCCATTCCCTGCTGCAGAAGGTGTCTGCAGGGCAGAGCTGAGCCCTCAGCAGCTGGGATGGAGTCTCTGAGCACTGAAAGGGAGGAGACCTGGGGGCAGACAAACAGCCCCCAGCAGCGACAGTGCAGGCAGCAGAGGCATGGGCAGGGAGTGAGAGGGAGCTGCTACAGGAAGGGTGATGGGAGGGGGGATTCCAGCACCTCCCTGCCATCCCCTGCAGCGCAGATGCCTTCCCTGCAGCAACTTCCCTCTCCCACACAGTAGAGTCCCCAACCCCTTCATATCTTGGGGACTTAGTCCTGAGTCTCCCTCCCAGCAGCCCAAGCACCAAAGAGGAGAAATGCTCGCGTGTCTGACTGTGTCTCCCTGTCCCGACTCTCTTGGCAGGAGAACTTTGGCGTGTTCCCCTCTTGTCCCTGCTGCCCTTGTTCCTCCCCTTCTTTTGGCTGTGGTGGGGGGGTGAGGATTCAGGTGAAGCTCAGACACTGGTGTGTCCATGGATGAAAAGCATCCCAATGACCTTAATCTTTCAGGCTCTCGTGACTGCAATGTGTTGGGTGAGTGTAAGCCGACGCTCACATCAGGATATTCCATCTATAGGACAGTTGACTTGAGTCAACTCAAGTCAACATCCCCTTGCAGTGCCCTGTTGGGTGCCACGCTGCCCTCCAGAAGGGCACAGCTCTCCCTTTACATCTCTGTGGTTTTTAGGAGCCCCACGGAATAGACCTGACAGTGGCAAGGCCATGTCAGTCCTGCTGGAGGGCTAAATGTAGGCAGCTGCAATGAGCCCTGTGTGTCGCTGGCTGGGAGGGGAGAGCTGAGATCCTCCTCAGGTCCTGCGAGATGGGGTGGGGGGTTGGGAACAATACTGATGGATAGACAGGCTGTCCCCACTCTGTACTGAGGGACAGCCCTTTGGCTCTTAGGACCCACAAGGTTTTACATAGTGTGCAGCAGAAATGCCAAGGGTTTCTGTCTTAAAGACACTCCTCAGGTGTGGTGGGGAAATTAGAACAGAACAAACAGAGAAATAAAGTGCCCTCAGCTCTGTTCTGCAGTCGGGTGAATTGGGAATGACAAGGCTGAAAAGCCCTTTGATGCCATGAATGGATTTAATCTGAGATCGCCCCAGTTCCTATTTAACTATTGCTGTAGGACAGGACTGGATCCTGCAGAGCTAACACCTCCCTGATGGATCATCAGCCAGCTCCAACCAGTGTGTGCAAAAAGGATGCGACAAATACATTCCCAAAAGGGGAGAGGCAGTTGGCTGGGTCTCAAAGAGTGATTGAAGAGGCTTTTTTGAGAGAAGTCTGCCCTAACTTCTCACTGTCTTTCCTTCCATGGACAGGTCTCTAAGCCTAGGGGAAGATAATGTCCAACAGCAGCTCCATCACCCAGTTCCTCCTCCTGGCATTCGCAGACACACGGGAGCTGCAGCTCTTGCACTTCGGGCTCTTCCTGGGCATCTACCTGGCTGCCCTCCTGGGAAACGCACTCATCATCACTGCCATAGCCTGTGACCACCGCCTCCACACCCCCATGTACTTCTTCCTCCTCAACCTCTCCGTTCTTGACCTGGGCTCCATCTCCACCACTGTCCCCAAAGCCATGGCCAATTCCCTGTTTGACACCAGGGCCATCTCCTACTGGGGATGTGCTGCACAGCTCTTCTTCTTTCTCTTCTTTATCACAGCAGAGTACTGTCTTCTCACTGTCATGGCCTACGATCGCTACGTTGCCATCTGCCAACCCCTGCACTACGGGACCCTCCTGGGCAGCAGAGCTTGTGTCCACATGGCAGCAGCTGCCTGGGGCAGTGGGTTTCTCAATGCTCTCCTGCACACGGCCAATACATTTTCCCTACCCCTCTGCCAGGGCAATGTCCTGGACCAGTTCTTCTGTGAAATCCCCCAGATCCTCAAGCTCTCCTGCTCACACTCCTACCTCAGGGAAGTTGGGCTTCTTGTGGTCAGTGCCTGTTTAGCATTTGGGTGTTTCGTTTCCGTTGTGGTGTCCTATGTGCAGATCTTCAGGGCCGTGCTGAGGATCCCCTCTGAGCAGGGACGGCACAAAGCCTTTTCCACGTGCCTCCCTCACCTGGCCGTGGTCTCCCTCTTTGTCAGCACTGCAGTGTTTTCCCACCTGAAGCCCCCCTCCATCTCCTCCACATTTCTAGACCTACTGGTGGCTGTTCTGTACTCAGTGTTTTCTCCGGCAGTGAACCCCCTCATCTACAGCATGAGGAACCAGGAGCTGAAGGAGGTCATTAGGAATCTGATTTCATGGATATTTTTCAAGAGGGAGACATTTACCACCTCTTTCCACAAATGACTCCCACACTATCTGATTCCATCTGGGTTTTTGTGTGTTTTGTTTGTTGGTTGGTGTTGAATTTTTAAACATTATCTTTATTGTCATTCATGGTTTTTATGTTTCTACACAAAGGTTTCATTTGTGTCACTGCACCTGAGACCATGTACCTGCTTGATGTCACCTGGTTCCCTTATAAAATTTAATTTAATAGTGGCTCCGAGCTGGCATCTTTCATAGCATCTCTGTAATAAAATGGGATCCCTTTCAGTGCAGTGCTTTCATACCAGGCTCCTTCTCCAAACAGGCCTGAGAACTGCACCCCTGAACTTCCTCTTCCTCCATCAGTTCAGGAATGAAAAGCTTAGTGTCTGTGACATTTTAGAGATGTAGAACTGGATTTTGGAGTCACCAGTCGGTGTTTGCTGACAGGTAAGATGGTGAGTGGAACTGAGGGATGTGCCCAGGCTTTTCACACAGGTTGTATTAAGGACATCCATCCTCTGGGAGGGGACTCTGGAGCGGTCTGGAGAGCATCCTGGTTCTCCTGGGTCAGCATGTTCCTGGTGTTGTGTTGAGATGGAAACAGTTGGCAGAGATGGGTTTTGGGGCCATGAGTAGTGGAAAAGGGCCTACCTCCTCCAGACACTCTCCACTTCCTCCCCACCTCTCTACAGCAGGAATTCCCACAGAGGGACACACACACGTGTCCAGGTGTGGCCACCACACAGCTCACTGGAGGGGTATGAAAATTTAAGATGCTGGGGGATGACCATGCTCCTCCTAATAAATCCCCCTTTGCAACTGGCCTTGCTCATGGTGAGCATGAACCACTGGCTCATATGGTGTCCCTCATAATGCCTAGGTCTTCTTCTCAGGGTCACTGCTCATCCTTTCAGGTCCTTTCAGGTCCTGATATACGAGGTTTATCTTCCCTCTGATGCAGGACTGGTGACTCCTCCTTGTAAAACTTTGGAGTTTGCTGCTGGCTGAATCCCAGAGTTTCCCAAAGTCCCTCTGGACTGAAGCTCCATTTGGTCCGTTCTTAATGTTTGCGTGCAGACAGCTCACAGTGGTTGTGGTGATCCATCAGCACAAGATAACAGCAAGAGCAGTTGCAGGGCACTACAGGAAATAAAGGACATTACTAGTTTTGTACTGACCAACATAGAAATCAGCACAACAACTGTGTCAGAAATATCTTTATGCCCTGTAGAGAGAGCACAAAGCAAGTAAAGGAGAACAACCAAAACAACATGGTGCCCAGCGACTATTTAACTAATACAATAAATGTATATAACAAATTCATTTTAGCACGCTCTGGTCAGATCTGTCGTTATCTCAACCCTTCGTGTGCAACATCGATTGCCGAAAAGGACTGTCGTGGTTTAGCCTCAGCCACTCTCTCGGGCCGCCCAGCACCCCCCTGGCCATGAGGGGAGAATCGGAAGAAAAAGGCAAAACTTGTACGATGAGACAAAGGCAGCTTGTAATAAGTAACTAAGGGTAATTTGCTGATCAAACAGGTTAAGCAAGAGGAACGAACCCATTGTAGCAGTCTTGAGAACTTCCTATTTAACCAGAAGATACACGTCCACAATGTTACCTGGCAACACCAAACATGGGAACACCCTGTTTGACAAGAAAGGCTTAACCACAATGTCATCAGAATGTGTTACCTTGAGCGAATGTTAAACCGTTAATGTCGTGCTAACGTGTGCCATTGTACCAATCAACCCTGAAAAGAATAGATTGTATAAGCTGATTCTGTGACGATATCTTATCGAAATTGCCCCAAGCAAGAAGCCCCTCGGAAGAAGCCGAAGAGGGGCGTACCGAAGATGTTGCAATCGACCTCTGTGAAGATAAAAGGAGTCGTTTAGCTTGCCTGAATTTGCGAGTCTTTGGTGGAGCTGCGACTCCCCGGCCGCCCAGCGCTGCTTTTGCTTTCCTACCTTAATAAATATTTAATAAATCTATTTCGGACTCGATTTGTCTTAAAATTCAACTATAACAAATTTGGTGCCGTGACTCGGATCCAGACAGCCAACTCAGAATTCAACTCTGGGAGGGCGCCCCCATCTTCGGATGGTCCTGGAGGAGATTCCGACTTAGCTCACCTGGATTTTCCGAACTGAGATAGGAAAGCAAAAAGAAAGAGAAAGGAAAACTGCAGTTCCCCGTAATTTTTGTGCACAAAGAGCCGGACGAAGACTCGGGAGTGAGTAAGTATATTGCGGTTCCGTTCGGTCGGGGATTGGGTACCTGGGGTGTGAGTGACTGAGACGTCCACTGGGCTTAGTAGCCCACCGGACGAAGTGAGTGTGGACCTCCTAATAGTGCAGTTCCCATTGTCCGCGAGGGCGTGGGCCACGAACGGAGGGAAGCGAGTGAAACTTGAGTGAGAGAAGGCACTCCCGGAAGATGGGACAGAAGAAAAGTAAGGCTTCTGGTTCCATACAGAAGATACGGGGTGGGGGTGGGCTCCCTGATATACCCCAAGATAGCCCATTAGGCCTAATGATTCGATATTGGGATAGTTCCCCTTCCCTAAAAGGGAAATCCAAGGAGAAATTGGTCTATTATTGTATGGAAATATGGGGAGGAAAACAGATAAGAAAAGATTTATATTGGCCAATTCATGGATCCTTAGAGGATTGGATATGCCAACAATTAAACATATACGTTAACAACAAACGACTGTTTAGTAAGGAGGAGAGTGAATATGCCTTTTTATGGATCCTGAGCACGGCTCAGGCCGCTAATTTGTTTCCATTAAAGGAAAAGAAAAATGATAAAAAGAAAAGGTGGGACATAGACGAACCTCCAGTGTCCCCCCCACCCTATGTCCCCCCTCCTCCGCCACCACAAGGTCCTGAGCAAGATCTCCCTCCAACAGCACCTACAGAACCTGAGGAAGAGACTCCTCCTTCTAATCGAAGAATAACTAGAAGTCAAATCAGAGAAAGAAGGGAGGAAAATTTATTGTATCCCTTAAGGGAGACTGCTATGGGGGGACCACAACCCGGAGTTGGATTTGTATCTGTACCCCTCAGCTCCGGGGATGTGAGGGAATTTAAGAAAGAAATGGGACACTTGTTAGAGGACCCATTAGGGGTAGCAGAACGTTTTGATCAATTCCTCGGGCCTAACATTTATACTTGGGATGAGATGGAGTCTATTTTAAAGATCTTGTTCACAAACGAAGAACGAGGAATGATCAGAATGGCAGGCATGAGACACTGGGATCAGAGGCATCAGCATGGTCCCGCCGGGGATGTAAAATGGCCCTTACAGAGGCCCAATTGGGACAATCAAGACCCCGCACATAGAAATAACATGGTTGATCTCCGTGATATGATAATTCAGGGGATTAGGGATTCTGTACCTAGAGGGCAAAATATCAATAAGGCCTTTAATGAACAACAGAAGAAAGATGAAACCCCCACCGAATGGCTGGAAAGATTGAGAAAGAGTTTACAGCTATATTCTGGGTTAGACCCCGATAGCCAAGTGGGTCAAGCCCTGCTGAAAACTCAATTTGTAGCTAAATCTTGGACAGATATAAGAAGAAAGTTAGAGAAAGTAGAAGACTGGCAGGAGAGGGGGTTAGATGAGTTACTACGAGAAGCTCAGAAGGTGTATGTGAGAAGGGAAGAAGAAAGTCAGAAGAAACAAGCCAGAATCCTGATGGCTGCTGTAAGGGAAGGGCAAAGTCAGGGAAAGAGAAGAGAAAGTCCCTGGAAGGGCCCAGTAGAACCGAGAAGAAGGAGATTTGGTTCGCAGGACATAGAATGTTTTTATTGTCGCAGGAAGGGACATCTGCAGAGAAATTGTCGGAAAAGAATGCAGGATGAGGAGATTTTTAAGGAAGATTAGGGGGGTCAGGGGCTCTATTTGCTGGGGACCCCTAAGGTTACCGAGCCCTTGATAAAATTGAAGTTGGGTCCTCAGCATGAAGTGTTCGAGTTCCTCGTGGACTCGGGTGCCGAAAGATCAACCATCCAAAAGTTACCATCTGGATGTGTTGAATCAAAGGATAAACTCCAAGTAATTGGTGCAAAAGGGGAACCTTTCAAGGTGCCCCTGATAAGGAATGTAGCAATAGAAGCCCCAAATAAAGATGGGGTGGGAACATTTTTATTGGTCCCAGAAGCTGAATATAACCTTTTGGGACGAGACCTGATGGTGGAATTAGGAATTAATTTGGAAGTAGACCAAGAGATGTTAAAAGTAAAGTTATGCTTATTAACCGCTGAAGATGAAGCCAAGATTAATCCAGAAACTTGGTATAGCCCTGGATCGGTGGGAAAATTAAATATCAAACCGATCACAGTCTCTATAAAAGACCCAGACCAGCCAATTAGGATAAAACAGTATCCCATCTCCAGAGAAGGGAGAGAAGGGTTGCAGCCAGTAATTGAGAGACTTTTGGTCCAAGGACTTTTAGAACCCTGTATGTCTCCTCACAACACCCCCATATTGCCCGTAAAGAAGCCGGATGGGTCTTATCGCTTAGTACAAGATCTGAGAGCCATAAACGAACGAACCATTACCCGGTTCCCTGTGGTGGCTAACCCACACACTATACTTAATCGGTTAAGTCCAGAATATAAATGGTATAGTGTTATAGATTTAAAAGATGCTTTTTGGGCCTGTCCCTTAGAAGAAGAATGTAGAGACTATTTTGCTTTCGAGTGGGAGGACCCCAGAACCCATAGAAAACAACAATTACGGTGGACTGTTTTGCCCCAGGGATTCACAGAATCCCCAAATTTGTTTGGACAAGCTCTGGAACAATTATTGGAATCCTACGAATTAAGTCAGGGATTAATCCTGATTCAATACGTAGACGATTTATTGATTGCAGGAAAAACTCAAGAAGAAGTCAGAAATGAGAGCATCAAATTATTAAACTTTTTGGGCCTCAAGGGGTTAAAGGTTTCTAAGTCCAAATTGCAGTTCACTGAAGAAGAGGTAAAATATTTGGGACATTGGCTCACAAAGGGACACAAGAAATTAGATCCCGAAAGAGTGAAAGGAATTTTATCCCTAACAGCGCCCACTAATAAAAGACAGATAAGACAGCTGTTGGGATTGTTAGGGTATTGTCGACAGTGGACAGAAAATTACAGCAGTAAAGTAAAATTCTTGTACGAAAAGCTAACTAAAAATGGGTTAGTAAAATGGACCCCTGAAGATGAGAAGCGCTGGGAGAACGTGAAAAGAAACCTGGTGGAAGCACCTGTCCTCAGTTTACCCGATATCCGTAAACCCTTTCAACTTTTTATCAATGTGGATAACGAGACAGCTTATGGGGTTCTGACCCAAGGGTGGGCAGGGCAGAGAAAGCCTGTAGGATATTATTCTAAAATACTAGATCCTGTAAGCCGCGGGTGGCCCACTTGTTTACAAGCAATAGTGGCCACTGCATTATTGGTAGAAGAAGTTGGAAAGGTCACCTTAGGAGGTGAACTAAAGGTATACACCCCCCATAACATTCGAGGAGTATTGCAACAACGAGCTGATAAGTGGCTTACAGACAGTCGATTACTAAAATATGAGGGAATTTTGATTAACTCCCCATGGTTAGAAATGGAAACCACCTCTGTTCAGAATCCTGCCCAATTTTTATATGGGGAACCTAGGGAAGATTTGACACATGACTGTCTCCAACTAATAAATTTGCAAACTAAGATAAGGGAGGATTTAGAGGAAGATGAATTAGGCGAAGGGGAGAAATTATTTGTGGATGGTTCCTCACGAGTGGTTGAAGGACAACGGAAATCGGGATATGCTATTGTGGACGGGTATACCTTTCAGATAAAAGAGTCAGGACCATTAAATAAAGCTTGGTCCGCACAAGCATGTGAGTTATATGCTATGATGAGAGCATTAAAACTTTTAGAAAATAAAATTGGAACCATTTATACAGATTCAAAGTATGCCTTTGGGGTGGTGCATACCTTTGGAAAAATTTGGGAAGAGAGGGGCTTAATTAACACCCAGGGAAAGGGATTAGTCCATGAAAAACTAATCCAAGAAGTTTTAAAGGCCTTAAGAGGTCCACTAAAGATAGCCATAGTCCATGTAAAAGGACATCAGAAGGGACTAACCCATACAGTAAGAGGAAACAATCTAGCCGACGCAGAGGCAAAACGGGCTGCCCTGTTAATGGTTCAGACCTTGGGAGAGGAACCTGAAAGGCTAAAAATAGAGAAGACTTTCACTCTCCAAGAATTGGATAAGCTAAAACAAATTGGAGCAAAAAGAGATGGTGATAAATGGCTGCTACCAGATGGTAGGGAAATTCTTCCAAAGGGATTAGCCAGAGGAATACTAAATAAATTACACCATAAAACCCATTGGGGAATTCAGGCTTTAGTGGATCAGTTTGAAACAAAATATGCCTGCATCGGAATATACGGATTAGCCAAGAGGATCTTAGAGGGATGTTTAACCTGTCACAAAGTGAATAAACGACAACTTAGGGAGAAGGTTCAAGGGGGTCGTGAACTGGCTAAAAGGCCCTTTGAGAAAATACAAGTGGATTTTACTGAATTACCGAAGGTTGGGAGATATCAGTATTTATTAGTCTTGGTTGATCACCTTACGCACTTTGTAGAAGCCTTCCCAGTGATAAGGGCTACTGCAAAGACAGTTATTAAAATCCTGTTGGAAGAAATTATTCCGAGGTATGGAACTATTGCGGTAATTGACTCAGACCGAGGCCCACATTTTACATCCAAAATAATTAAAGAAACAACTGAATTGTTCGGTACAAAATGGGAATACCATACTCCCTGGCACCCACAAAGTTCCGGGAAAGTAGAAAGAATGAATGGGGAAATAAAGAAACACCTAACCAAACTTATGGTGGAGACAAAAATGAGTTGGACTAAATGTCTACCGCTGGCCTTGCTTTACATTAGAACTCAACCTAGGACAGATACTGGTATATCCCCCTTTGAAATGTTGTATGGGATGCCTTATGACTTTGGATTATTAGTAGAGCACCCAAAGGTCGAGGATAAAATTTTAACAGAATATATTTTAGAACTTACAAGAAGGAGACAGGAACTAAGAAAGAAGGGTTTGGTAGTACAAAGACCTCCCTTGGACATTTCCATACACCAAATCCAGCCTGGAGACCAGGTATTAATCAAAACCTGGAAAGAAACCTCCCTAACACCCCGTTGGGAAGGACCCTTTGTTGTTTTACTTACCACAGATACGGCTGTACGGACAGCAGAAAAAGGATGGACTCATGCCAGCAGAATTAAGGGACCTATCTTCCCAGAAAGGTGGACCGTAACGTCAGAACCAGGAGACCTCCGAATGAAGATAAGGAAAAACGAGACCGGTAAATGAACCACTCCAGAAGGGAAGCAAGAAATAGTTTACATCAATGGTTCCAAATACCACCTGGAAATACCCTACGAAAAGTATATTTTGCACCTTGGAGTGAGGAGAGAATACCTGACCAAACGGGGGGGGCTGGATTATACAAACTGACAGGAACTCCTCAGGTTTTTCCTTTTTGCTGTGAAACAGAGACAGAAATACCTGAATCGCCCAGTATAGGAGATCTCCGTAGAATACCCTGCGTGAAACACCCCACTTCCGGACATTTATGTTGGGTTGTTTGCCGATGTTTAAATTGCGATAAAGAATGGTCCTGTGTTTCATTTAAGAGACAACCTTATTGTATGAAATGTCGCAATAATTTGACACATACCAGGGAACAACGGGCTCAAGCAGAGATTCGTAAATTATTTTGTGGGTGGGAATTGTCAATACCCGAGCTTTGGGAAATATATGAAACAGACTGGTATAGAGTTTTAAGACAGTGTGTTATAAGATTTGCCTGGAAACGGGCACAACAACCAAACAGGTGGAAATATATTTGAGAGGTAACTAACTCTTTAGACCTTGGAAATTATTGACAGGATAACAGCAAAATCCCCCTGAAGACTACCTGCTGCTGCCGAGAAGATATTAATATCCCGTTGCTCTCCGCAAAAGAGTAGACGAGGAAGGCAGAGAGGTACTGAACAGTGGGGGAAATGAAAGCTGGTATCCTATTAATGGTATTAATTACCACGACTTTAGAAAATGAACATCAACCCTTCAATTGGACCTTAGGTCGATGGGAAGATTCAATAGAAGTTCGGTATAATGCGACAGCCGGACCCCCAGAATTCCAAGTTAAATTGGAAGAATTAGTCTTTTATGAACTAGACCCACCCGGTCGACAAGAAAGAGCAATAAAACCTTTTTATCTCTGCCCCAGTTCGAATCCAGGGAAAAGCTATTGCAATTTCCCTAATCACTATTACTGTGCATATTGGGGATGTGAAACCATAGCTTCAAACTGGGATGTAGCCAGTAAAGATAGATTTTTAAATATAATATGGGGGCCCAGAGGATGCAACCCGCCAGCTTCTAGCTGGGATGGACACATAGAGGGCTCCCATCTTGGCAACTGTAAGCATGTTATATTAGAAATCCTGCAGCCTAATGACCATGGATGGTTATTTGGACGAACCTGGGGAATGCGATATTGGGAATCTGGAACTGATAGAGGAGGACTAATATTCATTCAAAAACGGGAAGTTAAAATACCACAAGCAGTAGGGCCCAATCGAGTCATCACAAAGCCAAAGGGAGGAAACTCCACAGCCTCAGTCACCCCAGGGACATACCTAACCTCTACAAATAAAGTGGAGAAAATACCCAAAGATGATGAACCCCTATGGGCTGTAATGAAGGCAGCCTATCAAGCTCTAAATGCAACAAATCCAAATTTTACCACTTCCTGTTGGTTATGTTATGATGTAAAACCCCCTTTTTATGAAGGGATAGCTGTGCCATCTCCCTTTAATACCTCTGCCGAGGAGAATCCCCCCAGATGTAATTGGAAAGAACGGAAAGCAGGGATTACTCTCCAACAGGTCAGAGGGAGCGGTTGGTGTATAGGAAAGGTGACGAATGGGGAAAGAGCTCTATGTACTAACCAAACTCAAAACTTTACATCTGATATTAAATGGATTCTGCCTAGTCCTGGGGCATGGTGGGTTTGTTCCATAACCGGATTAACACCTTGTTTGTCCACTGCTGTTCTCAAGAAAAATGCCTCAGAATTTTGTGTACAAGTTACTGTGGTATCTAGAATCCTCTTACATGGGGAAGAAACTATGTATTTACATTGGAGCAATTCAGGACATAAAATCAACAAAAGAGAGCCAATATCTGCAATTACTATAGCTACTCTACTTGGTTTAGGGGTCGCCGGGACCGCCACTGGCATAACCTCCTTGGTACAACAACAACAGAGTCTAACATCTCTAAGAGCTGCAGTAGACGAAGATTTGGCCCGAATAGAAAAATCTGTTTCCTATTTAGAGAAATCATTGACCTCATTGTCAGAAGTAGTTTTACAGAATCGAAGAGGATTGGACCTTTTGTTCATGCAAAACGGAGGATTATGCGCTGCCCTAGGTGAAGAATGTTGCTTTTATGCTGACCATACAGGGGCAGTAAGAGATTCATTAGCTAAGCTGAGAGAAGGATTAGAGAAAAGAAAACGGGAACGAGAGGCTCAGTCCTCCTGGTATGAATCTTGGGTTAATCCGTCACCATGGCTGACTACCTTAATTTCTACTTTGGCGGGACCCCTCATAATGTTACTATTGGCTCTGACTTTTGGACCCTGTGTCATTAATAAACTTGTAACCTTTTTTAAAGGCAGGTTAGAAAAAGTGCAGCTAATGCTGATGAAGCAATCGGAACTGGAAATGAAAATTATACCAAACGAAAATCCTGAATTAGATGCCGCTTGTGAGGTATTGTCTAGGTTTGATCAGCAAATCACTTATAAATAAAAAAAAGGGGGGATTGTAATAAGTAACTAACGGTAATTTGCTGATCAAACAGGTTAAGCAAGAGGAACGAACCCATTGTAGCAGTCTTGAGAACTTCCTATTTAACCAGAAGATACACGTCCACAATGTTACCTGGCAACACCAAACATGGGAACACCCTGTTTGACAAGAAAGGCTTAACCACAATGTCATCAGAATGTGTTACCTTGAGCGAATGTTAAACCGTTAATGTCGTGCTAACGTGTGCCATTGTACCAATCAACCCTGAAAAGAATAGATTGTATAAGCTGATTCTGTGACGATATCTTATCGAAATTGCCCCAAGCAAGAAGCCCCTCGGAAGAAGCCGAAGAGGGGCGTACCGAAGATGTTGCAATCGACCTCTGTGAAGATAAAAGGAGTCGTTTAGCTTGCCTGAATTTGCGAGTCTTTGGTGGAGCTGCGACTCCCCGGCCGCCCAGCGCTGCTTTTGCTTTCCTACCTTAATAAATATTTAATAAATCTATTTCGGACTCGATTTGTCTTAAAATTCAACTATAACAACACAGTTACCAGGAAGACTGAGCCTGAGTCAAATCCATGGTAGAAGATACAAGGACAAGAGGCAATGGGCTGAGAAAAGGGATGGTCAAGCCAAACAAGGAGGAACTTTTTCCAGCATGAGGATAGTCAAGCACTGGAAGCTGTTTCCCAGAGAGCGTGCAACAGCTCTGTCCTGGAAAGGGATCCAGACATCTTTGAACAAAGCCCTGACCCTTCAGGTCTGACCCTGTTTTCAATGGGAGGTTGGTCAAGACACCCTCCAATTCCCTTTGAGCCTGAATGATGCTGTCCTCCTCCTGTCCTTCCATCTGCAGGCTGAGATATTTCCCCTCTTGGAGCAGACATTCTGAAAAACCACTCCAAATCTGGAAAGACTCTTCAATGCTCCAAGGACAGTTGGGTTGGGAAAAAAAACCAAACCAAAACAAAAAACTATGCTGGATTAGTTTTTCACAGAGACAGTTTTAAAGGGTCAAAGTAGATTCAATGCATGAATTCTGACAGTCAAGTTACAAAGAGAGAGAAAAAAAGTTAACAAAATCGTTGTCAGTAAAGAAAAACTCCCCCAGCCTGTGGGATGTCCTCATTAGTTGGCCCTCTAGGAACTGGGATCCTTGGGCTTCTTGGTCTTAAGTGGGAGCTCAAATCCTGAACTGGAAGGACAACATTGGCTGCAGGTACACACCGTTTTCTTGACACAACTGTGAGCACGGACCCAGTTGATGGAGTTTCTCACACAGGTCACGGAGGAGGGCAGGATGTCGGGGAGAGGGGCTCACGCTTCAGTTTCCCAAATCCCATGAGTTTTCCCAAACCATCCTTCTCTGTCATTGTTGAGACGGACAAATGACACGGACAGCACTCTTCTGAAGTTCAAGCAGTAACAGACTAACTTTTATTGCCACACGTACTTTCTCATATACTCTTTCTTAACACGTGTTCTTTTACTACTGATTACATATTGTCATAACAATATGTCATTGGTTAACTTTTGCAAACATCAAAGCTACTCCTTATCTTGTCAGTCTCCAGCTGGTTCCTTGAAGTTGTTTACTTCTCAGGATGTTTTCTACTCCCTTCTTTCTCAAGGATATACTTCAATATCTGCAAGGTCAATTCCTGACTCCATACCCTCAATCAAGGGGTCCACACCCCCCGTAGTCTCCCACACTTCTCTTGACCTCTGGCATCCTATTTCTTGAGATGCAAAGCTGGCGGGTCTTCTGTTGATAAAGCATCAGTGATCCTTCCAGTGATTCTGTGATTTCCTTTAGAGTGGCAAAAAATAATAATAATGATGAAAAGAAATGTTAAAGTAACAGTCTACTTCCACAATAGCAAATCTGGACAATGGCAATTAAATTAGTATTTGCCATATAAGGTATGATATCCCATCCTGAAGTACATATTGAAAGTGGTTCAGATGAAGGGTGGTCTTGCAAAAGTCACCCCTTGTGTCCCCGTGTGGCACAGACGCTGCTGGTTTCCCTCTCCAGAGAGTGGCAGAGGCCGGATCACCTTCTCAGAAGAGGCTCCTTGCCAGGGAGCCACGGCCATGGGGGGACCTCACCTGGTTCTTACTGGCACTTCACTCAACTGCTATTTGGATACATTTGGTGCTTTTCTGGGATGACTATTCCCGCACAGAGGATCATAAAAAGACGACTGTTTCTTAAGAGATGGTGAAAAAGGCCCTGTTTGGCCAAGAAAGCCCACCATGTGCTCTGGAGGGAGCGAGGAAGATTATAAAAAGCACTCAGAAAGTCCAAAATGCTCTTCCAAAGGGCGAGTGGCCCTGAGCAGTGGTGATTGGCCACGTGTAAGTCTGTTAGAGAGGGTCAAGCAATGTCAGCGAGAAGCAAGGGGACGGCTGATGGCTTTAGCCAATCCTTACAGCCGTGTCTGAAGCCAGCCGTGGGAAGCAGTGGATGTTTGTGGGCAGAGGCTGAGGAAGAGGCTTCTCCTGAGACAATGGCAGGAAGGAAGACCCTTCCTCTGCAAACCAGGGGTGATACAGACATTCATCTCTTGTGTGCCTGCCTCAGCCTGGCGGATGGGGAATGCCCACTGCTGGGGGTGGCTGTTCTTAGGAATGCCCCATGGGCTGACAACTTGCTCCTTTCCCCTCCTTCACTGCCCACACTTGGATGGACTTCAGGAAACATCCATGAGCCTGGAGGATGCACAAACCTCCTGGGCTGAGGTCTCAGCACTGCAGGGGCAGGGGAAGGGTTTGTGAGACACATGGGCGTGCAGGGAGAGAGCAGTGGGGGGGGGAGCAGTGAGTGTGCTAAAGGCAGGAAGAAGAAATGGAATATTGGGGGTTGGCTGTTCAGTGCTGGGATGTGGAGCTACAGAGAGGATTCTGGCATGGATTCTCCAGGATTCTGGAGCTTGGAAATCTTGGGGATAAATGAGCAGTAGCAAGGCTTTGGAGGAAACCAGGTGAGATGTGGGGAACTCACTGGCATTGGCAAATCCTCAGACACCCACAGTGTTTTGGTGTTGGAAACAAGGAAGCAGGCACAGGCACAGGACAGTGTAGCTGTGGTGGGGATGGCCAAGGGCCTTGGTGGGGCGTTGACACCCCAACAGATCTGAGGCCCTTGTTCTCTTGCCTGTGGCTTCTGTCTCTTCCACTGAGACCCAGGAGAGAACACAAGGTCCTTCCAGCTCCAGTGCCTCGTTGCCTCCTCAGCCACCCCCCATAAATCCTGGGAGGTGCCCTACTGCTGACCTGCACCTGGCAACACACACTCCCAATCACATTGCCCCCAGGAAGAGCCCCGAACATGCCAAGAGGGAAAGGAGCCCCATCTGTAGGGGATGTGGGTAAGGACGTGGCCTTCCTGCTTGGAAGAGCACATCAAGGGCTTCCACAGTGATCTCTACTTTTAAATTTTCCATTGTACCAAGTGTCTCCAACTTCCTGCTTCACCAGCCCCCAGGGACAGGACCCTTGTCTGCTCATTCCCTCCATGGTTTCTTCAGTGATGGACTTCAGCAGGGCCTGCAAACACTCTCAGAAACCTGGAGGTTTGCTGCTGGCTCTTAGTCCTCTAGAGACTTGGTCAGCCTTTAGAGATCTGCAGTTCAGGAACTCGGCACCAGAGGGTTCATTAACATGCAAAACGCCCTGAGGAGCCAAGCCAGGCCATAATTTTCCTTTCGTCTTCAATTCTTCTGTGGTTAATTAGAGAGCTTTCGGGAGTGGAGACAAAGCGAAAAGATGTCAAGGCGAAGAGGCCAAGTGCATGAAATGCTTGATTTCAACTTGCCAATTCTGCATTAACGCCAAGGAATTTGGGTTACAGGAATGTCTCCAAGTAGAGTCTGCACCATCCAGACCCATGTGGATGGGCTGGCAGAGCCACCCCCAGCAGGGGGATCCCCATCGCCCACGCTGAGGCAGTCAGGATGCAAATATCTGCAGTGCCCACTTGTCACAGGCCTCCAGGCAGAGGGTGACTCATTCCCATGACCCTCGAAGCCTGGATCAGTTCATTGTGCTTTTGCTGTCCTTCCCTTCATCTGTCAAGCCCATGGGAGCTTTGGCTTTGACATCGTCCCTACGTCCTGGGACAAGGTTTCTCAATTCCTCCTCTGCAGCTTCCCTGCTTCCACCTCCTTTGTGCTGCCTCTTTGTCCTGGAGCTCAGTCAGTTCCAACAAGCAGCCTCCTGAGACGGTTGCTTCTTTTCAAGGGGAGTTGGAGAGATCATTTTTGTGCCTGGAGGAGGCTGTCCTGTAAGGCCTATCAGATTTTCCATCATCCTTCAGCCTTCAGAGCTGCTTCCCATGGCACCACTCGCATCAGTCTCCCAAGTACATCAAAGTCTTCTTCTCTGGAGTCCACCCGTTTTTGCTCTGCTGCTGGCCTTCCTCACTCCTCTTCGGCACCTGGGACCCCACTATTTCCTGGTGACAGCAGCCAAGGCTGACACTGATTTTCACCTCCCTGACCACTCTCTATTTATATTTGTTTTTTGCCAGGACCAGGTCCAGGTGAGCATCACCCTTGTTTGCCCACCTGGCAGCTGTGTTAAGAAGTTGTCCCAAGGTCCTCCAGGCTGCTGGCACCCTGTGTCTTTGCCTGGCCAGTGAATGCCAGGGCAACTACTCTTCCCCATAGGAACCTGCTCATTGACTTGGAGACTTCTTCAGGTTGCTGTTAGAAGACTTATTCTGCCTACTGTGCCCGATCAAGTGGAGTATAATGGCCAAGACAGTTTCACCCTTACTGGCTTCTCCTCTCATCCTCACTCACACAAGCTCACTCAACCCTTGAGTAGCTGCCCTGAATTCTGTTAGGCAATGAGGGGCTGAACTTGGGACAAATGCCATTGTAGTCACTGGAGATTGAGTAAATTCGGCTGATGGAAAAGAGAGAGACCTTGCTCTCCCTACAGGACATGACTGCAGTCCATTCATATGAACACCTCTGTGAACTGCCATGAACATCAGGAGTAGGAAAGGTTCCTTTTATTTGGACATCAGCTGTCATTTCACTTGGCTAAAGGATTTCCCACCAGGCTCATGTACGATCCCCGAGATGTTTCCCCATCTCTATCACCATCCCCATTAGAGCTTGCAGTTTCCTGCGTGTACCTTGCACCACCTCTGGCAACTGGAATGTTCCCAGGCATTTGCATCTGAACATTTCACTCCCGCCCTCCATCTCCATTACTTAGCGTGGGAGTGGAGAAAAGAGGCTCCCATGCAGGTGCCTATTTTGTGCACAGCTCAACACCTGAGGAAAGAGGAATCCCATCTCCTGTGGGCTTCTAGCAGGCATGGGCGGGAGCTGAGTCTCCGTCAAATGCTAGGAATAGAAATGCAGGATGAGATGCCTCGATTCCCTCAGCTGAATCCCTTCCCTCAGCAGGGGTAAAGGAGATGCCTGTCTGTCCCCGTCTGGCTGTCCTGTCTAATGATGGGCCAAGGAAAGTTGATATTTAGAGGTAACTCTCCCTCTCAGCAGGGAAATGACACTTCTGGAAAGGAGTGTCTCGATCCAGCTGAGAGAGAGAACATCAGGGATTGCATCAGCAGGTTCCCCGGCAGCCCCAGGGACACCTCAAGGGATTTTAGAGGGGGGCAGAAAAGGTACTGCCTTGGGCTGTTGCTCTGCTGCTGAGCTGGGCCGGGCTCCTGGGATGGAGGGAGCTCCTGGCCGTGGGGCAGCGCGGCAGAGAGACAGCTCTGCCCAGGAGCAGCTCCTCTGCCAAGCGCAGCAGGGCTGAGGGCACTGCCTGCAGGCACCGAGGGGAGAGGAGGGAAGCAAGACAGAGGCTAAAGGCAGCCTGGGGTGGGAGGACAGATGAGAGCTCGCCTGGAGAGAAATCTTCACAGCCCTTGACAGGGTAAGTCTCTGGCTGCAGGGCAATGCAGCTGCGGTTCCTGGAAAGACCTCCTAAAGCTGGCACATCCCACAGCCCATGGGATCTGTCAGGAGGACTCTCAGTTTCCCCCGCGTAGAAAAAGGACGTGCTTTGGAGCACGGCTTCCCTGCTGCACCCTCAGCCGGCCAGGGCATGTCGGCTGCCTTCCCCTGGGGGAGGCTGCAGAGTGTGAAGCCGGGTGTGCAGCCAGGAGTACTCAGGGCTGTCCTTCAGAGCAGGGTCTCTGCACCGCAGGGGGCTGTGTGCCAGCGCAGGGACTTTGTCTCTTGCCAGGGTCAACACTCAGTCTGCCCAGGTTGTTCCCACAGCGGTGTGGGGAGAAGCTCTGGGGAGAAGCAGGAGAGGGTCCTTCTGCTGTCAAGACGGTGTTGAGTTGGTCAGGGCTGCTCACAGCTCCAGATCACCCCTACACGCTTCCAAGGGAACTATTTCCTCAGGTTGTGTTTCCAGTTTCTTATCCGGGGGGTGCGGGGAGAGAGGTGGAAAAAGGGATGAATGTGTAAGGATCTCTCGAGTTTTCAGAAGTCACTGTGATTCCTGAGCTGCAACTTTGAGGCATCAGTTGGTCTAAAAGAAGCCTCCTAAGGGGCCTTCAGCCGCTCCTCTGCCCATGGAGAGCACCAGCATCACCTCTGCTGGACCATCAGGGTTGCTCTGACCTGCCCTTTTGCACCTGCGAACAGGAACATGAACCCAGCCCCTGCCCTGCAAACAGGCAGGTGTCTGTAGGGCCAAGGTGAGTGCACAGAGGTTGGGATGGGCTCTGTGAGTGCTGACAGGGAAAAGACACGGCACAGGGAGACACTTCCCAGGAGGAAAATCTCCTGGCAGCAGGGATATGACATGGGAACGAGAGGAAACTTAAACCAGAAATGTTGTGGGAGGGAGAATTCCGCAAACGCCGTACGATCCCCTCCAATGCAGACCCCTTCCCCTGAGCAAGCCCCCCCGTGCCTCCTCTCCCACCAAAGCCTCTGCCCTCAGGGCTGTGGGGTCCAAGGCATGAACCACCTCCTCTGCAGCCGGAGCTCCAGCAGAGCCGTGGTGCAGCTCTCCAGCCACGTGCCCCGTTCTCCCTGCGGAGCAGCGGGGCTGAGAGCGACTGCCCGGCAGCGTCGGTGTCTGGGAGGTGACAGGCACGGCTGGGTACGGGTGATGCTGTCCCGAGCGCCCGGCTGCCTCTGCCCTGGCCTCCTTCAGCCAGACCCTCGCTGCAGTTTCCCTTGTTTCTCCACTTGTCTGTGTTATTGCTGCTCTTTTCTTGTTCTCACTCTCAGGCTCTCTGGGGATGGGAGTTTCAGCTGCAGAGTCACACATTATCTTGTGCGTCCTCCCATGCAGGTGTGTCCATGGGAACAAGGGTCCCAGCTTTCCTCTCGCCTGTGCGGCTGTGGACAATGCAGCCTGTGGGGCTGGGGAATCAGCTGGTTTTCCCTTGGTGAGATAACATCGTGAAAAAACTGATGTATCTCCTTGAGGTGTCCTTCCAAGCTGTGAGCTGCCCTCCAGGATGCAAATCTGTCCCATAGCATCTTTGTGTTACCTGAAAGCCCCATGGAGAAGCGCAGAGACGCTATGACCAAGGAAATGCTGTTGGGTTGGTGAAATGAGCCCTGTGTGTCCTGGGCTGGAAGTGGTTGCTGAGACGCTGAGAAAGGGTGAGACATTTAGTTGTCTGCAGTGGATCCCTCTGCTCTCAGCAGGTTCTGCTGACGTTTCAGGGAAACATTGAGGGCGTGTGATCGCCCTCCATCTCAGAAAGGCGCAAGCCCAGTGTGTCAGGGGCTGAGGGACAGCCCAGCTCCCCTCGCTCTGTACTAAGCCACAGGCAATCCTCTTGCCTTGCAGGATTCACTCTGCTCTCCCTGAGTGCAGCAGGAATACTGAGGGTTTCTGACATCCCACAATGGGACGGAGGGAATTTTTTTTTCAAAAAAGCTCTCAGTTGGCCTCTGCCTCCCTCACTCCTTCGAAGAGGCAGTGCAGGTACTGGCACACCCTTGTGCATTGGGCATGGTTTTATCTGACAAAGTCAAACACCAGGACTGGCCCCTGCTTCCAGCGTTCCTGTGAACTCTCTGCTGCAGAGCAGGGCTGACTCCTCGGCACCAGTGGGCAGAGGCCCAGCTCCTCATGGCACGTTCAACCAGCACGGTAGCAGAGCTTCAGCCATGGAGCTGAGGGAAGGTCTCCTAGAAAAGGAATACAGGGGGTAAGGTGTGTAGCAGGGAAGGGTCTGTAGGAAAAGGCTTTGGTTTTGCTGCTAAAAGTCTCCATTAACTTGTCAATAACTTTTCCTCCTTGCAGGGGTCTCCATGCCCAGAGGCAGCAAATGTCCAAAAGCAGCTCCATCACACAGCTCCATGGGGTTCCATGAGAACTGGAGTACGTTTTGCTCTGAGACGTCCACCGTAACTTGTCACTGCCTTTTTTCCTTGGACAGGTTCCAATGTGCAGAGGAAGCAAATGTCCAACAGCAGCTCCATCACCCAGTTCCTCCTCCTGGCATTCGCAGACACACGGGAGCTGCAGCTCTTGCACTTCGGGCTCTTCCTGGGCATCTACCTGGCTGCCCTCCTGGGAAACGCGCTCATCATCACCGCCATCGCCTGTGACCACCGCCTCCACACCCCCATGTACTTCTTCCTCCTCAACCTCTCCGTTCTTGACCTGGGATCCATCTCCACCACTGTCCCCAAAGCCATGGCCAATTCCCTGTTTGACACCGTGGCCATCTCCTACTGGGGATGTGCTGCACAGCTATTTCTGTTTTTCTTCTTCATTGGTGCAGAGTACTCCCTTCTCACTGTCATGTCCTACGATCGCTACGTTGCCATCTGCCAACCCCTGCACTACGGGACCCTCCTGGGCAGCAGAGCTTGTGTCCACATGGCAGCAGCTGCCTGGGGCAGTGGGTTTCTCAATGCTCTCCTGCACACGGCCAATACATTTTCCCTACCCCTCTGCCAGGGCAATGTCCTGGACCAGTTCTTCTGTGAAATCCCCCAGATCCTCAAGCTCTCCTGCTCACACTCCTACCTCAGGGAAGTTGGGCTTGTTGTTGTCAGTGCCTGTTTAGCATTTGGGTGTTTTGTGTTCATTGTGGTGTCCTATGTGCAGATCTTCAGGGCCGTGCTGAGGATCCCCTCTGAGCAGGGACGGCACAAAGCCTTTTCCACGTGCCTCCCTCACCTGGCCGTGGTCTCCCTGTTTCTCACCACTGGCATGTTTGCCCACCTGAAGCCCCCCTCCATCTCCTCCTCACCCCTGGATCTGGTGGTGTCATTTCTGTACTCGGTGGTACCTCCAGCTGTGAACCCTCTCATCTACAGCATGAGGAACCAGGAGCTGAAAGACACATCGAAGAAGCTGATTCTGTCACTGATCTCTCAGCAGCATTAACCTGCCCGTGTCTCTTCAGAAGTGATTTCAGATTCATCTGGGGAACTTCCTGGGCTTTGGGCCTTTTCTCTGTGATAACCATGTGTGTCCAGGAACGTTCCATTTCCCCAGAGGCATGAACCCAGCTCTTCTGACCCTGAGGCCCGTTCACGTGTGCCTGGCAGAGGGGTACAGCTGACCTCCCATCTCATGTCTCTTTAATAAAATGGGATTTCTTCAGTGCCGGTGTCTGGAGGTTTGGCTCTTCTTCCAAAGCTGAGCTCAGGCTCAGGAAGTTGTCCTCACAAGGCCACGCTGCTTTGTTTGGGTTCTCCATGGGATGAGGGAAGAGTGTTAGGCAATGGGACAATGTGGGGCAATGTATTAGGGAACGGGCCCAGGCTGAGCCTTCACCCGTGGGTGCCCAGTTCCCCCAGAAACGGTGAATGATCCACAGGGATCTGCCTGGGACTGTCCCTCCATGGCTTTCAGTCATCACAGCCAACTCGCTCTGCGGAGCAGAAACAACAGTGCAGGACCCTGTGGAGATTGTGGGGAGGGGGCAGGAGTGGCAAATGAGGCCAGATCAGACAAAGTTCCCTGGTGAAATGTTCTCTGGGGACAGGGACACCCTTGGAGAAGAGCAAAGGAGCATCTCTGTGCATCCAAGGTGGAAAAAAAAAGACGACAAAGAGAAATCAATCTCTGCATGCACCAGCTCAGGGCAGGCTTCTCTAGGGATGGAGCAGTCTGAGGAGCTCCGGGGCCTGGAGTCTTCTCCTGGAAGAGGGGCTGACACAGAGGGGCTTGCTGTCAGCGGTCAGGATGTCTTGGAGACAGGCGCAGGGGACACGGGGAGACACTGGTCTCTGCCATCTCGTGCCATGTCCGGCCCTCAGCCCTGGGGCCAATGTGGGGCTGAGACATCTCTCTGCCCCCCAGGAGCTACTGTGACCATCAGAGGGGCTGAGGCTGTGGGGTTGAGTCTGCAGAGCTTTGCAGAACCCATCAATGGGCACTGCCACGGGGTCAGCCCAGAATGGGCTGCTTTTCTGGGCTGGACAGGGGAGAGATGGGGGAGAGGGACAAGAAGCAAGAGGGAGAACCAGAGAGAGACTGGGATGGGCTTGAAAGTGCTTGGAAGAGGAACACGCTAAAGTTAGCTGAGCTGCCTGCCCATGCAGGGTGAGGAGTCACACAAGAGGGTTGGTGTTGCAGAGCCAGGGCTTGTAGAAGGCATCTGAGACTTGCAGACACGGGAGAGAGGAGGTTGGTCTGTGCCTTTGGTGGCATGGGCAGTTGAGGAAGGTGGCACATAGCATTTGTAGCACCCCAAATCTTTCGCACTGGCCACTTCCAGCACTGGCAGCACACCCCAAGTTTATGGGTGAATTTTCCTGTTTGGCCTTCTCTGTCCTCCTGCCGGGCTCAGTGCCTGAATCAATTTTCTTGAAGCAAAGGACAACCAAGATGGTCAGGGACTGGAGCGCCTTTCCCCTGAGGAGACGCTGAGGGAGATGAGCTAGTCCAGCCTGGAGAAAGGAAGGCTGAGAGGGATCTCATTGCAGCCTGCCAGTACCTAGGAGGACTTTATGGAGAACAGAGAGCCAAGCTCTTCACCAGGGTGCATGGTGGGAGGACAAAAGACGGTGGGTGGAAGGTGAAAGAGAAGAGGCTCAGCCTGCAGATAGGAAAGTGCTTTTCCCCATGAGCTGAGCCAAGCATTGGAGCAGGTCGCCCAGAGATGCCGAGCAGACTCCAGCCCTGGAGGTTGTCAAACTTTTTTCAAACTGGTCCAAGCCTTGAACAACGTGGCCTGACCATGTTTCTGACAGGCTGGAACGGAGACCTCCCAAGGCCCCTTCCAACTTGAGCTGATACTATGAACCTACGACCTCACGCCCTTTTTCTGATAACAACAGAGCAAATGCTTACGGGGCACGAATCTCCCTCTGCTGTATGTGACCCCCTAAAACAAAACCTCAGCCAGTGACGAGAGGTTGGTATCACGGTGTGACTCTCTGTGCAAAGACTGAGGGGTGTCATTGACAGTCCTGGGCAGGAACTGTTTTGGGGACACGGGGCTCTATGCAAGGCACAAAATGACCATTTTTATTTTTTTTCGATGCTGCAAGCCTCATCAAAGAAGAAGTAAAGAAAAGATGCAAAGAAAAGAAAATGTACTTTTCAGCTTTTAAAATTACCTGTGGATTTTTTTCCTTTTACTTTAATATAATAGTCAAAGGGGGGAATTTGTGTCCTTGCTCTTCTTTTTTTTTTTTTTTTAAAAAAAAAAAAAAAGAAAGTGTGTTCCAGAACTGGGATTGGATGTAGGACACAAATACCTTCAGCTACAGAGGCACAGATACCTCCTGCCAGCATAGATGCCCTGGACAAGTGCCAGCGCACTCCTGACTTCTCCCGTCACTCAATCAGCCAGAGCTTTTTGAAACATTCCATCAGGTACCAACTGTCGTGGTTTGGCCTCAGAGGACAACAAAGAACCACGGGGCAGCCGTGCTCTCTCAAGCCCCCCCCACGGCCATGAGGGGAGAATCGGAAGGAAAAGGCAAAACTCGTGGGTTGGGACAAAGGCAGTTTAACAGAACAACAAAGGGAACAAGAAAACAATAACAGTAACACGGATAGTGATGTGGTCAAAGTCGAAATCAGGACTCAAGAGTGGGGATGACTATTAAGCAGGTATTCTTTATTGCAGTGCTGGACGCACAGGGGATTGCTCCTCCAAATGTGCGCGCCGAAAGCCATGAGTTACACAGCTTATACACAAGTTAAACATACATATTCATTATTCTTCCCAGAACTCATTGTCATACGTTGCCACCCACTCCCGCATGCATCTTTCAGTCTCTTGCTGGTCTTCAAAGACCTCTGGTGGTCGCTTACTTCATCCCTTCCTCTTCATCACTGCGTCCTTTTGGTGAACTGCAGTCATCTACTTCTCTATTCTTGCTGACAAAGCCGCAAGGCTGGTTTAGGCTGGCTCTGCATGCCTTGGTGGTCTCAACACATCCTGTTCTCAGAGATAAGTTCCTCTTGGAAGATAACAAGGTGCTGACCTGTACAATTGCTAGTTGCATACGTGCTTAGGCCCCTGTTTGCATTTAGCCAAATTAGAAAAACAAAGACTCACAGTATTTGCTAACTCACTGTTTGTGCTAAGAGCGGTTTAGTTGTGTCAAGCAAACCTTCAAGCCATACTCAGACCTATTCCTTCATTCAACCCCCGCTTTTCTTTAAGCTACAGCAAATTCTTTTGCAAAATCCTGTTTACAGTCCACAATACATGTACTGGTTGAGCAAGAGTCCGTACTTTCCAGCACATCCAAAGGTCGAGAGCAGTCAACAGTAGGGCTACAAGGATCAGCACTAGTACAGGATGCACTGGGAAGTTGAAAAACGGTGCCGCGGTTGGAGATTTTGATGAGGTATTTAGAAAAATGTCCCACCAATGGTGTTCCCCGGTTTCCTCGATGGTTGTAATGATGTTCCTTATTTCCAGAGTATCGTGCTGGACTTGCCATAATGTTCGTTTAGAAGTTTCTTTCACTTTCTCTAGCAGTGAGTATACTTGCTTCACATCAAATTTACATGCTATATCAACTGAGCTGTTTTCTCTTATTTTATAGGATGGTATTTGTCCTTAATCTCCCCAGTCTCTCCTAATTTGGCCATCTATTTTTAAAACTGTGTATACTTTAGTTTCGTCATCTGTGATATTCAGACCTACATTAACCAAGTATCCATTCCTGGTCCAGTCTTCAGGGTCGGGGACATCATCTAGACCTTGACGGGTGATGCAGTTCTCTGTCCAGCTGTGATGCAGAAGATCATGATAATAATTTCCGGAATCGCAGTTTTGCTGGTCCAGTACATTCAGAGGTCCATTTCTGCTCAAGTGGGGGATCTTCCTCACACTTTGGAGTCTTCCATTGTTTACGTCTTTGTAATCCTAAAGGTCCTAAAGGTTCCGAAGTCCACTGCTTATCTGGAGCCTTTTTCACTCGGGAGCAGTGAATCCAGGCCGGCTGTTCTTTTTACTTTGATTGCAGTGAAGGTGGTCAGTAGCACTTGGAATGCTCCGTTCCACTTTTCTTCTAGTGGGTCACCTGAAAAATTCTTAATATAAACCCAATTTCCAGGACTAAAGGGATAGATAGGATGGTCCAGTCCCTTAACTCTGGTTCCTAAGTCATTCTTATTGATTTTCTCTAATGAAGGGAGCAGGCAGTCTAGGAGGTTCCTTGAGTGTATGGAAGATACCTTCCTGACACAACTGGTAGGAGAGCCTACCAGGGGAGGCGCCTCACTAGACCTACTTTTCACAAACAAAGAAGAACTAGTGGGAAATGTGGAGGTAGGAGGACGTCTTGGGTTTAGCGATCATGAAATGGTCAAGTTTTCAATTCTTAGTGAGGTAAGGAAGGGGGTGAGCAAAACCTCCGCCTTGGACTTCCGGAGGGCGGACTTTAGCCTGTTCAGAGCCCTGGTTGGGAGGGTCCCTTGGGAGAGAATCCTGCAGGGCAAAGGGGTCCAGGAGGGCTGGACGCTCTCCAAGAAGGAAATCCTAAAGGCCCAGGAGCAGGCTGTCCCCCTGAGGCGCAAAATTAAAGGGTGGGGAAAATGGCCAGTCTGGTTGAACAAAGAGTTTTTGATGGGACTTAGGGGAAAAAAGGAGGGTTTACCACCTTTGGATAAAGGGACAGGCAACTCAGGAGGAGTACAGAGATCTTGTTAGGTTACACAGGGAAAAAATTAGGAAGGCAAAAGCCCAGCTGGAACTCAACCTGGCCATTAATATAAGGGACAAGAAAAAAAGTTTTTATAAATACATCAACAAAAAGAGAGTCAGGGAGAATCTCCATCCCTTCCTGGATGCGGGGGGAAACATTGCGACCAAGGACGAGGAGAAGGCTGAGCTACTTAATGCCTTCTTTGCCTCCGTCTTCAATAGTCAGACCAGCTACCCCCAGGGTGTACAGCTTCCTGGGCTGGAAGATAAGGATGGAGAGCTGAACAACCCCCCCATCTGTGATTCTGTGAAAGAGACACAGTGAAAGAAATGCTCTCTTTGAACAGCTCCAACTGCACTAATCCCAAAACGTCAGGGTTTCAGGAGCATCTTCAAGTAGACTCTTCAGCATCTAGATCTGCCCATTTTTCATTGTCTGTGGGGTAAATTACATGTGACCCCACTGTCGTGAAGGCAGGGATGAGAGTGATCTGCTCCAGTGTTGGACATCATGGGTGCAATTGCCCAGGTTTCCCTTCAAGTCAAAGGAGAGAAAGAAATCCGTTGTCTCCACTGAGGTGCCCTGGCCTATCCTGTCTGTCCACCAGCTCCTGCTCCAGAAAGGCTCCCGTAGCTCCTGGGTCACATTTCCCAGTCCCTTGTGGAGGCTTCAGCTACTTCTATACAAGTATACATTTATGCAGCCATTTCCAAAAACACATTTCGTTCCAACACTTGGAATGGAGAAGCTGTGCTCTGAGGACATGTTTATTTGAATACATTTCATGTCTATATCTCATATCTAAAGGGACCTGGGAGCAATGAAGTTTGGATAAGTTGGATAGATCCTGCTTTTCTCTCTTTGCTGTCAATTGATGGCCCCACCTGCTGGCACCTCCCTCATATCGTCCCTTTTTACTAGATTTATAGATTCATAGATTGGTCCAGGCCAGAAGGGACCTCCAAAGGTCATCTAGTCCGACCTCCCCGCAGTCAGCAGGGACACCCCCAACTAGACCAGGTTGCCCAGGGCCTCGTCGAGCTTCACCTTGAATATCTCAAGGGAAGGGGCCTCAACCACTTCCCTGGACAACCTGTTCCAGTGTTCCACCACCCTCATGGTAAAGAACTTTTTCCTAATATCCAATCTAAATCTCCCCCTCCCCAACTTAAAACCATTGCCCCTCGTCCTGTCACTGCAGGCCTTTGGAAACAGACCCTCCCCAACCTTCCTGTAGCCCCCCTCAGGTACTGGAAGGCCGCTATGAGGTCTCCCCAGAGCCTCCTTTTCTCCAAGCTGAACAACCCCAGCTCCCTCAGTCTGTCCTCATAGGAGAGGTGCTCCAGCCCCCTGATCATTTTGGTGGCCCTCCTCCGGACCCGCTCCATCAGGTCCATGTCCTTCCTATATTGAGGGCTCCAGACCTGCACACAGTGCTCCAGGTGAGGTCTCACTAGAGCAAAGTGGCAGAATCACCTCTCTGGATCTGCTGGCAACACTTCTTTTGATGCAGCCCAGGATGTGATTGGCCTTCTGGGCTGCGAGAGCACATTGCCTGTGCAATGACAGCACATTGCCTGACCAATGAGATGGCCAAATCTTGATGGGGCGTATAAAAGCATAACACCATGGCCCTCCAAGGGCCAGACCGTAACCGATGTACATATTCCGAGTTCATCCAGTAACCTTCTCTTTCAGGCACCGTGAAACGCAGTCCAAGAGAGCATGCTCTAGGACATATTTCTCATCTGAAGTGAGGCTCAGCGGCCTTTAGCTCCCCAGCTCAGTGTCTGGGCCGTTTTGAAGGATCCAGACCATGTTTACTTTTGGCCAGATGTCAGGGAGTCCTGCCAGTCTCCATGACCATTAAAGTAAAAAAGCACAGGCTCTTGCTCAATGTTTCTGTTCCCCTGGCTGAGGGATTTGATGCATGTCTGGGCTGTAGCAAGTCGGGTGTAGCTCCAGGCCAAGCTTGGACTTGTCTTAAATGAAACCTGGGTACCGAGAGTCAAAGACCTTCTGTGTGCAAAGGCTTTGCTTCAGGGCAGAGCCATGGCCAAGTGGATGGCACCTGGAAACTTAAAGCTGAAAGTGGATGCCAGGACAGTGAGCAAACCCTGCTGTCTCCAAAAACCCTCAAAGTAAGAAGTTTTTCCTCACGTTGAGATGGAATTTCCCGTGTTCCAGCCTTTGTCCATTGCCCCTTGTACTGTCCCTGGGCACCACTGAAAAGAGTCTGGCCCCATCCTCTTGACACCCGCCCTTTAGATACTGGTAAGCATTGGTGAGATCCCCTCAGTCTTTCCTCACCAAAGAGGTGCACATGTCCCTTGAGCATGTTTGTAGCCTCCGCTAGACTCCCTCCAGTAGTTCCCTGTCCTTCTTGAACTGGAGAGCCCAGACCTGGATGCAGTACTCCAGATGTGGCGTCACCAGGGCAGAGGAGAGGGGGAAGATGACCTCCCTCGACCTGCTGGCCATGCACCACAGGAGACCGTTGGCCTTCTTGACCACAAGGGCACATGGCTGGCTCATGGGCAACTTGTTGTCCACCAAGACTCCCAGGTCTCTCTCTGCAGAGCTTCTTTCCAGCAGGTAAACCAACCTCTAACTTGTACCATTGCATGAAACAGACACGTCTTAAGTTTTACAAGGAGAAGTGGCCAGTGCTGCATCAGCGGGGAGAAAAAACCCATATATCAGGGGACCTCACCAAGGGAGCAGTGACCCTGAGAAGAATGGCTTGGCCACTGTGAAGGACACCATACGAGCCAGTGGTTCATGCTCACCATGAACAAGGCCAGCTGCAAAGGGGCATTCATTAGGAGGAGCGTAGCCACCCCGGACGTCTGGAGTTTTCAATCCCCCTCCAGTGAGCTGTGGTGTGGCCACACATGGACATGTGTGTCCCTCTGTGAGAATTCCTGCTGTAGAGAGGTGGGGAGGAACTGGAGAGTGCCCAGAGGAGGTCTGCACTTCTCTTGTACTCAAGGCCCCAAACCCCATCTTTGTCGACCTCTTCAAGCCCAACACAACCCAAGGAACACGCTCGACTCAGGAGGACCACCATGCTCTGCAGACCGCTCCAGATTCCCCTCCAAGACGCTGGGTGTCCTTAATGTCACCTGTGTGAAAGCCCTGAGTACATCCCTCAGATCCACTCACCATCTTATCTGTCACCAGACACCAACTGGTGACTTCTAAACCCAGTTTTACATTTCTAAAACGTCAGAGCTTTTCATTCCTGAACACATGGAGGAAGAGGATCTCTAGAGGTGTGCTTCTCAGGCCTGTTGGGAGATAGATCCCGGTATGAAAGCAGGACACTGCGGAGATCCCCTTTTATTACAGAGATGCTGTGTAAGAGGCCAGCTCTGAGCCACTGTTAAACACACTTTTATAAGGGAACCGGGTGACACAAAGAAGGTACATGTCTCAGGTGCAGGGATGCAAATGCAAACATTTCTGTAGAACTAAAATAAACATGAACACAAATAACAACAGCAATCATGATAACTAAAATGCTTTGAAATAAAAAATTAAAAAAAAAAAAAGGACGTAATCAGATAGTGTGGGAATCATTGGTGGGGAGAGGTGGCAAATTTGTCACTCTCGGAGAAGGTCCATGAAATCAGCCTCCTAATGACATCCTTGAGCTCTTTGTTTCTCATGCTGTAGATGAGGGGGTTCACAGCTGGAGGAAGCACTGAGTACAGAACAGCCACCACCAGATCCAGGTATGGAGAGGAGATGGAAGAGGGCTTCAGGTGGGCAAAGAAGCCAGTGGTGATAACAAGGGAGACCACGGCCAGGTGAGGGAGGCACGTGGAAAAGGCTTTGTGCCGTCCCTGCTCAGAGGGGATCCTCAGCACGGCCCTGAAGATCTGCACATAGGACACCACAATGAAAACAAAACACCCAAATGCTAAACAGGCACTGACCACAAGAAGCCCAAGTTCCCTGAGGTAGGAGTGTGAGCAGGAGAGCTTGAGGATCTGGGGGATTTCACAGAAGAACTGGTCCAGGACATTGCCCTGGCAGAGGGGTAGGGAAAATGTATTGGCCGTGTGCAGGAGAGCATTGAGAAACCCACTGCCCCAGGCAGCTGCTGCCATGTGGACACAAGCTCTGCTGCCCAGGAGGGTCCCGTAGTGCAGGGGTTGGCAGATGGCAACGTAGCGGTCGTAGGACATGACAGTGAGAAGACAATACTCTGCTGTGATAAAGAAGAAAAAGAACAAGAGCTGGGCCACACATCCCCAGTAGGAGATGGCCCTGGATTCCCAGAGGGAAACTGCAAGAGATTTGGGGACAGTGGTGGAGATGGAGCCCAGGTCAAGAACGGAGAGGTTGAGGAGGAAGAAGTACATGGGGGTGTGGAGGCGGTGGTCACAGGCGATGGCGGTGATGATGAGTGCGTTTCCCAGGAGGGCAGCCAGGTAGATGCCCAGGAAGAGCCCGAAGTGCAAGCGCTGCAGCTCCTTCTTGTTTTCAAATGCCAGGAGGAGGAACTGGGTGATGGAGCTGCTGTTGGACATTTTCTTTCAGCAGGCTTGGAGACCTGTCCATGGAAGGAAAGAGAGTGAGAAGACAGGGCAGAATTCTCAGAAAAAAAAAGTTTTCAATTTCTCTTAGAGACCCACCCAACTGGCTTTTCCATTTCAAGGAGACCTTTAGTACTTCCATTTTGCACACTCTGGTGGGTGCTGGCTGACGATCCATCAGGGAGCTGTGAGCGCTGCGGGATTCACTCCTGCCCTACAGCAATAGTTAAACAGGAACTCGGGGCGATCTCTGATTAAATCCACTCCTGGCATCAAAGGGCTTTTCAGCTTTGTCACTCCCAATTCGCCCGACGGCAGAGCAGAGCTGGTCGGACTTTTTTTGTTTGATCTGTTTCAGTTTTCCCCACCACACCCGAGGAGTGTTTTTAAGGCAGAAATCTTTGGCATTTCTGATATGCCCCGAGCAAAACCTTGTGTGTCCTAAGAGCCAAGGGGACTGTCCCTCCGTGCAGAGCGAGGACAGCCCGTCTGTCCATCGGGATTGCTCTCAGCTACACTGGGCTGGTACCACTTTGAGATGGAGAAAGATTGATCACACCAGATGTTCCCCTGAGAAGAAATGGACACTGCTGAGAGAAGAAGAGCCAAATTTACAAGTGGAGGTCTCCCAACCCCCCACCCCATCTCACTGGACCCGAGAAGGATCTCAGCTCTCCCCTCCCAGTCGGGGACACACAGGGCTCATTGCAGCTGCCTACATTCAGCCCTCCAGCAGGACTGACATGGCCTTGCCACTGTCACGTCTATTCCGTGGGGTTCCTAGAAAACACAGAGATGCCGTGGGAAAGCTGTGCCCTTCTGGAGGGCAGCGTGGCACCCAACAGGACCCTCCAAGGAAAGAGTCCACTGTCCTATAGATGAGGAGTTTTGATGGGAGGGTCGACTTACCCTCAGCCCCACACAGTGCAGTCCCCAGAGACCCAGATATTCAGCAATTTGGATGCTTTTCCTCCATGGATAAACCTGGATGACAGGATGCAGCACCAGCATTCAGCTGCACCTGAATCCTCACCCCCCACCACAGCCAAAAGAAGGGGAGGAACAAGGGCAGCAGGGACAAGAGGGGAACAGGCCAAAGTTCTCCTGCCAAGAGAGGCAGGACAGGGAGACACAGTCAGACACGCGAGCATTTCTCCTCTTTGGTGCTTGGGCTGCTGGGAGGGAGACTCAGGACTAAGTCCCCAAGATATGAAGGGGTTGGGGACTCTACTGTGTGGGAGAGGGAAGTTGCTGCAGGGAAGGCATCTGCGCTGCAGGGGATGGCAGGGAGGTGCTGGAATCCCCCCTCCCATCACCCTTCCTGTAGCAGCTCCCTCTCACTCCCTGCCCATGCCTCTGCTGCCTGCACTGTCGCTGCTGGGGGCTGTTTCTCTGCCCCCAGGTCTCCTCCCTTTCAGTGCTCAGAGACTCCATCCCAGCTGCTGAGGGCTCAGCTCTGCCCTGCAGACACCTTCTGCAGCAGGGAATGGCCCAGGGGCATCTCTGGGTGTGCACGGGCTAAAGGAGCAGCTCGGACAAGTGCTAACAAAAACTGGGGTCTCATTGCCCTCATGGGAATGGAGATGTAAATTCAGATCTCCCACTGCCCATCTAACCAACCAAGAGGGGAAAATTCAAAGCACAGATTCCATTTCTTTTGGCTAAATGCTGCCTCTGTGTCCTTCTTCAAAAGGACCCTCTGCAAATGTCCTGGGGGTGATGTGGAGCTGTGAGCAAACCTGACCCACACAGCATCCTCTCGACTGCAGAAGGACCCTGCCATGCCCAGACTGGGGTCACCCCTTCCCTCCACAGCTTCTCCCCACACTGCCATGGGGAGCTCCCCGGGCAGGCTGAGAGCTGACCCTGGCAGGAGACAGAGTCCCTGCCCCAGCACACAGTTCCCTGGGACACAGGGACCCTGCTCGGAAGGACAGCCCTGGGCACCCCTGGCTGCACGCCCACCTTCACAGCCCTGCAGCCATCCCTGGGAGAAGGCAGCCGACACGTCCTGGCACTTTGATGATGTGGTGGGCATCCGCTGCTCTCAAGAAAATCCTTCTCAGCACCAACAGATCCCTGAGAGCCTTCCTGACAGATCACATGAGACACGGGCTATGCCAGCTGTAGGAGACTGCTCCAGGAAGCCTCTCTGCATTATACTGCACCAGAGAGAAACATCACGCCCTGTCCCTCTGACCCTGCAGCAGGGAAGCCCTGCTCCACAAGTTCTCCTTCTCCTCTACACTAGAGAAACTGTGAGAGTTGTACTTACAGATCCCACGGGCTGTGGGTTGTGCAGCTTCTGGATCCCTCCAGCAACTGCAGAGTCAATGCCCTGCAGCCAGAGACTTATTTTGTGAAAGGCTGTGAAGGTTTCTCCGCCAGTGAGCTCTCAGCTTTCATCCATTCCTGAATGCTTTTCAGCTCTCCTGGCCTCACAAGTTGTCTCTCAGTGCCTGCAGGCAGTGCCCTCAGCCCTGCTGCGCTTGGCAGAGGAGCTGCTCCTGGGCAGAGCTGTCTCTCTGCTGCGCTGCCCCATGGCCAGGAGCTCCCTCCATCCCAGGAGCCCGGCCCAGCTCAGCAGCAGAGCAACAGCCCAAGGAACAGCCCAAGACATCACTTTTCTGTCCCCCTGGGATCCCTGGAGGTGTCCCTGGGGCTCCAGGGGAACCTGCTGTGAAACAGGATGAAGTCAGCCCTGATGTTCTCTCAGGAGATGGGAGAGATTGTGGGAGAGATTCATTTCCAGCAGTGTCATTTCTCCTGTCAGGAGAAGACTTGGGCATGAGAACCATGAGAATCATAAGAATCGCCTTTCCTTATCCTATCGTGAGGCAGCACACCAGGAGGGTGACAGGGCAGGATCTGATTTCTACAAGCTGGGGGGCTGTCTTTGGGTTAGTGTATGAGAGAGTCCTTTTTCATAACATTTGCAGGTGACCTCACAAGGAAGAGAGCAGACACTGCCCTGCAGGGCAAGGTTGCCATCCGGAGGGACCTAGACAGGCTGGCAGTATGGACCGATAGGAACTTCAGGAGAGTCCTGACCTGGAGGTGGACTAAACCCATGCCATGACAGAGACCAGGGACTGCCCAGGTGGGCAGCAGCTCTGCGGGAAAGGCCCTGGTGGCCCTTGGGTTCTATTGGGTAAAACACGAGCCATCAGCAAAGGTGGCCAAGAGCTTCCTGAGCTGCAGGAGCACAGCCAGTCTGCTCAGCACTTGTTACACCTTATCCAGAATACTTCCCTAGGTTTTGACACCACACCGTGCCAGAGAGACCTGGTCACTGGAGGGACACCAACGTTGACAGAGCTTGTACTGTGAGAAGAGACTTAGAGAGCTGGGCTTGTTCAGCTTGGAGGAGAGGAGCTCTTGGGGGGAACATGGAGCAGCATTGCACAGTTACCAGGAAGACTGAGCCTGAGTCAAATCCATGGTAGAAGATACAAGGACAAGAGGCAATGGGCTGAGAAAAGGGACGGTCAAGCCAGATAAGGAGGAACTTTTTCCAGCATGAGGATAGTCAAGCACTGGAAGCTGTTTCCCAGAGAGCGTGCAACAGCTCTGTCCTGGAAAGGGACCCAGACATCTTTGAACAAAGCCCTGACTCTTCAGGTCTGACCCTGTTTTCAATGGGAGGTTGGTCAAGACACCCTCCAATTCCCTTTGAGCCTGAATGATGCTGTCCTCCTCCCGTCCTTCCATCTGCAGGCTGAGATATTTCCCCTCTTGGAGCAGACATTCTGAAAAACCACTCCAAATCTGGAAAGACTCTTCAATGCTCCAAGTACAGTTGGGTTGGGGGAAAAAAAAAAAAAAACAAAAACAAAGCTATGCTGGCTTAGTTTTTCACAGGGACAGTTTTAAAGGGTCAAAGTAGATTCAATGCATGAATTCTGACAGTCAAGTTACAAAGAGGGAGGAAAAAAAGTCAACAAAATCTTTGTCAGTAAAGAAAAACTCCCCCAGCCTGTGGGATGTCCTAATTAGTTGGCCCTCTAGGAACTGGGATCCTTGGGCTTCTTGGTCTTAAGTGGGAGCTCAAATCCTGAACTGGAAGGACAACATTGGCTGCAGGTACACACCGTTTTCTTGACACGACTGTGAGCTCAGACCCAGTGGATGGAGTTTCTCACACAGGTCACGGAGGAGGGCAGGATGTTGGGGAGAGGGGCTCATGCTTCAGTTTCCCAAATCCCATGAGTTTTCCCAACCCATCCTTCTCTTGACCTCTGGCATCCTATTTCTTGAGATGCAAAGCTGGCGGGTCTTCTGTTGATAAAGCATCAGTGATCCTTCCAGTGATTCTGTGATTTCCTTTAGAGTGGCAAAAAATAATAATAATGATGAAAAGAAATGTTAAAGTAACAGTCTACTTCCACAATAGCAAATCTGGACAAAGGCAATTAAATTAGTATTTGCCATATAAGGTATGATATCCCATCCTGAAGTACATATCGAAAGTGGTTCAGATGAAGGGTGGTCTTGCAAAAGTCACCCCTTGTGTCCCCGTGTGGCACAGACGCTGCTGGTTTCCCTCTCCAGAGAGTGGCAGAGGCCGGATCACCTTCTCAGAAGAGGCTCCTTGCCAGGGAGCCACGGCCATGGGGGGACCTCACCTGGTTCTTACTGGCACTTCACTCAACTGCTATTTGGATACATTTGGTGCTTTTCTGGGATGACTATTCCCGCACAGAGGATCATAAAAAGACGACTGTTTCTTAAGAGATGGTGAAAAAGGCCCTGTTTGGCCAAGAAAGCCCACCATGTGCTCTGGAGGGAGCGAGGAAGATTATAAAAAGCACTAGGAAAGTCCAAAATGCTCTTCCAAAGGGCGAGTGGCCCTGAGCAGTGGTGATTGGCCACGTGTAAGTCTGTTAGAGAGGGTCAAGCAACGTCAGCGAGAAGCAAGGGGACGGCTGATGGCTTTAGCCAATCCTTACAGCCATGTCTGAAGCCAGCCATGGGAAGCAGTGGATGTTTGTGGGTAGAGGCTGAGGAAGAGGCTTCTCCTGGGACAATGGCAGGAAGGAAGACCCTTCCTCTGCAAACCAGGGGTGATACAGACATTCATCTCTTGTGTGCCTGCCTCAGCCTGGCGGATGGGGAATGCCCACTGCTGGGGGTGGCTGTTCTTAGGAATGCCCCATGGGCTGACAACTTGCTCCTTTCCCCTCCTTCACTGCCCACACTTGGATGGACTTCAGGAAACATCCATGAGCCTGGAGGATGCACAAACCTCCTGGGCTGAGGTCTCAGCACTGCAGGGGCAGAGGAAGGGTTTGTGAGACACATGGGCGTGCAGGGAGAGAGCAGTGTGGGGGGAGCAGTGAGTGTGCTAAAGGCAGGAAGAAGAAATGGAATATTGGGGGTTGGCTGTTCAGTGCTGGGATGTGGAGCTACAGAGAGGATTCTGGCATGGATTCTCCAGCATTCTGGAGCTTGGAAATCTTGGGGATAAATGAGCAGTAGCAAGGCTTTGGAGGAAACCAGGTGAGATGTGGGGAACTCACTGGCATTGGCAAATCCTCAGACACCCACATTTTGGTGTCGGAAACAAGGAAGCAGGCACAGGCACAGGACAGCGTAGCTGTGGTGGGGATGGCCAAGGGCCTTGGTGGGGCGTTGACACCCCAACAGATCTGAGACCCTTGCTCTCTTGCCTATGGCTTCTGTCTCTTCCACTGAGACCCAGGAGAGAACACAAGGTCCTTCCAGCTCCAGTGCCTCGTTGCCTCCTCAGCCACCCCCCATAAATCCTGGGAGGTGCCCTACTGCTGACCTGCACCTGGCAACACACACTCCCAATCACATTGGCCCCAGGAAGAGCCCTGAACATGCCAAGAGGGAAAGGAGCCCCATCTGTAGGGGATGTGGGTAAGGACGTGGCCTTCCTGCTTGGAAGAGCACATCAAGGGCTTCCACAGTGATCTCTACTTTTAAATTTTCCGTTGTACCAAGTGTCTCCAACTTCCTGCTTCACCAGCCCCCAGGGACAGGACCCTTGTCTGCTCATTCCCTCCATGGTTTCTTCAGTGATGGACTTCAGCAGGGCCTGCAAACACTCTCAGAAACCTGGAGGTTTGCTGCTGGCTCTTAGTTCTCTAGAGACTTGGTCAGCCTTTAGAGATCTGCAGTTCAGGAACTCGGCACCAGAGGGTTCATTAACATGCAAAACGCCCTGAGGAGCCAAGCCAGGCCATAATTTTCCCTTCGTCTTCAATTCCTCTGTGGTTAATTAGAGAGCTTTCGGGAGTGGAGTCAAAGCGAAAAGATGTCAAGGCGAAGAGGCCAAGTGCATGAAATGCTTGATTTCTACTTGCCAATTCTGCATTAACGCCAAGGAATTTGGGTTACAGGAATGTCTCCAAGTAGAGTCTGCACCATCCAGACCCATGTGGATGGGCTGGCAGAGCCACCCCCAGCAGGGGGATCCCCATCGCCCACGCTGAGGCAGTCAGGATGCAAATATCTGCAGTGCCCACTTGTCACAGGCTTCCAGGCAGAGGGTGACTCATTCCCATGACCCTCGAAGCCTGGATCAGCTCGTTGTACTTTTGCTGTCCTTCCCTTCATCTGTCAAGCCCATGGGAGCTTTGGCTTTGACATCGTCCCTACGTCCTGGGACAAGGTTTCTCAATTCCTCCTCTGCAGCTTCCCTGCTTCCACCTCCTTTGTGCTGCCTCTTTGTCCTGGAGCTCAGTCAGTTCCAACAAGCAGCCTCCTGAGACGGTTGCTTCTTTTCAAGGGGAGTTGGAGAGATCATTTTTGTGCCTGGAGGAGGCTGTCCTGTAAGGCCTATCAGATTTTCGATGATCCTTCAGCCTTCAGAGCTGCTTCCCATGGCACCACTCGCATCAGTCTACCAAGTACATCAAAGTCTTCTTCTCTGGAGTCCACCCATTTTTGCTCTGCTGCTGGCCTTCCTCACCCTTGTGAGCATCCCTTGGGAGCATCACCCTTGTTTGCCCACCTGGCAGCTGTGTTAAGAAGTTGTCCCAAGGTCCTCCAGGCTGCTGGCACCCTGTGTCTTTGCCTGGCCAGTGAATGCCAGGGCAACTACTGTTCCCCATAAGAACCTGCTCATTGACTTGGAGACTTCTTCAGGTTGCTGTTAGAAGACTTATTCTGCCTACTGTGCCCGATCAAGTGGGTTATAATGGCCAAGACATTTTCACCCTTACTGGCTTCTCCTCTCATCCTCACTCACACAAGCTCACTCAACCCTTGACCCATCTCACACAGGAGCTCCATAGATCTGAGCTGCTCCTTCACTCAGGGGGCATTCTGCTGGTCGTCCTCTTCCCTGCTACTCCCTCCAGCAGAGCCTGTACCCTTCCATTGCAGCACCACAGCTCAGCAAGATGTCCCACCACATCTCATTCAATCCAAAACCATCCCAGTTCTGTGAGTAGACATGGGACTCCTCCTGGCAGTGCATATTTGGGCCACAGCACCTCAGCTGACTTCTCACGGGGAAACCTGAGCTGTGATCCTGCCCAGAAGAACCATTGTACATCGAGCAGTTTGTGCTGGGCTGGGCTGTACGTACAGAGTGGCCTTCACCCCTGGGCTGTGCTGCACAGATGCCTTGGCCACAGGACAACCTCAGCAGCACATTGTCACACAGGAGCCTGCAGAAAGGTCCCAGTCTGTACCAGACATTTTGCCTCCTGCGTGGCCCTCCCTGTACCCGGCACTGCTGCAGGAAGTTCTTATGGAAACGTCCTGTCTGTTTGACTGTCGAGATGATGAATAGTGTTGTTTCCTTGTAAGAAAATCCTGGAGTGGTTTGAATGACCAAAAGAGGAGACTGTCTCCTATGGAGGAGGTCTGCATGGTTGTCTGCATGGTTTGCCGCATTTGGGTCGAAGGCCCATTCAATGCTACACCTCCTGGGGTTCTCACCATCGAAACAGACATGAGATTTGTGAGAAACACCGGCTCACGTTTAGAATTTTTTAGAGAACAAAGTCGCCGAAGCAAAGATAAAAAAAGTAAAGATTTATTATACGAAACAGTGCTGAATGTGGTGCGTCTCAAAGCAGAGGCACACCTCATCTTTCAGCTTTTAGGTATTTATACCCTATCCCGGCCGCCGGAGTTTCTGTCTCTCTTCTCGTTGGTTGAGAAGTTGGAGCTCACATTCTTCCCGACCGCCTGACCCGTTACAGGTTCAGTTCACACCTTTTCACCTTACAGGGCATACACACACCTCCCCTACGAAGTCATTATCCTAAACACGCCTTGGATTAGTTGATTACGCTACAAGTTATTTCACGGTCTTTGCTACCATCTACTGTCCAGTGTTAGTAATTACAAGCACTCTGGTGGTCGTTTACTTCCTCAGGTGGTCGTATCCTCCTCTTCATCAGCTGCCCTCTAGATGACCTTAGTCCACTCAGCGGTCTTCACAGCCCCCTCAGCAGTTTTACTGTCCAGGCCTGGTTTCTTTGGCCTTATCGATACTCCCCTATCTTCTGGGTTCCTGTATTGAAGGCCACATGCCAGTCTGTTTCTCTTTACCTGGATAACGTTCTGTAAACAAGAATCCCTTGACAGACCCAGGGCAGTTCTAAGGATTAGTTGGGTGCCATTGATTAGATTCTACTATCACTAAGCCTCCTTTCTTAGTGCAGACACACTAACAAACATATATCCATTTGCTGAAGCAAAACTTAACCCATTTCTCACAGTTCACCCCCTTTTCATTCATTACTTTTTTGCTGAAGCTCATAACCTTCTTCCCATTTATTTAATAATAACTGTAACCTCTCATTTTGTTCTTCCTTCTGGTGGTCCCTTTTCCTTAGGACCAGAATTCTCTGTGGTGTAACATCTTGATTCGAGCCCTTCGCATCTGGTAGACTGGTCACTTGCATTCCTTCTACCACACTAGAAATCCATCTCACTGCACAAGGAATAAAGCAAGGTATGAACAGCAGCCCAGTAGTAGCACATAACGAAATGAAGCCCACCTTTTTCCACCAAGATACTCCAAAAAAGTTATCCCACCAGTTGGCCTCTATCATAGACTTCCATTTTGCATTTTTGCACCGGGACACGTGCTAGTCTTCTGATGTTCGTTGCTAGATCTCTCACAGCTTGCCCGTTATCATCAATTTGAAGACAACATTCTGAAGTGTTAAACTTGCCACATACCCCCCTTCTTCAGCCTAATGCCAATCTATTCTGGTACATTGCAGTTCGCATCTGTGTTTGTTGGGCCGCTATTAATTCTAATGCTGAGGCGGTCTGATTGGTAATTACTTCGAGTACAGCTTGCAACCTAATTATTCTATCGAGCATATAAACAGGTGTTCGATATCCCCAGCTACCATCTTGTAGAGTCTGACATAAAGGGTCTTGACTTGCATATTCAAACTGCATCGGGAGACATTCAGGATCAATATTGACTGGAGATTGCTGATATCACCCCAGGTGTAAGGAAAAAAATAGATAAAATATTAGAAAGAAGAAATAGTTTCTTATTTTTTACTATTGTGATACTGTCACTTCTGAAATCCCGATCACTAACTGCATAAGAACCGAGGGATTCCTGAAAACTGCCCAGAGGCTTGGCTTGTTAGGGCGTTTTGCATATTAATGAGCCAAGTTCCTGAACTGCAGATCCTGAAAGACTGAACAAGCATCTGGAGAAGTAACAGTGGGCAGCAAACCTCCAAGTTCCTGAGGGTGTCAGCAGGCCCCACCGAGGGCCATCACCAGAGAGACCCTGGAGGGAAGGAGCAGGCAAATTGCCATCCCTGGGGACTGGTGAAGCAGAAAGGCAGAAGCACTGGTTACAGGTAGAAAACCACGCGTGGGGATGGCTCTGAAAACCTTGGATGCATTTAGTTGATCAAGAGAGCAAAGCCCTGGCCCCTGTCCCCTGGGAAAGGGGATTCTTCCCTCATGGGAGTCTCAGGGCTTTTCCTGGGGCAGGGAGAGGTGGGGCTGTGCAAAGCGGGGTGCAGGACAGCAGTGGGACACCCCCCAGCCTCTGTGGAGGTGAGGAGGTAAGGACGCACTGGGGACTTAAGGAACTGCTGTCCTCTTGTGGGCCTCAGTGGCAGAGACAGCAGCCATAGCCAAGAGGACAAGGATTTCAGTTCTGTTGATGATGTTGTTCTTGGTTCTGACCCCACCAAGGCCCTTGGTTGTCCCCACCACAGGCTGTCCTCCGCTGTCCTGTGACTGTGCCTGCTTCCTTGCAGACTTCAACTACCCCCCTGGTTCCTCACATCACTCTGACCCAGGATCTCCCACACTTTACTGGTGTCTCCTGTCCTCACTGGCTGTGTCTTCAAACAAAGATTTCTGAGTAATTGCCAGTGCCTATGAGGTTTCCACAACTGATCCAGCTTCTTCCAAGGCCCTGCTAATGCTCCCCCAGCTCCCAAGATGTCCTGGCCTCCAGACTTGCTTGAATCCTCACTCCATATCCCAGCACGGAACGGCACACGTACCTTCTGCTGCCGCCTCAAATTGAAGAATCAACCTGGTTCAATTCAACATGACCCCACCTCACCCATGGTATTTCAGATCTTTTCCTACCTCTAACACACCTATTGCTACCCATACATCGCTCTCTCTGCACTCCCCTGTGGTGCACAAACCCTTCCCTCTTCCCCAGCAGTGCTGGGCAGTCTTCAGGAACCACCTTTTCGAAGCAGAGGAGCCAACAATTCCACTCTGCCGTAACTCCAGCAAGCTGGGCAGGAGACCAGCTTGGCTGAAGAGGGAACGCCTCGTGAAGTTCAGGAGGAAAAGAAATGCTTCAGTCTCTGGAAGCAAGGTCAGGCTTCGCAGGAAGATTACAGAGCTGTGGTTCGTATATGCAGGGAGAAGGCAGGAAAGGCCAAAGCTCAATTAGAGTTGAAACTGGCCAGTGTTGTCTCAGAAAACAAGAAGGGCTTTTTAAAGTATGCTAATAGCAAGGGGAGGTCAAAAGAAAGCATTGGACCAATACTTGTTGAAGATGGTCATCTGACTAATAGGGATGAAGAGAAAGCAGAGGCATGCCATGCTTTTTTGGCCTCAGGCTTTAATAATGCAGCTAGAGCTTGGGCTGCCCGGTCCCCTGAGTCGGAGGAGCTCGGCTGTGGGAACAGAGACTGTCCATTTGTGGACACTGAAATCATGAGGCACCAACTGGATCAGATTAATGTTCACAAGTGCACGGGGCCTGATGGGATTCACCCCAGAGCACTGAAGGAGCTGGTGAATGTGATGGCAGGACCCCTGTCAATCACCTACCAAATGTTTTGGGAGTCAGGAGAGGTCCCCCCTGACTGGGACGTAGCCATTGCTATTCCAATTTACCCAGAGGGTGTGAGGGAAGACCCAGGGAACTACAGACCCGTTAGTCTAAGCTCAGTTCCTGGAAAAATTTATGGAGAAGGTTATACTGGGTCCTATTGAAAGGCACTTAAAGAACAGTCAATATGGGTTCACAAAGGGAAAGTCCTGCCTAACTGATTTGATATCCTTCTATGATAAGGTCACCCGCCCACTGGATGAAGGGAAAGCAGTGGATGTAGATTTTCTGGATTTTAGTAAGGCTTTTGATACTGTCCCTCACAGCATCCTTCTAGACGAGCTTCTGGGTTGATCACTGGGTGAAGAAGCGGCTGAAGGGCAGAGCTCAAAGGGTTGCAGTGAATAGGGCTACCAGTGGTGCTCCTCAGGGTTCAATTCTAGGGCCGGTTCTATCCAATACATTTATCAGCGATCTGGACGCAGGAGTTGAATGCACCGTGAGCAAGTCTGCTGATGATCCCAAACTGGGCGTTGCTATTGACCCTCTTGTGGGACAAGATGCCTTGCAGAGAGATCTAGAGAGATTGGAGCACTGGCCGATGATTGATGTGATGAAATTTAACACGTCCAAATGCCAGATCCTTCACCTAGGACGGAGTATTGCCGGGCACAAGTACAAATTGGGAGAGGAGTGGCTGGAGAGCTGCCCTGCAGAAAGGGATCAGGGGTGCTGGTTGGCAGCAGGAGTCCCAGCAGGAGTCCCTGGGAGTCAGCAGGGAGCCCTGGCAGCCAAGAGGGCAAACCACACGCTGGGGGGCATCAAAGACAGTAGAACCAGCCGGTCGAGAGAGGCGATTATCCCACTGCATTCAGTGTTGGTGTGGCCTCACCTTGAATAGCGTGTGCTGTTCAAGGCCCCACCATTTAAGAAGGATGTGAAGGTCTTTGAAAGCGTCCAGAGGAGGGCATTAAAGCTGGTGAAAGGGCTGGAAGGCACGATGAGGATCGGCTGAGGACTTTGGGCTTGTCTAGTTTGGGCAAAAGGAGGCAGAAGGATGACCTCCTTGTTCTCTACAGTCCCCTGAGGTGGGGAAGTGGAGAGGGAGGTGCTGGTCTCTTCTCCCTGGCAACCAGGGATAGGACGCGTGGGAATGGTTCAAAGCTGGAGCAGGGGAGGTTTAGAGTGGACATCCAGAAGCTTTCCTTTACCGAGAGGGTGGTCAAACACTGGAACAGGCTTCCCAGAGAGGTGGTTGATGCCCCAAGCCTGGCAGTGATTAAGAGGCATTTGGAAATGCCTTTAAATACACGCTTTAACTTTTGACCAGCCCTGAATTGGCTGGGCAGTTGGACTAGATGATTGATGTAGGTCCTTCCAATTGAAATATTCTATTCTATTCTATTCTATTCTATTCTATTCTATTCTATTCTATTCTATTTGATTCCCAAGTTGTCAGAACCCTTTGATCCTGCCCCACCACTTCATGTCTGAGCTTGCTCAAGTAACCCCTGACTTGCCCCACATCCACTGCTGGTTGTTCTCCTCCAGAGTCCTGCTTCAAGGAACACAGGCCTGGGAGACCTTATGGCTGAAGACAAAGAGGACAAAGAGGACCTCAGACACATCTGCACCTTCTCTGACAAAATTCAGCAGTAGCCACACCTGTAAAGAGGAAATGAAATGTCCCTGAGGAGAGCAAACCCTTCGGACCAGAGAGATGAGGGCTGGACTGCGCGGCCCTGGCAGGAGAGGGCTTTGCTGCCTGTGGTGTCTCTGCAGCCCTGGAGGGCCTGTGGTGCAGGTGAAGCTGATCTCCAGGAAGGACAAGGTGCTCTTGAAAATGTCCTTGGCTACGGACAACCTGTGATCCAACACTGTGAAAACCATTGCTCTGTTCCTTGATTGCATCATCAAAGGGATGACTAAAGGATGCGGGAGCAGCACTGCCAGCATCTACTGGATGGAGAAGGGACAGGACTTGACCCCCTGTGGTTGCTTTAATGTGATGATGTGGCTGCTCTGAATGGGGACGGTGTTCCTGCAAGTCCTGTGCTGTCCCTGCTGGCTGAGTGCTGCTGTGCTGGAGAGCCCTGGCACCTCAGGCAGCACCACAGGATGGAGTCAACCTCTAAATTGAGCAGCTGCCCTGAGTTAGGTGAGGCCTTGGAGGGGTGTCTCTGAGAAACCTGCCCTCACTGCCCCTGGAGAGCTGGTAAATGCAGCTGGTGGAGAAGAGAGAGGCTTAGCTCTCCTGATGGCAATGACTCCATTCTCTCAGAGGAATAGCTCTATGGGCTGCCCTGGACACAATGAGCAGGATCAGCTTCATGGCCCTAAATGGGGACATCTGCTGTCACTTCAGCTGGCCAAAGGCATGCTCCACCAGCCTCTGAGGGAGGAGGTGGTGAGGAGGAGGAGATGAGCCCAGGTGCTGCCCAGTCCTTCTGAATGTTTCCATCAGTTATCTGCAAGTGTCTTGGACCACCTCTGGCACCTCAAATGCCACCTGTGGTTTGCATGGGTACAGGAGGTAGAGGAGATTCCTCCCTTTCACTGCCTGGGTGTCCTGTCTCACAGTGACCTCAAGAAGAGGTCATTCTTGGACCTAACTCTGTCTCTGAGAGGGGAAATGCCACTGCTGGAAAGAAGTGTCTCTCCCCAGCGGAAGGAACAAACATCATTAATGACTTCAGTTGGTTTCAGAGCCAGTTGCCCTGGAGCCCCAGGGACATCTCTGAGGGAGCCCAGAGGGGCCAGAGGAAGCGCTGCCTTGGGCTGTTGCTCTGCTGCTGAGCTGGGCCGGGCTCCTGGGATGGAGGGAGCTCCTGGCCATGGGGCAGCGCGGCAGAGAGACAGCTCTGCCCAGGAGCAGCTCCTCTGCCAAGCGCAGCAGGGCTGAGGGCACTGCCTGCAGGCACCGAGGGGAGACAAGAGATGTGAGAGAGAGGTAAAGGCAGTCTGGGGTGGTGAGTGAGAGCTCACCAGGGGGAGAAATCTTCCCAGGCTTTGACACGGTAAGTCTCTGGCTGCAGGGCAATGCAGCTGAGTTCCTGGAAGCGTCTCCTAGACCTGGCACATGCCACGACCGATAGGACCTGTCGGGAAGGTTCTGCTGGGTTTTCTGGTGTGGAGGAGGAGGACATGCTTCAGAGAAGGCCTTGGGCATCAGAGGCGTGAAGCCGGGTGTGCAAACAGGGCTGCCCAGGGCTGTCCATCAGAGCGGGGACCCTGCACCCCAGGGCACTGTGTGCTGGGAAGGGATTCTGCTGCTGCCAGGGTCAGCTGTAGCCTGCCCGGGGAGTGTGGGGAGAAGCTGTGGGTGGAAGGAGTGACCACCACAACGGTAGGGTAGGGACGAGCAGGTGAGGGCACGGTGCCTCTGCTGTCAAGAGAGTGCTGCACGGGTCAGGGCTTCTCACGGGTTAAGCTCTTCCTCGTGACATTTCTAAGGGGACTTCTCAGGAAGCACATTCACTCAGCAGCATCTTCCCCTTTGCAGCCGCATCAGGTTTTGTGTGATCTGCTCTTTAGCCCCTGCACACGCAGAGATGCCCCTGGGAGGTGTTTGCAGGCAGAGGTGGGCGCCCAGCGGGTGGGATGGGGTTTGTGAGCACTGGCAGGAGTTGAGCTGGGGACAGGGAGACGGCTCCTGGCAGCAGAGACATGGGCAGGGAGTGAGAGGGAGCTGCTGCCAGAAAGGCTGGGGAAGGGGATGTGGGCACCTCCCTGCTGTCCCTGCAGCACAGACACCTTCCCCTGAGCAGCTCCTCCCTGGTCTCCTTTCCCAGCCCAGGCAGAGCCTCTGTCCTCAGGCCCATGGGGTCTTGGCTGCGCATCACCCCTGCAGCAGCCAGAGCCCAGGAAAGGGCAAACCCCTGATTTCCATCTTGTTTGTGTGTCCCTCCTCCCTTGGCCAGGAGCATTGTGGCATTTCACTGCCGTCCCCTCCTGCCTGCGCTGCCCTGGTTCTCACCATTGGCTTTCCTGAGTCAGTGCCGGGGGTGGGGGTCGGGGGCGGCAGATTCAGCTCCTGTTCAGACTCCCATCCTTTGGGTCCTGCTCTACAGACGTGTCTAGGGGAGAAACGTGCCCAAGTCTCCTCCAGGCCAGCTCAGGACATTCAGCTTTTTCCCTGGGGTGTCCTGTGGGGCTGCAGGGTGCCCTCCAGAAGTATCTCTGTGCTGCCCAGGATGCCCATGGAGAAGACATCTGGGTGCTGAGGCCATGGAAATGCTGCTGGGCAGCGTTAGATGGGCCACTGCAGTGATCCCTCTGTGTCCCAGTCTGGGAGGGGAGAGATGAGAAAGGGCGAGGAGTCTGTGAATCTGCTCTTTGAACCTGGATTCCTCTGCTCTCTGCAGCGTCCTCTTTCTTTTTAGGGGGACATCGGAGTGTGACCCTCCTCCAGGTCCAAGCTGCCAACGCAGGGCAGCTGAGAACAGGACCGATGGGCAGAGCAGCTCTCCTCTCTCTGCACTAAGGGACAGTCCCTTTGCTGCTCGGGACCCACAGGATTTCACTTGGAGTGCATTAGAAATGTGAGGGATTTCAAGCATCCAAACCCACTCCTAAACGTGGCAGGTGAATCTAGAACACATTAAACAAAACAAAATCCCCTCAGCTCAGTTCTGCAGCTGGGAAAATTGCAGGGAACAGAGACAAAAAGTTCTTTGATGTATCACAAGTACATTTAATTTGAGATCACCCTGTGGCACAGCCAGAAGGACTCCTCAGTTTCCCATTCCGGAGTCCCTGCTCCCAATGGCACCCTCATCCAGCAAAAGCCAGGGCTCAAGTGAGGGAGCTGCAGAGAGGTCTTCCTGAAAAGAGAGAGCCTGAGTGGGGGGTTGCAATGAGACATGCAATCAGTTTTGCTCAGAGAAGTCAGGCTGAACTTTGTACTGCCTTTTCCTTCTCAACAGATAACCACAGCCAGTGGTAGCAAATGCCCAACAGCAGCTCCATCACCCAGTTCCTCCTCCTGGCATTCGCAGACACACGGGAGCTGCAGCTCTTGCACTTCGGGCTCTTCCTGGGCATCTACCTGGCTGCCCTCCTGGGAAACGCACTCATCATCACCGCCATCGCCTGTGACCACCGCCTCCACACCCCCATGTACTTCTTCCTCCTCAACCTCTCCATTCTTGACCTGGGCTCCATCTCCACCACTGTCCCCAAATCTCTTGCAGTTTCCCTCTGGGAATCCAGGGCCATCTCCTACTGGGGATGTGTGGCCCAGCTCTTATTCTTTCTCTTCTTTATCACAACAGAGTACTCCCTTCTCACTGTCATGTCCTACGACCGCTACGTTGCCATCTGCCAACCCCTGCACTATGGGACCCTCCTGGGCAGCAGAGCGTGTGTCCACATGGCAGCAGCTGCCTGGGGCAGTGGGTTTCTCAATGCTCTCCTGCACACGGCCAATACATTTTCCCTACCCCTCTGCCAGGGCAATGTCCTGGACCAGTTCTTCTGTGAAATCCCCCAGATCCTCAAGCTCTCCTGCTCACACTCCTACCTCAGGGAACTTGGGCTTCTTGTGGTCAGTGCCTGTTTAGCATTTGGGTGTTTTGTTTTCATTGTGGTGTCCTATGTGCAGATCTTCAGGGCCGTGCTGAGGATCCCCTCTGAGCAGGGACGGCACAAAGCCTTTTCCACGTGCCTCCCTCACCTGGCCGTGGTCTCCCTCTTTGTCAGCACTGCAGTGTTTGCCCACCTGAAGCCCTCCTCCATCTCCTCTCCATACCTGGATCTGGTGGTGACTGTTCTGTACTCAGTGCTTCCTCCAGCAGTGAACCTCCTCATCTACAGCATGAGAAACAAAGAGCTCAAGGATGCCATTAGGAGGCTGATTTCATGGACCTTCTCCAAGAGTGACAAATTTGCTACGTCTCCCCACCAATGATTCCCACACTATCTGATTACTTCCTTTTTTTTTTTTTTTTATTTTAAAGCATTTTAGTTATCATGATTGCTGTTGTTATTTGTGTTCGTGTTTATTTTAGTTCTACAGAAATGTTTGCGTTTGCATCCCTGCACCTGATACATGTACCTTCTTTGTGTCACCTGGTTCCCTTATAAAAGTGACTCCGCATGATTTAAAATCCTTAGTGTGATTGCTAGTGACGCCGATACAATACACTTTGTGGGAGGCTCATTGGAGAGGGGGACTCCAAGCGCTCCTCTTAACTTACGTAGGTCACGGCGACGCAGCTATCGCCGCGCTGACTATAGAGCACCTCACAGGTACAGGTCAGCACACCAATCCTGTGGATCAGGCTCGAATTCCATGGGAAGCCCTTGAGGCAACTTGTGAAGAAGAAGAAAAGGCCTTTTTTAAGGTTCCCGACTCTCAGAAGCCACAAAAGGCTTTTACTACTATTACCCAGGAACCCTGAGATCCTTATATGCAGTTTATCGATAGACTAAAACAAGCTTTGGAGCGCCAAATAGATAATACGGAGGCACGGGAAATTTTGTTGCTAAAATTAGCTGTCGAGAATGCTGATGTGGATTGTAAAAAGTTGTTAAAGTCTCTCCCGAATCCGAACCCTACATTGGTTGAAATGGTGGAGGCTTGTAATAGAATTGGTACTATGGATCATAAATTTGAGGCCACGGCCGCTGCTTTCGCGGCCATGCGTGGCCCAACAGGACCGGGGAACTGTTATGGTTGTGGCAAACCCGGCCATCTGAAGAAAAATTGTCTAAATGCCAATGCCGGTGCTAGACCCCAAGCCCCTGGGATTTGTCCCAGGTGCCGAAAAGGGCGTCATTATGCTAATCAATGTCAGTCTAAGTATGATTTTCAGGGACAACCGATACAGGGAAACCGATCACGGAGCGCGGGGCAGCGACGCGTGCAGACACAAATAGCGCAGCCGACGTTCCAACCCCCTCGGAGGGAAGCAGCAGTGCCTCAGGTCTTCGCCCAGCAACAGCAGGCAGCGCCGGAGTGGACCTGGCAACCACTCACACAGTAACGTTACTCGATTCCTCGGTTCACCTTTTGTCAACAAATGTCTCGGGACCTTTACCCCCTAAGACACGAGCGTTATTGTTAGGAAGATCATCTACAACGTTGTCAGGGCTTTTTGTGTTACCAGGGGTCATTGACTCTGACAGCACTGATGAAATTAAGATTATGGCATGGACCCCGTTTCCTCCCTGCACTGTACCGAAAGGTAGCCGTATAGCGCAGTTGATACTGATTCCCACGGGGATGGACTCCCCGGTTTCTAGTCAGCCCCAACAAAGGCGGGGAGGGTTCGGATCTACGGGGAACCCACAAATCTTATGGGTACAGTCTATCTCCCAGAAACGACCTATATGTCAATGCACCCTTATTTGCGGGGGACAGCAAGTCGCGTTAAATGGGATTATTGATACCGGGGCTGATGTTACAGTAATATCTCAGGCTAAATGGCCCCCACAGTGGCCTCTGGCCAACATTTCCCAGACGTTGGCAGGAATCGGCGGAACTGGCAGCAGTCACCAAAGTCTGGAATTAATCCAAATTCGAGGTCCAGAGGGGCGTATAGCCTCTGTTAAGCCTTTTGGGCTGCCTGTTCCCATGATTTTGTGGGGGCGTGATGTGCTGTCCCAGTGGGGAATGTCCATTCGGACCCATTTTTAGGCAGGGCCATTGAAGTGCGCGACACCCTAAAATTAACCTGGAAAACCGATACCCCTATTTGGGTAGATCGATGGCCCCTACCACTGGAAAAGCTTTGCGCCCTCCAAGAATTAGTTACGGAACAGTTAATGAAAGGACACATTGTGCCTTCTACTAGCCCCTGGAATTCACCTGTTTTTGTTATTAAAAAACAGGCTGGCAAGTGGCGCTTGCTCCATGACCTTAGAAAAATTAATGATGCTATGGAAGACATGGGAGCCCTACAACCCGGACTCCCGTCCCCTACTATGATTCCTCGAGATTGGCATTTGACTGTTATTGACCTCAAAGACTGTTTTTTTAATATTCCTCTGCATCCAAATGATGCTCCTAAATTTGCCTTTTCAGTTCCAAGCGTCAACATGGAGGCCCCGTTGCAAAGATACCAGTGGGTTGTGCTGCCACAAGGAATGAAAAATAGCCCCACGATATGCCAATGGTATGTAGCCAAAGTGCTTAGTCCAGTCAGGACTGCAATGTCTAGTGTCTTACTGTACCACTATATGGATGATATCCTGGTGGCTGCGCAACATCACGAGGTCATGGAGGAAGCTGTAGCCCTTGTCACGGCTGCCGTTAATTCGGCAGGCCTCTGTATCGCGCCGGAAAAAATTCAGAAAACACCGCCGTGGAAATATTTAGGCTGGCGCATAAGGGCTCAAACTATAGTTCCTCAACCTTTACAGATACAGACAGATATAAAAAACTTGCATGATGTGCAAAAATTGCTGGGAACAATCAATTGGGTCCGACCGCTGTTGGGAATTTCTAATGCGGACTTAGGTCCTTTATTCGAACTCCTTAAAGGAGATACTGACTTGCGTTCCCACCGCAGTCTTGATCCTGAGGCCATTGACTCCTTACAAATGGTTGCTACCGCAATCACTCTTAAACAAGCACACCGGTGGGCTCCCGAATTACCTTTTTATCTAATTATTTTAAACCCCGCTCGACAGCCTCATGCACTAATATTTCAATGGGACTCTCAAAAATCAGACCCACTGCTGATTATCGAATGGGTTTTCTTGCCGAATCAATCTACAAAAACCATTTCGACGCAGCATGAGATGTTTGCTTCTTTGATAATTAAAGCCAGGCAACGCTTGTTAACGTTATCAGGAGTAGACTTTGCTTGTATTTGCTTACCTGTGACAAATACGTATCTACAATGGCTTTATCAGCAGTCAGACACCTTTATTATGGCGTTGGCAGACTATACGGGTCAACTCACATCCCACCCACCTTCGCATAAGCTGCTTAATGTTGATTTTCGCTTGATGCCCGGGCCGAAAAGGAGCGATCAGCCATTACAAGCCCTTACTGTATTTACAGACAGGTCTGGAAAATCGCACAAATCAGTCATTTTATGGTGGGACAACCAGCATGAACGCTGGGACTCGGACATAGAGACTGTTCCTGGTTCTCCCCAGATAGTGGAGTTAACTGCGGTTGTTCGAGTTTTTCGGAGGTGGTCCACACCGCTTAACCTCATCACTGATTCAGCCTATGTTGCGGGGATTGTTGAGCGAGCTGAAGCATCTGTGTTACGCAACGTCCCACATTCTGACCTATTTGCTTTATTACAGGAACTTATCTTTCTCTTGGACTCTCGCCCTCACCCCTATTTTGTTAGGCATGTCAGGTCACACACTTCTCTACCTGGTTTTATTGCAGAAGGGAACCGACGAGCTGATTTGCTGACATTACCAGTACAGGTGTTGCCGGATCGCGTGGCACAGGCTAAACTCAGCCATTCCTTTTTTCACCAGAATGCTGGAGGTCTCAAACGGCAGTTTGGACTTACCTCTCAACAAGCGTCTAACATTATCGCTGTATGTCCTGACTGCCAAAGGCATTCTTTCCCGTCAGTCGCAGGAGGATTTAATCCCAGAGGACTGCAGAGTCTACAGCTATGGCAAACAGATGTTACGCATTATCCGGAGTTTGGTAAATTGAAATATGTCCATTCCTCCATTGACACCTTTTCAGGTGCTTTATTTGCTTCTTGCCACACAGGAGAGAAGGCACATGATGTCCGCAAACACTTGATGCGCGCTTTTGCTACTTTAGGTATACCTTCACAAATAAAGACGGACAACGGTCCTGCTTATGTCTCTACGTCAACAAAAGCATTTTTTGACTCCTGGGGTGTGACTCATATTACTGGTATTCCTCATTCCCCTACAGGTCAATCTCTAATTGAACGCTCTCACCAATCTTTGAAGCGTTTGTTACAAAAACAAAAAGGGGGAGTAGGAACTACCACTCCTGAGGAATGTCTGCAGAAAGCTTTGTATGTTTTTAACTTTTTGAATTGCTCTTTGTTAGATAGCAACCCTCCAATAGTCCGACATTTTAACACAAACGCTTCACTTGAGGTGCGAGTCAAAGCCCCCGTGTTGGTTCGTGATCCGGAAACAGGTAAGATCATGAGACCGTATCCTCTTGTTACATGGGGAAGAGGTTATGCTTGTGTTTCCACAGAAAAAGGCCCCAAGTGGATCCCAGTGAAGAACGTACGACCCTTCCGTGAATCCCTACCACAATCATCCAGTAACGACCCTGATCGTCTCTTTGATCAACAAACTCCTGAACCCTCGGTCTCAAAATCGCAGGACACATAGCAGAAGATAACAAAGGAGATTATATTAATTACCACCAGTGGGCCTGTTTACTGTATAAGTAATAATCATTAGCATAAAGTGTAATAAGAAGTGTTTAGTATCAGCTGATTGAAATAGATATTTTAGGTATAAATGTGTGGGTAACTTTAGCTCGATCACTCAACACGACCAGCTTTTGTGCAAGCCTAGCAACACCTAGTTCCCCATTTACTACATGCCTTGTGGGAGTGCCCTTGACCAATGTCACCTTTAAGGTATTTAATGAATCCCTCTCAGAATTAAGACAACAGTATAAGGTGACAAGCAAAGGCCAATTCATGTGGAATGACATTGCGGAAATGTTTGAAAAGTATGATAATTGGGACGATAAACTCCCTGTAGGTCCCGAACCACAGGAGATTGATCTAGCGGACTCCCTCAACGCCAGTTATTGCATATATATTGGCACTGAGAGTTGGACCGGGGAGCAAAAGGAGGGACGCATGGTCAGGGAGACGGCCCCTACAATCCTCTCTCCAATAGAAAACCATACTAGTTGGAGGAAAACCTGGTGTCAAAGAATGGCCCGTAGTGAGAGTTCTCCAGCTCCTGGCACTGTACTGCCCAGGCGCCTTCCAAAAGGATTCTTTTTAATATGCGGCAACCGAGCATGGTCAGGAATCCCTTCCAACCCTCAGGGAGGACCATGTACTATAGGCCAACTTAGTCTAGCTGCACCACTAATGCACCCTAACAGCACTCACCGATATCGATTTACAAGAGACACTTCCACAGCCTGACTAACGATTGTTCCGACCAAATTAGCCTCTGGAACAAATGGGAAGTCATCTTCGCATCCTTTTTTACGCCAGGTGTTGCCGCAGCACGAGCCCATAGAAATTTGAATAGTATAGCATGTTGGGTGGCAAAGCAAGCCAATGCAACAAGCAGAGTCCTGTCCGAACGTGCAGATGATCTATCCACAGTGCAACACGCGGTATTACAGAATAGAGCCGCGATAGATTTCCTTTTGCTAGCCCACGGACATGGCTGTGAGGATTTTGATGGAATGTGTTGTATGGACCTAGAGGATCACTCAAGATCTATCCATAAAGAAATTCAATATCTAATGACACATACTCAAAAGATACAACAAGATTCTGGATTCTTTGGCCTGGATGCTCTTGGGGACTGGTTGGGTCTGTCCGGATGGCTGAGAAGTTTAGTTAAAACGATTGTGTATATTTTAGTTGTTTTTGTCCTTTTGTTGCTTTGTTTGCCTTGTCTGTTGCAATGTGTGCAAAAGTTGATAGCAAACTCTGTTAAGAAAGTCCTTATTGTGCAACAAGAAGGGGGAGATGAAGGCCAAAGCCTTAGCAAAACATCGTCTGTCACACAACTGATAGAAAAGAATGAAAAGAAGGAAATGGACGTGCTGGAACTTGTTGGTCACAAGCCCTGGGGGAACAAAACAAGCTAGCCTAGGAGGAAGTAAAATGAGGAGCAAAAGAATGTTTACTCTCTGCCCCCCGGGGGTCAAAAGGAGAACAAAGGATGCTTATCTTATGTTGGGCAGTAAGCCTTCCTTAAACAGGACATGTATACGTGCTATATAACATAAAACAGACCTTGCAACTGCATTAAGACTAACAGCAACCAATCAGCCAGTGCCTGATGTAAGAAGTAACCAATTAGAAAGGAACACGCTACTTTGTGATCTATGTATATAGCCTTGAATCTGTATAAGTATATGTGAAACTTGTAATAAACTGACATTTTGCTTGCATCAAGCTGCGTCCCGTCTCTCCATCGCCGCAGCAAATCCCTCTTTCCTGACAAGGAACGTTTGAGCAGATGGATTCGTCGAGGAAACAAACCCCCCCAGCAGCTTTTTTACCTCGCCTTTGGCTTTTTCCACCTCATCCCGGACTCTCTTGACCCTTTTCTCCAGCAGGCGAGGTCAGGTGCACCCAAATCGCACTGTCTTCCTCCAGAAGGAACAAGAGTCAACACACTGGGCCACGGTTTGCCTCTGGATCTATGGGGAGAAATCCAGGGATATTAAAGACTCCCTTGTCATTACAAAGGAGGGCAATGATGTCTTCTCCCGCTGGGTTTTGAGCAGGAAGAAGGGTCCTAAGGACAGGATTCCAACGGGGGATTGAAAATAGGGCTTTCTGGGTTAAAAGCCTCCCCGCTAACCAGCTCCGCCCCGCTCCAACGGCTTTACCTCCTTCTGGATGAGGCCAAAAGTCTTCTGATGGACAAAAAAAAGGCTCTTTCAAGAGCTTTGGGAGCGGGATCTCCAGAGAGAAACTCCTCCCTGGCTGCAGATGAGCTGGGACCGCCAAAACCCCCCCTTTCTCATGGAAGATGCTCCCGAGAGCACCAGCGGCTCTTATCTAGCCACTTTCCTCCCAAAAACGAGCCATCTCCTTCCCTCCAACGCTACGCGGCCAAGACAAGACGGGAGAGAACCCAAACGCCCTATCAAGTAACTCTGAAAAGGGGGAATTTGCCCCTTTCCCACAAGAAAAGCCTGAAGAGAAACCTTTCTCCTGCGGCTCGGGCTTGCTTTCCATGTCACCCCAGGGCTTCCAAACCAGGGAGGCTCCTTCGTCCTCCTCTTCCAAGAGGGATCTGTCCCGCAGGGCAGGCAGCTCCGCCTGCAACTGCTCCCCGGCATTGATGCGGCTGAAAGGGGGAGGAAGAGGAGGGGGAGGAAGGCACGTCGGGAATGGATACGGCGCAACAAACGCTTCAAAAGAGGGAAAACGTGGTGAGGTGGGGCAAAACCGGTCCCTATTTCCCAGCAAAACATCACTCAGTCTTCCGCCACCAACTTCCACCGCCCCTTCCCACCCCCAGCGTTACCCTTCGGCCACTGGAGGCTTTTTGGGCCCCATCGGGCAGGACAATTTGGGCGTTTCCCCAAAAAAACAATCCAACTGCTGAATGTCACTCTCCACAGCGGTAGGAAGCTGCCACAGCCACGGCCAGCGAGCGACCGCCGCCTCGGAATGTTGTGTGGAACGCGGGAGGCCGGCAACGGCCTGTGACGTCAGCAAAACCAGTGCTTTACTGGGACAGCACTGGGCCTTTGGGGGGGTTTCTGGCCCATATGGGGGACCCTCCACCCAAAAACACGCTGTGGAGAAGGGGCCGAGCGACACCCACCCCCACCCCCAGTTCCCTCCTCCCCTTTTCCCAGGGGTCGCCCTCATTCCCACGGCTCAAAGTGGATTTTTGCCTCATCCTCCATCAAAAGAACCCCAAAATCCTGGATGTTCGGCCCAAAAAATCTGACAAAACCACGCTGGGGATAAAAATCTTTCCGCCAACACCCTCCTTTAGCCTTCCTTGCCCTCCTCCTCCTCCTCACACACCACTCCATCCCCCACAAAATTTCCCCCTTCTCAGGGAAATCAGGGCTCTGGAGATGGACCCTCCGGCTACCACTTCACCCCTGCGGCTGCCCCGGGCCAGAAGGCGGGGATTGAGCCAGTTGGGACTTTTCTAGAAGCAAAAGGAGCAAAGCGAAACCCCGGGGGCCCTTTCCATCCCCCAATCCCCTAGTCCATGGGCTGCAGTCATCATGCTCTAGTGCACTTCACTCTCTTCACAAGTTGGAAGCCCACGAGAAGCACAGTTAGGACGCCACATTTTAAGAAAGCAAACTTCCAGCTCTTCAAGGAGTTAGGAAATAGGACCCCGTGGGAAACTGCCCTTAGGGACAAGGCAGCAGAACAAAGGAAAAAGGGATTTGTAAGTCCTTCCTCTAGAAATCCATTAGACCCAGCTTCAGAGAAACGACACCGGTCTGGATGCTGGTGGTTAAAGAAGATGCATCGGTGGGGGTTAAATTAGGAGAATTAATTGGGCGATCACTTCAAATGAGGTCAAATTAAAACTGGAGGCATTTTGCTGGCTGTGAGGGACTGGAGTGGGCAAGCCTCGGGCCACAAAACTCAATGGAACTTGAGTTTGTCCTGGGCAAAAAGGGGAAACCGGAGGCTTTTGCACAAGGAGGGGCCGCTCTGAACCTCACGGCTCCGGGGAAGGTCTCCCCGACTCCAAAAAGACAGAACGTTGGGGGTTGAAAGTCAAATAAAACCACCAAGAGGCACCTGGGCAAGGGCAATCCTCCAGCTGCCCTTCCCTTCTGCCCCCGCCCCACCACCCCCTCCCCCAGGGTGCTTTTCTGAACCCAAAGGAGGTATTTGGGGAAGAAAAAGGGAGGGCTGACCTTCCGCACTCACCTCAGGGCAAGTCCCAGCACAGGGAGGTCCCGGGATCCCCGGAGGAGCCGCAGGCGCTGTGGGGCTGCGGGTGGTGACGCCCCGGCGTGGGCTTGTCTTTGGGGGTCGCACGTGGCCTCTTCTTCTGCTGGCAGACGGCCTGCAAACCAGGGACAAAATAACTTGAAATGGCTCAAAAAGGCAGAAAAATAAGATTTTTTGGCCATGGATTTCACGCGGTTTATCAGCCCAGGTAAAGTCTAAACAGCCAAAAAACCAATGGGAAAACAGGGTGCAAAGCCACAACGGGGTGCAAGAAAAACTCTATTATTTCCACTGTCCCAAGCGGAAAAGCACTTGCCTCCACAAAATCTATCAAAGGGGCTGAAAAGGTGCAATTCCCACGCACTGAAGCCACACAGCCACCCCCTTCCCCCGCCCAACAAAAATTAAAATAATATCTCTTTCCGTGAAGCAAATCCCTCTTTCCTGGCAAGGAACGTTTGAGCAGATGGATTCGTCCAGGAAACAAACCCCCCCAGCAGCTTTTTTACCTCGCCTTTGGCTTTTTCCACCTCATCCCGGACTCTCTTGACCCTTTTCTCCAGCAGGCGAGGTCAGGTGCACCCAAATCGCACTGTCTTCCTCCAGAAGGAACAAGAGTCAACACACTGGGCCACGGTTTGCCTCTGGATCTATGGGGAGAAATCCAGGGATATTAAAGACTCCCTTGTCATTACAAAGGAGGGCAATGATGTCTTCTCCCGCTGGGTTTTGAGCAGGAAGAAGGGTCCTAAGGACAGGATTCCAACGGGGGATTGAAAATAGGGCTTTCTGGGTTAAAAGCCTCCCCGCTAACCAGCTCCGCCCCGCTCCAACGGCTTTACCTCCTTCTGGATGAGGCCAAAAGTCTTCTGATGGACAAAAAAAAGGCTCTTTCAAGAGCTTTGGGAGCGGGATCTCCAGAGAGAAACTCCTCCCTGGCTGCAGATGAGCTGGGACCGCCAAAACCCCCCCTTTCTCATGGAAGATGCTCCCGAGAGCACCATCGGCTCTTATCTAGCCACTTTCCTCCCAAAAACGAGCCATCTCCTTCCCTCCAACGCTACGCGGCCAAGACAAGACGGGAGAGAACCCAAACGCCCTATCAAGTAACTCTGAAAAGGGGGAATTTGCCCCTTTCCCACAAGAAAAGCCTGAAGAGAAACCTTTCTCCTGCGGCTCGGGCTTGCTTTCCATGTCACCCCAGGGCTTCCAAACCAGGGAGGCTCCTTCGTCCTCCTCTTCCAAGAGGGATCTGTCCCGCAGGGCAGGCAGCTCCGCCTGCAACTGCTCCCCGGCATTGATGCGGCTGAAAGGGGGAGGAAGAGGAGGGGGAGGAAGGCACGTCGGGAATGGATACGGCGCAACAAACGCTAAAAAAGAGGGAAAACGTGGTGAGGTGGGGCAAAACCGGTCCCTATTTCCCACCAAAACATCACTCAGTCTTCCGCCACCAACTTCCACCGCCCCTTCCCACCCCCAGCGTTACCCTTCGGCCACTGGAGGCTTTTTGGGCCCCATCGGGCAGGACAATTTGGGCGTTTCCCCAAAAAAACAATCCAACTGCTGAATGTCACTCTCCACAGCGGTAGGAAGCTGCCACAGCCACGGCCAGCGAGCGACCGCCGCCTCGGAATGTTGTGTGGAACGCGGGAGGCCGGCAACGGCCTGTGACGTCAGCAAAACCAGTGCTTTACTGGGACAGCACTGGGCCTTTGGGGGGGTTTCTGGCCCATATGGGGGACCCTCCACCCAAAAACACGCTGTGGAGAAGGGGCCGAGCGACACCCACCCCCACCCCCAGTTCCCTCCTCCCCTTTTCCCAGGGGTCGCCCTCATTCCCACGGCTCAACGTGGATTTTTGCCTCATCCTCCATCAAAAGAACCCCAAAATCCTGGAGGTTCTGCCCAAAAAATCTGACAAAACCACGCTGGGGATAAAAATCTTTCCGCCAACACCCTCCTTTAGCCTTCCTTGCCCTCCTCCTCCTCCTCACACACCACTCCATCCCCCACAAAATTTCCCCCTTCTCAGGGAAATCAGGGCTCTGGAGATGGACCCTCCGGCTACCACTTCACCCCTGCGGCTGCCCCGGGCCAGAAGGCGGGGATTGAGCCAGTTGGGACTTTTCTAGAAGCAAAAGGAGCAAAGCGAAACCCCGGGGGCCCTTTCCATCCCCCAATCCCCTAGTCCATGGGCTGCAGTCATCATGCTCTAGTGCAGTTCACTCTCTTCACAAGTTGGAAGCCCACGAGAAGCACAGTTAGGACGCCACATTTTAAGAAAGCAAACTTCCAGCTCTTCAAGGAGTTAGGAAATAGGACCCCGTGGGAAACTGCCCTTAGGGACAAGGCAGCAGAACAAAGGAAAAAGGGATTTGTAAGTCCTTCCTCTAGAAATCCATTAGACCCAGCTTCAGAGAAACGACACCGGTCTGGATGCTGGTGGTTAAAGAAGATGCATCGGTGGGGGTTAAATTAGGAGAATTAATTGGGCGATCACTTCAAATGAGGTCAAATTAAAACTGGAGGCATTTTGCTGGCTGTGAGGGACTGGAGTGGGCAAGCCTCGGGCCACAAAACTCAATGGAACTTGAGTTTGTCCTGGGCAAAAAGGGGAAACCGGAGGCTTTTGCACAAGGAGGGGCCGCTCTGAACCTCACGGCTCCGGGGAAGGTCTCCCCGACTCCAAAAAGACAGAACGTTGGGGGTTGAAAGTCAAATAAAACCACCAAGAGGCACCTGGGCAAGGGCAATCCTCCAGCTGCCCTTCCCTTCTGCCCCCGCCCCACCACCCCCTCCCCCAGGGTGCTTTTCTGAACCCAAAGGAGGTATTTGGGGAAGAAAAAGGGAGGGCTGACCTTCCGCACTCACCTCAGGGCAAGTCCCAGCACAGGGAGGTCCCGGGATCCCCGGAGGAGCCGCAGGCGCTGTGGGGCTGCGGGTGGTGACGCCCCGGCGTGGGCTTGTCTTTGGGGGTCGCACGTGGCCTCTTCTTCTGCTGGCAGACGGCCTGCAAACCAGGGACAAAATAACTTGAAATGGCTCAAAAAGGCAGAAAAATAAGATTTTTTGGCCATGGATTTCACGCGGTTTATCAGCCCAGGTAAAGTCTAAACAGCCAAAAAACCAATGGGAAAACAGGGTGCAAAGCCACAACGGGGTGCAAGAAAAACTCTATTATTTCCACTGTCCCAAGCGGAAAAGCACTTTCCTCCACAAAATCTATCAAAGGGGCTGAAAAGGTGCAATTCCCACGCACTGAAGCCACACAGCCACCCCGTTCCCCCGCCCAACAAAAATTAAAATAATATCTCTTTCCGTGAAGCAAATCCCTCTTTCCTGGCAAGGAACGTTTGAGCAGATGGATTCGTCCAGGAAACAAACCCCCCCAGCAGCTTTTTTACCTCGCCTTTGGCTTTTTCCACCTCATCCCGGACTCTCTTGACCCTTTTCTCCAGCAGGCGAGGTCAGGTGCACCCAAATCGCACTGTCTTCCTCCAGAAGGAACAAGAGTCAACACACTGGGCCACGGTTTGCCTCTGGATCTATGGGGAGAAATCCAGGGATATTAAAGACTCCCTTGTCATTACAAAGGAGGGCAATGATGTCTTCTCCCGCTGGGTTTTGAGCAGGAAGAAGGGTCCTAAGGACAGGATTCCAACGGGGGATTGAAAATAGGGCTTTCTGGGTTAAAAGCCTCCCCGCTAACCAGCTCCGCCCCGCTCCAACGGCTTTACCTCCTTCTGGATGAGGCCAAAAGTCTTCTGATGGACAAAAAAAAGGCTCTTTCAAGAGCTTTGGGAGCGGGATCTCCAGAGAGAAACTCCTCCCTGGCTGCAGATGAGCTGGGACCGCCAAACCCCCCCTTTCTCATGGAAGATGCTCCCGAGAGCACCATCGGCTCTTATCTAGCCACTTCCCTCCCAAAAATGAGCCATCTCCTTCCCTCCAACGCTACGGGGCCAAGACAAGACGGGAGAGAACCCAAACGCCCTATCAAGTAACTCTGAAAAGGTGGAATTTGCCCCTTTCCCACAAGAAAAGCCTGAAGAGAAACCTTTCTCCTGCGGCTCGGGCTTGCTTTCCATGTCACCCCAGGGCTTCCAAACCAGGGAGGCTCCTTCGTCCTCCTCTTCCAAGAGGGATCTGTCCCGCAGGGCAGGCAGCTCCGCCTGCAACTGCTCCCCGACATTGATGCGGCTGAAAGGGGGAGGAAGAGGAGGGGGAGGAAGGCACGTCGGGAATGGATACGGCGCAACAAACGCTAAAAAAGAGGGAAAACGTGGTGAGGTGGGGCAAAACCGGTCCCTATTTCCCAGCAAAACATCACTCAGTCTTCCGCCACCAACTTCCACCGCCCCTTCCCACCCCCAGCGTTACCCTTCGGCCACTGGAGGCTTTTTGGGCCCCATTGGGCAGGACAATTTGGGCGTTTCCCCAAAAAAACAATCCAACTGCTGAATGTCACTCTCCACAGCGGTAGGAAGCTGCCACAGCCACGGCCAGCGAGCGACCGCCGCCTCGGAACGTTGTGTGGAACGCGGGAGGCCGGCAACGGCCTGTGACGTCAGCAAAACCAGTGCTTTACTGGGACAGCACTGGGCCTTTGGGGGGGTTTCTGGCCCATATGGGGGACCCTCCACCCAAAAACACGCTGTGGAGAAGGGGCCGAGCGACACCCACCCCCACCCCCAGTTCCCTCCTCCCCTTTTCCCAGGGGTCGCCCTCATTCCCACGGTTCAACGTGGATTTTTGCCTCATCCTCCATCAAAAGAACCCCAAAATCCTGGAGGTTCTGCCCAAAAAATCTGACAAAACCACGCTGGGGATAAAAATCTTTCCGCCAACACCCTCCTTTAGCCTTCCTTGCCCTCCTCCTCCTCCTCACACACCACTCCATCCCCCACAAAATTTCCCCCTTCTCAGGGAAATCAGGGCTCTGGAGATGGATCCTCCGGCTACCACTTCACCCCTGCGGCTGCCCCGGGCCAGAAGGCGGGGATTGAGCCAGTTGGGGCTTTTCTAGAAGCAAAAGGAGCAAAGCGAAACCCCGGGGGCCCTTTCCATCCCCCAATCCCCTAGTCCATGGGCTGCAGTCATCATGCTCTAGTGCACTTCACTCTCTTCACAAGTTGGAAGCCCACGAGAAGCACAGTTAGGACGGCACATTTTAAGAAAGCAAACTTCCAGCTCTTCAAGGAGTTAGGAAATAGGACCCCGTGGGAAACTGCCCTTAGGGACAATGCAGCAGAACAAAGGAAAAAGGGATTTGTAAGTCCTTCCTCTAGAAATCCATTAGACCCAGCTTCAGAGAAATGACACCGGTCTGGAGGCTGGTGGTTAAAGAGGATGGATTTTGGGGGGGTTAAAGTAGGAGAATTAATTGGGCGATCACTTCAAATGAGGTCAAATTAAAACTGGAGGCATTTTGCTGGCTGTGAGGGACTGGAGTGGGCAAGCCTCGGGCCACAAAACTCAATGGAACTTGAGTTTGTCCTGGGCAAAAAGGGGAAACCGGAGGCTTTTGCACAAGGAGGGGCCGCTCTGAACCTCACGGCTCCGGGGAAGGTCTCCCCGACTCCAAAAAGACAGAACGTTGGGGGTTGAAAGTCAAATAAAACCACCAAGAGGCACCTGGGCAAGGGCAATCCTCCAGCTGCCCTTCCCTTCTGCCCCCGCCCCACCACCCCCTCCCCCAGGGTGCTTTTCTGAACCCAAAGGAGGTATTTGGGGAAGAAAAAGGGAGGGCTGACCTTCCGCACTCACCTCAGGGCAAGTCCCAGCACAGGGAGGTCCCAGGATCCCCGGAGGAGCCGCAGGCGCTGTGGGGCTGCGGGTGGTGACGCCCCGGCGTGGGCTTGTCTTTGGGGGTCGCACGTGGCCTCTTCTTCTGCTGGCAGACGGCCTGCAAACCAGGGACAAAATAACTTGAAATGGCTCAAAAAGGCAGAAAAATAAGATTTTTTGGCCATGGATTTCACGCGGTTTATCAGCCCAGGTAAAGTCTAAACAGCCAAAAAACCAATGGGAAAACAGGGTGCAAAGCCACAACGGGGTGCAAGAAAAACTCTATTATTTCCACTGTCCCAAGCGGAAAAGCACTTTCCTCCACAAAATCTATCAAAGGGGCTGAAAAGGTGCAATTCCCACGCACTGAAGCCACACAGCCACCCCCTTCCCCCGCCCAACAAAAATTAAAATAATATCTCTTTCCGTGAAGCAAATCCCTCTTTCCTGGCAAGGAACGTTTGAGCAGATGGATTCGTCCAGGAAACAAACCCCCCCAGCAGCTTTTTTACCTCGCCTTTGGCTTTTTCCACCTCATCCCGGACTCTCTTGACCCTTTTCTCCAGCAGGCGAGGTCAGGTGCACCCAAATCGCACTGTCTTCCTCCAGAAGGAACAAGAGTCAACACACTGGGCCACGGTTTGCCTCTGGATCTATGGGGAGAAATCCAGGGATATTAAAGACTCCCTTGTCATTACAAAGGAGGGCAATGATGTCTTCTCCCGCTGGGTTTTGAGCAGGAAGAAGGGTCCTAAGGACAGGATTCCAACGGGGGATTGAAAATAGGGCTTTCTGGGTTAAAAGCCTCCCCGCTAACCAGCTCCGCCCCGCTCCAACGGCTTTACCTCCTTCTGGATGAGGCCAAAAGTCTTCTGATGGACAAAAAAAAGGCTCTTTCAAGAGCTTTGGGAGCGGGATCTCCAGAGAGAAACTCCTCCCTGGCTGCAGATGAGCTGGGACCGCCAAACCCCCCCTTTCTCACGGAAGATGCTCCCGAGAGCACCATCGGCTCTTATCTAGCCACTTTCCTCCCAAAAATGAGCCATCTCCTTCCCTCCAACGCTACGGGGCCAAGACAAGACGGGAGAGAACCCAAACGCCCGATCAAGTAACTCTGAAAAGGGGGAATTTGCCCCTTTCCCACAAGAAAAGCCTGAAGAGAAACCTTTCTCCTGCGGCTCGGGCTTGCTTTCCACGTCACCCCAGGGCTTCCAAACCAGGGAGGCTCCTTCGTCCTCCTCTTCCAAGAGGGATCTGTCCCGCAGGGCAGGCAGCTCCGCCTGCAACTGCTCCCCGACATTGATGCGGCTGAAAGGGGGAGGAAGAGGAGGGGGAGGAAGGCACGTCGGGAATGGATACGGCGCAACAAACGCTAAAAAAGAGGGAAAACGTGGTGAGGTGGGGCAAAACCGGTCCCTATTTCCCAGCAAAACATCACTCAGTCTTCCGCCACCAACTTCCACCGCCCCTTCCCACCCCCAGCGTTACCCTTCGGCCACTGGAGGCTTTTTGGGCCCCATCGGGCAGGACAATTTGGGCGTTTCCCCAAAAAAACAATCCAACTGCTGAATGTCACTCTCCACAGCGGTAGGAAGCTGCCACAGCCACGGCCAGCGAGCGACCGCCGCCTCGGAACGTTGTGTGGAACGCGGGAGGCCGGCAACGGCCTGTGACGTCAGCAAAACCAGTGCTTTACTGGGACAGCACTGGGCCTTTGGGGGGGTTTCTGGCCCATATGGGGGACCCTCCACCCAAAAACACGCTGTGGAGAAGGGGCCGAGCGACACCCACCCCCACCCCCAGTTCCCTCCTCCCGTTTTCCCAGGGGTCGCCCTCATTCCCACGGTTCAACGTGGATTTTTGCCTCATCCTCCATCAAAAGAACCCCAAAATCCTGGAGGTTCTGCCCAAAAAATCTGACAAAACCACGCTGGGGATAAAAATCTTTCCGCCAACACCCTCCTTTAGCCTTCCTTGCCCTCCTCCTCCTCCTCACACACCACTCCATCCCCCACAAAATTTCCCCCTTCTCAGGGAAATCAGGGCTCTGGAGATGGATCCTCCGGCTACCACTTCACCCCTGCGGCTGCCCCGGGCCAGAAGGCGGGGATTGAGCCATTTGGGGCTTTTCTAGAAGCAAAAGGAGCAAAGCGAAGCCCCGGGGGCCCTTTCCATCCCCCAATCCCCTAGTCCATGGGCTGCAGTCATCATGCTCTAGTGCACTTCACTCTCTTCACAAGTTGGAAGCCCACGAGAAGCACAGTTAGGACGCCACATTTTAAGAAAGCAAACTTCCAGCTCTTCAAGGAGTTAGGAAATAGGACCCCGTGGGAAACTGCCCTTAGGGACAAGGCAGCAGAACAAAGGAAAAAGGGATTTGTAAGTCCTTCCTCTAGAAATCCATTAGACCCAGCTTCAGAGAAACGACACCGGTCTGGATGCTGGTGGTTAAAGAGGATGGATTTTGGGGGGGTTAAATTAGGAGAATTAATTGGGCGATCACTTCAAATGAGGTCAAATTAAAACTGGAGGCATTTTGCTGGCTGTGAGGGACTGGAGTGTGCAAGCCTCGGGCCACAAAACTCAATGGAACTTGAGTTTGTCCTGGGCAAAAAGGGGAAACCGGAGGCTTTTGCACAAGGAGGGGCCGCTCTGAACCTCACGGCTCCGGGGAAGGTCTCCCCGACTCCAAAAAGACAGAACGTTGGGGGTTGAAAGTCAAATAAAACCACCAAGAGGCACCTGGGCAAGGGCAATCCTCCAGCTGCCCTTCCCTTCTGCCCCCGCCCCACCACCCCCTCCCCCAGGGTGCTTTTCTGAACCCAAAGGAGGTATTTGGGGAAGAAAAAGGGAGGGCTGACCTTCCGCACTCACCTCAGGGCAAGTCCCAGCACAGGGAGGTCCCGGGATCCCCGGAGGAGCCGCAGGCGCTGTGGGGCTGCGGGTGGTGACGCCCCGGCGTGGGCTTGTCTTTGGGGGTCGCACGTGGCCTCTTCTTCTGCTGGCAGACGGCCTGCAAACCAGGGACAAAATAACTTGAAATGGCTCAAAAAGGCAGAAAAATAAGATTTTTTGGCCATGGATTTCACGCGGTTTATCAGCCCAGGTAAAGTCTAAACAGCCAAAAAACCAATGGGAAAACAGGGTGCAAAGCCACAACGGGGTGCAAGAAAAACTCTATTATTTCCACTGTCCCAAGCGGAAAAGCACTTTCCTCCACAAAATCTATCAAAGGGGCTGAAAAGGTGCAATTCCCACGCACTGAAGCCACACAGCCACCCCCTTCCCCCGCCCAACAAAAATTCAAATAATATCTCTTTCCGTGAAGCAAATCCCTCTTTCCTGGCAAGGAACGTTTGAGCAGATGGATTCGTCCAGGAAACAAACCCCCCCAGCAGCTTTTTTACCTCGCCTTTGGCTTTTTCCACCTCATCCCGGACTCTCTTGACCCTTTTCTCCAGCAGGCGAGGTCAGGTGCACCCAAATCGCACTGTCTTCCTCCAGAAGTAACAAGAGTCAACACACTGGGCCACGGTTTGCCTCTGGATCTATGGGGAGAAATCCAGGGATATTAAAGACTCCCTTGTCATTACAAAGGAGGGCAATGATGTCTTCTCCCGCTGGGTTTTGAGCAGGAAGAAGGGTCCTAAGGACAGGATTCCAACGGGGGATTGAAAATAGGGCTTTCTGGGTTAAAAGCCTCCCCGCTAACCAGCTCCGCCCCGCTCCAACGGCTTTACCTCCTTCTGGATGAGGCCAAAAGTCTTCTGATGGACAAAAAAAAGGCTCTTTCAAGAGCTTTGGGAGCGGGATCTCCAGAGAGAAACTCCTCCCTGGCTGCAGATGAGCTGGGACCGCCAAACCCCCCCTTTCTCATGGAAGATGCTCCCGAGAGCACCATCGGCTCTTATCTAGCCACTTCCCTCCCAAAAATGAGCCATCTCCTTCCCTCCAACGCTACGGGGCCAAGACAAGACGGGAGAGAACCCAAACGCCCTATCAAGTAACTCTGAAAAGGTGGAATTTGCCCCTTTCCCACAAGAAAAGCCTGAAGAGAAACCTTTCTCCTGCGGCTCGGGCTTGCTTTCCATGTCACCCCAGGGCTTCCAAACCAGGGAGGCTCCTTCGTCCTCCTCTTCCAAGAGGGATCTGTCCCGCAGGGCAGGCAGCTCCGCCTGCAACTGCTCCCCGACATTGATGCGGCTGAAAGGGGGAGGAAGAGGAGGGGGAGGAAGGCACGTCGGGAATGGATACGGCGCAACAAACGCTAAAAAAGAGGGAAAACGTGGTGAGGTGGGGCAAAACCGGTCCCTATTTCCCAGCAAAACATCACTCAGTCTTCCGCCACCAACTTCCACCGCCCCTTCCCACCCCCAGCGTTACCCTTCGGCCACTGGAGGCTTTTTGGGCCCCATCGGGCAGGACAATTTGGGCGTTTCCCCAAAAAAACAATCCAACTGCTGAATGTCACTCTCCACAGCGGTAGGAAGCTGCCACAGCCACGGCCAGCGAGCGACCGCCGCCTCGGAACGTTGTGTGGAACGCGGGAGGCCGGCAACGGCCTGTGACGTCAGCAAAACCAGTGCTTTACTGGGACAGCACTGGGCCTTTGGGGGGGTTTCTGGCCCATATGGGGGACCCTCCACCCAAAAACACGCTGTGGAGAAGGGGCCGAGCGACACCCACCCCCACCCCCAGTTCCCTCCTCCCGTTTTCCCAGGGGTCGCCCTCATTCCCACGGTTCAACGTGGATTTTTGCCTCATCCTCCATCAAAAGAACCCCAAAATCCTGGAGGTTCTGCCCAAAAAATCTGACAAAACCACGCTGGGGATAAAAATCTTTCCGCCAACACCCTCCTTTAGCCTTCCTTGCCCTCCTCCTCCTCCTCACACACCACTCCATCCCCCACAAAATTTCCCCCTTCTCAGGGAAATCAGGGCTCTGGAGATGGATCCTCCGGCTACCACTTCACCCCTGCGGCTGCCCCGGGCCAGAAGGCGGGGATTGAGCCAGTTGGGGCTTTTCTAGAAGCAAAAGGAGCAAAGCGAAACCCCGGGGGCCCTTTCCATCCCCCAATCCCCTAGTCCATGGGCTGCAGTCATCATGCTCTAGTGCACTTCACTCTCTTCACAAGTTGGAAGCCCACGAGAAGCACAGTTAGGACGCCACATTTGAAGAAAGCAAACTTCCAGCTCTTCAAGGAGTTAGGAAATAGGACCCCGTGGGAAACTGCCCTTAGGGACAAGGCAGCAGAACAAAGGAAAAAGGGATTTGTAAGTCCTTCCTCTAGAAATCCATTAGACCCAGCTTCAGAGAAATGACACCGGTCTGGATGCTGGTGGTTAAAGAGGATGGATTTTGGGGGGGTTAAATTAGGAGAATTAATTGGGCGATCACTTCAAATGAGGTCAAATTAAAACTGGAGGCATTTTGCTGGCTGTGAGGGACTGGAGTGGGCAAGCCTCGGGCCACAAAACTCAATGGAACTTGAGTTTGTCCTGGGCAAAAAGGGGAAACCGGAGGCTTTTGCACAAGGAGGGGCCGCTCTGAACCTCACGGCTCCGGGGAAGGTCTCCCCGACTCCAAAAAGACAGAACGTTGGGGGTTGAAAGTCAAATAAAACCACCAAGAGGCACCTGGGCAAGGGCAATCCTCCAGCTGCCCTTCCCTTCTGCCCCCGCCCCACCACCCCCTCCCCCAGGGTGCTTTTCTGAACCCAAAGGAGGTATTTGGGGAAGAAAAAGGGAGGGCTGACCTTCCGCACTCACCTCAGGGCAAGTCCCAGCACAGGGAGGTCCCGGGATCCCCGGAGGAGCCGCAGGCGCTGTGGGGCTGCGGGTGGTGACGCCCCGGCGTGGGCTTGTCTTTGGGGGTCGCACGTGGCCTCTTCTTCTGCTGGCAGACGGCCTGCAAACCAGGGACAAAATAACTTGAAATGGCTCAAAAAGGCAGAAAAATAAGATTTTTTGGCCATGGATTTCACGCGGTTTATCAGCCCAGGTAAAGTCTAAACAGCCAAAAAACCAATGGGAAAACAGGGTGCAAAGCCACAACGGGGTGCAAGAAAAACTCTATTATTTCCACTGTCCCAAGCGGAAAAGCACTTTCCTCCACAAAATCTATCAAAGGGGCTGAAAAGGTGCAATTCCCACGCACTGAAGCCACACAGCCACCCCGTTCCCCCGCCCAACAAAAATTCAAATAATATCTCTTTCCGTGAAGCAAATCCCTCTTTCCTGGCAAGGAACGTTTGAGCAGATGGATTCGTCCAGGAAACAAACCCCCCCAGCAGCTTTTTTACCTCGCCTTTGGCTTTTTCCACCTCATCCCGGACTCTCTTGACCCTTTTCTCCAGCAGGCGAGGTCAGGTGCACCCAAATCGCACTGTCTTCCTCCAGAAGTAACAAGAGTCAACACACTGGGCCACGGTTTGCCTCTGGATCTATGGGGAGAAATCCAGGGATATTAAAGACTCCCTTGTCATTACAAAGGAGGGCAATGATGTCTTCTCCCGCTGGGTTTTGAGCAGGAAGAAGGGTCCTAAGGACAGGATTCCAACGGGGGATTGAAAATAGGGCTTTCTGGGTTAAAAGCCTCCCCGCTAACCAGCTCCGCCCCGCTCCAACGGCTTTACCTCCTTCTGGATGAGGCGAAAAGTCTTCTGATGGACAAAAGAAAGGCTCTTTCAAGAGCTTTGGGAGCGGGATCTCCAGAGAGAAACTCCTCCCTGGCTGCAGATGAGCTGGGACCGCCAAACCCCCCCTTTCTCATGGAAGATGCTCCCGAGAGCACCATCGGCTCTTATCTAGCCACTTCCCTCCCAAAAATGAGCCATCTCCTTCCCTCCAACGCTACGGGGCCAAGACAAGACGGGAGAGAACCCAAACGCCCTATCAAGTAACTCTGAAAAGGTGGAATTTGCCCCTTTCCCACAAGAAAAGCCTGAAGAGAAACCTTTCTCCTGCGGCTCGGGCTTGCTTTCCATGTCACCCCAGGGCTTCCAAACCAGGGAGGCTCCTTCGTCCTCCTCTTCCAAGAGGGATCTGTCCCGCAGGGCAGGCAGCTCCGCCTGCAACTGCTCCCCGACATTGATGCGGCTGAAAGGGGGAGGAAGAGGAGGGGGAGGAAGGCACGTCGGGAATGGATACGGCGCAACAAACGCTAAAAAAGAGGGAAAACGTGGTGAGGTGGGGCAAAACCGGTCCCTATTTCCCAGCAAAACATCACTCAGTCTTCCGCCACCAACTTCCACCGCCCCTTCCCACCCCCAGCGTTACCCTTCGGCCACTGGAGGCTTTTTGGGCCCCATCGGGCAGGACAATTTGGGCGTTTCCCCAAAAAAACAATCCAACTGCTGAATGTCACTCTCCACAGCGGTAGGAAGCTGCCACAGCCACGGCCAGCGAGCGACCGCCGCCTCGGAACGTTGTGTGGAACGCGGGAGGCCGGCAACGGCCTGTGACGTCAGCAAAACCAGTGCTTTACTGGGACAGCACTGGGCCTTTGGGGGGGTTTCTGGCCCATATGGGGGACCCTCCACCCAAAAACACGCTGTGGAGAAGGGGCCGAGCGACACCCACCCCCACCCCCAGTTCCCTCCTCCCGTTTTCCCAGGGGTCGCCCTCATTCCCACGGTTCAACGTGGATTTTTGCCTCATCCTCCATCAAAAGAACCCCAAAATCCTGGAGGTTCTGCCCAAAAAATCTGACAAAACCACGCTGGGGATAAAAATCTTTCCGCCAACACCCTCCTTTAGCCTTCCTTGCCCTCCTCCTCCTCCTCACACACCACTCCATCCCCCACAAAATTTCCCCCTTCTCAGGGAAATCAGGGCTCTGGAGATGGACCCTCCGGCTACCACTTCACCCCTGCGGCTGCCCCGGGCCAGAAGGCGGGGATTGAGCCAGTTGGGGCTTTTCTAGAAGCAAAAGGAGCAAAGCGAAACCCCGGGGGCCCTTTCCATCCCCCAATCCCCTAGTCCATGGGCTGCAGTCATCATGCTCTAGTGCACTTCACTCTCTTCACAAGTTGGAAGCCCACGAGAAGCACAGTTAGGACGCCACATTTTAAGAAAGCAAACTTCCAGCTCTTCAAGGAGTTAGGAAATAGGACCCCGTGGGAAACTGCCCTTAGGGACAAGGCAGCAGAACAAAGGAAAAAGGGATTTGTAAGTCCTTCCTCTAGAAATCCATTAGACCCAGCTTCAGAGAAATGACACCGGTCTGGATGCTGGTGGTTAAAGAGGATGGATTTTGGGGGGGTTAAATTAGGAGAATTAATTGGGCGATCACTTCAAATGAGGTCAAATTAAAACTGGAGGCATTTTGCTGGCTGTGAGGGACTGGAGTGGGCAAGCCTCGGGCCACAAAACTCAATGGAACTTGAGTTTGTCCTGGGCAAAAAGGGGAAACCGGAGGCTTTTGCACAAGGAGGGGCCGCTCTGAACCTCACGGCTCCGGGGAAGGTCTCCCCGACTCCAAAAAGACAGAACGTTGGGGGTTGAAAGTCAAATAAAACCACCAAGAGGCACCTGGGCAAGGGCAATCCTCCAGCTGCCCTTCCCTTCTGCCCCCGCCCCACCACCCCCTCCCCCAGGGTGCTTTTCTGAACCCAAAGGAGGTATTTGGGGAAGAAAAAGGGAGGGCTGACCTTCCGCACTCACCTCAGGGCAAGTCCCAGCACAGGGAGGTCCCGGCATCCCCGGAGGAGCTGCAGGCGCTGTGGGGCTGCGGGTGGTGACGCCCCGGCGTGGGCTTGTCTTTGGGGGTCGCACGTGGCCTCTTCTTCTGCTGGCAGACGGCCTGCAAACCAGGGACAAAATAACTTGAAATGGCTCAAAAAGGCAGAAAAATAAGATTTTTTGGCCATGGATTTCACCCGGTTTATCAGCCCAGGTAAAGTCTAAACAGCCAAAAAACCAATGGGAAAACAGGGTGCAAAGCCACAACGGGGTGCAAGAAAAACTCTATTATTTCCACTGTCCCAAGCGGAAAAGCACTTTCCTCCACAAAATCTATCAAAGGGGCTGAAAAGGTGCAATTCCCACGCACTGAAGCCACACAGCCACCCCGTTCCCCCGCCCAACAAAAATTCAAATAATATCTCTTTCCGTGAAGCAAATCCCTCTTTCCTGGCAAGGAACGTTTGAGCAGATGGATTCGTCCAGGAAACAAACCCCCCCAGCAGCTTTTTTACCTCGCCTTTGGCTTTTTCCACCTCATCCCGGACTCTCTTGACCCTTTTCTCCAGCAGGCGAGGTCAGGTGCACCCAAATCGCACTGTCTTCCTCCAGAAGTAACAAGAGTCAACACACTGGGCCACGGTTTGCCTCTGGATCTATGGGGAGAAATCCAGGGATATTAAAGACTCCCTTGTCATTACAAAGGAGGGCAATGATGTCTTCTCCCGCTGGGTTTTGAGCAGGAAGAAGGGTCCTAAGGACAGGATTCCAACGGGGGATTGAAAATAGGGCTTTCTGGGTTAAAAGCCTCCCCGCTAACCAGCTCCGCCCCGCTCCAACGGCTTTACCTCCTTCTGGATGAGGCCAAAAGTCTTCTGATGGACAAAAAAAAGGCTCTTTCAAGAGCTTTGGGAGCGGGATCTCCAGAGAGAAACTCCTCCCTGGCTGCAGATGAGCTGGGACCGCCAAACCCCCCCTTTCTCATGGAAGATGCTCCCGAGAGCACCATCGGCTCTTATCTAGCCACTTCCCTCCCAAAAATGAGCCATCTCCTTCCCTCCAACGCTACGGGGCCAAGACAAGACGGGAGAGAACCCAAACGCCCTATCAAGTAACTCTGAAAAGGTGGAATTTGCCCCTTTCCCACAAGAAAAGCCTGAAGAGAAACCTTTCTCCTGCGGCTCGGGCTTGCTTTCCATGTCACCCCAGGGCTTCCAAACCAGGGAGGCTCCTTCGTCCTCCTCTTCCAAGAGGGATCTGTCCCGCAGGGCAGGCAGCTCCGCCTGCAACTGCTCCCCGACATTGATGCGGCTGAAAGGGGGAGGAAGAGGAGGGGGAGGAAGGCACGTCGGGAATGGATACGGCGCAACAAACGCTAAAAAAGAGGGAAAACGTGGTGAGGTGGGGCAAAACCGGTCCCTATTTCCCAGCAAAACATCACTCAGTCTTCCGCCACCAACTTCCACCGCCCCTTCCCACCCCCAGTGTTACCCTTCGGCCACTGGAGGCTTTTTGGGCCCCATTGGGCAGGACAATTTGGGCGTTTCCCCAAAAAAACAATCCAACTGCTGAATGTCACTCTCCACAGCGGTAGGAAGCTGCCACAGCCACGGCCAGCGAGCGACCGCCGCCTCGGAACGTTGTGTGGAACGCGGGAGGCCGGCAACGGCCTGTGACGTCAGCAAAACCAGTGCTTTACTGGGACAGCACTGGGCCTTTGGGGGGGTTTCTGGCCCATATGGGGGACCCTCCACCCAAAAACACGCTGTGGAGAAGGGGCCGAGTGACACCCACCCCCACCCCCAGTTCCCTCCTCCCCTTTTCCCAGGGGTCGCCCTCATTCCCACGGTTCAACGTGGATTTTTGCCTCATCCTCCATCAAAAGAACCCCAAAATCCTGGAGGTTCTGCCCAAAAAATCTGACAAAACCACGCTGGGGATAAAAATCTTTCCGCCAACACCCTCCTTTAGCCTTCCTTGCCCTCCTCCTCCTCCTCACACACCACTCCATCCCCCACAAAATTTCCCCCTTCTCAGGGAAATCAGGGCTCTGGAGATGGATCCTCCGGCTACCACTTCACCCCTGCGGCTGCCCCGGGCCAGAAGGCGGGGATTGAGCCATTTGGGGCTTTTCTAGAAGCAAAAGGAGCAAAGCGAAACCCCGGGGGCCCTTTCCATCCCCCAATCCCCTAGTCCATGGGCTGCAGTCATCATGCTCTAGTGCACTTCACTCTCTTCACAAGTTGGAAGCCCACGAGAAGCACAGTTAGGACGGCACATTTTAAGAAAGCAAACTTCCAGCTCTTCAAGGAGTTAGGAAATAGGACCCCGTGGGAAACTGCCCTTAGGGACAAGGCAGCAGAACAAAGGAAAAAGGGATTTGTAAGTCCTTCCTCTAGAAATCCATTAGACCCAGCTTCAGAGAAATGACACCGGTCTGGATGCTGGTGGTTAAAGAGGATGGATTTTGGGGGGGTTAAATTAGGAGAATTAATTGGGCGATCACTTCAAATGAGGTCAAATTAAAACTGGAGGCATTTTGCTGGCTGTGAGGGACTGGAGTGGGCAAGCCTCGGGCCACAAAACTCAATGGAACTTGAGTTTGTCCTGGGCAAAAAGGGGAAACCGGAGGCTTTTGCACAAGGAGGGGCCGCTCTGAACCTCACGGCTCCGGGGAAGGTCTCCCCGACTCCAAAAAGACAGAACGTTGGGGGTTGAAAGTCAAATAAAACCACCAAGAGGCACCTGGGCAAGGGCAATCCTCCAGCTGCCCTTCCCTTCTGCCCCCGCCCCACCACCCCCTCCCCCAGGGTGCTTTTCTGAACCCAAAGGAGGTATTTGGGGAAGAAAAAGGGAGGGCTGACCTTCCGCACTCACCTCAGGGCAAGTCCCAGCACAGGGAGGTCCCGGGATCCCCGGAGGAGCCGCAGGCGCTGTGGGGCTGCGGGTGGTGACGCCCCGGCGTGGGCTTGTCTTTGGGGGTCGCACGTGGCCTCTTCTTCTGCTGGCAGACGGCCTGCAAACCAGGGACAAAATAACTTGAAATGGCTCAAAAAGGCAGAAAAATAAGATTTTTTGGCCATGGATTTCACGCGGTTTATCAGCCCAGGTAAAGTCTAAACAGCCAAAAAACCAATGGGAAAACAGGGTGCAAAGCCACAACGGGGTGCAAGAAAAACTCTATTATTTCCACTGTCCCAAGCGGAAAAGCACTTTCCTCCACAAAATCTATCAAAGGGGCTGAAAAGGTGCAATTCCCACGCACTGAAGCCACACAGCCACCCCCTTCCCCCGCCCAACAAAAATTAAAATAATATCTCTTTCCGTGAAGCAAATCCCTCTTTCCTGGCAAGGAACGTTTGAGCAGATGGATTCGTCCAGGAAACAAACCCCCCCAGCAGCTTTTTTACCTCGCCTTTGGCTTTTTCCACCTCATCCCGGACTCTCTTGACCCTTTTCTCCAGCAGGCGAGGTCAGGTGCACCCAAATCGCACTGTCTTCCTCCAGAAGGAACAAGAGTCAACACACTGGGCCACGGTTTGCCTCTGGATCTATGGGGAGAAATCCAGGGATATTAAAGACTCCCTTGTCATTACAAAGGAGGGCAATGATGTCTTCTCCCGCTGGGTTTTGAGCAGGAAGAAGGGTCCTAAGGACAGGATTCCAACGGGGGATTGAAAATAGGGCTTTCTGGGTTAAAAGCCTCCCCGCTAACCAGCTCCGCCCCGCTCCAACGGCTTTACCTCCTTCTGGATGAGGCCAAAAGTCTTCTGATGGACAAAAAAAAGGCTCTTTCAAGAGCTTTGGGAGCGGGATCTCCAGAGAGAAACTCCTCCCTGGCTGCAGATGAGCTGGGACCGCCAAACCCCCCCTTTCTCATGGAAGATGCTCCCGAGAGCACCATCGGCTCTTATCTAGCCACTTCCCTCCCAAAAATGAGCCATCTCCTTCCCTCCAACGCTACGGGGCCAAGACAAGACGGGAGAGAACCCAAACGCCCTATCAAGTAACTCTGAAAAGGGGGAATTTGCCCCTTTCCCACAAGAAAAGCCTGAAGAGAAACCTTTCTCCTGCGGCTCGGGCTTGCTTTCCATGTCACCCCAGGGCTTCCAAACCAGGGAGGCTCCTTCCTCCTCCTCTTCCAAGAGGGATCTGTCCCGCAGGGCAGGCAGCTCCGCCTGCAACTGCTCCCCGACATTGATGCGGCTGAAAGGGGGAGGAAGAGGAGGGGGAGGAAGGCACGTCGGGAATGGATACGGCGCAACAAACGCTAAAAAAGAGGGAAAACGTGGTGAGGTGGGGCAAAACCGGTCCCTATTTCCCAGCAAAACATCACTCAGTCTTCCGCCACCAACTTCCACCGCCCCTTCCCACCCCCAGTGTTACCCTTCGGCCACTGGAGGCTTTTTGGGCCCCATCGGGCAGGACAATTTGGGCGTTTCCCCAAAAAAACAATCCAACTGCTGAATGTCACTCTCCACAGCGGTAGGAAGCTGCCACAGCCACGGCCAGCGAGCGACCGCCGCCTCGGAACGTTGTGTGGAACGCGGGAGGCCGGCAACGGCCTGTGACGTCAGCAAAACCAGTGCTTTACTGGGACAGCACTGGGCCTTTGGGGGGGTTTCTGGCCCATATGGGGGACCCTCCACCCAAAAACACGCTGTGGAGAAGGGGCCGAGCGACACCCACCCCCACCCCCAGTTCCCTCCTCCCGTTTTCCCAGGGGTCGCCCTCATTCCCACGGTTCAACGTGGATTTTTGCCTCATCCTCCATCAAAAGAACCCCAAAATCCTGGAGGTTCTGCCCAAAAAATCTGACAAAACCACGCTGGGGATAAAAATCTTTCCGCCAACACCCTCCTTTAGCCTTCCTTGCCCTCCTCCTCCTCCTCACACACCACTCCATCCCCCACAAAATTTCCCCCTTCTCAGGGAAATCAGGGCTCTGGAGATGGATCCTCCGGCTACCACTTCACCCCTGCGGCTGCCCCGGGCCAGAAGGCGGGGATTGAGCCATTTGGGGCTTTTCTAGAAGCAAAAGGAGCAAAGCGAAACCCCGGGGGCCCTTTCCATCCCCCAATCCCCTAGTCCATGGGCTGCAGTCATCATGCTCTAGTGCACTTCACTCTCTTCACAAGTTGGAAGCCCACGAGAAGCACAGTTAGGACGGCACATTTTAAGAAAGCAAACTTCCAGCTCTTCAAGGAGTTAGGAAATAGGACCCCGTGGGAAACTGCCCTTAGGGACAAGGCAGCAGAACAAAGGAAAAAGGGATTTGTAAGTCCTTCCTCTAGAAATCCATTAGACCCAGCTTCAGAGAAATGACACCGGTCTGGATGCTGGTGGTTAAAGAGGATGGATTTTGGGGGGGTTAAATTAGGAGAATTAATTGGGCGATCACTTCAAATGAGGTCAAATTAAAACTGGAGGCATTTTGCTGGCTGTGAGGGACTGGAGTGGGCAAGCCTCGGGCCACAAAACTCAATGGAACTTGAGTTTGTCCTGGGCAAAAAGGGGAAACCGGAGGCTTTTGCACAAGGAGGGGCCGCTCTGAACCTCACGGCTCCGGGGAAGGTCTCCCCGACTCCAAAAAGACAGAACGTTGGGGGTTGAAAGTCAAATAAAACCACCAAGAGGCACCTGGGCAAGGGCAATCCTCCAGCTGCCCTTCCCTTCTGCCCCCGCCCCACCACCCCCTCCCCCAGGGTGCTTTTCTGAACCCAAAGGAGGTATTTGGGGAAGAAAAAGGGAGGGCTGACCTTCCGCACTCACCTCAGGGCAAGTCCCAGCACAGGGAGGTCCCGGGATCCCCGGAGGAGCCGCAGGCGCTGTGGGGCTGCGGGTGGTGACGCCCCGGCGTGGGCTTGTCTTTGGGGGTCGCACGTGGCCTCTTCTTCTGCTGGCAGACGGCCTGCAAACCAGGGACAAAATAACTTGAAATGGCTCAAAAAGGCAGAAAAATAAGATTTTTTGGCCATGGATTTCACGCGGTTTATCAGCCCAGGTAAAGTCTAAACAGCCAAAAAACCAATGGGAAAACAGGGTGCAAAGCCACAACGGGGTGCAAGAAAAACTCTATTATTTCCACTGTCCCAAGCGGAAAAGCACTTTCCTCCACAAAATCTATCAAAGGGGCTGAAAAGGTGCAATTCCCACGCACTGAAGCCACACAGCCACCCCCTTCCCCCGCCCAACAAAAATTAAAATAATATCTCTTTCCGTGAAGCAAATCCCTCTTTCCTGGCAAGGAACGTTTGAGCAGATGGATTCGTCCAGGAAACAAACCCCCCCAGCAGCTTTTTTACCTCGCCTTTGGCTTTTTCCACCTCATCCCGGACTCTCTTGACCCTTTTCTCCAGCAGGCGAGGTCAGGTGCACCCAAATCGCACTGTCTTCCTCCAGAAGGAACAAGAGTCAACACACTGGGCCACGGTTTGCCTCTGGATCTATGGGGAGAAATCCAGGGATATTAAAGACTCCCTTGTCATTACAAAGGAGGGCAATGATGTCTTCTCCCGCTGGGTTTTGAGCAGGAAGAAGGGTCCTAAGGACAGGATTCCAACGGGGGATTGAAAATAGGGCTTTCTGGGTTAAAAGCCTCCCCGCTAACCAGCTCCGCCCCGCTCCAACGGCTTTACCTCCTTCTGGATGAGGCCAAAAGTCTTCTGATGGACAAAAAAAAGGCTCTTTCAAGAGCTTTGGGAGCGGGATCTCCAGAGAGAAACTCCTCCCTGGCTGCAGATGAGCTGGGACCGCCAAACCCCCCCTTTCTCATGGAAGATGCTCCCGAGAGCACCATCGGCTCTTATCTAGCCACTTCCCTCCCAAAAATGAGCCATCTCCTTCCCTCCAACGCTACGGGGCCAAGACAAGACGGGAGAGAACCCAAACGCCCTATCAAGTAACTCTGAAAAGGGGGAATTTGCCCCTTTCCCACAAGAAAAGCCTGAAGAGAAACCTTTCTCCTGCGGCTCGGGCTTGCTTTCCATGTCACCCCAGGGCTTCCAAACCAGGGAGGCTCCTTCCTCCTCCTCTTCCAAGAGGGATCTGTCCCGCAGGGCAGGCAGCTCCGCCTGCAACTGCTCCCCGACATTGATGCGGCTGAAAGGGGGAGGAAGAGGAGGGGGAGGAAGGCACGTCGGGAATGGATACGGCGCAACAAACGCTAAAAAAGAGGGAAAACGTGGTGAGGTGGGGCAAAACCGGTCCCTATTTCCCAGCAAAACATCACTCAGTCTTCCGCCACCAACTTCCACCGCCCCTTCCCACCCCCAGTGTTACCCTTCGGCCACTGGAGGCTTTTTGGGCCCCATCGGGCAGGACAATTTGGGCGTTTCCCCAAAAAAACAATCCAACTGCTGAATGTCACTCTCCACAGCGGTAGGAAGCTGCCACAGCCACGGCCAGCGAGCGACCGCCGCCTCGGAACGTTGTGTGGAACGCGGGAGGCCGGCAACGGCCTGTGACGTCAGCAAAACCAGTGCTTTACTGGGACAGCACTGGGCCTTTGGGGGGGTTTCTGGCCCATATGGGGGACCCTCCACCCAAAAACACGCTGTGGAGAAGGGGCCGAGCGACACCCACCCCCACCCCCAGTTCCCTCCTCCCGTTTTCCCAGGGGTCGCCCTCATTCCCACGGTTCAACGTGGATTTTTGCCTCATCCTCCATCAAAAGAACCCCAAAATCCTGGAGGTTCTGCCCAAAAAATCTGACAAAACCACGCTGGGGATAAAAATCTTTCCGCCAACACCCTCCTTTAGCCTTCCTTGCCCTCCTCCTCCTCCTCACACACCACTCCATCCCCCACAAAATTTCCCCCTTCTCAGGGAAATCAGGGCTCTGGAGATGGATCCTCCGGCTACCACTTCACCCCTGCGGCTGCCCCGGGCCAGAAGGCGGGGATTGAGCCATTTGGGGCTTTTCTAGAAGCAAAAGGAGCAAAGCGAAACCCCGGGGGCCCTTTCCATCCCCCAATCCCCTAGTCCATGGGCTGCAGTCATCATGCTCTAGTGCACTTCACTCTCTTCACAAGTTGGAAGCCCACGAGAAGCACAGTTAGGACGCCACATTTTAAGAAAGCAAACTTCCAGCTCTTCAAGGAGTTAGGAAATAGGACCCCGTGGGAAACTGCCCTTAGGGACAAGGCAGCAGAACAAAGGAAAAAGGGATTTGTAAGTCCTTCCTCTAGAAATCCATTAGACCCAGCTTCAGAGAAATGACACCGGTCTGGATGCTGGTGGTTAAAGAGGATGGATTTTGGGGGGGTTAAATTAGGAGAATTAATTGGGCGATCACTTCAAATGAGGTCAAATTAAAACTGGAGGCATTTTGCTGGCTGTGAGGGACTGGAGTGGGCAAGCCTCGGGCCACAAAACTCAATGGAACTTGAGTTTGTCCTGGGCAAAAAGGGGAAACCGGAGGCTTTTGCACAAGGAGGGGCCGCTCTGAACCTCACGGCTCCGGGGAAGGTCTCCCCGACTCCAAAAAGACAGAACGTTGGGGGTTGAAAGTCAAATAAAACCACCAAGAGGCACCTGGGCAAGGGCAATCCTCCAGCTGCCCTTCCCTTCTGCCCCCGCCCCACCACCCCCTCCCCCAGGGTGCTTTTCTGAACCCAAAGGAGGTATTTGGGGAAGAAAAAGGGAGGGCTGACCTTCCGCACTCACCTCAGGGCAAGTCCCAGCACAGGGAGGTCCCGGCATCCCCGGAGGAGCTGCAGGCGCTGTGGGGCTGCGGGTGGTGACGCCCCGGCGTGGGCTTGTCTTTGGGGGTCGCACGTGGCCTCTTCTTCTGCTGGCAGACGGCCTGCAAACCAGGGACAAAATAACTTGAAATGGCTCAAAAAGGCAGAAAAATAAGATTTTTTGGCCATGGATTTCACGCGGTTTATCAGCCCAGGTCAAGTCTAAACAGCCAAAAAACCAATGGGAAAACAGGGTGCAAAGCCACAACGGGGTGCAAGAAAAACTCTATTATTTCCACTGTCCCAAGCGGAAAAGCACTTTCCTCCACAAAATCTATCAAAGGGGCTGAAAAGGTGCAATTCCCACGCACTGAAGCCACACAGCCACCCCGTTCCCCCGCCCAACAAAAATTCAAATAATATCTCTTTCCGTGAAGCAAATCCCTCTTTCCTGGCAAGGAACGTTTGAGCAGATGGATTCGTCCAGGAAACAAACCCCCCCAGCAGCTTTTTTACCTCGCCTTTGGCTTTTTCCACCTCATCCCGGACTCTCTTGACCCTTTTCTCCAGCAGGCGAGGTCAGGTGCACCCAAATCGCACTGTCTTCCTCCAGAAGGAACAAGAGTCAACACACTGGGCCACGGTTTGCCTCTGGATCTATGGGGAGAAATCCAGGGATATTAAAGACTCCCTTGTCATTACAAAGGAGGGCAATGATGTCTTCTCCCGCTGGGTTTTGAGCAGGAAGAAGGGTCCTAAGGACAGGATTCCAACGGGGGATTGAAAATAGGGCTTTCTGGGTTAAAAGCCTCCCCGCTAACCAGCTCCGCCCCGCTCCAACGGCTTTACCTCCTTCTGGATGAGGCCAAAAGTCTTCTGATGGACAAAAAAAAGGCTCTTTCAAGAGCTTTGGGAGCGGGATCTCCAGAGAGAAACTCCTCCCTGGCTGCAGATGAGCTGGGACCGCCAAACCCCCCCTTTCTCATGGAAGATGCTCCCGAGAGCACCATCGGCTCTTATCTAGCCACTTCCCTCCCAAAAATGAGCCATCTCCTTCCCTCCAACGCTACGGGGCCAAGACAAGACGGGAGAGAACCCAAACGCCCTATCAAGTAACTCTGAAAAGGTGGAATTTGCCCCTTTCCCACAAGAAAAGCCTGAAGAGAAACCTTTCTCCTGCGGCTCGGGCTTGCTTTCCATGTCACCCCAGGGCTTCCAAACCAGGGAGGCTCCTTCGTCCTCCTCTTCCAAGAGGGATCTGTCCCGCAGGGCAGGCAGCTCCGCCTGCAACTGCTCCCCGACATTGATGCGGCTGAAAGGGGGAGGAAGAGGAGGGGGAGGAAGGCACGTCGGGAATGGATACGGCGCAACAAACGCTAAAAAAGAGGGAAAACGTGGTGAGGTGGGGCAAAACCGGTCCCTATTTCCCAGCAAAACATCACTCAGTCTTCCGCCACCAACTTCCACCGCCCCTTCCCACCCCCAGTGTTACCCTTCGGCCACTGGAGGCTTTTTGGGCCCCATCGGGCAGGACAATTTGGGCGTTTCCCCAAAAAAACAATCCAACTGCTGAATGTCACTCTCCACAGCGGTAGGAAGCTGCCACAGCCACGGCCAGCGAGCGACCGCCGCCTCGGAACGTTGTGTGGAACGCGGGAGGCCGGCAACGGCCTGTGACGTCAGCAAAACCAGTGCTTTACTGGGACAGCACTGGGCCTTTGGGGGGGTTTCTGGCCCATATGGGGGACCCTCCACCCAAAAACACGCTGTGGAGAAGGGGCCGAGCGACACCCACCCCCACCCCCAGTTCCCTCCTCCCGTTTTCCCAGGGGTCGCCCTCATTCCCACGGTTCAACGTGGATTTTTGCCTCATCCTCCATCAAAAGAACCCCAAAATCCTGGAGGTTCGGCCCAAAAAATCTGACAAAACCACGCTGGGGATAAAAATCTTTCCGCCAACACCCTCCTTTAGCCTTCCTTGCCCTCCTCCTCCTCCTCACACACCACTCCATCCCCCACAAAATTTCCCCCTTCTCAGGGAAATCAGGGCTCTGGAGATGGACCCTCCGGCTACCACTTCACCCCTGCGGCTGCCCCGGGCCAGAAGGCGGGGATTGAGCCATTTGGGGCTTTTCTAGAAGCAAAAGGAGCAAAGCGAAACCCCGGGGGCCCTTTCCATCCCCCAATCCCCTAGTCCATGGGCTGCAGTCATCATGCTCTAGTGCACTTCACTCTCTTCACAAGTTGGAAGCCCACGAGAAGCACAGTTAGGACGCCACATTTTAAGAAAGCAAACTTCCAGCTCTTCAAGGAGTTAGGAAATAGGACCCCGTGGGAAACTGCCCTTAGGGGCAAGGCAGCAGAACAAAGGAAAAAGGGATTTGTAAGTCCTTCCTCTAGAAATCCATTAGACCCAGCTTCAGAGAAACGACACCGGTCTGGATGCTGGTGGTTAAAGAAGATGGATCGGTGGGGGTTAAAGTAGGAGAATTAATTGGGCGATCACTTCAAATGAGGTCAAATTAAAACTGGAGGCATTTTGCTGGCTGTGAGGGACTGGAGTGGGCAAGCCTCGGGCCACAAAACTCAATGGAACTTGAGTTTGTCCTGGGCAAAAAGGGGAAACCGGAGGCTTTTGCACAAGGAGGGGCCGCTCTGAACCTCACGGCTCCGGGGAAGGTCTCCCCGACTCCAAAAAGACAGAACGTTGGGGGTTGAAAGTCAAATAAAACCACCAAGAGGCACCTGGGCAAGGGCAATCCTCCAGCTGCCCTTCCCTTCTGCCCCCGCCCCACCACCCCCTCCCCCAGGGTGCTTTTCTGAACCCAAAGGAGGCATTTGGGGAAGAAAAAGGGAGGGCTGACCTTCCGCACTCACCTCAGGGCAAGTCCCAGCACAGGGAGGTCCCGGCATCCCCGGAGGAGCCGCAGGCGCTGTGGGGCTGCGGGTGGTGACGCCCCGGCGTGGGCTTGTCTTTGGGGGTCGCACGTGGCCTCTTCTTCTGCTGGCAGACGGCCTGCAAACCAGGGACAAAATAACTTGAAATGGCTCAAAAAGGCAGAAAAATAAGATTTTTTGGCCGTGGATTTCACGCGGTTTATCAGCCCAGGTAAAGTCTAAACAGCCAAAAAACCAATGGGAAAACAGGGTGCAAAGCCACAACGGGGTGCAAGAAAAACTCTATTATTTCCACTGTCCCAAGCGGAAAAGCACTTTCCTCCACAAAATCTATCAAAGGGGCTGAAAAGGTGCAATTCCCACGCACTGAAGCCACACAGCCACCCCCTTCCCCCGCCCAACAAAAATTCAAATAATATCTCTTTCCGTGAAGCAAATCCCTCTTTCCTGGCAAGGAACGTTTGAGCAGATGGATTCGTCCAGGAAACAAACCCCCCCAGCAGCTTTTTTACCTCGCCTTTGGCTTTTTCCACCTCATCCCGGACTCTCTTGACCCTTTTCTCCAGCAGGCGAGGTCAGGTGCACCCAAATCGCACTGTCTTCCTCCAGAAGTAACAAGAGTCAACACACTGGGCCACGGTTTGCCTCTGGATCTATGGGGAGAAATCCAGGGATATTAAAGACTCCCTTGTCATTACAAAGGAGGGCAATGATGTCTTCTCCCGCTGGGTTTTGAGCAGGAAGAAGGGTCCTAAGGACAGGATTCCAACGGGGGATTGAAAATAGGGCTTTCTGGGTTAAAAGCCTCCCCGCTAACCAGCTCCGCCCCGCTCCAACGGCTTTACCTCCTTCTGGATGAGGCGAAAAGTCTTCTGATGGACAAAAGAAAGGCTCTTTCAAGAGCTTTGGGAGCGGGATCTCCAGAGAGAAACTCCTCCCTGGCTGCAGATGAGCTGGGACCGCCAAACCCCCCCTTTCTCATGGAAGATGCTCCCGAGAGCACCATCGGCTCTTATCTAGACACTTTCCTCCCAAAAACGAGCCATCTCCTTCCCTCCAACGCTACGCGGCCAAGACAAGACGGGAGAGAACCCAAACACCCGATCAAGTAACTCTGAAAAGGGGGAATTTGCCCCTTTCCCACAAGAAAAGCCTGAAGAGAAACCTTTCTCCTGCGGCTCGGGCTTGCTTTCCACGTCACCCCAGGGCTTCCAAACCAGGGAGGCTCCTTCGTCCTCCTCTTCCAAGAGGGATCTGTCCCGCAGGGCAGGCAGCTCCGCCTGCAACTGCTCCCCGACATTGATGCGGCTGAAAGGGGGAGGAAGAGGAGGGGGAGGAAGAGGAGGGGGAGGAAGGCACGTCGGGAATGGATACGGCGCAACAAACGCTAAAAAAGAGGGAAAACGTGGTGAGGTGGGGCAAAACCGGTCCCTATTTCCCAGCAAAACATCACTCAGTCTTCCGCCACCAACTTCCAACGCCCCTTCCCACCCCCAGCGTTACCCTTCGGCCACTGGAGGCTTTTTGGGCCCCATCGGGCAGGACAATTTGGGCGTTTCCCCAAAAAAACAATCCAACTGCTGAATGTCACTCTCCACAGCGGTAGGAAGCTGCCACAGCCACGGCCAGCGAGCGACCGCCGCCTCGGAATGTTGTGTGGAACGCGGGAGGCCGGCAACGGCCTGTGACGTCAGCAAAACCAGTGCTTTACTGGGACAGCACTGGGCCTTTGGGGGGGTTTCTGGCCCATATGGGGGACCCTCCACCCAAAAACACGCTGTGGAGAAGGGGCCGAGCGACACCCACCCCCACCCCCAGTTCCCTCCTCCCATTTTCCCAGGGGTCGCCCTCATTCCCACGGCTCAACGTGGATTTTTGCCTCATCCTCCATCAAAAGAACCCCAAAATCCTGGAGGTTCGGCCCAAAAAATCTGACAAAACCACGCTGGGGATAAAAATCTTTCCGCCAACACCCTCCTTTAGCCTTCCTTGCCCTCCTCCTCCTCCTCACACACCACTCCATCCCCCACAAAATTTCCCCCTTCTCAGGGAAATCAGGGCTCTGGAGATGGACCCTCCGGCTACCACTTCACCCCTGCGGCTGCCCCGGGCCAGAAGGCGGGGATTGAGCCATTTGGGGCTTTTCTAGAAGCAAAAGGAGCAAAGCGAAACCCCGGGGGCCCTTTCCATCCCCCAATCCCCTAGTCCATGGGCTGCAGTCATCATGCTCTAGTGCACTTCACTCTCTTCACAAGTTGGAAGCCCACGAGAAGCACAGTTAGGACGCCACATTTTAAGAAAGCAAACTTCCAGCTCTTCAAGGAGTTAGGAAATAGGACCCCGTGGGAAACTGCCCTTAGGGACAAGGCAGCAGAACAAAGGAAAAAGGGATTTGTAAGTCCTTCCTCTAGAAATCCATTAGACCCAGCTTCAGAGAAACGACACCGGTCTGGATGCTGGTGGTTAAAGAAGATGGATCGGTGGGGGTTAAAGTAGGAGAATTAATTGGGCGATCACTTCAAATGAGGTCAAATTAAAACTGGAGGCATTTTGCTGGCTGTGAGGGACTGGAGTGGGCAAGCCTCGGGCCACAAAACTCAATGGAACTTGAGTTTGTCCTGGGCAAAAAGGGGAAACCGGAGGCTTTTGCACAAGGAGGGGCCGCTCTGAACCTCACGGCTCCGGGGAAGGTCTCCCCGACTCCAAAAAGACAGAACGTTGGGGGTTGAAAGTCAAATAAAACCACCAAGAGGCACCTGGGCAAGGGCAATCCTCCAGCTGCCCTTCCCTTCTGCCCCCGCCCCACCACCCCCTCCCCCAGGGTGCTTTTCTGAACCCAAAGGAGGCATTTGGGGAAGAAAAAGGGAGGGCTGACCTTCCGCACTCACCTCAGGGCAAGTCCCAGCACAGGGAGGTCCCGGCATCCCCGGAGGAGCCGCAGGCGCTGTGGGGCTGCGGGTGGTGACGCCCCGGCGTGGGCTTGTCTTTGGGGGTCGCACGTGGCCTCTTCTTCTGCTGGCAGACGGCCTGCAAACCAGGGACAAAATAACTTGAAATGGCTCAAAAAGGCAGAAAAATAAGATTTTTTGGCCGTGGATTTCACGCGGTTTATCAGCCCAGGTAAAGTCTAAACAGCCAAAAAACCAATGGGAAAACAGGGTGCAAAGCCACAACGGGGTGCAAGAAAAACTCTATTATTTCCACTGTCCCAAGCGGAAAAGCACTTTCCTCCACAAAATCTATCAAAGGGGCTGAAAAGGTGCAATTCCCACGCACTGAAGCCACACAGCCACCCCCTTCCCCCGCCCAACAAAAATTAAAATAATATCTCTTTCCGTGAAGCAAATCCCTCTTTCCTGGCAAGGAACGTTTGAGCAGATGGATTCGTCCAGGAAACAAACCCCCCCAGCAGCTTTTTTACCTCGCCTTTGGCTTTTTCCACCTCATCCCGGACTCTCTTGACCCTTTTCTCCAGCAGGCGAGGTCAGGTGCACCCAAATCGCACTGTCTTCCTCCAGAAGGAACAAGAGTCAACACACTGGGCCACGGTTTGCCTCTGGATCTATGGGGAGAAATCCAGGGATATTAAAGACTCCCTTGTCATTACAAAGGAGGGCAATGATGTCTTCTCCCGCTGGGTTTTGAGCAGGAAGAAGGGTCCTAAGGACAGGATTCCAACGGGGGATTGAAAATAGGGCTTTCTGGGTTAAAAGCCTCCCCGCTAACCAGCTCCGCCCCGCTCCAACGGCTTTACCTCCTTCTGGATGAGGCCAAAAGTCTTCTGATGGACAAAAAAAAGGCTCTTTCAAGAGCTTTGGGAGCGGGATCTCCAGAGAGAAACTCCTCCCTGGCTGCAGATGAGCTGGGACCGCCAAAACCCCCCCTTTCTCATGGAAGATGCTCCCGAGAGCACCATCGGCTCTTATCTAGACACTTTCCTCCCAAAAACGAGCCATCTCCTTCCCTCCAACGCTACGGGGCCAAGACAAGACGGGAGAGAACCCAAACGCCCTATCAAGTAACTCTGAAAAGGGGGAATTTGCCCCTTTCCCACAAGAAAAGCCTGAAGAGAAACCTTTCTCCTGCGGCTCGGGCTTGCTTTCCATGTCACCCCAGGGCTTCCAAACCAGGGAGGCTCCTTCCTCCTCCTCTTCCAAGAGGGATCTGTCCCGCAGGGCAGGCAGCTCCGCCTGCAACTGCTCCCCGACATTGATGCGGCTGAAAGGGGGAGGAAGAGGAGGGGGAGGAAGGCACGTCGGGAATGGATACGGCGCAACAAACGCTAAAAAAGAGGGAAAACGTGGTGAGGTGGGGCAAAACCGGTCCCTATTTCCCAGCAAAACATCACTCAGTCTTCCGCCACCAACTTCCAACGCCCCTTCCCACCCCCAGCGTTACCCTTCGGCCACTGGAGGCTTTTTGGGCCCCATCGGGCAGGACAATTTGGGCGTTTCCCCAAAAAAACAATCCAACTCCTGAATGTCACTCTCCACAGCGGTAGGAAGCTGCCACAGCCACGGCCAGCGAGCGACCGCCGCCTCGGAATGTTGTGTGGAACGCGGGAGGCCGGCAACGGCCTGTGACGTCAGCAAAACCAGTGCTTTACTGGGACAGCACTGGGCCTTTGGGGGGGTTTCTGGCCCATATGGGGGACCCTCCACCCAAAAACACACTGTGGAGAAGGGGCCGAGCGACACCCACCCCCACCCCCACTTCCCTCCTCCCATTTTCCCAGGGGTCGCCCTCATTCCCACGGCTCAACGTGGATTTTTGCCTCATCCTCCATCAAAAGAACCCCAAAATCCTGGAGGTTCGGCCCAAAAAATCTGACAAAACCACGCTGGGGATAAAAATCTTTCCGCCAACACCCTCCTTTAGCCTTCCTTGCCCTCCTCCTCCTCCTCACACACCACTCCATCCCCCACAAAATTTCCCCCTTCTCAGGGAAATCAGGGCTCTGGAGATGGACCCTCCGGCTACCACTTCACCCCTGCGGCTGCCCCGGGCCAGAAGGCGGGGATTGAGCCATTTGGGGCTTTTCTAGAAGCAAAAGGAGCAAAGCGAAACCCCGGGGGCCCTTTCCATCCCCCAATCCCCTAGTCCATGGGCTGCAGTCATCATGCTCTAGTGCATGCTCACTCTCTTCACAAGTTGGAAGCCCACGAGAAGCACAGTTAGGACGCCACATTTTAAGAAAGCAAACTTCCAGCTCTTCAAGGAGTTAGGAAATAGGACCCCGTGGGAAACTGCCCTTAGGGACAAGGCAGCAGAACAAAGGAAAAAGGGATTTGTAAGTCCTTCCTCTAGAAATCCATTAGACCCAGCTTCATAGAAATGACACCGGTCTGGATGCTGGTGGTTAAAGAGGATGGATTTTGGGGGGGTTAAAGTAGGAGAATTAATTGGGCGATCACTTCAAATGAGGTCAAATTAAAACTGGAGGCATTTTGCTGGCTGTGAGGGACTGGAGTGGGCAATCCTCGGGCCACAAAACTCAATGGAACTTGAGTTTGTCCTGGGCAAAAAGGGGAAACCTGAGGCTTTTGCACAAGGAGGGGCCGCTCTGAACCTCACGGCTCCGGGGAAGGTCTCCCCGACTCCAAAAAGACAGAACGTTGGGGGTTGAAAGTCAAATAAAACCACCAAGAGGCACCTGGGCAAGGGCAATCCTCCAGCTGCCCTTCCCTTCTGCCCCCGCCCCACCACCCCCTCCCCCAGGGTGCTTTTCTGAACCCAAAGGAGGTATTTGGGGAAGAAAAAGGGAGGGCTGACCTTCCGCACTCACCTCAGGGCAAGTCCCAGCACAGGGAGGTCCCGGGATCCCCGGAGGAGCCGCAGGCGCTGTGGGGCTGCGGGTGGTGACGCCCCGGCGTGGGCTTGTCTTTGGGGGTCGCACGTGGCCTCTTCTTCTGCTGGCAGACGGCCTGCAAACCAGGGACAAAATAACTTGAAATGGCTCAAAAAGGCAGAAAAATAAGATTTTTTGGCCATGGATTTCACGCGGTTTATCAGCCCAGGTAAAGTCTAAACAGCCAAAAAACCAATGGGAAAACAGGGTGCAAAGCCACAACGGGGTGCAAGAAAAACTCTATTATTTCCACTGTCCCAAGCGGAAAAGCACTTTCCTCCACAAAATCTATCAAAGGGGCTGAAAAGGTGCAATTCCCACGCACTGAAGCCACACAGCCACCCCCTTCCCCCGCCCAACAAAAATTAAAATAATATCTCTTTCCGTGAAGCAAATCCCTCTTTCCTGGCAAGGAACGTTTGAGCAGATGGATTCGTCCAGGAAACAAACCCCCCCAGCAGCTTTTTTACCTCGCCTTTGGCTTTTTCCACCTCATCCCGGACTCTCTTGACCCTTTTCTCCAGCAGGCGAGGTCAGGTGCACCCAAATCGCACTGTCTTCCTCCAGAAGGAACAAGAGTCAACACACTGGGCCACGGTTTGCCTCTGGATCTATGGGGAGAAATCCAGGGATATTAAAGACTCCCTTGTCATTACAAAGGAGGGCAATGATGTCTTCTCCCGCTGGGTTTTGAGCAGGAAGAAGGGTCCTAAGGACAGGATTCCAACGGGGGATTGAAAATAGGGCTTTCTGGGTTAAAAGCCTCCCCGCTAACCAGCTCCGCCCCGCTCCAACGGCTTTACCTCCTTCTGGATGAGGCGAAAAGTTTTCTGATGGACAAAAAAAAGGCTCTTTCAAGAGCTTTGGGAGCGGGATCTCCAGAGAGAAACTCCTCCCTGGCTGCAGATGAGCTGGGACCGCCAAAACCCCCCCTTTCTCATGGAAGATGCTCCCGAGAGCACCATCGGCTCTTATCTAGACACTTTCCTCCCAAAAACGAGCCATCTCCTTCCCTCCAACGCTACGCGGCCAAGACAAGACGGGAGAGAACCCAAACGCCCTATCAAGTAACTCTGAAAAGGGGGAATTTGCCCCTTTCCCACAAGAAAAGCCTGAAGAGAAACCTTTCTCCTGCGGCTCGGGCTTGCTTTCCATGTCACCCCAGGGCTTCCAAACCAGGGAGGCTCCTTCGTCCTCCTCTTCCAAGAGGGATCTGTCCCGCAGGGCAGGCAGCTCCGCCTGCAACTGCTCCCCGACATTGATGCGGCTGAAAGGGGGAGGAAGAGGAGGGGGAAGAAGGCACGTCGGGAATGGATACGGCGCAACAAACGCTAAAAAAGAGGGAAAACGTGGTCAGTTGGGGCAAAACCGGTCCCTCTTTCCCAGCAAAACATCACTCAGTCTTCCGCCACCAACTTCCACCGCCCCTTCCCACCCCCAGCGTTACCCTTCGGCCACTGGAGGCTTTTTGGGCCCCATCGGGCAGGACAATTTGGGCGTTTCCCCAAAAAAACAATCCAACTGCTGAATGTCACTCTCCACAGCGGTAGGAAGCTGCCACAGCCACGGCCAGCGAGCGACCGCCGCCTCGGAATGTTGTGTGGAACGCGGGAGGCCGGCAACGGCCTGTGACGTCAGCAAAACCAGTGCTTTACTGGGACAGCACTGGGCCTTTGGGGGGGTTTCTGGCCCATATGGGGGACCCTCCACCCAAAAACACGCTGTGGAGAAGGGGCCGAGCGACACCCACCCCCACCCCCACTTCCCTCCTCCCGTTTTCCCAGGGGTCGCCCTCATTCCCACGGCTCAACGTGGATTTTTGCCTCATCCTCCATCAAAAGAACCCCAAAATCCTGGAGGTTCTGCCCAAAAAATCTGACAAAACCACGCTGGGGATAAAAATCTTTCCGCCAACACCCTCCTTTAGCCTTCCTTGCCCTCCTCCTCCTCCTCACACACCACTCCATCCCCCACAAAATTTCCCCCTTCTCAGGGAAATCAGGGCTCTGGAGATGGACCCTCCGGCTACCACTTCACCCCTGCGGCTGCCCCGGGCCAGAAGGCGGGGATTGAGCCATTTGGGGCTTTTCTAGAAGCAAAAGGAGCAAAGCGAAACCCCGGGGGCCCTTTCCATCCCCCAAGCCCCTAGTCCATGGGCTGCAGTCATCATGCTCTAGTGCAGTTCACTCTCTTCACAAGTTGGAAGCCCACGAGAAGCACAGTTAGGACGCCACATTTTAAGAAAGCAAACTTCCAGCTCTTCAAGGAGTTAGGAAATAGGACCCCGTGGGAAACTGCCCTTAGGGGCAAGGCAGCAGAACAAAGGAAAAAGGGATTTGTAAGTCCTTCCTCTAGAAATCCATTAGACCCACCTTCAGAGAAACGACACCGGTCTGGATGCTGGTGGTTAAAGAAGATGGATCGGTGGGGGTTAAAGTAGGAGAATTAATTGGGCGATCACTTCAAATGAGGTCAAATTAAAACTGGAGGCATTTTGCTGGCTGTGAGGGACTGGAGTGGGCAAGCCTCGGGCCACAAAACTCAATGGAACTTGAGTTTGTCCTGGGCAAAAAGGGGAAACCGGAGGCTTTTGCACAAGGAGGGGCCGCTCTGAACCTCACGGCTCCGGGGAAGGTCTCCCCGACTCCAAAAAGACAGAACGTTGGGGGTTGAAAGTCAAATAAAACCACCAAGAGGCACCTGGGCAAGGGCAATCCTCCAGCTGCCCTTCCCTTCTGCCCCCGCCCCACCACCCCCTCCCCCAGGGTGCTTTTCTGAACCCAAAGGAGGCATTTGGGGAAGAAAAAGGGAGGGCTGACCTTCCGCACTCACCTCAGGGCAAGTCCCAGCACAGGGAGGTCCCGGCATCCCCGGAGGAGCCGCAGGCGCTGTGGGGCTGCGGGTGGTGACGCCCCGGCGTGGGCTTGTCTTTGGGGGTCGCACATGGCCTCTTCTTCTGGTGGCAGACGGCCTGCAAACCAGGGACAAAATAACTTGAAATGGCTCAAAAAGGCAGAAAAATAAGATTTTTTGGCCATGGATTTCACGCGGTTTATCAGCCCAGGTAAAGTCTAAACAGCCAAAAAACCAATGGGAAAACAGGGTGCAAAGCCACAACGGGGTGCAAGAAAAACTCTATTATTTCCACTGTCCCAAGCGGAAAAGCACTTTCCTCCACAAAATCTATCAAAGGGGCTGAAAAGGTGCAATTCCCACGCACTGAAGCCACACAGCCACCCCCTTCCCCCGCCCAACAAAAATTCAAATAATATCTCTTTCCGTGAAGCAAATCCCTCTTTCCTGGCAAGGAACGTTTGAGCAGATGGATTCGTCGAGGAAACAACCCCCCCCAGCAGCTTTTTTACCTCGCCTTTGGCTTTTTCCACCTCATCCCGGACTCTCTTGACCCTTTTCTCCAGCAGGCGAGGTCAGGTGCACCCAAATCGCACTGTCTTCCTCCAGAAGTAACAAGAGTCAACACACTGGGCCACGGTTTGCCTCTGGATCTATGGGGAGAAATCCAGGGATATTAAAGACTCCCTTGTCATTACAAAGGAGGGCAATGATGTCTTCTCCCGCTGGGTTTTGAGCAGGAAGAAGGGTCCTAAGGACAGGATTCCAACGGGGGATTGAAAATAGGGCTTTCTGGGTTAAAAGCCTCCCCGCTAACCAGCTCCGCCCCGCTCCAACGGCTTTACCTCCTTCTGGATGAGGCCAAAAGTCTTCTGATGGACAAAAAAAAGGCTCTTTCAAGAGCTTTGGGAGCGGGATCTCCAGAGAGAAACTCCTCCCTGGCTGCAGATGAGCTGGGACCGCCAAACCCCCCCTTTCTCATGGAAGATGCTCCCGAGAGCACCATCGGCTCTTATCTAGACACTTTCCTCCCAAAAACGAGCCATCTCCTTCCCTCCAACGCTACGCGGCCAAGACAAGACGGGAGAGAACCCAAACGCCCGATCAAGTAACTCTGAAAAGGGGGAATTTGCCCCTTTCCCACAAGAAAAGCCTGAAGAGAAACCTTTCTCCTGCGGCTCGGGCTTGCTTTCCACGTCACCCCAGGGCTTCCAAACCAGGGAGGCTCCTTCGTCCTCCTCTTCCAAGAGGGATCTGTCCCGCAGGGCAGGCAGCTCCGCCTGCAACTGCTCCCCGACATTGATGCGGCTGAAAGGGGGAGGAAGAGGAGGGGGAGGAAGAGGAGGGGGAGGAAGGCACGTCGGGAATGGATACGGCGCAACAAACGCTAAAAAAGAGGGAAAACGTGGTGAGGTGGGGCAAAACCGGTCCCTATTTCCCAGCAAAACATCACTCAGTCTTCCGCCACCAACTTCCAACGCCCCTTCCCACCCCCAGCGTTACCCTTCGGCCACTGGAGGCTTTTTGGGCCCCATCGGGCAGGACAATTTGGGGGTTTCCCCAAAAAAACAATCCAACTGCTGAATGTCACTCTCCACAGCGGTAGGAAGCTGCCACAGCCACGGCCAGCGAGCGACCGCCGCCTCGGAATGTTGTGTGGAACGCGGGAGGCCGGCAACGGCCTGTGACGTCAGCAAAACCAGTGCTTTACTGGGACAGCACTGGGCCTTTGGGGGGGTTTCTGGCCCATATGGGGGACCCTCCACCCAAAAACACGCTGTGGAGAAGGGGCCGAGCGACACCCACCCCCACCCCCACTTCCCTCCTCCCATTTTCCCAGGGGTCGCCCTCATTCCCACGGCTCAACGTGGATTTTTGCCTCATCCTCCATCAAAAGAACCCCAAAATCCTGGAGGTTCGGCCCAAAAAATCTGACAAAACCACGCTGGGGATAAAAATCTTTCCGCCAACACCCTCCTTTAGCCTTCCTTGCCCTCCTCCTCCTCCTCACACACCACTCCATCCCCCACAAAATTTCCCCCTTCTCAGGGAAATCAGGGCTCTGGAGATGGACCCTCCGGCTACCACTTCACCCCTGCGGCTGCCCCGGGCCAGAAGGCGGGGATTGAGCCATTTGGGGCTTTTCTAGAAGCAAAAGGAGCAAAGCGAAACCCCGGGGGCCCTTTCCATCCCCCAATCCCCTAGTCCATGGGCTGCAGTCATCATGCTCTAGTGCACTTCACTCTCTTCACAAGTTGGAAGCCCACGAGAAGCACAGTTAGGACGCCACATTTTAAGAAAGCAAACTTCCAGCTCTTCAAGGAGTTAGGAAATAGGACCCCGTGGGAAACTGCCCTTAGGGGCAAGGCAGCAGAACAAAGGAAAAAGGGATTTGTAAGTCCTTCCTCTAGAAATCCATTAGACCCAGCTTCATAGAAACGACACCGGTCTGGATGCTGGTGGTTAAAGAAGATGGATCGGTGGGGGTTAAAGTAGGAGAATTAATTGGGCGATCACTTCAAATGAGGTCAAATTAAAACTGGAGGCATTTTGCTGGCTGTGAGGGACTGGAGTGGGCAAGCCTCGGGCCACAAAACTCAATGGAACTTGAGTTTGTCCTGGGCAAAAAGGGGAAACCGGAGGCTTTTGCACAAGGAGGGGCCGCTCTGAACCTCACGGCTCCGGGGAAGGTCTCCCCGACTCCAAAAAGACAGAACGTTGGGGGTTGAAAGTCAAATAAAACCACCAAGAGGCACCTGGGCAAGGGCAATCCTCCAGCTGCCCTTCCCTTCTGCCCCCGCCCCACCACCCCCTCCCCCAGGGTGCTTTTCTGAACCCAAAGGAGGCATTTGGGGAAGAAAAAGGGAGGGCTGACCTTCCGCACTCACCTCAGGGCAAGTCCCAGCACAGGGAGGTCCCGGCATCCCCGGAGGAGCCGCAGGCGCTGTGGGGCTGCGGGTGGTGACGCCCCGGCGTGGGCTTGTCTTTGGGGGTCGCACATGGCCTCTTCTTCTGCTGGCAGACGGCCTGCAAACCAGGGACAAAATAACTTGAAATGGCTCAAAAAGGCAGAAAAATAAGATTTTTTGGCCACGGATTTCACGCGGTTTATCAGCCCAGGTAAAGTCTAAACAGCCAAAAAACCAATGGGAAAACAGGGTGCAAAGCCACAACGGGGTGCAAGAAAAACTCTATTATTTCCACTGTCCCAAGCGGAAAAGCACTTTCCTCCACAAAATCTATCAAAGGGGCTGAAAAGGTGCAATTCCCACGCACTGAAGCCACACAGCCACCCCGTTCCCCCGCCCAACAAAAATTAAAATAATAGCTATTTCCGTGAAGCAAATCCCTCTTTCCTGGCAAGGAACGTTTGAGCAGATGGATTCGTCCAGGAAACAAACCCCCCCAGCAGCTTTTTTACCCCGCCTTTGGCTTTTTCCACCTCATCCCGGACTCTCTTGACCCTTTTCTCCAGCAGGCGAGGTCAGGTGCACCCAAATCGCACTGTCTTCCTCCAGAAGTAACAAGAGTCAACACACTGGGCCACGGTTTGCCTCTGGATCTATGGGGAGAAATCCAGGGATATTAAAGACTCCCTTGTCATTACAAAGGAGGGCAATGATGTCTTCTCCCGCTGGGTTTTGAGCAGGAAGAAGGGTCCTAAGGACAGGATTCCAACGGGGGATTGAAAATAGGGCTTTCTGGGTTAAAAGCCTCCCCGCTAACCAGCTCCGCCCCGCTCCAACGGCTTTACCTCCTTCTGGATGAGGCCAAAAGTCTTCTGATGGACAAAAAAAAGGCTCTTTCAAGAGCTTTGGGAGCGGGATCTCCAGAGAGAAACTCCTCCCTGGCTGCAGATGAGCTGGGACCGCCAAAACCCCCCCTTTCTCATGGAAGATGCTCCCGAGAGCACCATCGGCTCTTATCTAGACACTTTCCTCCCAAAAACGAGCCATCTCCTTCCCTCCAACGCTACGCGGCCAAGACAAGACGGGAGAGAACCCAAACGCCCTATCAAGTAACTCTGAAAAGGGGGAATTTGCCCCTTTCCCACAAGAAAAGCCTGAAGAGAAACCTTTCTCCTGCGGCTCGGGCTTGCTTTCCATGTCACCCCAGGGCTTCCAAACCAGGGAGGCTCCTTCGTCCTCCTCTTCCAAGAGGGATCTGTCCCGCAGGGCAGGCAGCTCCGCCTGCAACTGCTCCCCGACATTGATGCGGCTGAAAGGGGGAGGAAGAGGAGGGGGAGGAAGGCACGTCGGGAATGGATACGGCGCAACAAACGCTAAAAAAGAGGGAAAACGTGGTGAGGTGGGGCAAAACCGGTCCCTATTTCCCAGCAAAACATCACTCAGTCTTCCGCCACCAACTTCCACCGCCCCTTCCCACCCCCAGCGTTACCCTTCGGCCACTGGAGGCTTTTTGGGCCCCATCGGGCAGGACAATTTGGGCGTTTCCCCAAAAAAACAATCCAACTGCTGAATGTCACTCTCCACAGCGGTAGGAAGCTGCCACAGCCACGGCCAGCGAGCGACCGCCGCCTCGGAATGTTGTGTGGAACGCGGGAGGCCGGCAACGGCCTGTGACCTCAGCAAAACCAGTGCTTTACTGGGACAGCACTGGGCCTTTGGGGGGGTTTCTGGCCCATATGGGGGACCCTCCACCCAAAAACACGCTGTGGAGAAGGGGCCGAGCGACACCCACCCCCACCCCCACTTCCCTCCTCCCATTTTCCCAGGGGTCGCCCTCATTCCCACGGCTCAACGTGGATTTTTGCCTCATCCTCCATCAAAAGAACCCCAAAATCCTGGAGGTTCGGCCCAAAAAATCTGACAAAACCACGCTGGGGATAAAAATCTTTCCGCCAACACCCTCCTTTAGCCTTCCTTGCCCTCCTCCTCCTCCTCACACACCACTCCATCCCCCACAAAATTTCCCCCTTCTCAGGGAAATCAGGGCTCTGGAGATGGACCCTCCGGCTACCACTTCACCCCTGCGGCTGCCCCGGGCCAGAAGGCGGGGATTGAGCCATTTGGGGCTTTTCTAGAAGCAAAAGGAGCAAAGCGAAACCCCGGGGGCCCTTTCCATCCCCCAATCCCCTAGTCCATGGGCTGCAGTCATCATGCTCTAGTGCATGCTCACTCTCTTCACAAGTTGGAAGCCCACGAGAAGCACAGTTAGGACGCCACATTTTAAGAAAGCAAACTTCCAGCTCTTCAAGGAGTTAGGAAATAGGACCCCGTGGGAAACTGCCCTTAGGGACAAGGCAGCAGAACAAAGGAAAAAGGGATTTGTAAGTCCTTCCTCTAGAAATCCATTAGACCCAGCTTCATAGAAATGACACCGGTCTGGATGCTGGTGGTTAAAGAGGATGGATTTTGGGGGGGTTAAAGTAGGAGAATTAATTGGGCGATCACTTCAAATGAGGTCAAATTAAAACTGGAGGCATTTTGCTGGCTGTGAGGGACTGGAGTGGGCAATCCTCGGGCCACAAAACTCAATGGAACTTGAGTTTGTCCTGGGCAAAAAGGGGAAACCTGAGGCTTTTGCACAAGGAGGGGCCGCTCTGAACCTCACGGCTCCGGGGAAGGTCTCCCCGACTCCAAAAAGACAGAACGTTGGGGGTTGAAAGTCAAATAAAACCACCAAGAGGCACCTGGGCAAGGGCAATCCTCCAGCTGCCCTTCCCTTCTGCCCCCGCCCCACCACCCCCTCCCCCAGGGTGCTTTTCTGAACCCAAAGGAGGTATTTGGGGAAGAAAAAGGGAGGGCTGACCTTCCGCACTCACCTCAGGGCAAGTCCCAGCACAGGGAGGTCCCGGGATCCCCGGAGGAGCCGCAGGCGCTGTGGGGCTGCGGGTGGTGACGCCCCGGCGTGGGCTTGTCTTTGGGGGTCGCACGTGGCCTCTTCTTCTGCTGGCAGACGGCCTGCAAACCAGGGACAAAATAACTTGAAATGGCTCAAAAAGGCAGAAAAATAAGATTTTTTGGCCGTGGATTTCACGCGGTTTATCAGCCCAGGTAAAGTCTAAACAGCCAAAAAACCAATGGGAAAACAGGGTGCAAAGCCACAACGGGGTGCAAGAAAAACTCTATTATTTCCACTGTCCCAAGCGGAAAAGCACTTTCCTCCACAAAATCTATCAAAGGGGCTGAAAAGGTGCAATTCCCACGCACTGAAGCCACACAGCCACCCCGTTCCCCCGCCCAACAAAAATTAAAATAATATCTCTTTCCGTGAAGCAAATCCCTCTTTCCTGGCAAGGAACGTTTGAGCAGATGGATTCGTCCAGGAAACAAACCCCCCCAGCAGCTTTTTTACCTCGCCTTTGTCTTTTTCCACCTCATCCCGGACTCTCTTGACCCTTTTCTCCAGCAGGCGAGGTCAGGTGCACCCAAATCGCACTGTCTTCCTCCAGAAGTAACAAGAGTCAACACACTGGGCCACGGTTTGCCTCTGGATCTATGGGGAGAAATCCAGGGATATTAAAGACTCCCTTGTCATTACAAAGGAGGGCAATGATGTCTTCTCCCGCTGGGTTTTGAGCAGGAAGAAGGGTCCTAAGGACAGGATTCCAACGGGGGATTGAAAATAGGGCTTTCTGGGTTAAAAGCCTCCCCGCTAACCAGCTCCGCCCCGCTCCAACGGCTTTACCTCCTTCTGGATGAGGCCAAAAGTCTTCTGATGGACAAAAAAAAGGCTCTTTCAAGAGCTTTGGGAGCGGGATCTCCAGAGAGAAACTCCTCCCTGGCTGCAGATGAGCTGGGACCGCCAAAACCCCCCCTTTCTCATGGAAGATGCTCCCGAGAGCACCATCGGCTCTTATCTAGACACTTTCCTCCCAAAAACGAGCCATCTCCTTCCCTCCAACGCTACGCGGCCAAGACAAGACGGGAGAGAACCCAAACGCCCTATCAAGTAACTCTGAAAAGGGGGAATTTGCCCCTTTCCCACAAGAAAAGCCTGAAGAGAAACCTTTCTCCTGCGGCTCGGGCTTGCTTTCCATGTCACCCCAGGGCTTCCAAACCAGGGAGGCTCCTTCGTCCTCCTCTTCCAAGAGGGATCTGTCCCGCAGGGCAGGCAGCTCCGCCTGCAACTGCTCCCCGACATTGATGCGGCTGAAAGGGGGAGGAAGAGGAGGGGGAAGAAGGCACGTCGGGAATGGATACGGCGCAACAAACGCTAAAAAAGAGGGAAAACGTGGTCAGTTGGGGCAAAACCGGTCCCTCTTTCCCAGCAAAACATCACTCAGTCTTCCGCCACCAACTTCCACCGCCCCTTCCCACCCCCAGCGTTACCCTTCGGCCACTGGAGGCTTTTTGGGCCCCATCGGGCAGGACAATTTGGGCGTTTCCCCAAAAAAACAATCCAACTGCTGAATGTCACTCTCCACAGCGGTAGGAAGCTGCCACAGCCACGGCCAGCGAGCGACCGCCGCCTCGGAATGTTGTGTGGAACGCGGGAGGCCGGCAACGGCCTGTGACGTCAGCAAAACCAGTGCTTTACTGGGACAGCACTGGGCCTTTGGGGGGGTTTCTGGCCCATATGGGGGACCCTCCACCCAAAAACACGCTGTGGAGAAGGGGCCGAGCGACACCCACCCCCACCCCCAGTTCCCTCCTCCCGTTTTCCCAGGGGTCGCCCTCATTCCCACGGCTCAACGTGGATTTTTGCCTCATCCTCCATCAAAAGAACCCCAAAATCCTGGAGGTTCTGCCCAAAAAATCTGACAAAACCACGCTGGGGATAAAAATCTTTCCGCCAACACCCTCCTTTAGCCTTCCTTGCCCTCCTCCTCCTCCTCACACACCACTCCATCCCCCACAAAATTTCCCCCTTCTCGGGGAAATCAGGGCTCTGGAGATGGACCCTCCGGCTACCACTTCACCCCTGCGGCTGCCCCGGGCCAGAAGGCGGGGATTGAGCCAGTTGGGCCTTTTCTAGAAGCAAAAGGAGCAAAGCGAAACCCCGGGGGCCCTTTCCATCCCCCAATCCCCTAGTCCATGGGCTGCAGTCATCATGCTCTAGTGCACTTCACTCTCTTCACAAGTTGGAAGCCCACGAGAAGCACAGTTAGGACGCCACATTTTAAGAAAGCAAACTTCCAGCTCTTCAAGGAGTTAGGAAATAGGACCCCGTGGGAAACTGCCCTTAGGGACAAGGGAGCAGAACAAAGGAAAAAGGGATTTGTAAGTCCTTCCTCTAGAAATCCATTAGACCCAGCTTCAGAGAAACGACACCGGTCTGGATGCTGGTGGTTAAAGAAGATGGATCGGTGGGGGTTAAAGTAGGAGAATTAATTGGGCGATCACTTCAAATGAGGTCAAATTAAAACTGGAGGCATTTTGCTGGCTGTGAGGGACTGGAGTGGGCAAGCCTCGGGCCACAAAACTCAATGGAACTTGAGTTTGTCCTGGGCAAAAAGGGGAAACCGGAGGCTTTTGCACAAGGAGGGGCCGCTCTGAACCTCACGGCTCCGGGGAAGGTCTCCCCGACTCCAAAAAGACAGAACGTTGGGGGTTGAAAGTCAAATAAAACCACCAAGAGGCACCTGGGCAAGGGCAATCCTCCAGCTGCCCTTCCCTTCTGCCCACGCCCCACCACCCCCTCCCCCAGGGTGCTTTTCTGAACCCAAAGGAGGTATTTGGGGAAGAAAAAGGGAGGGCTGACCTTCCGCACTCACCTCAGGGCAAGTCCCAGCACAGGGAGGTCCCGGGATCCCCGGAGGAGCCGCAGGCGCTGTGGGGCTGCGGGTGGTGACGCCCCGGCGTGGGCTTGTCTTTGGGGGTCGCACGTGGCCTCTTCTTCTGCTGGCAGACGGCCTGCAAACCAGGGACAAAATAACTTGAAATGGCTCAAAAAGGCAGAAAAATAAGATTTTTTGGCCGTGGATTTCACGCGGTTTATCAGCCCAGGTAAAGTCTAAACAGCCAAAAAACCAATGGGAAAACAGGGTGCAAAGCCACAACGGGGTGCAAGAAAAACTCTATTATTTCCACTGTCCCAAGCGGAAAAGCACTTTCCTCCACAAAATCTATCAAAGGGGCTGAAAAGGTGCAATTCCCACGCACTGAAGCCACACAGCCACCCCCTTCCCCCGCCCAACAAAAATTAAAATAATAGCTATTTCCGTGAAGCAAATCCCTCTTTCCTGGCAAGGAACGTTTGAGCAGATGGATTCGTCCAGGAAACAAACCCCCCCAGCAGCTTTTTTACCCCGCCTTTGGCTTTTTCCACCTCATCCCGGACTCTCTTGACCCTTTTCTCCAGCAGGCGAGGTCAGGTGCACCCAAATCGCACTGTCTTCCTCCAGAAGTAACAAGAGTCAACACACTGGGCCACGGTTTGCCTCTGGATCTATGGGGAGAAATCCAGGGATATTAAAGACTCCCTTGTCATTACAAAGGAGGGCAATGATGTCTTCTCCCGCTGGGTTTTGAGCAGGAAGAAGGGTCCTAAGGACAGGATTCCAACGGGGGATTGAAAATAGGGCTTTCTGGGTTAAAAGCCTCCCCGCTAACCAGCTCCGCCCCGCTCCAACGGCTTTACCTCCTTCTGGATGAGGCCAAAAGTCTTCTGATGGACAAAAAAAAGGCTCTTTCAAGAGCTTTGGGAGCGGGATCTCCAGAGAGAAACTCCTCCCTGGCTGCAGATGAGCTGGGACCGCCAAAACCCCCCCTTTCTCATGGAAGATGCTCCCGAGAGCACCATCGGCTCTTATCTAGACACTTTCCTCCCAAAAACGAGCCATCTCCTTCCCTCCAACGCTACGCGGCCAAGACAAGACGGGAGAGAACCCAAACGCCCTATCAAGTAACTCTGAAAAGGGGGAATTTGCCCCTTTCCCACAAGAAAAGCCTGAAGAGAAACCTTTCTCCTGCGGCTCGGGCTTGCTTTCCATGTCACCCCAGGGCTTCCAAACCAGGGAGGCTCCTTCGTCCTCCTCTTCCAAGAGGGATCTGTCCCGCAGGGCAGGCAGCTCCGCCTGCAACTGCTCCCCGACATTGATGCGGCTGAAAGGGGGAGGAAGAGGAGGGGGAAGAAGGCACGTCGGGAATGGATACGGCGCAACAAACGCTAAAAAAGAGGGAAAACGTGGTCAGTTGGGGCAAAACCGGTCCCTCTTTCCCAGCAAAACATCACTCAGTCTTCCGCCACCAACTTCCACCGCCCCTTCCCACCCCCAGCGTTACCCTTCGGCCACTGGAGGCTTTTTGGGCCCCATCGGGCAGGACAATTTGGGCGTTTCCCCAAAAAAACAATCCAACTGCTGAATGTCACTCTCCACAGCGGTAGGAAGCTGCCACAGCCACGGCCAGCGAGCGACCGCCGCCTCGGAATGTTGTGTGGAACGCGGGAGGCCGGCAACGGCCTGTGACGTCAGCAAAACCAGTGCTTTACTGGGACAGCACTGGGCCTTTGGGGGGGTTTCTGGCCCATATGGGGGACCCTCCACCCAAAAACACGCTGTGGAGAAGGGGCCGAGCGACACCCACCCCCACCCCCACTTCCCTCCTCCCGTTTTCCCAGGGGTCGCCCTCATTCCCACGGCTCAACGTGGATTTTTGCCTCATCCTCCATCAAAAGAACCCCAAAATCCTGGAGGTTCTGCCCAAAAAATCTGACAAAACCACGCTGGGGATAAAAATCTTTCCGCCAAGACCCTCCTTTAGCCTTCCTTGCCCTCCTCCTCCTCCTCACACACCACTCCATCCCCCACAAAATTTCCCCCTTCTCGGGGAAATCAGGGCTCTGCAGAGGGACCCTCCGGCTACCACTTCACCCCTGCGGCTGCCCCGGGCCAGAAGGTGGGGATTGAGCCAGTTGGGCCTTTTCTAGAAGCAAAAGGAGCAAAGCGAAACCCCGGGGGCCCTTTCCATCCCCCAATCCCCTAGTCCATGGGCTGCAGTCATCATGCTCTAGTGCACTTCACTCTCTTCACAAGTTGGAAGCCCACGAGAAGCACAGTTAGGACGCCACATTTTAAGAAAGCAAACTTCCAGCTCTTCAAGGAGTTAGGAAATAGGACCCCGTGGGAAACTGCCCTTAGGGACAAGGCAGCAGAACAAAGGAAAAAGGGATTTGTAAGTCCTTCCTCTAGAAATCCATTAGACCCAGCTTCAGAGAAACGACACCGGTCTGGATGCTGGTGGTTAAAGAAGATGGATCGGTGGGGGTTAAAGTAGGAGAATTAATTGGGCGATCACTTCAAATGAGGTCAAATTAAAACTGGAGGCATTTTGCTGGCTGTGAGGGACTGGAGTGGGCAAGCCTCGGGCCACAAAACTCAATGGAACTTGAGTTTGTCCTGGGCAAAAAGGGGAAACCTGAGGCTTTTGCACAAGGAGGGGCCGCTCTGAACCTCACGGCTCCGGGGAAGGTCTCCCCGACTCCAAAAAGACAGAACGTTGGGGGTTGAAAGTCAAATAAAACCACCAAGAGGCACCTGGGCAAGGGCAATCCTCCAGCTGCCCTTCCCTTCTGCCCACGCCCCACCACCCCCTCCCCCAGGGTGCTTTTCTGAACCCAAAGGAGGTATTTGGGGAAGAAAAAGGGAGGGCTGACCTTCCGCACTCACCTCAGGGCAAGTCCCAGCACAGGGAGGTCCCGGGATCCCCGGAGGAGCCGCAGGCGCTGTGGGGCTGCGGGTGGTGACGCCCCGGCGTGGGCTTGTCTTTGGGGGTCGCACGTGGCCTCTTCTTCTGCTGGCAGACGGCCTGCAAACCAGGGACAAAATAACTTGAAATGGCTCAAAAAGGCAGAAAAATAAGATTTTTTGGCCGTGGATTTCACGCGGTTTATCAGCCCAGGTAAAGTCTAAACAGCCAAAAAACCAATGGGAAAACAGGGTGCAAAGCCACAACGGGGTGCAAGAAAAACTCTATTATTTCCACTGTCCCAAGCGGAAAAGCACTTTCCTCCACAAAATCTATCAAAGGGGCTGAAAAGGTGCAATTCCCACGGACTGAAGCCACACAGCCACCCCGTTCCCCCGCCCAACAAAAATTAAAATAATAGCTATTTCCGTGAAGCAAATCCCTCTTTCCTGGCAAGGAACGTTTGAGCAGATGGATTCGTCCAGGAAACAAACCCCCCCAGCAGCTTTTTTACCTCGCCTTTGTCTTTTTCCACCTCATCCCGGACTCTCTTGACCCTTTTCTCCAGCAGGCGAGGTCAGGTGCACCCAAATCGCACCGTCTTCCTCCAGAAGTAACAAGAGTCAACACACTGGGCCACGGTTTGCCTCTGGATCTATGGGGAGAAATCCAGGGATATTAAAGACTCCCTTGTCATTACAAAGGAGGGCAATGATGTCTTCTCCCGCTGGGTTTTGAGCAGGAAGAAGGGTCCTAAGGACAGGATTCCAACGGGGGATTGAAAATAGGGCTTTCTGGGTTAAAAGCCTCCCCGCTAACCAGCTCCGCCCCGCTCCAACGGCTTTACCTCCTTCTGGATGAGGCCAAAAGTCTTCTGATGGACAAAAAAAGGCTCTTTCAAGAGCTTTGGGAGCGGGATCTCCAGAGAGAAACTCCTCCCTGGCTGCAGATGAGCTGGGACCGCCAAAACCCCCCCTTTCTCATGCAAGATGCTCCCGAGAGCACCATCGGCTCTTATCTAGACACTTTCCTCCCAAAAACGAGCCATCTCCTTCCCTCCAACGCTACGCGGCCAAGACAAGACGGGAGAGAACCCAAACGCCCTATCAAGTAACTCTGAAAAGGGGGAATTTGCCCCTTTCCCACAAGAAAAGCCTGAAGAGAAACCTTTCTCCTGCGGCTCGGGCTTGCTTTCCATGTCACCCCAGGGCTTCCAAACCAGGGAGGCTCCTTCCTCCTCCTCTTCCAAGAGGGATCTGTCCCGCAGGGCAGGCAGCTCCGCCTGCAACTGCTCCCCGACATTGATGCGGCTGAAAGGGGGAGGAAGAGGAGGGGGAGGAAGGCACGTCGGGAATGGATACGGCGCAACAAACGCTTCAAAAGAGGGAAAACGTGGTCAGTTGGGGCAAAACCGGTCCCTATTTCCCAGCAAAACATCACTCAGTCTTCCGCCACCAACTTCCACCGCCCCTTCCCACCCCCAGCGTTACCCTTCGGCCACTGGAGGCTTTTTGGGCCCCATCGGGCAGGACAATTTGGGGGTTTCCCCAAAAAAACAATCCAACTGCTGAATGTCACTCTCCACAGCGGTAGGAAGCTGCCACAGCCACGGCCAGCGAGCGACCGCCGCCTCGGAATGTTGTGTGGAACGCGGGAGGCCGGCAACGGCCTGTGACGTCAGCAAAACCAGTGCTTTACTGGGACAGCACTGGGCCTTTGGGGGGGTTTCTGGCCCATATGGGGGACCCTCCACCCAAAAACACGCTGTGGAGAAGGGGCCGAGCGACACCCACCCCCACCCCCACTTCCCTCCTCCCGTTTTCCCAGGGGTCGCCCTCATTCCCACGGCTCAACGTGGATTTTTGCCTCATCCTCCATCAAAAGAACCCCAAAATCCTGGAGGTTCTGCCCAAAAAATCTGACAAAACCACGCTGGGGATAAAAATCTTTCCGCCAACACCCTCCTTTAGCCTTCCTTGCCCTCCTCCTCCTCCTCACACACCACTCCATCCCCCACAAAATTTCCCCCTTCTCAGGGAAATCAGGGCTCTGGAGATGGACCCTCCGGCTACCACTTCACCCCTGCGGCTGCCCCGGGCCAGAAGGCGGGGATTGAGCCAGTTGGGACTTTTCTAGAAGCAAAAGGAGCAAAGCGAAACCCCGGGGGCCCTTTCCATCCCCCAATCCCCTAGTCCATGGGCTGCAGTCATCATGCTCTAGTGCAGTTCACTCTCTTCACAAGTTGGAAGCCCACGAGAAGCACAGTTAGGACGCCACATTTTAAGAAAGCAAACTTCCAGCTCTTCAAGGAGTTAGGAAATAGGACCCCGTGGGAAACTGCCCTTAGGAACAAGGGAGCAGAACAAAGGAAAAAGGGATTTTTAAGTCCTTCCTCTAGAAATCCATTAGACCCAGCTTCAGAGAAACGACACCGGTCTGGATGCTGGTGGTTAAAGAAGATGGATCGGTGGGGGTTAAAGTAGGAGAATTAATTGGGCGATCACTTCAAATGAGGTCAAATTAAAACTGGAGGCATTTTGCTGGCTGTGAGGGACTGGAGTGTGCAAGCCTCGGGCCACAAAACTCAATGGAACTTGAGTTTGTCCTGGGCAAAAAGGGGAAACCTGAGGCTTTTGCACAAGGAGGGGCCGCTCTGAACCTCACGGCTCCGGGGAAGGTCTCCCCGACTCCAAAAAGACAGAACGTTGGGGGTTGAAAGTCAAATAAAACCACCAAGAGGCACCTGGGCAAGGGCAATCCTCCAGCTGCCCTTCCCTTCTGCCCCCGCCCCACCACCCCCTCCCCCAGGGTGCTTTTCTGAACCCAAAGGAGGCATTTGGGGAAGAAAAAGGGAGGGCTGACCTTCCGCACTCACCTCAGGGCAAGTCCCAGCACAGGGAGGTCCCGGCATCCCCGGAGGAGCCGCAGGCGCTGTGGGGCTGCGGGTGGTGACGCCCCGGCGTGGGCTTGTCTTTGGGGGTCGCACGTGGCCTCTTCTTCTGCTGGCAGACGGCCTGCAAACCAGGGACAAAATAACTTGAAATGGCTCAAAAAGGCAGAAAAATAAGATTTTTTGGCCATGGATTTCACGCGGTTTATCAGCCCAGGTAAAGTCTAAACAGCCAAAAAACCAATGGGAAAACAGGGTGCAAAGCCACAACGGGGTGCAAGAAAAACTCTATTATTTCCACTGTCCCAAGCGGAAAAGCACTTTCCTCCACAAAATCTATCAAAGGGGCTGAAAAGGTGCAATTCCCACGCACTGAAGCCACACAGCCACCCCGTTCCCCCGCCCAACAAAAATTAAAATAATAGCTATTTCCGTGAAGGAAATCCCTCTTTCCTGGCAAGGAACGTTTGAGCAGATGGATTCGTCCAGGAAACAAACCCCCCCAGCAGCTTTTTTACCTCGCCTTTGTCTTTTTCCACCTCATCCCGGACTCTCTTGACCCTTTTCTCCAGCAGGCGAGGTCAGGTGCACCCAAATCGCACCGTCTTCCTCCAGAAGTAACAAGAGTCAACACACTGGGCCACGGTTTGCCTCTGGATCTATGGGGAGAAATCCAGGGATATTAAAGACTCCCTTGTCATTACAAAGGAGGGCAATGATGTCTTCTCCCGCTGGGTTTTGAGCAGGAAGAAGGGTCCTAAGGACAGGATTCCAACGGGGGATTGAAAATAGGGCTTTCTGGGTTAAAAGCCTCCCCGCTAACCAGCTCCGCCCCGCTCCAACGGCTTTACCTCCTTCTGGATGAGGCCAAAAGTCTTCTGATGGACAAAAAAAAGGCTCTTTCAAGAGCTTTCGGAGCGGGATCTCCAGAGAGAAACTCCTCCCTGGCTGCAGATGAGCTGGGACCGCCAAAACCCCCCCTTTCTCATGGAAGATGCTCCCGAGAGCACCATCGGCTCTTATCTAGACACTTTCCTCCCAAAAACGAGCCATCTCCTTCCCTCCAACGCTACGCGGCCAAGACAAGACGGGAGAGAACCCAAACGCCCTATCAAGTAACTCTGAAAAGGGGGAATTTGCCCCTTTCCCACAAGAAAAGCCTGAAGAGAAACCTTTCTCCTGCGGCTCGGGCTTGCTTTCCATGTCACCCCAGGGCTTCCAAACCAGGGAGGCTCCTTCCTCCTCCTCTTCCAAGAGGGATCTGTCCCGCAGGGCAGGCAGCTCCGCCTGCAACTGCTCCCCGACATTGATGCGGCTGAAAGGGGGAGGAAGAGGAGGGGGAGGAAGGCACGTCGGGAATGGATACGGCGCAACAAACGCTTCAAAAGAGGGAAAACGTGGTCAGTTGGGGCAAAACCGGTCCCTATTGCCCAGCAAAACATCACTCAGTCTTCCGCCACCAACTTCCACCGCCCCTTCCCACCCCCAGCGTTACCCTTCGGCCACTGGAGGCTTTTTGGGCCCCATCGGGCAGGACAATTTGGGCGTTTCCCCAAAAAAACAATCCAACTCCTGAATGTCACTCTCCACAGCGGTAGGAAGCTGCCACAGCCACGGCCAGCGAGCGACCGCCGCCTCGGAATGTTGTGTGGAACGCGGGAGGCCGGCAACGGCCTGTGACGTCAGCAAAACCAGTGCTTTACTGGGACAGCACTGGGCCTTTGGGGGGGTTTCTGGCCCATATGGGGGACCCTCCACCCAAAAACACGCTGTGGAGAAGGGGCCGAGCGACACCCACCCCCACCCCCACTTCCCTCCTCCCGTTTTCCCAGGGGTCGCCCTCATTCCCACGGCTCAACGTGGATTTTTGCCTCATCCTCCATCAAAAGAACCCCAAAATCCTGGAGGTTCTGCCCAAAAAATCTGACAAAACCACGCTGGGGATAAAAATCTTTCCGCCAAGACCCTCCTTTAGCCTTCCTTGCCCTCCTCGTCCTCCTCACACACCACTCCATCCCCCACAAAATTTCCCCCTTCTCAGGGAAATCAGGGCTCTGCAGAGGGACCCTCCGGCTACCACTTCACCCCTGCGGCTGCCCCGGGCCAGAAGGCGGGCATTGAGCCAGTTGGGGCTTTTCTAGAAGCAAAAGGAGCAAAGCGAAACCCCGGGGGCCCTTTCCGTCCCCCAATCCCCTAGTCCATGGGCTGCAGTCATCATGCTCTAGTGCACTTCACTCTCTTCACAAGTTGGAAGCCCACGAGAAGCACAGTTAGGACGGCACATTTTAAGAAAGCAAACTTCCAGCTCTTCAAGGAGTTAGGAAATAGGACCCCGTGGGAAACTGCCCTTAGGAACAAGGGAGCAGAACAAAGGAAAAAGGGATTTTTAAGTCCTTCCTCTAGAAATCCATTAGACCCAGCTTCAGAGAAACGACACCGGTCTGGATGCTGGTGGTTAAAGAAGATGGATCGGTGGGGGTTAAAGTAGGAGAATTAATTGGGCGATCACTTCAAATGAGGTCAAATTAAAACTGGAGGCATTTTGCTGGCTGTGAGGGACTGGAGTGGGCAAGCCTCGGGCCACAAAACTCAATGGAACTTGAGTTTGTCCTGGGCAAAAAGGGGAAACCGGAGGCTTTTGCACAAGGAGGGGCCGCTCTGAACCTCACGGCTCCGGGGAAGGTCTCCCCGACTCCAAAAAGACAGAACGTTGGGGGTTGAAAGTCAAATAAAACCACCAAGAGGCACCTGGGCAAGGGCAATCCTCCAGCTGCCCTTCCCTTCTGCCCCCCACCCCCCACCCCCCAGGGTGCTTTTCTGAACCCAAAGGAGGCATTTGGGGAAGAAAAAGGGAGGGCTGACCTTCCGCGCTCACCTCAGGGCAAGTCCCAGCACAGGGAGGTCCCGGCATCCCCGGAGGAGCCGCAGGCGCTGTGGGGCTGCGGGTGGTGACGCCCCGGCGTGGGCTTGTCTTTGGGGGTCGCACGTGGCCTCTTCTTCTGCTGGCAGACGGCCTGCAAACCAGGGACAAAATAACTTGAAATGGCTCAAAAAGGCAGAAAAATAAGATTTTTTGGCCGTGGATTTCACGCGGTTTATCAGCCCAGGTAAAGTCTAAACAGCCAAAAAACCAATGGGAAAACAGGGTGCAAAGCCACAACGGGGTGCAAGAAAAACTGTATTATTTCCACTGTCCCAAGCGGAAAAGCACTTTCCTCCACCAAATCTATCAAAGGGGCTGAAAAGGTGCAATTCCCACACACTGAAGCCACACAGCCACCCCCTTCCCCCGCCCACCAAAAATTCAAATAATAGCTATTTCCGTGAAGCAAATCCCTCTTTCCTGGCAAGGAACGTTTGAGCAGATGGATTCGTCCAGGAAACAAACCCCCCCAGCAGCTTTTTTACCTCGCCTTTGGCTTTTTCCACCTCATCCCGGACTCTCTTGACCCTTTTCTCCAGCAGGCGAGGTCAGGTGCACCCAAATCGCACTTTCTTCCTCCAGAAGTAACAAGAGTCAACACACTGGGCCACGGTTTGCCTCTGGATCTATGGGGAGAAATCCAGGGATATTAAAGACTCCCTTGTCATTACAAAGGAGGGCAATGATGTCTTCTCCCGCTGGGTTTTTAGCAGGAAGAAGGGTCCTAAGGATTCCAACGGGGGATTGAAAATAGGGCTTTCTGGGTTGAAAGCCTCCCCGCTAACCAGCTCCGCCCCGCTCCAACGGCTTTACCTCCTTCTGGATGAGGCCAAAAGTCTTCTGATGGACAAAAAAAAGGCTCTTTCAAGAGCTTTGGGAGCGGGATCTCCAGAGAGAAACTCCTCCCTGGCTGCAGATGAGCTGGGACCGCCAAAACCCCCCCTTTCTCATGCAAGATGCTCCCGAGAGCACCATCGGCTCTTATCTAGCCACTTTCCTCCCAAAAACGAGCCATCTCCTTCCCTCGAACACTACGGGGCCAAGACAAGACGGGAGAGAACCCAAACGCCCTATCAAGTAACTCTGAAAAGGGGGAATTTGCCCCTTTCCCACAAGAAAAGCCTGAAGAGAAACCTTGCTCCTGCGGCTCGGGCTTGCTTTCCATGTCACCCCAGGGCTTCCAAACCAGGGAGGCTCCTTCGTCCTCCTCTTCCAAGAGGGATCTGTCCCGCAGGGCAGGCAGCTCCGCCTGCAACTGCTCCCCGACATTGATGCGGCTGAAAGGGGGAGGAAGAGGAGGGGGAGGAAGGCACGTCGGGAATGGATACGGCGCAACAAATGCTAAAAAAGAGGGAAAACATGGTCAGTTGGGGCAAAACCGGTCCCCATTTCCCAGCAAAACATCACTCAGTCTTCCGCCACCAACTTCCACCGCCCCTTCCCACCCCCAGCGTTACCCTTCGGCCACTGGAGGCTTTTTGGGCCCCATCGGGCAGGACAATTTGGGGGTTTCCCCAAAAAAACAATCCAACTGCTGAATGTCACTCTCCACAGCGGTAGGAAGCTGCCACAGCCACGGCCAGCGAGCGACCGCCGCCTCGGAATGTTGTGTGGAACGCGGGAGGCCGGCAACGGCCTGTGACGTCAGCAAAACCAGTGCTTTACTGGGACAGCACTGGGCCTTTGGGGGGGTTTCTGGCCCATATGGGGGACCCTCCACCCAAAAACACGCTGTGGAGAAGGGGCCGAGCGACACCCACCCCCACCCTCAGTTCCCTCCTCCCGTTTTCCATGGGGTCGCCCTCATTCCCACGGCTCAACGTGGATTTTTGCCTCCTCCTCCATCAAAAGAACCCCAAAATCCTGGATGTTCTGCCCACAAAATCTGACAAAACCACGCTGGGGATAAAAATCTTTCCGCCAAGACCCTCCTTTAGCCTTCCTTGCCCTCCTCCTCCTCCTCACACACCACTCCATCCCCCACAAAATTTCCCCCTTCTCAGGGAAATCAGGGCTCTGGAGATGGACCCTCCGGCTACCACTTCACCCCTGCGGCTGCCCCGGGCCAGAAGGCGGGCATTGAGCCATTTGGGGCTTTTCTAGAAGCAAAAGGAGCAAAGCAAAACCCCGGGGGCCCTTTCCATCCCCCAATCCCCTAGTCCATGGGCTGCAGTCATCATGCTCTAGTGCAGTTCACTCTCTTCACAAGTTGGAAGCCCACGAGAAGCACAGTTAGGACGCCACATTTTAAGAAAGCAAACTTCCAGCTCTTCAAGGAGTTAGGAAATAGGACCCCGTGGGAAACTGCCCTTAGGGACAAGGGAGCAGAACAAAGGAAAAAGGGATTTGTAAGTCCTTCCTCTAGAAATCCATTAGACCCAGCTTCATAGAAACGACACCGGTCTGGATGCTGGTGGTTAAAGAGGATGGATTTTGGGGGGGGTTAAATTAGGAGAATTAATTGGGCGATCACTTCAAATGAGGTCAAATTAAAACTGGAGGCATTTTGCTGGCTGTGAGGGACTGGAGTGTGCAAGCCTCGGGCCACAAAACTCAATGGAACTTGAGTTTGTCCTGGGCAAAAAGGGGAAACCGGAGGCTTTTGCACAAGGAGGGGCCGCTCTGAACCTCACGGCTCCGGGGAAGGTCTCCCCGACTCCAAAAAGACAGAACGTTGGGGGTTGAAAGTCAAATAAAACCACCAAGAGGCACCTGGGCAAGGGCAATCCTCCAGCTGCCCTTCCCTTCTGACCCCGCCGCCCCCCACCCCCCAGGGTGCTTTTCTGAACCCAAAGGAGGCATTTGGGGAAGAAAAAGGGAGGGCTGACCTTCCGCGCTCACCTCAGGGCAAGTCCCAGCACAGGGAGGTCCCGGCATCCCCGGAGGAGCCGCAGGCGCTGTGGGGCTGCGGGTGGTGACGCCCCGGCGTGGGCTTGTCTTTGGGGGTCGCACGTGGCCTCTTCTTCTGCTGGCAGACGGCCTGCAAACCAGGGACAAAATAACTTGAAATGGCTCAAAAAGGCAGAAAAATAAGATTTTTTGGCCGTGGATTTCACGCGGTTTATCAGCCCAGGTAAAGTCTAAACAGCCAAAAAACCAATGGGAAAACAGGGTGCAAAGCCACAACGGGGTGCAAGAAAAACTCTATTATTTCCACTGTCCCAAGCGGAAAAGCACTTTCCTCCACAAAATCTATCAAAGGGGCTGAAAAGATGCAATTCCCACGCACTGAAGCCACACAGCCACCCCCTTCCCCCGCCCACCAAAAATTAAAATAATATCTCTTTCCGTGAAGCAAATCCCTCTTTCCTGGCAAGGAACGTTTGAGCAGATGGATTCGTCCAGGAAAGAAACCCCCCCAGCAGCTTTTTTACCTCGCCTTTGGCTTTTTCCACCTCATCCCGGACTCTCTTGACCCTTTTCTCCAGCAGGCGAGGTCAGGTGCTGCCAAATCGGATCTTTTTCTTCCATGTATAATAGTATTCCACACACTGGGCCACGGTCTTAGTCTGTATCTAAGGGGAGAAATGCAGGGATATTAAATACTCCCTTGTCATTACAAATGAGGGCAAATGATGTCTTGTCCCGATGGGTTTTTAGCAGGAAGAAGGGTCCTAAGGACAGGATTCCAACGGGGGATTGAAAATAGGACTTCCTGGGTTAAAAGCGTCCCCGCTAACGAGCTCCGCCCCCGTCCAACGGCTTTACCTCCTTCTGGATGAGGCGAAAATTCTTCTTGTGAACATAACAGGCCTCTTTAAATAACTGCTGTTCCACTGGGGTCCAAGTGTCCGAGCCTTGGGATAAACAGCCACAGGCAAATTATTACAAGAGGCATTTCCCTGCCTCAAAAAGCCCCACAAATGGATTAAAACTATTATTTTCCCCACCGAAAACCAACATTTTAAAGAATAATTCCAATATAAAAGGGATCTGTTCTCATCCCATTTTCCTGCGTAATGGTAATCAGCCAAGGGGTGGCATTCGGATCTCCGGGGGGGCCCAGAGCACAGCATTTCCAGAGCTTCCTGCCAGATTTAATGGGAAAAAAGGACTCCAGTTCCTCCGGCAGAGGAGGAAAAGGGGCAATTCTCGCTCCTCGTAGAGAGGGGCAGGCACCCAGTGGTGTTCAATCAAAGAAGAGGGAGCAAATCAGAGCCGCTCGGGGCTTCAGCGAGGGCAGATCTGGGGTTTTCTCTCAGAGTCCCTCAGTCACAGGAGAAATCCCATTCTCCCAACTGTCCCAGAATCCAAACAAGCTCCAATGGATGCACCGGGACGGGCTCTGTCACCCCACCAGACCTTAACGCCGCCACGGGCAGCACCCGGCGCCTTGAGCAAAGAGATTCCGGCCCCTGGAAGAGCCAACTCAGAGCAACTCCCAGCTCAAACCAGTCACAAAGCGGGTTCTTCAGGGGGAAGCGCTGCTCCCTACCGCAACGTTGCCCCGAGCCTCGTGCAGGCAATGCAGAGCCAGCTCCGCGTTCAGCCCTGCCCCGGCTCTGCCGCTGGAAGAGGCCATCTTCAGCAGCTTTGAAACTACAAAGGCAAGAAAAAACACCAACGGGTCAGGTTTTCCTCAAAGAAGGAGAAAAGATGCCACAGGAGATGGATGGGAAATGGAGGAAGGGCAGAAAACAGACCGGAAACCAGAAAAGTCCCAGAAAAAAGACCCATATTCCAACTACTGCCACAGGAAGAGCAGCTTTTGGAGCGGGATCTCCAGAGAGAAACTCCTCCCTGGCTGCAGATGAGCTGGGACCGCCAAAACCCCCCCTTTCTCATGGAAGATGCTCCCGACAGCACCATCGGCTCTTATCTAGACACTTTCCTCCCAAAAACGAGCCATCTCCTTCCCTCCAACGCTACGCGGCCAAGACAAGACGGGAGAGAACCCAAACGCCCTATCAAGTAACTCTGAAAAGGGGGAATTTGCCCCTTTCCCACAAGAAAAGCCTGAAGAGAAACCTTTCTCCTGCGGCTCGGGCTTGCTTTCCATGTCACCCCAGGGCTTCCAAACCAGGGAGGCTCCTTCCTCCTCCTCTTCCAAGAGGCATCTGTCCCGCAGGGCAGGCAGCTCCGCCTGCAACTGCTCCCCGACATTGATGCGGCTGAAAGGGGGAGGAAGAGGAGGGGGAGGAAGGCACGTCGGGAATGGATACGGCGCAACAAACGCTAAAAAAGAGGGAAAACGTGGTGAGGTGGGGCAAAACCGGTCCCTATTTCCCAGCAAAACATCACTCAGTCTTCCGCCACCAACTTCCACCGCCCCTTCCCACCCCCAGCGTTACCCTTCGGCCACTGGAGGCTTTTTGGGCCCCATCGGGCAGGACAATTTGGGGGTTTCCCCAAAAAAACAATCCAACTCCTGAATGTCACTCTCCACAGCGGTAGGAAGCTGCCACAGCCACGGCCAGCGAGCGACCGCCGCCTCGGAATGTTGTGTGGAACGCGGGAGGCCGGCAACGGCCTGTGACGTCAGCAAAACCAGTGCTTTACTGGGACAGCACTGGGCCTTTGGGGGGGTTTCTGGCCCATATGGGGGACCCTCCACCCAAAAACACGCTGTGGAGAAGGGGCCGAGCGACACCCACCCCCACCCCCACTTCCCTCCTCCCCTTTTCCCAGGGGTCGCCCTCATTCCCACGGCTCAACGTGGATTTTTGCCTCATCCTCCATCAAAAGAACCCCAAAATCCTGGATGTTCTGCCCAAAAATTCTATGACAACACAATCCTCGATGATGTCACAACCCTACCTCTATGACATCACAATCTCCGATGATGTCACAACCTCCTCTATGACGTCACAATCCCACTCTATGACGTCACAACCCGACTCTGTGACATCACAACCCAAATCTGTGAAATCACAACGCGACTCTGTGACATCACAACACTACCTCTATGAAATCACAAACCACTCTGTGACATCACAAACCCCACTATGACATCACAAACGCACTCTATGACGTCACAACCCCCTCTATGAAGTCACAACCCCACTCTATGACATCACAAACCCCACTATGACGTCACAAGCCAACTCTGTGAAATCACAACGCCCCTCTATGAAGTCACAACCCTACCTCTATGACATCACAACCCCACTCTATGACATTACAACCCGACTCTGTGACATCAGAAACCCCACTGTGACGCCACAACCGCACTCTATGACGTCACAAACCCCTCTATGACATCATAACCACACTCTATGACATCACAATCCCCGATGACGTCACAAACCCCTCTATGACGTCACAACCCAACTCTGTGAAATCGCAACGCCCTCTATGACTTTGTAACCCCACTCTATGACATCAGAATCCCACTCTATGACGTCACAACCCGACTCTGTGACGTCACAAGCGCACTCTATGACATCACAACCCCACTCTATGACATCACAAACACACTCTATGAAATCAGAACCCCATTCTATGACATAATAACCCCTCTATGACGTCACAACCCCAGTCTATGACGTCACAACGCTACTTCTATGACGTCACAACCCCACTCTGTGACATCAGAAACCACTTAGTGACATCACAAACCCCACTATGACGTCACAGCCCAACTCTGTGAAATCACAATGCCCCTCTATGACGTCACAACCCTACCTCTATGACATCACAACCCTCCGTCTATGACATCACAACCCGACTCTGTGACATCACAACCCGACTCTGTGACATCACAAGCCCCTCTATGACGTCACAAACCCACTCTATGACATCACAACCACACTCTATGACGTCACAACCACACTCTATGACATCACGAACCACTCTGTGACATCACGAACCCCACTATGGCGTCACAACCCAACTGTGTGAAATCACAACCCCTTCTATGACGTCATAACCCCACTCTATGAAATCATAACGCCCTCTATGACATTGTAACCCCACTCTATGACATCTCTATGAAGAGCTTTTGGAGCGGGATCTCCAGAGAGAAACTCATCCCTGGCTGCAGATGAGCTGGGACCGCCAAAACCCCCCCTTTCTCATGGAAGATGCTCCCCAGAGCACCATCGGCTCTTATCTAGACACTTTCCTCCCAAAAACGAGCCATCTCCTTCCCTCCAACGCTACGCGGCCAAGACAAGACGGGAGAGAACCCAAACGCCCTATCAAGTAACTCTGAAAAGGGGGAATTTGCCCCTTTCCCACAAGAAAAGCCTGAAGAGAAACCTTTCTCCTGCGGCTCGGGCTTGCTTTCCATGTCACCCCAGGGCTTCCAAACCAGGGAGGCTCCTTCCTCCTCCTCTTCCAAGAGGCATCTGTCCCGCAGGGCAGGCAGCTCCGCCTGCAACTGCTCCCCGACATTGATGCGGCTGAAAGGGGGAGGAAGAGGAGGGGGAGGAAGGCACGTCGGGAATGGATACGGCGCAACAAACGCTTCAAAAGAGGGAAAACGTGGTCAGTTGGGGCAAAACCGGTCCCTATTTCCCAGCAAAACATCACTCAGTCTTCCGCCACCAACTTCCACCGCCCCTTCCCACCCCCAGCGTTACCCTTCGGCCACTGGAGGCTTTTTGGGCCCCATCGGGCAGGACAATTTGGGCGTTTCCCCAAAAAAACAATCCAACTGCTGAATGTCACTCTCCACAGCGGTAGGAAGCTGCCACAGCCACGGCCAGCGAGCGACCGCCGCCTCGGAATGTTGTGTGGAACGCGGGAGGCCGGCAACGGCCTGTGACGTCAGCAAAACCAGTGCTTTACTGGGACAGCACTGGGCCTTTGGGGGGGTTTCTGGCCCATATGGGGGACCCTCCACCCAAAAACACGCTGTGGAGAAGGGGCCGAGCGACACCCACCCCCACCCCCACTTCCCTCCTCCCCTTTTCCCAGGGGTCGCCCTCATTCCCACGGCTCAACGTGGATTTTTGCCTCATCCTCCATCAAAAGAACCCCAAAATCCTGGAGGTTCTGCCCAAAAAATCTGACAAAACCACGCTGGGGATAAAAATCTTTCCGCCAAGACCCTCCTTTAGCCTTCCTTGCCCTCCTCCTCCTCCTCACACACCACTCCATCCCCCACAAAATTTCCCCCTTCTCAGGGAAATCAGGGCTCTGGAGATGGACCCTCCGGCTACCACTTCACCCCTGCGGCTGCCCCGGGCCAGAAGGCGGGGATTGAGCCATTTGGGGCTTTTCTAGAAGCAAAAGGAGCAAAGCGAAACCCCGGGGGCCCTTTCCATCCCCCAATCCCCTAGTCCATGGGCTGCAGTCATCATGCTCTAGTGCACTTCACTCTCTTCACAAGTTGGAAGCCCACGAGAAGCACAGTTAGGACGCCACATTTGAAGAAAGCAAACTTCCAGCTCTTCAAGGAGTTAGGAAATAGGACCCCGTGGGAAACTGCCCTTAGGGACAAGGCAGCAGAACAAAGGAAAAAGGGATTTGTAAGTCCTTCCTCTAGAAATCCATTAGACCCAGCTTCATAGAAACGACACCGATCTGGATGCTGGTGGTTAAAGAAGATGCATCGGTGGGGGTTAAAGTAGGAGAATTAATTGGGCGATCACTTCAAATGAGGTCAAATTAAAACTGGAGGCATTTTGCTGGCTGTGAGGGACTGGAGTGGGCAAGCCTCGGGCCACAAAACTCAATGGAACTTGAGTTTGTCCTGGGCAAAAAGGGGAAACCTGAGGCTTTTGCACAAGGAGGGGCCGCTCTGAACCTCACGGCTCCGGGGAAGGTCTCCCCGACTCCAAAAAGACAGAACATTGGGGGTTGAAAGTCAAATGAAACCACCAAGAGGCACCTGGGCAAGGGCAATCCTCCAGCTGCCCTTCCCTTCTGCCCCCCACCCCCCACCCCCTCCCCCAGGGTGCTTTTCTGAACCCAAAGGAGGTATTTGGGGAAGAAAAAGGGAGGGCTGACCTTCCGCACTCACCTCAGGGCAAGTCCCAGCACAGGGAGGTCCCGGCATCCCCGGAGGAGCCGCAGGCGCTGTGGGGCTGTGGGTGGTGACGCCCCGGCGTGGGCTTGTCTTTGGGGGTCGCACGTGGCCTCTTCTTCTGCTGGCAGACGGCCTGCAAACCAGGGACAAAATAACTTGAAATGGCTCAAAAAGGCAGAAAAATAAGATTTTTTGGCCATGGATTTCACCCGGTTTATCAGCCCAGGTAAAGTCTAAACAGCCAAAAAACCAATGGGAAAACAGGGTGCAAAGCCACAACGGGGTGCAAGAAAAACTCTATTATTTCCACTGTCCCAAGCGGAAAAGCACTTTCCTCCACAAAATCTATCAAAGGGGCTGAAAAGGTGCAATTCCCACGCACTGAAGCCACACAGCCACCCCCTTCCCCCGCGCACCAAAAATTAAAATAATAGCTATTTCCGTGAAGCAAATCCCTCTTTCCTGGCAAGGAACGTTTGAGCAGATGGATTCGTCCAGGAAACAAACCCCCCCAGCAGCTTTTTTACCTCGCCTTTGGCTTTTTCCACCTCATCCCGGACTCTCTTGACCCTTTTCTCCAGCAGGCGAGGTCAGGTGCACCCAAATCGCACTGTCTTCCTCCAGAAGTAACAAGAGTCAACACACTGGGCCACGGTTTGCCTCTGGATCTACGGGGAGAAATCCAGGGATATTAAAGACTCCCTTGTCATTACAAAGGAGGGCAATGATGTCTTCTCCCACTGGGTTTTGAGCAGGAAGAAGGGTCCTAAGGACAGGATTCCAACGGGGGATTGAAAATAGGGCTTTCTGGGTTAAAAGCCTCCCCGCTAACCAGCTCCGCCCCGCTCCAACGGCTTTACCTCCTTCTGGATGAGGCCAAAAGTCTTCTGATGGACAAAAAAAAGGCTCTTTCAAGAGCTTTGGGAGCGGGATCTCCAGAGAGAAACTCCTCCCTGGCTGCAGATGAGCTGGGACCGCCAAAACCCCCCCTTTCTCATGGAAGATGCTCCCCAGAGCACCATCGGCTCTTATCTAGACACTTTCCTCCCAAAAATGAGCCATCTCCTTCCCTCCAACGCTACGCGGCCAAGAGAAGACGGGAGAGAACCCAAACGCCCTATCAAGTAACTCTGAAAAGGGGGAATTTGCCCCTTTCCCACAAGAAAAGCCTGAAGAGAAACCTTTCTCCTGCGGCTCGGGCTTGCTTTCCATGTCACCCCAGGGCTTCCAAACCAGGGAGGCTCCTTCGTCCTCCTCTTCCAAGAGGGATCTGTCCCGCAGGGCAGGCAGCTCCGCCTGCAACTGCTCCCCGACATTGATGCGGCTGAAAGGGGGAGGAAGAGGAGGGGGAGGAAGGCACGTCGGGAATGGATACGGCGCAACAAACGCTTCAAAAGAGGGAAAACGTGGTCAGTTGGGGCAAAACCGGTCCCTATTTCCCAGCAAAACATCACTCAGTCTTCCGCCACCAACTTCCACTGCCCCTTCCCACCCCCAGCGTTACCCTTCGGCCACTGGAGGCTTTTTGGGCCCCATCGGGCAGGACAATTTGGGGGTTTCCCCAAAAAAACAATCCAACTGCTGAATGTCACTCTCCACAGCGGTAGGAAGCTGCCACAGCCACGGCCAGCGAGCGACCGCCGCCTCGGAATGTTGTGTGGAACGCGGGAGGCCGGCAACGGCCTGTGACGTCAGCAAAACCAGTGCTTTACTGGGACAGCACTGGGCCTTTGGGGGGGTTTCTGGCCCATATGGGGGACCCTCCACCCAAAAACACGCTGTGGAGAAGGGGCCGAGCGACACCCACCCCCACCCCCAGTTCCCTCCTCCCCTTTTCCCAGGGGTCGCCCTCATTCCCACGGCTCAACGTGGATTTTTGCCTCATCCTCCATCAAAAGAACCCCAAAATCCTGGATGTTCTGCCCAAAAAATCTGACAAAACCACGCTGGGGATAAAAATCTTTCCGCCAACACCCTCTTTTAGCCTTCCTTGCCCTCCTCCTCCTCCTCACACACGACTCCATCCCCCACAAAATTTCCCCCTTCTCAGGGAAATCAGGGCTCTGCAGAGGGACCCTCCGGCTACCACTTCACCCCTGCGGCTGCCCCGGGCCAGAAGGCGGGGATTGAGCCATTTGGGGCTTTTCTAGAAGCAAAAGGAGCAAAGCGAAACCCCGGGGGCCCTTTCCATCCCCCAATCCCCTAGTCCATGGGCTGCAGTCATCATGCTCTAGTGCATGCTCACTCTCTTCACAAGTTGGAAGCCCACGAGAAGCACAGTTAGGACGCCACATTTTAAGAAAGCAAACTTCCAGCTCTTCAAGGAGTTAGGAAATAGGACCCCGGGGGAAACTGCCCTTAGGGACAAGGGAGCAGAACAAAGGAAAAAGGGATTTGTAAGTCCTTCCTCTAGAAATCCATTAGACCCAGCTTCATAGAAACGACACCGGTCTGGATGCTGGTGGTTAAAGAAGATGGATCGGTGGGGGTTAAAGTAGGAGAATTAATTGGGCGATCACTTCAAATGAGGTCAAATTAAAACTGGAGGCATTTTGCTGGCTGTGAGGGACTGGAGTGTGCAAGCCTCGGGCCACAAAACTCAATGGAACTTGAGTTTGTCCTGGGCAAAAAGGGGAAACCTGAGGCTTTTGCACAAGGAGGGGCCGCTCTGAACCTCACGGCTCCGGGGAAGGTCTCCCCGACTCCAAAAAGACAGAACGTTGGGGGTTGAAAGTCAAATAAAACCACCAAGAGGCACCTGGGCAAGGGCAATCCTCCAGCTGCCCTTCCCTTCTGCCCCCGCCCCACCACCCCCTCCCCCAGGGTGCTTTTCTGAACCCAAAGGAGGTATTTGGGGAAGAAAAAGGGAGGGCTGACCTTCCGCACTCACCTCAGGGCAAGTCCCAGCACAGGGAGGTCCTGGGATCCCCGGAGGAGCCGCAGGCGCTGTGGGGCTGCGGGTGGTGACGCCCCGGCGGGGGCTTGTCTTTGGGGGTCGCACGTGGCCTCTTCTTCTGCTGGCAGACGGCCTGCAAACCAGGGACAAAATAACTTGAAATGGCTCAAAAAGGCAGAAAAATAAGATTTTTTGGCCGTGGATTTCACGCGGTTTATCAGCCCAGGTAAAGTCTAAACAGCCAAAAAACCAATGGGAAAACAGGGTGCAAAGCCACAACGGGGTGCAAGAAAAACTCTATTATTTCCACTGTCCCAAGCGGAAAAGCACTTTCCTCCACAAAATCTATCAAAGGGGCTGAAAAGGTGCAATTCCCACGCACTGAAGCCACACAGCCACCCCCTTCCCCCGCCCAACAAAAATTAAAATAATATCTCTTTCCGTGAAGCAAATCCCTCTTTCCTGGCAAGGAACGTTTGAGCAGATGGATTCGTCCAGGAAACAAACCCCCCCAGCAGCTTTTTTACCTCGCCTTTGGCTTTTTCCACCTCATCCCGGACTCTCTTGACCCTTTTCTCCAGCAGGCGAGGTCAGGTGCACCCAAATCGCACTTTCTTCCTCCAGAAGTAACAAGAGTCAACACACTGGGCCACGGTTTGCCTCTGGATCTATGGGGAGAAATCCAGGGATATTAAAGACTCCCTTGTCATTACAAAGGAGGGCAATGATGTCTTCTCCCGCTGGGTTTTGAGCAGGAAGAAGGGTCCTAAGGACAGGATTCCAACGGGGGATTGAAAATAGGGCTTTCTGGTGAATCAGAAAATGAATGGTTAAAGGTTGTTAGTGTGAATTTAGTACAGCCTGGGAAAGAACAAAGCTCGGAGCCCAGCATTCCAAGATAAAGAAATGGCCTTGTGTATAAGATAGCGGGAGCAGCCTGCATGCTAAGGAGGGACCCAACTGTCTGGGAAAGGTGTCCATCTGGTCGGGACTAGTTTTGCGGTTTGGGATCCGGCCAACCCAAGCTTTCTGGGCCAAAGGTGAAGGTACCCGGTGAAGAAGACTGCGAGCCTTCCTCCAGAAGACCCCGGCCCACGACCACCAGGCGGCAGTGCGCATGCGGCAAGGGGAGGAGACTTATGATAATGAGTTCTTAGAAATAATTACAATAGTAATGCCTTTAATTATAATAACCTTCCCACCTTAATGAATATGTACGCTTTTCACCATAAATAGACGCTTGTTTCACAAACCGGTGTGCAAGTTTGGAGAAGAAATCCCCCTTGCACCCGGCGCCGCAATAAACACACCTGCTTTATAACTCTCTGCGAGTTGTAAGGTTTGTTTCCGCGCGTCACTGGGTTAAAAGCCTCCCCGCTAACCAGCTCCGCCCCGCTCCAACGGCTTTACCTCCTTCTGGATGAGGCCAAAAGTCTTCTGATGGACAAAAAAAAGGCTCTTTCAAGAGCTTTGGGAGCGGGATCTCCAGAGAGAAACTCCTCCCTGGCTGCAGATGAGCTGGGACCGCCAAACCCCCCCCTTTCTCATGGAAGATGCTCCCCAGAGCACCATCGGCTCTTATCTAGCCACTTTCCTCCCAAAAACAAGCCATCTCCTTCCCTCCAAAGCTACGGGGCCAAGACAAGACGGGAGAGAACCCAAACGCCCTATCAAGTAACTCTGAAAAGGGGGAATTTGCCCCTTTCCCACAAGAAAAGCCTGAAGAGAAACCTTTCTCCTGCGGCTCGGGCTTGCTTTCCACGTCACCCCAGGGCTTCCAAACCAGGGAGGCTCCTTCGTCCTCCTCTTCCAAGAGGGACCTGTCCCGCAGGGCAGGCAGCTCCGCCTGCAACTGCTCCCCGACATTGATGCGGCTGAAAGGGGGAGGAAGAGGAGGGGGAGGAAGGCACGTCGGGAATGGATACGGCGCAACAAACGCTTCAGAAGAGGGAAAACGTGGTGAGGTGGGGCAAAACCGGTCCCTATTGCCCAGCAAAACATCACTCAGTCTTCCGCCACCAACTTCCACCGCCCCTTCCCACCCCCAGCGTTACCCTTCGGCCACTGGAGGCTTTTTGGGCCCCATCGGGCAGGACAATTTGGGCGTTTCCCCAAAAAAACAATCCAACTGCTGAATGTCACTCTCCACAGCAGTAGGAAGCTGCCACAGCCACGGCCAGCGAGCGACCGCCGCCTCGGAATGTTGTGTGGAACGCGGGAGGCCGGCAACGGCCTGTGACGTCAGCAAAACCAGTGCTTTACTGGGACAGCACTGGGCGTTTGGGGGGGTTTCTGGCCCATATGGGGGACCCTCCACCCAAAAACACGCTGTGGAGAAGGGGCCGAGCGACACCCACCCCCACCCCCACTTCCCTCCTCCCGTTTTCCCAGGGGTCGCCCTCATTCCCACGGCTCAACGTGGATTTTTGCCTCATCCTCCATCAAAAGAACCCCAAAATCCTGGAGGTTCTGCCCAAAAAATCTGACAAAACCACGCTGGGGATAAAAATCTTTCCGCCAAGACCCTCCTTTAGCCTTCCTTGCCCTCCTCCTCCTCCTCACACACCACTCCATCCCCCACAAAATTTCCCCCTTCTCAGGGAAATCAGGGCTCTGGAGATGGACCCTCCGGCTACCACTTCACCCCTGCGGCTGCCCCGGGCCAGAAGGCGGGGATTGAGCCATTTGGGGCTTTTCTAGAAGCAAAAGGAGCAAAGCGAAACCCCGGGGGCCCTTTCCATCCCCCAATCCCCTAGTCCATGGGCTGCAGTCATCATGCTCTAGTGCACTTCACTCTCTTCACAAGTTGGAAGCCCACGAGAAGCACAGTTAGGACGCCACATTTTAAGAAAGCAAACTTCCAGCTCTTCAAGGAGTTAGGAAATAGGACCCCGTGGGAAACTGCCCTTAGGGACAAGGCAGCAGAACAAAGGAAAAAGGGATTTGTAAGTCCTTCCTCTAGAAATCCATTAGACCCAGCTTCAGAGAAACGACACCGGTCTGGATGCTGGTGGTTAAAGAGGATGGATTTTGGGGGGGTTAAATTAGGAGAATTAATTGGGCGATCACTTCAAATGAGGTCAAATTAAAACTGGAGGCATTTTGCTGGCTGTGAGGGACTGGAGTGGGCAAGCCTCGGGCCACAAAACTCAATGGAACTTGAGTTTGTCCTGGGCAAAAAGGGGAAACCTGAGGCTTTTGCACAAGGAGGGGCCGCTCTGAACCTCACGGCTCCGGGGAAGGTCTCCCCGACTCCAAAAAGACAGAACGTTGGGGGTTGAAAGTCAAATAAAACCACCAAGAGGCACCTGGGCAAGGGCAATCCTCCAGCTGCCCTTCCCTTCTGCCCCTGCCCCGCCCCCCCCAGGGTGCTTTTCTGAACCCAAAGGAGGCATTTGGGGAAGAAAAAGGGAGGGCTGACCTTCCGCACTCACCTCAGGGCAAGTCCCAGCACAGGGAGGTCCCGGCATCCCCGGAGGAGACGCAGGCGCTGTGGGGCTGCGGGTGGTGACGCCCCGGCGGGGGCTTGTCTTTGGGGGTCGCACGTGGCCTCTTCTTCTGCTGGCAGACGGCCTGCAAACCAGGGACAAAATAACTTGAAATGGCTCAAAAAGGCAGAAAAATAAGATTTTTTGGCCATGGATTTCACCCGGTTTATCAGCCCAGGTAAAGTCTAAACAGCCAAAAAACCAATGGGAAAACAGGGTGCAAAGCCACAACGGGGTGCAAGAAAAACTCTATTATTTCCACTGTCCCAAGCGGAAAAGCACTTTCCTCCACAAAATCTATCAAAGGGGCTGAAAAGGTGCAATTCCCACGCACTGAAGCCACACAGCCACCCCCTTCCCCCGCGCACCAAAAATTCAAATAATAGCTATTTCCGTGAAGCAAATCCCTCTTTCCTGGCAAGGAACGTTTGAGCAGATGGATTCGTCCAGGAAACAAACCCCCCCAGCAGCTTTTTTACCTCGCCTTTGGCTTTTTCCACCTCATCCCGGACTCTCTTGACCCTTTTCTCCAGCAGGCGAGGTCAGGTGCACCCAAATCGCACTGTCTTCCTCCAGAAGGAACAAGAGTCAACACACTGGGCCACGGTTTGCCTCTGGATCTATGGGGAGAAATCCAGGGATATTAAAGACTCCCTTGTCATTACAAAGGAGGGCAATGATGTCTTCTCCCGCTGGGTTTTGAGCAGGAAGAAGGGTCCTAAGGACAGGATTCCAACGGGGGATTGAAAATAGGGCTTTCTGGGTTAAAAGCCTCCCCGCTAACTAGCTCCGCCCCGCTCCAACGGCTTTACCTCCTTCTGGATGAGGCCAAAAGTCTTCTGATGGACAAAAAAAAGGCTCTTTCAAGAGCTTTGGGAGCGGGATCTCCAGAGAGAAACTCCTCCCTGGCTGCAGATGAGCTGGGACCGCCAAAACCCCCCCTTTCTCATGGAAGATGCTCCCCAGAGCACCATCGGCTCTTATCTAGCCACTTTCCTCCCAAAAACGAGCCATCTCCTTCCCTCCAACGCTACGGGGCCAAGACAAGACGGGAGAGAACCCAAACGCCCTATCAAGTAACTCTGAAAAGGGGGAATTTGCCCCTTTCCCACAAGAAAAGCCTGAAGAGAAACCTTTCTCCTGTGGCTCGGGCTTGCTTTCCACGTCACCCCAGGGCTTCCAAACCAGGGAGGCTCCTTCCTCCTCCTCTTCCAAGAGGGATCTGTCCCGCAGGGCAGGCAGCTCCGCCTGCAACTGCTCCCCGGCATTGATGCGGCTGAAAGGGGGAGGAAGAGGAGGGGGAGGAAGGCACGTCGGGAATGGATACGGCGCAACAAACGCTTCAAAAGAGGGAAAACGTGGTCAGTTGGGGCAAAACCGGTCCCTCTTTCCCAGCAAAACATCACTCAGTCTTCCGCCACCAACTTCCACCGCCCCTTCCCACCCCCAGCGTTACCCTTCGGCCACTGGAGGCTTTTTGGGCCCCATCGGGCAGGACAATTTGGGGGTTTCCCCAAAAAAACAATCCAACTGCTGAATGTCACTCTCCACAGCGGTAGGAAGCTGCCACAGCCACGGCCAGCGAGCGACCGCCGCCTCGGAATGTTGTGTGGAACGCGGGAGGCCGGCAACGGCCTGTGACGTCAGCAAAACCAGTGCTTTACTGGGACAGCACTGGGCCTTTGGGGGGGTTTCTGGCCCATATGGGGGACCCTCCACCCAAAAACACGCTGTGGAGAAGGGGCCGAGCGACACCCACCCCCACCCCCACTTCCCTCCTCCCCTTTTCCCAGGGGTCGCCCTCATTCCCACGGCTCAACGTGGATTTTTGCCTCATCCTCCATCAAAAGAACCCCAAAATCCTGGAGGTTCTGCCCAAAAAATCTGACAAAACCACGCTGGGGATAAAAATCTTTCCGCCAAGACCCTCCTTTAGCCTTCCTTGCCCTCCTCCTCCTCCTCACACACCACTCCATCCCCCACAAAATTTCCCCCTTCTCAGGGAAATCAGGGCTCTGGAGATGGACCCTCCGGCTACCACTTCACCCCTGCGGCTGCCCCGGGCCAGAAGGCGGGGATTGAGCCATTTGGGGCTTTTCTAGAAGCAAAAGGAGCAAAGCGAAACCCCGGGGGCCCTTTCCATCCCCCAATCCCCTAGTCCATGGGCTGCAGTCATCATGCTCTAGTGCACTTCACTCTCTTCACAAGTTGGAAGCCCACGAGAAGCACAGTTAGGACGCCACATTTTAAGAAAGCAAACTTCCAGCTCTTCAAGGAGTTAGGAAATAGGACCCCGTGGGAAACTGCCCTTAGGGACAAGGCAGCAGAACAAAGGAAAAAGGGATTTGTAAGTCCTTCCTCTAGAAATCCATTAGACCCAGCTTCATAGAAACGACACCGGTCTGGATGCTGGTGGTTAAAGAAGATGCATCGGTGGGGGTTAAAGTAGGAGAATTAATTGGGCGATCACTTCAAATGAGGTCAAATTAAAACTGGAGGCATTTTGCTGGCTGTGAGGGACTGGAGTGGGCAAGCCTCGGGCCACAAAACTCAATGGAACTTGAGTTTGTCCTGGGCAAAAAGGGGAAACCTGAGGCTTTTGCACAAGGAGGGGCCGCTCTGAACCTCACGGCTCCGGGGAAGGTCTCCCCGACTCCAAAAAGACAGAACGTTGGGGGTTGAAAGTCAAATAAAACCACCAAGAGGCACCTGGGCAAGGGCAATCCTCCAGCTGCCCTTCCCTTCTGCCCCTGCCCTGCCCCCCCCAGGGTGCTTTTCTGAACCCAAAGGAGGCATTTGGGGAAGAAAAAGGGAGGGCTGACCTTCCGCACTCACCTCAGGGCAAGTCCCAGCACAGGGAGGTCCCGGCATCCCCGGAGGAGCCGCAGGCGCTGTGGGGCTGCGGGTGGTGACGCCCCGGCGGGGGCTTGTCTTTGGGGGTCGCACGTGGCCTCTTCTTCTGCTGGCAGACGGCCTGCAAACCAGGGACAAAATAACTTGAAATGGCTCAAAAAGGCAGAAAAATAAGATTTTTTGGCCATGGATTTCACGCGGTTTATCAGCCCAGGTAAAGTCTAAACAGCCAAAAAACCAATGGGAAAACGGGGTGCAAAGCCACAACGGGGTGCAAGAAAAACTCTATTATTTCCACTGTCCCAAGCGGAAAAGCACTTTCCTCCACAAAATCTATCAAAGGGGCTGAAAAGGTGCAATTCCCACGCACTGAAGCCACACAGCCACCCCCTTCCCCCGCCCACCAAAAATTCAAATAATAGCTATTTCCGTGAAGCAAATCCCTCTTTCCTGGCAAGGAACGTTTGAGCAGATGGATTCGTCCAGGAAACAAACCCCCCCAGCAGCTTTTTTACCTCGCCTTTGGCTTTTTCCACCTCATCCCGGACTCTCTTGACCCTTTTCTCCAGCAGGCGAGGTCAGGTGCACCCAAATCGCACTTTCTTCCTCCAGAAGGAACAAGAGTCAACACACTGGGCCACGGTTTGCCTCTGGATCTATGGGGAGAAATCCAGGGATATTAAAGACTCCCTTGTCATTACAAAGGAGGGCAATGATGTCTTCTCCCGCTGGGTTTTGAGCAGGAAGAAGGGTCCTAAGGACAGGATTCCAACGGGGGATTGAAAATAGGGCTTTCTGGGTTAAAAGCCTCCCCGCTAACTAGCTCCGCCCCGCTCCAACGGCTTTACCTCCTTCTGGATGAGGCCAAAAGTCTTCTGATGGACAAAAAAAAGGCTCTTTCAAGAGCTTTGGGAGCGGGATCTCCAGAGAGAAACTCCTCCCTGGCTGCAGATGAGCTGGGACCGCCAAAACCCCCCCTTTCTCATGGAAGATGCTCCCCAGAGCACCATCGGCTCTTATCTAGACACTTTCCTCCCAAAAACGAGCCATCTCCTTCCCTCCAACGCTACGCGGCCAAGACAAGACGGGAGAGAACCCAAACGCCCTATCAAGTAACTCTGAAAAGGTGGAATTTGCCCCTTTCCCACAAGAAAAGCCTGAAGAGAAACCTTTCTCCTGTGGCTCGGGCTTGCTTTCCATGTCACCCCAGGGCTTCCAAACCAGGGAGGCTCCTTCCTCCTCCTCTTCCAAGAGGGATCTGTCCCGCAGGGCAGGCAGCTCCGCCTGCAACTGCTCCCCGGCATTGATGCGGCTGAAAGGGGGAGGAAGAGGAGGGGGAGGAAGGCACGTCGGGAATGGATACGGCGCAACAAACGCTAAAAAAGAGGGAAAACGTGGTGAGTTGGGGCAAAACCGGTCCCTATTGCCCAGCAAAACATCACTCAGTCTTCCGCCACCAACTTCCACCGCCCCTTCCCACCCCCAGCGTTACCCTTCGGCCACTGGAGGCTTTTTGGGCCCCATCGGGCAGGACAATTTGGGGGTTTCCCCAAAAAAACAATCCAACTGCTGAATGTCACTCTCCACAGCGGTAGGAAGCTGCCACAGCCACGGCCAGCGAGCGACCGCCGCCTCGGAATGTTGTGTGGAACGCGGGAGGCCGGCAACGGCCTGTGACGTCAGCAAAACCAGTGCTTTACTGGGACAGCACTGGGCCTTTGGGGGGGTTTCTGGCCCATATGGGGGACCCTCCACCCAAAAACACGCTGTGGAGAAGGGGCCGAGCGACACCCACCCCCACCCCCACTTCCCTCCTCCCCTTTTCCCAGGGGTCGCCCTCATTCCCACGGCTCAACGTGGATTTTTGCCTCATCCTCCATCAAAAGAACCCCAAAATCCTGGAGGTTCTGCCCAAAAAATCTGACAAAACCACGCTGGGGATAAAAATCTTTCCGCCAAGACCCTCCTTTAGCCTTCCTTGCCCTCCTCCTCCTCCTCACACACCACTCCATCCCCCACAAAATTTCCCCCTTCTCAGGGAAATCAGGGCTCTGGAGATGGACCCTCCGGCTACCACTTCACCCCTGCGGCTGCCCCGGGCCAGAAGGCGGGGATTGAGCCATTTGGGGCTTTTCTAGAAGCAAAAGGAGCAAAGCGAAACCCCGGGGGCCCTTTCCATCCCCCAATCCCCTAGTCCATGGGCTGCAGTCATCATGCTCTAGTGCACTTCACTCTCTTCACAAGTTGGAAGCCCACGAGAAGCACAGTTAGGACGCCACATTTGAAGAAAGCAAACTTCCAGCTCTTCAAGGAGTTAGGAAATAGGACCCCGTGGGAAACTGCCCTTAGGGACAAGGGAGCAGAACAAAGGAAAAAGGGATTTGTAAGTCCTTCCTCTAGAAATCCATTAGACCCAGCTTCATAGAAACGACACCGGTCTGGATGCTGGTGGTTAAAGAAGATGCATCGGTGGGGGTTAAAGTAGGAGAATTAATTGGGCGATCACTTCAAATGAGGTCAAATTAAAACTGGAGGCATTTGGCTGGCTGTGAGGGACTGGAGTGGGCAAGCCTCGGGACACAAAACTCAATGGAACTTGAGTTTGTCCTGGGCAAAAAGGGGAAACCTGAGGCTTTTGCACAAGGAGGGGCCGCTCTGAACCTCATGGCTCCGGGGAAGGTCTCCCCGACTCCAAAAAGACAGAACATTGGGGGTTGAAAGTCAAATGAAACCACCAAGAGGCACCTGGGCAAGGGCAATCCTCCAGCTGCCCTTCCCTTCTGCCCCCCACCCCCCACCCCCTCCCCCAGGGTGCTTTTCTGAACCCAAAGGAGGTATTTGGGGAAGAAAAAGGGAGGGCTGACCTTCCGCACTCACCTCAGGGCAAGTCCCAGCACAGGGAGGTCCCGGCATCCCCGGAGGAGCCGCAGGCGCTGTGGGGCTGTGGGTGGTGACGCCCCGGCGTGGGCTTGTCTTTGGGTGTCGCACGTGGCCTCTTCTTCTGCTGGCAGACGGCCTGCAAACCAGGGACAAAATAACTTGAAATGGCTCAAAAAGGCAGAAAAATAAGATTTTTTGGCCGTGGATTTCACGCGGTTTATCAGCCCAGGTAAAGTCTAAACAGCCAAAAAACCAATGGGAAAACAGGGTGCAAAGCCACAACGGGGTGCAAGAAAAACTCTATTATTTCCACTGTCCCAAGCGGAAAAGCACTTTCCTCCACAAAATCTATCAAAGGGGCTGAAAAGGTGCAGCGGCGGTCGCTCGCTGGCCGTGGCTGTGGCAGCTTCCTACCGCTGTGGAGAGTGACATTCAGGAGTTGGATTGTTTTTTTGGGGAAACGCCCAAATTGTCCTGCCCGATGGGGCCCAAAAAGCCTCCAGTGGCCGAAGGGTAACGCTGGGGGTGGGAAGGGGCGTTGGAAGTTGGTGGCGGAAGACTGAGTGATGTTTTGCTGGGAAATAGGGACCGGTTTTGCCCCAACTGACCACGTTTTCCCTCTTTTTTAGCGTTTGTTGCGCTGTATCCATTCCCGACGTGCCTTCCTCCCCCTCCTCTTCCTCCCCCTTTCAGCCGCATCAATGTCGGGGAGCAGTTGCAGGCGGAGCTGCCTGCCCTGCGGGACAGATCCCTCTTGGAAGAGGAGGACGAAGGAGCCTCCCTGGTTTGGAAGCCCTGGGGTGACATGGAAAGCAAGCCCGAGCCACAGGAGAAAGGTTTCTCTTCAGGCTTTTCTTGTGGGAAAGGGGCAAATTCCCCCTTTTCAGAGTTACTTGATAGGGCGTTTGGGTTCTCTCCCGTCTTGTCTTGGCCCCGTAGCGTTGGAGGGAAGGAGATGGCTCGTTTTTGGGAGGAAAGTGGCTAGATAAGAGCCGACAGTGCTCTCGGGAGCATCTTCCATGAGAAAGGGGGGGTTTTGGCGGTCCCAGCTCATCTGCAGCCAGGGAGGAGTTTCTCTCTGGAGATCCCGCTCCCAAAGCTCTTGAAAGAGCCTTTTTTTTGTCCATCAGAAGACTTTTGGCCTCATCCAGAAGGAGGTAAAGCCGTTGGAGCGGGGCGGAGCTGGTTAGCGGGGAGGCTTTTAACCCAGTGACGCGCGGAAACAAACCTTACAACTCGCAGAGAGTTATAAAGCAGGTGTGTTTATTGCGGCGCCGGGTGCAAGGGGGATTTCTCCTCCAAACTTGCACACCGGTTTGTGAAAGAAGCGTCTATTTATGGTGAAAAGCGTACATATTCATTAAGGTGGGCTGGGTTATTCTAATTAATTCTAAGAAAAGGCGTTACTATTGTAATTATTTCTAAGAACTCATTATCATAAGTCTCCTCCCCTTGCCGCATGCGCACTGCCGCCTGGTGGTCGTGGGCCGGGGTCTTCTGGAGGAAGGCTCGCAGTCTTCTTCACCGGGTACCTTCACCTTTGGCCCAGAAAGCTTGGGTTGGCCGGATCCCAAACCGCAAAACTAGTCCCGACCAGATGGACACCTTTCCCAGACAGTTGGGTCCCTCCTTAGCATGCAGGCTGCTCCCGCTATCTTATACACAAGGCCATTTCTTTATCTTGGAATGCTGGGCTCCGAGCTTTGTTCTTTCCCAGGCTGTACTAAATTCACACTAACAACCTTTAACCATTCGTTTTCTGAATCAAGTCCCCCCTTTTCTTTCACCTTTGTAAATTCTTTTACAATTGCCTATAACACACTCTCCCTCTCCATCTGATTTCTAAAATACTTCCCTGATTCCACCCGTTCACGGAGCTGATGCTTCTTCCATTGAATGTATTCGTCTTTGGCCCCCCTGGTACAACACATAAGACATCTAATTAATGCACACACTAAAGTTCCTAACATAAGTATTGCTACTAGAAGGAGAAACAGTCGCTTAAGCCAAGCCAAGTTAGGTAACCACGAGGTTAACTTTTCCCAAAGGTCGGAAAACCCGAATGTGGTGTCATCTTGCGCAGTCAGATGCAAAATCTGAGTTTTAGCTATGAGATTTTGTAAGTCTTTCTCTATTCTTCCGTTTTGGTTTACATATGAGCAACAGCTTTGATTAATCACTGCACATAAGCCTCCCTCTTTCCAAGTTAATAAGTCTAATGCCATTCTGTTTTGTCCTACCACATTTGCTAATGACTGGACTTCTTGTTGAAGTGCCCGTATAGCATCGATTGTAGATTTCTCAAGCACTTCTATAGTGGCCGATATGTTTACAATTGCTTTCTCCAATTCACTGACGCCCAGGAACGGTATAAGCCACCTTACAAAGCTATGGGATCTTGTTCCCCTCGTCACTAGAGGGTTTTCTACTCCCCGAATTCTCCTCCAGGGTGTTCTCAACATACCTGAGGGGATTTCAGACTGATTAAACACCGTATCCTGGGTAGTTAGATAGCCTATCGTGCAGGTTCCCTTCCATCCTGCGGGCAGCTGTTTTCTGCTATATCCATCTCCACACAACCACCAATACCCTTGAGGTAACTTACAGGGTCCAATAGTTGCTGTCAAATTCGCACCTAAAAACTTTCCTGCCTGATACCATCCATACTCCCACGAATATCCTTCTCCTTCAGAAACACCACTACTTTTATATGCAACTAGTTGGGTTTTGTCGCAAAAGTCAATATACGTTGCCTTTATCCCTGTTAGATCCCAATTCCCCACATCAACAGTTGTCTTATTAATCCAGAACTTGCTCCATCCCCAGGCTATTGTCTTATTCACCGGCCCCCTGTGTCTATATTCCCCGTGTTCCCAGGTACAATTGTTACTGCTAATTAATACCACAAGCTCTTCTTTCAATAGTTGTAAATCAAATCTGGGTCCTAAGGGGTAGACATTATCATCGTATTCACAATATCCATTCAACTCATTTCCCCCTTTTGCCCAAAATTTGGGCCAGGTTCCGTTGGCATAGTTCCAATTGCTTGCTGCCACCCCATATAGAGGTAATTTCATTTCTCCTTTAGGTAAGGTGGTACATACCCAACAATCTGACAGATTAGTAGCTTTTACCAATGTTTCCAGACTTCGTGTATATGTATTCGTATCCCATGTCCCTCCCCCCGAAATACAAAGTCCCGGCATGTTGACGACTATCAAGGTTACTAATGTCCATCTTTTCGTTGGAGGCGAAGCTTCAGGGGTCCAGTCTGCGTTGATGTCCATTGGGGTTCTGGAGCTCTCTTGACGCGAGTCCAATGGATCCAAGCGGCTTGTTCCTTAATCTTTATGGCTGTGTGAGTGGTCAGCAGTACCTGGAAGGGACCTTCCCACTTTGGCCTCAGTGGTGAATCTGTAAAAGACTTAACATATACATAGTCTCCAGGTTCGATCTCGTGTACTGGTCCATCCAGCCCACGAGCTCTTGTTCCCAGAACCAGTTTTTCTACCTCTCGGAGCTGTTTTTGTAAATTTATCAGGTAATCTGTCAATATTTCATTCCCCAACTCTGTGGATATCCCATCCTGTACACTATATGGTCTCCCATACAGTATTTCAAAGGGGCTCAAACCTTCTTTGGTTCTGGGTTTTGTTCTTATCCTGAGAAGGGCTAATGGTAATGACTGAGGCCAGGCCAAGTTAGCTTCCTGGCCTAGTTCCACAATCTGCATTTTGATCAAGTGATTCATCTTTTCTACCTGACCACTCGATCGTGGGTTGTATGGGGTGTGAAGTTGCCAGTCTATACCCAATAATCTGCTTACTTTTGAAACAACCCTTGCAGTGAAATGAGATCCTCGGTCCGAGGAAATTACTGCGGGAACCCCAAATCTCGGTATAATTTCTTGCAACAATGCTTTGACCACTTCTCTTGTTTTATTGGTTCGGCAGGGAAATGCCTCTGGCCATCCTGAAAAGGTATCAGTTAGCACCAATAGGTATCGAAACCCCCCTTTTCTTGGAAGTTCTGAAAAATCAATTTGCCAATGTTGTCCCGGATAGTTTCCCTTCCCTATCTGGCCAAATTGGACTCTGGGGCCTGTCCTAGGGTTGTTCTGTAAACATACCTCACACTGCTGAGTGACTTGTTTGACAGTGGCATATAGATTCCGAGCACATATTAGCCTATTCAGGTATCTGTAAAGTGCCTCTGTTCCCAATGGGATTTTCTATGTTCTGCCATGACTACAGCCCATAGTAACGAGAAAGGCACTATTATTTTTCCCTGTGGGGTTTTGGCCCATTTCCCTTCAATTTTCCCATTTAAGTCTTTGATCAATTTGTGATCATCCCTAGAATATTTAGGTTCGTCGTCAATTTGTATTTTACCATCTGGGACCAAGGATTGTATCTCCGCATTACCCATTTCTGCTGCCCTTTTGGCTTCTCGGTCCGCCAGCACGTTGCCCAGTTCCATAGCGGTGTTCCCTTTTTGGTGGGCTTTGCAGTGCATGATAGCCACTTTGGTAGGCAGTAATACTGCATCTAAGAGCTTGAGAATTTCTTCAGCATGTTTGATGTGTTTCCCTTGTGCAGATAAGAGTCCTCTTTCTCTCCAGACCGCCCCGTGAGCATGCACCACCCCAAAAGCATATTTAGAGTCTGTCCAGATATTTATCCGTTTTCCTTTGGCCAATTCCAGCGCTCGGGTTAGTGCTATTATCTCAGCCTTTTGGGCTGATGTATTTGGGGCCAGGGCCTTGGATTCTATTACCTTCTCTGTGGTGGTTACCGCATAGCCAGCTTTGCGTATCCCCTGTTGAATGAAGCTGCTCCCGTCGGTGAACCAGGAATCCTCTGCATCCTCCAATGGTTCTTCTTTCAGGTCTGGTCGGCTGGAGTACACCGCCTCGATTGTTTCCAAGCAGTCATGGGTCACTGATTCTCCTTCGGTTCCGCTGAGGAAAGAGGCTGGATTGACAATATTAGTTACTGTTATTTCTACATCATCTTGCTCTATCAGGATAGCCTGGTACTTAAGAAACCTCTGAGGTGAAAGCCAATGCCCCCCTTTTACTTCCAGTACTGCTGAGACGGTGTGTGAAACCATAACTGTGATTTTCTGGCCTAGGGTGAACTTACGGGCCTCTTGGATGTTTATTACCACTGCTGCCACCGCTCGGAGACAGCTAGGCCACCCTTTACTTACTCCGTCGAGCTGTTTAGAGAAGTATGCCACCGCCCTTCGATAGGGTCCCAGATTCTGAGCTAGGACTCCTAAGGCCATTCCTTGCTTCTCATAGGAAAACAACCAGAAAGGTTTAGTAGTGTCAGGTAATCCCAGGGCAGGTGCTTCCATTAACCTCTTTTTTAATTGATGGAAGGCTTTGTCTGCTTCCCTATTCCACACAATATTCTTTGAGTCAGATTTTAATAATTCGTATAAAGGCTTTACCAAAAGTCCGTAGTTATATATCCAGAGACGGCACCATCCTGTCATTCCTAGGAAGGTCCGAAGTTCCTTAGGCGTCTGTGGTCGAGGTGTCTGGCAGATGGCCTCTTTCCTCTCCTTCCCCAGTGTCCGTTGGCCTGCGGTTATTTCATATCCCAGATAGCCCAGCAGCAAGTGACCTATCTGTGCCTTCTGTGGGGAAACTTTATAGCCATTAAGTCCAAGAAAATTTAGCAGGCTCACAGTCCATTTTATGCATGTTTCTCTGGTGTCAGTGGCGAGTAACATATCATCCACATACTGCAAAACCACTCCTGTCCCAAGCGGGCATTTCCACTGCTCCAAATCTTTAGCTAGCTGATTTCCAAAAAGTGTTGGGCTATTTTTAAAGCCCTGCGGTAGCACAGTCCATGTAAGCTGTGTTTTCCTCCCAGATTCTGGGTTTTCCCATTCGAATGCAAATAAAAGTTGGCTCTCTGGGCTCAGAGGCACGCAGAAAAAGGCATCCTTTAGGTCCAAAACGGTAAACCATGCCAATTCAGGTACCAGTTTAGTTAGAAGAGTGTATGGATTTGCTACCACCGGATGTAAATCCTCAACAATTCTGTTGATAGCTCTGAGGTCCTGCACTATGCGATAGCTACCATCCGGCTTCTTGACAGGTAATATCGGAGTGTTATACTCTGATTCACATTCTTTCAGCAGCCCATACTCGATAAACCGGTCTATAGTTGGTCGGATCCCCTCCCTGTCCTCTATCCTAAGGGGATACTGTTTGACTCTCACCGGTCGTGCTCCTTGTTGAGGCTTTATCACTATTGGGGAAGCATTTTTTTGCTCTCCCCGGCACTCCCGAGGCCCATACCCCCGGATAAATTTGGGCTTTAATCTCCTCAGGCACTCCAGTAGAAATGGGAGTTCCTATCAGGGCCAAACTTAGTATTTCAATTAGTTGATCTTCTCTTATCCGAAGTTCCATTTTCCCTTTTTTGAATTTAATTTCTGCTCCCAATTGTTCTAATAAATCTCGCCCTAGCAGGGGTTTTGGGGAATTTGGCAGACATAAAAATTTGTGTATCCCCAATTGTTTTCCCAATTTGAACTTAAGAGGTTTGAGAAAATATGCCTTCTCACTCTGGCCAGTGGCTCCCCTTACTGTTATAAAATCAGTATCAAGAGGGGTCAGGGCTTGATTCAAAACCGAATACGTTGCTCCTGTATCTACCAAAAATTCTATTTCTTGTTGCTTTTTCCCTAGCCTTAGGGTAACCAGTGGATCCGCTAGGGTAGATTCCCCAGGTCCCCGTCAATCTTCTTTAAAATGGGCCTGAATTTTCTCTTTTTGTCTTTTTGGACACTCATTCTTCCAGTGCCCCCTCTGCTTACACCATGCGCATTGATCTCTTTCTAATGGTTTCCTAAAGTTCCCAGTTTTTATTTCCGCCCCCCCCGCCATGTATTGCTGCCACCAGTGCCCGTCGGTCCCTTCTCCTATCCTCCTCCTCTCGGTTGTTAAATACTCTCCATGCCTCATCTAACAGAGTCTCTAGATTTCTGCTGTCAGTTGTTCTCAGTTTTTGCAGCTTCCTCCGGATATCATTAGCAGACTGTCCTAAAAAGAGAGACACTAACTGCTGGATTCCTATCTCTGATCCAGGGTCCAAGGGGGTGTAGCGTCTCATTCCATCTCGTAATTTATCCAAAAACTCCGAGGGACTCTCCTTCGGCCCTTGTCTTACAGCATACAGCATCGACCAGTTAATAGCTTTCGGGATAGCCCTCTCCATCCCCCTTATAACCCAATCTCTATAACTTTGTAGTGCTTCTGAGTGACTGCTCCTATTTGGGTCCCAATGAGGGTCCTGCAAGGGGAAGTACTCTTTAATGTCTCTTCCTGAATCTTTCAGGTGGTCCGTGGCTATATCTTGAGCAGCTTTCAAAACCAGTTGTTTCTCGGTTTCTGTCAGGTGATCTAATAATAACTGGATATCACTCCAGTCAGGATTGTGCTGCTTTACCAGAAACTGAAAATGTTTAGTAACCCCTACGGGATCATTCCGATAATTCTTTGCCACGCTTTTCCAGGTTTCTAAATCAAATGAGGAAAAAGGGACTTTTATCAATACAGGTAGTCCTTCCGGACCCACAGCTTCCCTTAAGGGTGCTTGAATCACTATTCGCTCTGTTCCCTTCCGAGTACGGGACGATACCGGGCTGTCAGGTGGGGTTTTGGAATCAGTTTCAGTTTCTCCGTCTCCTTGGGAAGCCTTTACCCCCCCCCAACGATCTCCTATTGCCTTAACCGGTGGTAAGTAAGTTTCAAGAAAATCGTCTTCTTTAGAATCCCGAATCTTTTCAGGCTTTGTGCATCTCTGCCCTATGCTACAGGCCGAACAACATCTTTTTATATTGGCTTTCATTTCTTCCCTTTTTTCTTTCTCTAAGGCTAATACCATCGGGTCTTGTGGAGGTAACAGCCCGCAGTCCCGTTGGTACCCTGGGTGGTTCCAAAGGGTGAAAAACATGTCCGCATATATGACTTCATCCCACTTTCCTTCCCTTCTAAGGAACAGCATTAATTGTAATATAGTGTTGTAATTAAGAGTCCCATTAAAGGGCCAATTCTCTTGATCATCTAACTTGTAAAGGGGCCACCACTGATTACACTATTTAATTAAGGTTTTCTTGTTCACGCTGCCACCTGGTGAGCCTCCGATCTCCTTCCAGTGTGCTAAAATACACCCTAGGGGACTCCTTTTCAGTGTCTCACTTCCTTGATTATTGCCCATTTTATGTTCCCTTACCCCCTTAGTTCAGAGGTGACCCTGATCTCCGTGTGTCACTTGGGTGTTATTCCTGTTTCCCTCCCAGGAAATACTACAGCTATATCCCTGCCGCTACCTTTATCTCCAGGGGTAGGCTATGTCTCCACAGATTACTTGTTCCAACTCTCCCGCCCGCTCGATCTTCTCCCACTCAGTCCAGCTACCACACTGTGAACACCAAAAATCGTCCTCCTGATCTACCCAAACCTCCGTATTACAAGCAAAGCACTTCAAGATAAAAATAGGATCACAAACGTTATCTGAATGTCCAGGACAATGCCACGCAATATTCTCAGAATTAGGTTCACAGTCTGTCATATGCTTCGTTCGTCTCCGGCCGCTCTCCTCGCGGAGAACACGGAACCGCGGATCGGAACTCCGCACTCGCTCCGCAGCAGTGCCGCGTCTCAATCACTCAGTTCACTCATACAACAATTTCCACCTTATGTCAGACAATAACACGATAGCGGAAATAGCGGTAAATAGCGGTAATAGCGGTAATGACAAATACAACAAGTAACCAGCAGTATTGCAATTCTACATACTAACACAAAAACCCGAAACCGAGGGATCCCACACCAACCATTAGCCCAAGCTTGAGCATACCCCGGGGCAAGTACACCGACTCTTTACCACGCGTAGGACGTCTCCTCATGACTTACAGGTCCCCCCCTTAAGAAACCCTGAACATACCTGGTCCGCAGGAGATGGTCCTTGTCTGTCCCCGCGGTGATCTGGATGAGTTGGGGAGTCCTTCCGAGAAATCTCGGGGGCGCCCAGAGGAGTCCCGTCCTCAGCAGGTCCCGCAGCCGGACAGAGAGGGTCCCATCTGGGGTGCCAAATTGACGCGCGGAAACAAACCTTACAACTCGCAGAGAGTTATAAAGCAGGTCTGTTTATTGCGGCACCGGGTGCAAGGGGGATTTCTCCTCCAAACTTGCACACCGGTTTGTGAAAGAAGCGTCTATTTATGGTGAAAAGCGTACATATTCATTAAGGTGGGCTGGGTTATTCTAATTAATTCTAAGAAAAGGCGTTACTATTGTAATTATTTCTAAGAACTCATTATCATAAGTCTCCTCCCCTTGCCGCATGCGCACTGCCGCCTGGTGGTCGTGGGCCGGGGTCTTCTGGAGGAAGGCTCGCAGTCTTCTTCACCGGGTACCTTCACCTTTGTCCCAGAAAGCTTGGGTTGGCCGGATCCCAAACCGCAAAACTAGTCCCGACCAGATGGACACCTTTCCCAGACAGTTGGGTCCCTCCTTAGCATGCAGGCTGCTCCCGCTATCTTATACACAAGGCCATTTCTTTATCTTGGAATGCTGGGCTCCGAGCTTTGTTCTTTCCCAGGCTGTACTAAATTCACACTAACAACCTGTAACCGTTCGTTTTCTGAATCACAACCCCCTCTATGACGTCACAACCCCACTCTATGACATCAGAAACCACTCTGTGACATCACAAACCCCATTATGACATCACAAGCACACTCTGTGAAATCACAACGCCCTTCTATGACATCACAACCCTACCTCTATGACATCACAACCCCATTCTATGACATCATAACCCCTCTATGACACCACAACCTCACTCTATGACATCACAACCCGACTCTGTGACATCACAAACCCCACTATGACTTCACAACCGCACTCTATGAAAACACAACACCCTTCTATAACGTCACAACGCTACCTCTATGACATCACAACCCTACTCTATGACATCACAAAGCCCACTATGACGTCACAACCACATTCTGTGAAATCACAACGCCCTTCTATGATGTCACAACCCTCCCTATATGACAACACAACCCCCTCTATGACGTCACAATCCTACCTTTATGACACCACAACCCCCCTCTATGACGTCACACCCCAAACCTCTAACCTCACAACCCCAACCTATGACAACACAACCCCCTCTATGACATCACAACCCTCCCTCTATGACATCACAACCGCACTCTATGACGTCACAACCCTACCTCTATGACATCAAAAACCACTCTGTGACATCACAAACCCCACTATGACATCACAACCCTACCTCTATGACATCACAAACCACGCTGTGACATCACAAACCCCATTATGATGTTACAACCCAACTCGGTGAAATCACAACGCCCTTCTATGATGTCACAACCCCACTCTATGACATCACAACCCGACTCTGTGACATCACAAACCCCACTATGACGTCAAAACCACACTCTGTGAAATCACAACGCCCTTCTATGACGTCACAGCCCTACCTCTATGACATCACAACTCTCCCTCTATGACATCGCAACCCAACTCTATGACATCACAACCACACTCTATGACATCACAACCCAGCTCTATGACATCACAAAACCCACTATGACGTCACAACCCCACTCTATGACATCACAAACCACTCTGTGACATCACAAACCCCACTATGAAATCACAACCCCACTCTTTGACATCATAATCCCCCTCTATGACATCACAACCCCACTCTATGATATCACAACCTGACTCTGTGACATCACAAACCCCACTATGACGTCACAACCACATTCTGTGAAATCACAACGCCCCTCTATGATGTCACAACCCTACCTCTATGACACCACAACCCCACTCTATCACATCACAACCCGACTCTATGACATCACAAACCCCACTATGACGTCCCAACCACAGTCTGTGAAATCACAACGCCCTTCTATGACGCCACAACCCTACCTCTATGACATCATAACCCTCCCTCTATGACATCACAACCCTCCCTCTATGACATCACAATCCCCCTCTATGACATCACAACCGGACTCTGTGACATCACAAACACCACTATGATGTCACAATCCCACTCTATGACGTCACAACCCCACCTCTATGATGTCACAATCCCACTCTATGACATCAGAACCCGACTCAGTGACATCACAAACCCCACTATGACGTCACAACCGCACTATGAGAAATCACAATGCCCTTCGATAACGTCACACTACCTCTATGACGTCACAACCCCACTCTGTGACATCATAACCCCTCTATGACATCACAATCCCACTCTATGACGTCACAATCCGACTCTGTGACATTACAAAGCCCACTATGACGTCACAACCACACTCTGTGAAATCACAATGCCCTTCTATGACATCACAACCCTCCCTATATGACATCACAACCCTCCCTCTATGACGTCACGCCCCAAACCTCTAACCTCACAACCCCCTCTATGACATCACAACCCTCCCTCTATGACATCACATCCCCCTCTATGACATTGGGCGATGAAACAACCCCCCCAGCAGCTTTTTTACCTCGCCTTTGGCTTTTTCCACCTCATCCCGGACTCTCTTGACCCTTTTCTCCAGCAGGCGAGGTCAGGTGCACCCAAATCGCACTTTCTTCCTCCAGAAGTAACAAGAGTCAACACACTGGGCCACGGTTTGCCTCTGGATCTATGGGGAGAAATCCAGGGATATTAAAGACTCCCTTGTCATTACAAAGGAGGGCAATGATGTCTTCTCCCGCTGGGTTTTTACCAGGAAGAAGGGTCCTAAGGACAGGATTCCAACGGGGGATTGAAAATAGGGCTTTCTGGTGAATCAGAAAATGAATGGTTAAAGGTTGTTAGTGTGAATTTAGTACAGCCTGGGAAAGAACAAAGCTCGGAGCCCAGCATTCCAAGATAAAGAAATGGCCTTGTGTATAAGATAGCGGGAGCAGCCTGCATGCTAAGGAGGGACCCAACTGTCTGGGAAAGGTGTCCATCTGGTCGGGACTAGTTCTGCGGTTTGGTATCCGGCCAACCCAAGCTTTCTGGGCCAAAGGTGAAGGTACCCGGTGAAGAAGACTGCGAGCCTTCCTCCAGAAGACCCCGGCCCACGACCACCAGGCGGCAGTGCGCATGCGGCAAGGGGAGGAGACTTATGATAATGAGTTCTTAGAAATAATTACAATAGTAACGCCTTTAATTATAATAACCTTCCCACCTTAATGAATATGTACGCTTTTCACCATAAATAGACGCTTGTTTCACAAACCGGTGTGCAAGTTTGGAGAAGAAATCCCCCTTGCACCCGGCGCCGCAATAAACACACCTGCTTTATAACTCTCTGCGAGTTGTAAGGTTTGTTTCCGCGCGTCACTGGGTTAAAAGCCTCCCCGCTAACCAGCTCCGCCCCGCTCCAACGGCTTTACCTCCTTCTGGATGAGGCCAAAAGTCTTCTGATGGACAAAAAAAAGGCTCTTTCAAGAGCTTTGGGAGCGGGATCTCCAGAGAGAAACTCCTCCCTGGCTGCAGATGAGCTGGGACCGCCAAAACCCCCCCTTTCTCATGGAAGATGCTCCCCAGAGCACCATCAGCTCTTATCTAGCCACTTTCCTCCCAAAAACGAGCCATCTCCTTCCCTCCAACGCTACGGGGCCAAGACAAGACGGGAGAGAACCCAAACGCCCTATCAAGTAACTCTGAAAAGGGGGAATTTGCCCCTTTCCCACAAGAAAAGCCTGAAGAGAAACCTTGCTCCTGCGGCTCGGGCTTGCTTTCCATGTCACCCCAGGGCTTCCAAACCAGGGAGGCTCCTTCCTCCTCCTCTTCCAAGAGGGATCTGTCCCGCAGGGCAGGCAGCTCCGCCTGCAACTGCTCCCCGACATTGATGCGGCTGAAAGGGGGAGGAAGAGGAGGGGGAGGAAGGCACGTCGGGAATGGATACGGCGCAACAAACGCTAAAAAAGAGGGAAAACGTGGTGAGGTGGGGCAAAACCGGTCCCTATTTCCCAGCAAAACATCACTCAGTCTTCCGCCACCAACTTCCACCGCCCCTTCCCACCCCCAGCGTTACCCTTCGGCCACTGGAGGCTTTTTGAGCCCCATCGGGCAGGACAATTTGGGGGTTTCCCCAAAAAAACAATCCAACTGCTGAATGTCACTCTCCACAGCGGTAGGAAGCTGCCACAGCCACGGCCAGCGAGCGACCGCCGCCTCGGAATGTTGTGTGGAACGCGGGAGGCCGGCAACGGCCTGTGACGTCAGCAAAACCAGTGCTTTACTGGGACAGCACTGGGCCTTTGGGGGGGTTTCTGGCCCATATGGGGGACCCTCCACCCAAAAACACGCTGTGGAGAAGGGGCCGAGCGACACCCACCCCCACCCCCACCCCCAGTTCCCTCCTCCCGTTTTCCCAGGGGTCGCCCTCATTCCCACGGCTCAACGTGGATTTTTGCCTCCTCCTCCATCAAAAGAACCCCAAAATCCTGGAGGTTCTGCCCAAAAAATCTGACAAAACCACGCTGGGGATAAAAATCTTTCCGCCAAGACCCTCCTTTAGCCTTCCTTGCCCTCCTCCTCCTCCTCACACACCACTCCATCCCCCACAAAATTTCCCCCTTCTCAGGGAAATCAGGGCTCTGGAGATGGACCTTCCGGCTACCACTTCACCCCTGCGGCTGCCCCGGGCCAGAAGGCGGGCATTGAGCCAGTTGGGGCTTTTCTAGAAGCAAAAGGAGCAAAGCGAAACCCCGGGGGCCCTTTCCATCCCCCAATCCCCTAGTCCATGGGCTGCAGTCATCATGCTCTAGTGCAGTTCACTCTCTTCACAAGTTGGAAGCCCACGAGAAGCACAGTTAGGACGCCACATTTTAAGAAAGCAAACTTCCAGCTCTTCAAGGAGTTAGGAAATAGGACCCCGTGGGAAACTGCCCTTAGGGACAAGGGAGCAGAACAAAGGAAAAAGGGATTTGTAAGTCCTTCCTCTAGAAATCCATTAGACCCAGCTTCATAGAAACGACACCGGTCTGGATGCTGGTGGTTAAAGAAGATGCATCGGTGGGGGTTAAAGTAGGAGAATTAATTGGGCGATCACTTCAAATGAGGTCAAATTAAAACTGGAGGCATTTTGCTGGCTGTGAGGGCCTGGAGTGTGCAAGCCTCGGGACACAAAACTCAATGGAACTTGAGTTTGTCCTGGGCAAAAAGGGCAAACCTGAGGCTTTTGCACAAGGAGGGGCCGCTCTGAACCTCACGGCTCCGGGGAAGGTCTCCCCGACTCCAAAAAGACAGAACGTTGGGGGTTGAAAGTCAAATAAAACCACCAAGAGGCACCTGGGCAAGGGCAATCCTCCAGCTGCCCTTCCCTTCTGCCCCCGCCCCACCACCCCCTCCCCCAGGGTGCTTTTCTGAACCCAAAGGAGGCATTTGGGGAAGAAAAAGGGAGGGCTGACCTTCCGCACTCACCTCAGGGCAAGTCCCAGCACCCATCTTTGGGTGAGTTGCCTTTCGTGAAGATGAAGCTGAGGATGACCATGAGGAGCCCCAGCTTGTCCGTCTGGGTGTCCCTGGGGCCTGAGGGGGGACGGCAGAGGGGTATCACCCCCCTGAATAGGGAGGGGGAAGCTCTAACGGGGTCTGCCTGCCTCCCAAAATATGACCCCTCCCCTTCTGCCCATGCGCTCGTGCCAGCACCGCCCGCCCTGTAAAACACCGCTGCCCATTGGCCCGCTCACTGCTCTCATCCCGCCCACCGCCCCCTCTTCAAGCCGCCCATTGGGCCAGCGGCTGCACTCGCCCCGCCCCCTCTCTCCTGCGAGGGCTCCCCTCAGGTGGTGAAAAAGGCGGGAAAGGCGCCCCTGCCCCCTTTCCCCTCAGGGCCACAAAATGGCCGCGCCTGGTAAGGATTCTCTTTTTTGCTGGAATGGGTGTCCTGATGGATTTCCCAAAGGGTTGCCTTTCTGCTGGCTGTGTCTCTGTGCAGAGGGGTGCTCCTGACTGTGTGGCTTTAGCCCTGTGAGGGCTTTGGAGGAGAAGTGGCTAAAGCAGCTTTCTCTCCCTGGAGATGAGCAGCGTTTGGGTAGAAAAGCAGCGGTTGAGTCAGTAAAGCTTCTGGTTAGTGCTGCGCTCAGGCCGTGGAGCTCTGTCTCCTGGAGCTACATTTCCTTTGGAGCCATCATTTTCTCAGCTGAGCCTGTGCGAGTCTCAGAGACTGGAGCCCGTTGGGGTGGTGACGCTGGAGCTGGGGTCTATGGACCAAGTCTGATCAACCTTCTGATGATCATAGAAGTTGCCAGTTGATATAATTAAGGGACATCTCCTTGGCTGGGCAGCCCCCATGGACCAGCAAAGTTTGGATGTCTTTGACTTGGCTGATGGCAGAAAACCCCCTCCTGCCCTTGTTTGTGCCCAGAAACTGTGGCTGGAGGCAGCAGGAGATGGAAATTGTCCCTCAAAAGACCGAGATGCTTTTGGGGGGAGGTCGCCCAAAATGAGGAGACGAGGGGTTTCGTCGCCCAATGTCACAGAAGGGGATGTGATGTCATAGAGGGAGGGTTGTGATGTCATAGAGGGGGTTGTGTTGTCATAGGTTGGGGTTCTGAGGTTAGAGGTTTGGGGTGTGATGTCATAGAGGTGGGTTCTGATGTCACAGAAACGGGTTGTGATGTCATGGATGGGGTTGTGACGTCATAGAATGGGGTTGTGATGTCATAAAGGGGTTGTGACATCATCGGGGATAGTGATGTCATAGAGGTAGTGCTGTGACATCGTAGAGGGGCGTTGTGATGTCATAGAGGGGGTTATGATGTCATAGAGTGGGGTGGTGACATCATAGGAGGTTGTGACGTCATCGGGGATTGTGATGTCAAAGAGGTAGGGTTGTGACGTAATAGAAGGGCGTTGTTATTTCACAGAGTGGTTTCACAGAGTGGTGATATCATAGAGTGGGGTTGTGACATCATAGAGTGTGGTTGTGATGTCATAGAAGGGTTATGATGTCATAGAGTGGGGTTGTGATGTCATAGAGGTAGGGTTGTGATGTCATAGAAGGGCATTGTGATGTCATAGAGTGGGGTTGTGACATCATAGAATGCGGTTGTGACATCGTAGTGGGGTTTGTGATGTCACAGAGTTGTGTTGTGATGTCATAGATTGGGATTGTGATGTCATAGAGGGGCGTTGTGACGTCATAGAGTGGGGTTGTGACGTCATAGAGTGCGGTTGTGACATCATGGGTTTGTGATGTCACAGAGTTGTGTTGTGACATCATAGAGTGGTATTGTGATGTCATAGAGGGGCGTTGTGATGTCATAGAGGGGCGTTGTGATGTCATAGAGGTAGGGTTGTGACGTCGTAGAGGAGCGTTGTGATTTCACAGCTTTGGGTCGTGATGTCATAGAGTGGGATTGTGATATCATAGAGGGGGTTATGATGTCAGCAGGGATTCTGATGTCATAGATGGGGTTATGATGTCATAGACTGGGGTTATAATGTCATAGAGTGGGGTTGTGACGTCTTAGAGGGGGTTGTGACGTCATCTGGGATTGTGATGTCATAGAGGTAGGGTTGTGTCATCATAGAAGGGCGTTGTGATGTCATAGAGGGAGGGTTGTGATGTCATACAGACGGTTTGTGACGGCATAGAGGGGCGCTGTGATGTCATATAGTGGGGTTTTGATGTCATAGAGAGGGTTATGATGTCATAGAGTGGGGTTGTGACATCATAGAGTGTGGTTGAGATGTCATGGAGGGGGTTGTGATGTCACAGAGTGGTTTGTGACATCATAGAGTGGGGTTGTGACATCATAGAGTGGGGTTGTGACGTCATAGAGGGAGGGTATTGATGTCATACAGGGGGTTTGTGATATCACAGAGGGGTTTGTGACGTCATAGAGTGTGGTTGTGACGTCATAGGAAGTTGTGATGACGTCGGGGATTGTGATGTCATAGACTGGGGTTGCTATGTCATACGTTTCTATGACGCTGGGTCTAATGGATTTCTACAGGAAGGACTTAAAAATCCCTTTTTCCTTTGTTCTGCTCCCTTGTCCCTAAGGGCAGTTTCCCCCGGGGTCCTATTTCCTAACTCCTTGAAGAGCTGGAAGTTTGCTTTCTTAAAATGTGGCGTCCTAACTGTGCTTCTCGTGGGCTTCCAACTTGTGAAGAGAGTGAACTGCACTAGAGCATGATGACTGCAGCCCATGGACTAGGGGATTGGGGGATGGAAAGGGCCCCCGGGGTTTCGCTTTGCTCCTTTTGCTTCTAGAAAAGCCCCAACTGGCTCAATCCCCGCCTTCTGCCCCGGGGCAGCCGCAGGGGTGAAGTGGTAGCCGGAGGGTCCATCTCCAGAGCCCTGATTTCCCTGAGAAGGGGGAAATTTTGTGGGGGATGGAGTGGTGTGTGAGGAGGAGGAGGGCAAGGAAGGCTAAAGGAGGTTCTTGACGGAAAGATTTTTATCCCCAGCGTGGTTTTGTCAGATTTTTTGGGCAGAACCTCCAGGATTTTGGGGTTCTTTTGATGGAGGATGAGGCAAAAATCCACGTTGAGCCGTGGGAATGAGGGCGACCCCTGGGAAAAGGGGAGGAGGGAAGTGGGGGTGGGGGTGGGTGTCGCTCGGCCCCTTCTCCACAGCGTGTTTTTGGGTGGAGGGTCCCCCATATGGACCGGAAACCCCCCAAACGCCCAGTGCTGTCCCAGTAAAGCACTGGTTTTGCTGACGTCACTGGCCGTTGCCGGCCTCCTGCGTTCCACACAACATTCCGAGGCGGCGGTCGCTCGCTGGCCGTGGCTGTGGCAGTTTCCTACCGCTGTGGAGAGTGCCATTCAGCAGTTGGATTGTTTTTTTGGGGAAACCGCCAAATTGTCCTGCCCGATGGGGCCCAAAAAGCCTCCAGTGGCCGAAGGGTAACGCTGGGGGTGGGAAGGGGCGGTGGAAGTTGGTGGCGGAAGACTGAGTGATGTTTTGGTGGGCAATAGGGACCGGTTTTGCCCCACCTCACCACGTTTTCCCTCTTCTGAAGCGTTTGTTGCGCCGTATCCATTCCCGACGTGCCTTCCTCCCCCTCCTCTTCCTCCCCCTTTCAGCCGCATCAATGTCGGGGAGCAGTTGCAGGCGGAGCTGCCTGCCCTGCGGGACAGATCCCTCTTGGAAGAGGAGGATGAAGGAGCCTCCCTGGTTTGGAAGCCCTGGGGTGACGTGGAAAGCAACCCCGAGCCGCAGGAGAAAGGTTTCTCTTCAGGCTTTTCTTATGGGAAAGGGGCAAATTCCACCTTTTCAGAGTTACTTGATAGGGCGTTTGGGTTCTCTCCCGTCTTGTCTTGGCCGCGTAGCGTTGGAGGGAAGGAGATGGCTCGTTTTTGGGAGGAAAGTGGCTAGATAAGAGCCGATGGTGCTCTCGGGAGCATCTTCCACGAGAAAGGGGGGGTTTTGGCGGTCCCAGCTCATCTGCAGCCAGGGAGGAGTTTCTCTCTGGAGATCCCGCTCCCAAAGCTCTTGAAAGAGCCTTTTTTTTGTCCATCAGAAGACTTTTTGCCTCATCCAGAAGGAGGTAAAGCCGTTGGAGCGGGGTGGAGCTGGTTAGCGGGGAGGCTTTTAACCCAGAAAGCCCTATTTTCAATCCCCCGTTGGAATCCTGTCCTTAGGACCCTTCTCCCTGCTCAAAACCCAGCGGGAGAAGACATCATTGCCCTCCTTTGTAATGACAAGGGAGTCTTTAATATCCCTGGATTTCTGCCCATAGATCCAGAGGCAAACCGTGGCCCAGTGTGTTGACTCTTGTTACTTCTGGAGGAAGACAGTGCGATTTGGGTGCACCTGACCTCGCCTGCTGGAGAAAAGGGTCAAGAGAGTCCGGGATGAGGTGGAAAAAGCCAAAGGCGAGGTAAAAAACTGCTGGGGGGGTTTGTTTCCTGGACGAATCCATCTGCTCAAACGTTCCTTGCCAGGAAAGAGGGATTTGCTTCACGGAAAGAGATATTATTTTAATTTTTGGTGGGCGGGGGAAGGGGGTGGCTGTGTGGCTTCAGTGCGTGGGAATTGCACCTTTTCAGCCCCTTTGATAGATTTTGTGGAGGAAAGTGCTTTTCCGCTTGGGACAGTGGAAATAATAGAGTTTTTCTTGCACCCCGTTGTGGCTTTGCACCCTGTTTTCCCATTGGTTTTTTTGGCTGTTTAGACTTTACCTGGGCTGATAAACTGCGTGAAATCCGTGGCCAAAAAATCTTATTTTTCTGCCTTTTTGAGAGATTTCAAGTTATTTTGTCCCTGGTTTGCAGGCCGTCTGCCCCCAGAAGAAGAGGCCACGTGCGACCCCCAAAGACAAGCCCCCGCCGGGGCGTCACCACCCGCAGCCCCACAGCGCCTGCGTCTCCTCCGGGGATGCCGGGACCTCCCTGTGCTGGGACTTGCCCTGAGGTGAGTGCGGAAGGTCAGCCCTCCCTTTTTCTTCCCCAAATGCCTCCTTTGGGTTCAGAAAAGCACCCTGGGGAGGGGGGGTGGGGGGCAGGGCGGGGGCAGAAGGGAAGGGCAGCTGGAGGATTGCCCTTGCCCAGGTGCCTCTTGGTGGTTTTATTTGACTTTCAACCCCCAACATTCTTTTTGGAGTCGGGGAGACCTTCCCTGGAGCCGTGAGGTTCAGAGCGGCCCCTCCTTGTGCAAAAGCCTCAGGTTTCCCCTTTTTGCCCAGGACAAACTCAAGTTCCATTGAGTTTTGTGTCCCGAGGCTTGCCCACTCCAGTCCCTCACAGCCAGCAAAATGCCTCCAGTTTTAATTTGACCTCATTTGAAGTGATCGCCCAATTAATTCTCCTAATTTAACCCCCCCAAAATCCATCCTCTTTAACCACCAGCATCCAGACCGGTGTCGTTTCTATGAAGCTGGGTCTAATGGATTTCTAGAGGAAGGACTTACAAATCCCTTTTTCCTTTGTTCTGCTCCCTTGTCCCTAAGGGCAGTTTCCCACGGGGTCCTATTTCCTAACTCCTTGAAGAGCTGGAAGTTTGCTTTCTTCAAATGTGGCGTCCTAACTGTGCTTCTCGTGGGCTTCCAACTTGTGAAGAGAGTGAAGTGCACTAGAGCATGATGACTGCAGCCCATGGACTAGGGGCTTGGGGGATGGAAAGGGCCCCCGGGGTTTCGCTTTGCTCCTTTTGCTTCTAGAAAAGCCCCAACTGGCTCAATCCCCGCCTTCTGCCCCGGGGCAGCCGCAGGGGTGAAGTGGTAGCCGGAGGGTCCATCTCCAGAGCCCTGATTTCCCTGAGAAGGGGGAAATTTTGTGGGGGATGGAGTGGTGTGTGAGGAGGAGGAGGGCAAGGAAGGCTAAAGGAGGTTCTTGACGGAAAGATTTTTATCCCCAGCGTGGTTTTGTCAGATTTTTTGGGCAGAACCTCCAGGATTTTGGGGTTCTTTTGATGGAGGATGAGGCAAAAATCCACGTTGAGCCGTGGGAATGAGGGCGACCCCTGGGAAAACGGGAGGAGGGAAGTGGGGGTGGGGGTGGGTGTCGCTCGGCCCCTTCTCCACAGCGTGTTTTTGGGTGGAGGGTCCCCCATATGGACCGGAAACCCCCCAAACGCCCAGTGCTGTCCCAGTAAAGCACTGGTTTTGCTGACGTCACTGGCCGTTGCCGGCCTCCTGCGTTCCACACAACATTCCGAGGCGGCGGTCGCTCGCTGGCCGTGGCTGTGGCAGTTTCCTACCGCTGTGGAGAGTGACATTCAGCAGTTGGATTGTTTTTTTGGGGAAACCGCCAAATTGTCCTGCCCGATGGGGCCCAAAAAGCCTCCAGTGGCCGAAGGGTAAAGCTGGGGGTGGGAAGGGGCGGTGGAAGTTGGTGGCGGAAGACTGAGTGATGTTTTGCTGGGAAATAGGGACCGGTTTTGCCCCACCTCACCACGTTTTCCCTCTTTTTTAGCGTTTGTTGCGCCGTATCCATTCCCGACGTGCCTTCCTCCCCTTCCTCTTCCTCCCCCTTTCAGCCGCATCAATGTCGGGGAGCAGTTGCAGGCGGAGCTGCCTGCCCTGCGGGACAGATCCCTCTTGGAAGAGGAGGACGAAGGAGCCTCCCTGGTTTGGAAGCCCTGGGGTGACGTGGAAAGCAAGCCCGAGCCGCAGGAGAAAGGTTTCTCTTCAGGCTTTTCTTATGGGAAAGGGGCAAATTCCCCCTTTTCAGAGTTACTTGATAGGGCGTTTGGGTTCTCTCCCGTCTTGTCTTGGCCCCGTAGCGTTGGAGGGAAGGAGATGGCTCGTTTTTGGGAGGAAAGTGTCTAGATAAGAGCCGATGGTGCTCTCGGGAGCATCTTCCACGAGAAAGGGGGGGTTTTGGCGGTCCCAGCTCATCTGCAGCCAGGGAGGAGTTTCTCTCTGGAGATCCCGCTCCCAAAGCTCTTGAAAGAGCCTTTTTTTTGTCCATCAGAAGACTTTTGGCCTCATCCAGAAGGAGGTAAAGCCGTTGGAGCGGGGTGGAGCTGGTTAGCGGGGAGGCTTTTAACCCAGAAAGCCCTATTTTCAATCCCCCGTTGGAATCCTGTCCTTAGGACCCTTCTCCCTGCTAAAAACCCAGCGGGAGAAGACATCATTGCCCTCCTTTGTAATGACAAGGGAGTCTTTAATATCCCTGGATTTCTGCCCATAGATCCAGAGGCAAACCGTGGCCCAGTGTGTTGACTCTTGTTACTTCTGGAGGAAGACAGTGCGATTTGGGTGCACCTGACCTCGCCTGCTGGAGAAAAGGGTCAAGAGAGTCCGGGATGAGGTGGAAAAAGCCAAAGGCGAGGTAAAAAACTGCTGGGGGGGTTTGTTTCCTGGACGAATCCATCTGCTCAAACGTTCCTTGCCAGGAAAGAGGGATTTGCTTCACGGAAAGAGATATTATTTTAATTTTTGGTGGGCGGGGGAAGGGGGTGGCTGTGTGGCTTCAGTGCGTGGGAATTGCACCTTTTCAGCCCCTTTGATAGATTTTGTGGAGGAAAGTGCTTTTCCGCTTGGGACAGTGGAAATAATACAGTTTTTCTTGCACCCCGTTGTGGCTTTGCACCCTGTTTTCCCATTGGTTTTTTTGGCTGTTTAGACTTTACCTGGGCTGATAAACCGCGTGAAATCCGTGGCCAAAAAATCTTATTTTTCTGCCTTTTTGAGAGATTTCAAGTTATTTTGTCCCTGGTTTGCAGGCCGTCTGCCCCCAGAAGAAGAGGCCACGTGCGACCCCCAAAGACAAGCCCCCGCCGGGGCGTCACCACCCGCAGCCCCACAGCGCCTGCGTCTCCTCCGGGGATGCCGGGACCTCCCTGTGCTGGGACTTGCCCTGAGGTGAGTGCGGAAGGTCAGCCCTCCCTTTTTCTTCCCCAAATGCCTCCTTTGGGTTCAGAAAAGCACCCTGGGGAGGGGGGGTGGGGGGCAGGGCGGGGGCAGAAGGGAAGGGCAGCTGGAGGATTGCCCTTGCCCAGGTGCCTCTTGGTGGTTTTATTTGACTTTCAACCCCCAACGTTCTGTCTTTTTGGAGTCGGGGAGACCTTCCCTGGAGCCGTGAGGTTCAGAGCGGCCCCTCCTTGTGCAAAAGCCTCAGGTTTCCCCTTTTTGCCCAGGACAAACTCAAGTTCCATTGAGTTTTGTGTCCCGAGGCTTGCCCACTCCAGTCCCTCACAGCCAGCAAAATGCCTCCAGTTTTAATTTGACCTCATTTGAAGTGATCGCCCAATTAATTCTCCTAATTTAACCCCCCCAAAATCCATCCTCTTTAACCACCAGCATCCAGACCGGTGTCGTTTCTATGAAGCTGGGTCTAATGGATTTCTAGAGGAAGGACTTACAAATCCCTTTTTCCTTTGTTCTGCTCCCTTGTCCCTAAGGGCAGTTTCCCACGGGGTCCTATTTCCTAACTCCTTGAAGAGCTGGAAGTTTGCTTTCTTAAAATGTGGCGTCCTAACTGTGCTTCTCGTGGGCTTCCAACTTGTGAAGAGAGTGAAGTGCACTAGAGCATGATGACTGCAGCCCATGGACTAGGGGCTTGGGGGATGGAAAGGGCCCCCGGGGTTTCGCTTTGCTCCTTTTGCTTCTAGAAAAGCCCCAACTGGCTCAATCCCCGCCTTCTGCCCCGGGGCAGCCGCAGGGGTGAAGTGGTAGCCGGAGGGTCCATCTCCAGAGCCCTGATTTCCCTGAGAAGGGGGAAATTTTGTGGGGGATGGAGTGGTGTGTGAGGAGGAGGAGGGCAAGGAAGGCTAAAGGAGGTTCTTGACGGAAAGATTTTTATCCCCAGCGTGGTTTTGTCAGATTTTTTGGGCAGAACCTCCAGGATTTTGGGGTTCTTTTGATGGAGGATGAGGCAAAAATCCACGTTGAGCCGTGGGAATGAGGGCGACCCCTGGGAAAACGGGAGGAGGGAAGTGGGGGTGGGGGTGGGTGTCGCTCGGCCCCTTCTCCACAGCGTGTTTTTGGGTGGAGGGTCCCCCATATGGACCGGAAACCCCCCAAACGCCCAGTGCTGTCCCAGTAAAGCACTGGTTTTGCTGACGTCACTGGCCGTTGCCGGCCTCCTGCGTTCCACACAACATTCCGAGGCGGCGGTCGCTCGCTGGCCGTGGCTGTGGCAGTTTCCTACCGCTGTGGAGAGTGCCATTCAGCAGTTGGATTGTTTTTTTGGGGAAACCGCCAAATTGTCCTGCCCGATGGGGCCCAAAAAGCCTCCAGTGGCCGAAGGGTAACGCTGGGGGTGGGAAGGGGCGGTGGAAGTTGGTGGCGGAAGACTGAGTGATGTTTTGGTGGGAAATAGGGACCGGTTTTGCCCCACCTCACCACGTTTTCCCTCTTTTTTAGCGTTTGTTGCGCCGTATCCATTCCCGACGTGCCTTCCTCCCCCTCCTCTTCCTCCCCCTTTCAGCCGCATCAATGTCGGGGAGCAGTTGCAGGCGGAGCTGCCTGCCCTGCGGGACAGATCCCTCTTGGAAGAGGAGGACGAAGGAGCCTCCCTGGTTTGGAAGCCCTGGGGTGACGTGGAAAGCAAGCCCGAGCCGCAGGAGAAAGGTTTCTCTTCAGGCTTTTCTTATGGGAAAGGGGCAAATTCCCCCTTTTCAGAGTTACTTGATAGGGCGTTTGGGTTCTCTCCCGTCTTGTCTTGGCCCCGTAGCGTTGGAGGGAAGGAGATGGCTCGTTTTTGGGAGGAAAGTGTCTAGATAAGAGCCGATGGTGCTCTCGGGAGCATCTTCCATGAGAAAGGGGGGGTTTTGGCGGTCCCAGCTCATCTGCAGCCAGGGAGGAGTTTCTCTCTGGAGATCCCGCTCCCAAAGCTCTTGAAAGAGCCTTTTTTTTGTCCATCAGAAGACTTTTTGCCTCATCCAGAAGGAGGTAAAGCCGTTGGAGCGGGGTGGAGCTGGTTAGCGGGGAGGCTTTTAACCCAGAAAGCCCTATTTTCAATCCCCCGTTGGAATCCTGTCCTTAGGACCCTTCTCCCTGCTAAAAACCCAGCGGGAGAAGACATCATTGCCCTCCTTTGTAATGACAAGGGAGTCTTTAATATCCCTGGATTTCTGCCCATAGATCCAGAGGCAAACCGTGGCCCAGTGTGTTGACTCTTGTTACTTCTGGAGGAAGACAGTGCGATTTGGGTGCACCTGACCTCGCCTGCTGGAGAAAAGGGTCAAGAGAGTCCGGGATGAGGTGGAAAAAGCCAAAGGCGGGGTAAAAAAGCTGCTGGGGGGGTTTGTTTCCTGGACGAATCCATCTGCTCAAACGTTCCTTGCCAGGAAAGAGGGATTTGCTTCACGGAAAGAGATATTATTTTAATTTTTGGTGGGCGGGGGAAGGGGGTGGCTGTGTGGCTTCAGTGCGTGGGAATTGCACCTTTTCAGCCCCTTTGATAGATTTTGTGGAGGAAAGTGCTTTTCCGCTTGGGACAGTGGAAATAATACAGTTTTTCTTGCACCCCGTTGTGGCTTTGCACCCTGTTTTCCCATTGGTTTTTTTGGCTGTTTAGACTTTACCTGGGCTGATAAACCGCGTGAAATCCGTGGCCAAAAAATCTTATTTTTCTGCCTTTTTGAGAGATTTCAAGTTATTTTGTCCCTGGTTTGCAGGCCGTCTGCCCCCAGAAGAAGAGGCCACGTGCGACCCCCAAAGACAAGCCCCCGCCGGGGCGTCACCACCCGCAGCCCCACAGCGCCTGCGTCTCCTCCGGGGATGCCGGGACCTCCCTGTGCTGGGACTTGCCCTGAGGTGAGTGCGGAAGGTCAGCCCTCCCTTTTTCTTCCCCAAATGCCTCCTTTGGGTTCAGAAAAGCACCCTGGGGAGGGGGGGTGGTGGGCGGGGCGGGGGCAGAAGGGAAGGGCAGCTGGAGGATTGCCCTTGCCCAGGTGCCTCTTGGTGGTTTTATTTGACTTTCAACCCCCAACATTCTTTTTGGAGTCGGGGAGACCTTCCCTGGAGCCGTGAGGTTCAGAGCGGCCCCTCCTTGTGCAAAAGCCTCAGGTTTGCCCTTTTTGCCCAGGACAAACTCAAGTTCCATTGAGTTTTGTGGCCCGAGGCTTGCCCACTCCAGTCCCTCACAGCCAGCAAAATGCCTCCAGTTTTAATTTGACCTCATTTGAAGTGATCGCCCAATTAATTCTCCTAATTTAACCCCCCCAAAATCCATCCTCTTTAACCACCAGCATCCAGACCGGTGTCGTTTCTATGAAGCTGGGTCTAATGGATTTCTAGAGGAAGGACTTACAAATCCCTTTTTCCTTTGTTCTGCTCCCTTGTCCCTAAGGGCAGTTTCCCACGGGGTCCTATTTCCTAACTCCTTGAAGAGCTGGAAGTTTGCTTTCTTAAAATGTGGCGTCCTAACTGTGCTTCTCGTGGGCTTCCAACTTGTGAAGAGAGTGAAGTGCACTAGAGCATGATGACTGCAGCCCATGGACTAGGGGCTTGGGGGATGGAAAGGGCCCCCGGGGTTTCGCTTTGCTCCTTTTGCTTCTAGAAAAGCCCCAACTGGCTCAATCCCCGCCTTCTGCCCCGGGGCAGCCGCAGGGGTGAAGTGGTAGCCGGAGGGTCCATCTCCAGAGCCCTGATTTCCCTGAGAAGGGGGAAATTTTGTGGGGGATGGAGTGGTGTGTGAGGAGGAGGAGGGCAAGGAAGGCTAAAGGAGGTTCTTGACGGAAAGATTTTTATCCCCAGCGTGGTTTTGTCAGATTTTTTGGGCAGAACCTCCAGGATTTTGGGGTTCTTTTGATGGAGGATGAGGCAAAAATCCACGTTGAGCCGTGGGAATGAGGGCGACCCCTGGGAAAACGGGAGGAGGGAAGTGGGGGTGGGGGTGGGTGTCGCTCGGCCCCTTCTCCACAGCGTGTTTTTGGGTGGAGGGTCCCCCATATGGACCGGAAACCCCCCAAACGCCCAGTGCTGTCCCAGTAAAGCACTGGTTTTGCTGACGTCACAGGCCGTTGCCAGCCTCCTGCGTTCCACACAACATTCCGAGGCGGCGGTCGCTCGCTGGCCGTGGCTGTGGCAGTTTCCTACCGCTGTGGAGAGTGACATTCAGCAGTTGGATTGTTTTTTTGGGGAAACCCCCAAATTGTCCTGCCCGATGGGGCCCAAAAAGCCTCCAGTGGCCGAAGGGTAACGCTGGGGGTGGGAAGGGGCGGTGGAAGTTGGTGGCGGAAGACTGAGTGATGTTTTGCTGGGAAATAGGGACCGGTTTTGCCCCACCTCACCACGTTTTCCCTCTTTTTTAGCGTTTGTTGCGCCGTATCCATTCCCGACGTGCCTTCCTCCCCCTCCTCTTCCTCCCCCTTTCAGCCGCATCAATGTTGGGGAGCAGTTGCAGGCGGAGCTGCCTGCCCTGCGGGACAGATCCCTCTTGGAAGAGGAGGAGGAAGGAGCCTCCCTGGTTTGGAAGCCCTGGGGTGACGTGGAAAGCAACCCCGAGCCGCAGGAGAAAGGTTTCTCTTCAGGCTTTTCTTGTGGGAAAGGGGCAAATTCCCCCTTTTCAGAGTTACTTGATAGGGCGTTTGGGTTCTCTCCCGTCTTGTCTTGGCCGCGTAGCGTTGGAGGGAAGGAGATGGCTCGTTTTTGGGAGGAAAGTGGCTAGATAAGAGCCGATGGTGCTCTCGGGAGCATCTTCCACGAGAAAGGGGGGGTTTTGGCGGTCCCAGCTCATCTGCAGCCAGGGAGGAGTTTCTCTCTGGAGATCCCGCTCCCAAAGCTCTTGAAAGAGCCTTTTTTTTGTCCATCAGAAGACTTTTGGCCTCATCCAGAAGGAGGTAAAGCCGTTGGAGCGGGGTGGAGCTGGTTAGCGGGGAGGCTTTTAACCCAGAAAGCCCTATTTTCAATCCCCCGTTGGAATCCTGTCCTTAGGACCCTTCTCCCTGCTCAAAACCCAGCGGGAGAAGACATCATTGCCCTCCTTTGTAATGACAAGGGAGTCTTTAATATCCCTGGATTTCTGCCCATAGATCCAGAGGCAAACCGTGGCCCAGTGTGTTGACTCTTGTTACTTCTGGAGGAAGACAGTGCGATTTGGGTGCACCTGACCTCGCCTGCTGGAGAAAAGGGTCAAGAGAGTCCGGGATGAGGTGGAAAAAGCCAAAGGCGAGGTAAAAAAGCTGCTGGGGGGGTTTGTTTCCTGGACGAATCCATCTGCTCAAACGTTCCTTGCCAGGAAAGAGGGATTTGCTTCACGGAAATAGCTATTATTTTAATTTTTGGTGGGCGGGGGAAGGGGGTGGCTGTGTGGCTTCAGTGCGTGGGAATTGCACCTTTTCAGCCCCTTTGATAGATTTTGTGGAGGAAAGTGCTTTTCCGCTTGGGACAGTGGAAATAATACAGTTTTTCTTGCACCCCATTGTGGCTTTGCACCCTGTTTTCCCATTGGTTTTTTTGGCTGTTTAGACTTTACCTGGGCTGATAAACTGCGTGAAATCCGTGGCCAAAAAATCTTATTTTTCTGCCTTTTTGAGAGATTTCAAGTTATTTTGTCCCTGGTTTGCAGGCCGTCTGCCCCCAGAAGAAGAGGCCACGTGCGACCCCCAAAGACAAGCCCCCGCCGGGGCGTCACCACCCGCAGCCCCACAGCGCCTGCGTCTCCTCCGGGGATGCCGGGACCTCCCTGTGCTGGGACTTGCCCTGAGGTGAGTGCGGAAGGTCAGCCCTCCCTTTTTCTTCCCCAAATGCCTCCTTTGGGTTCAGAAAAGCACCCTGGGGAGGGGGGGTGGGGGGCGGGGCGGGGGCAGAAGGGAAGGGCAGCTGGAGGATTGCCCTTGCCCAGGTGCCTCTTGGTGGTTTTATTTGACTTTCAACCCCCAACATTCTTTTTGGAGTCGGGGAGACCTTCCCCGGAGCCGTGAGGTTCAGAGCGGCCCCTCCTTGTGCAAAAGCCTCAGGTTTCCCCTTTTTGCCCAGGACAAACTCAAGTTCCGTTGAGTTTTGTGTCCCGAGGCTTGCACACTCCAGTCCCTCACAGCCAGCAAAATGCCTCCAGTTTTAATTTGACCTCATTTGAAGTGATCGCCCAATTAATTCTCCTAATTTAACCCCCCCAAAATCCATCCTCTTTAACCACCAGCATCCAGACCGGTGTCGTTTCTATGAAGCTGGGTCTAATGGATTTCTAGAGGAAGGACTTACAAATCCCTTTTTCCTTTGTTCTGCTCCCTTGTCCCTAAGGGCAGTTTCCCACGGGGTCCTATTTCCTAACTCCTTGAAGAGCTGGAAGTTTGCTTTCTTAAAATGTGGCGTCCTAACTGTGCTTCTCGTGGGCTTCCAACTTGTGAAGAGAGTGAACTGCACTAGAGCATGATGACTGCAGCCCATGGACTAGGGGCTTGGGGGATGGAAAGGGCCCCCGGGGTTTCGCTTTGCTCCTTTTGCTTCTAGAAAAGCCCCAACTGGCTCAATCCCCGCCTTCTGCCCCGGGGCAGCCGCAGGGGTGAAGTGGTAGCCGGAGGGTCCATCTCCAGAGCCCTGATTTCCCTGAGAAGGGGGAAATTTTGTGGGGGATGGAGTGGTGTGTGAGGAGGAGGAGGGCAAGGAAGGCTAAAGGAGGGTCTTGACGGAAAGATTTTTATCCCCAGCGTGGTTTTGTCAGATTTTTTGGGCAGAACATCCAGGACTTTGGGGTTCTTTTGATGGAGGATGAGGCAAAAATCCACGTTGAGCCGTGGGAATGAGGGCGACCCCTGGGAAAACGGGAGGAGGGAACTGGGGGTGGGGGTGGGTGTCGCTCGGCCCCTTCTCCACAGCGTGTTTTTGGGTGGAGGGTCCCCCATATGGGCCAGAAACCCCCCCAAAGGCCCAGTGCTGTCCCAGTAAAGCACTGGTTTTGCTGACATCACAGGCCGTTGCCAGCCTCCTGCGTTCCACACAACATTCCGAGGCGGCGGTGGCTCGCTGGCCGTGGCTGTGGCAGTTTCCTACCGCTGTGGAGAGTGACATTCAGCAGTTGGATTGTTTTTTTGGGGAAACCGCCAAATTGTCCTGCCCGATGGGGCCCAAAAAGCCTCCAGTGGCCGAAGGGTAACGCTGGGGGTGGGAAGGGGCGGTGGAAGTTGGTGGCGGAAGACTGAGTGATGTTTTGGTGGGAAATAGGGACCGGTTTTGCCCCACCTCACCACGTTTTCCCTCTTTTGAAGCGTTTGTTGCGCCGTATCCATTCCCGACGTGCCTTCCTCCCCCTCCTCTTCCTCCCCCTTTCAGCCGCATCAATGTTGGGGAGCAGTTGCAGGCGGAGCTGCCTGCCCTGCGGGACAGATCCCTCTTGGAAGAGGAGGAGGAAGGAGCCTCCCTGGTTTGGAAGCCCTGGGGTGACGTGGAAAGCAACCCCGAGCCGCAGGAGAAAGGTTTCTCTTCAGGCTTTTCTTGTGGGAAAGGGGCAAATTCCCCCTTTTCAGAGTTACTTGATAGGGCGTTTGGGTTCTCTCCCGTCTTGTCTTGGCCGCGTAGCGTTGGAGGGAAGGAGATGGCTCGTTTTTGGGAGGAAAGTGGCTAGATAAGAGCCGATGGTGCTCTCGGGAGCATCTTCCACGAGAAAGGGGGGGTTTTGGCGGTCCCAGCTCATCTGCAGCCAGGGAGGAGTTTCTCTCTGGAGATCCCGCTCCCAAAGCTCTTGAAAGAGCCTTTTTTTTGTCCATCAGAAGACTTTTGGCCTCATCCAGAAGGAGGTAAAGCCGTTGGAGCGGGGTGGAGCTGGTTAGCGGGGAGGCTTTTAACCCAGAAAGCCCTATTTTCAATCCCCCGTTGGAATCCTGTCCTTAGGACCCTTCTCCCTGCTAAAAACCCAGCGGGAGAAGACATCATTGCCCTCCTTTGTAATGACAAGGGAGTCTTTAATATCCCTGGATTTCTGCCCATAGATCCAGAGGCAAACCGTGGCCCAGTGTGTTGACTCTTGTTACTTCTGGAGGAAGACAGTGCGATTTGGGTGCACCTGACCTCGCCTGCTGGAGAAAAGGGTCAAGAGAGTCCGGGATGAGGTGGAAAAAGCCAAAGGCGAGGTAAAAAAGCTGCTGGGGGGGTTTGTTTCCTGGACGAATCCATCTGCTCAAACGTTCCTTGCCAGGAAAGAGGGATTTGCTTCACGGAAATAGCTATTATTTTAATTTTTGGTGGGCGGGGGAAGGGGGTGGCTGTGTGGCTTCAGTGCGTGGGAATTGCACCTTTTCAGCCCCTTTGATAGATTTTGTGGAGGAAAGTGCTTTTCCGCTTGGGACAGTGGAAATAATACAGTTTTTCTTGCACCCCATTGTGGCTTTGCACCCTGTTTTCCCATTGTTTTTTTTGGCTGTTTAGACTTTACCTGGGCTGATAAACTGCGTGAAATCCGTGGCCAAAAAATCTTATTTTTCTGCCTTTTTGAGAGATTTCAAGGTATTTTGTCCCTGGTTTGCAGGCCGTCTGCCCCCAGAAGAAGAGGCCACGTGCGACCCCCAAAGACAAGCCCCCGCCGGGGCGTCACCACCCGCAGCCCCACAGCGCCTGCGTCTCCTCCGGGGATGCCGGGACCTCCCTGTGCTGGGACTTGCCCTGAGGTGAGTGCGGAAGGTCAGCCCTCCCTTTTTCTTCCCCAAATGCCTCCTTTGGGTTCAGAAAAGCACCCTGGGGAGGGGGGGTGGGGGGCGGGGCGGGGGCAGAAGGGAAGGGCAGCTGGAGGATTGCCCTTGCCCAGGTGCCTCTTGGTGGTTTTATTTGACTTTCAACCCCCAACATTCTTTTTGGAGTCGGGGAGACCTTCCCTGGAGCCGTGAGGTTCAGAGCGGCCCCTCCTTGTGCAAAAGCCTCAGGTTTCCCCTTTTTGCCCAGGACAAACTCAAGTTCCATTGAGTTTTGTGTCCCGAGGCTTGCACACTCCAGTCCCTCACAGCCAGCAAAATGCCTCCAGTTTTAATTTGACCTCATTTGAAGTGATCGCCCAATTAATTCTCCTACTTTAACCCCCACCGATGCATCTTCTTTAACCACCAGCATCCAGACCGGTGTCGTTTCTATGAAGCTGGGTCTAATGGATTTCTAGAGGAAGGACTTACAAATCCCTTTTTCCTTTGTTCTGCTGCCTTGTCCCTAAGGGCAGTTTCCCACGGGGTCCTATTTCCTAACTCCTTGAAGAGCTGGAAGTTTGCTTTCTTAAAATGTGGCGTCCTAACTGTGCTTCTCGTGGGCTTCCAACTTGTGAAGAGAGTGAACTGCACTAGAGCATGATGACTGCAGCCCATGGACTAGGGGATTGGGGGATGGAAAGGGCCCCGGGGTTTCGCTTTGCTCCTTTTGCTTCTAGAAAAGCCCCAACTGGCTCAATCCCCGCCTTCTGCCCCGGGGCAGCCGCAGGGGTGAAGTGGTAGCCGGAGGGTCCATCTCCAGAGCCCTGATTTCCCTGAGAAGGGGGAAATTTTGTGGGGGATGGAGTGGTGTGTGAGGAGGAGGAGGGCAAGGAAGGCTAAAGGAGGTTCTTGACGGAAAGATTTTTATCCCCAGCGTGGTTTTGTCAGATTTTTTGGGCAGAACATCCAGGATTTTGGGGTTCTTTTGATGGAGGATGAGGTAAAAATTCCACGTTGAGCCGTGGGAATGAGGGCGACCCCTGGGAAAACGGGAGGAGGGAACTGGGGGTGGGGGTGGGTGTCGCTCGGCCCCTTCTCCACAGCGTGTTTTTGGGTGGAGGGTCCCCCATATGGGCCAGAAACCCCCCCAAAGGCCCAGTGCTGTCCCAGTAAAGCACTGGTTTTGCTGACGTCACAGGCCGTTGCCGGCCTCCCGCGTTCCACACAACATTCCGAGGCGGCGGTCGCTCGCTGGCCGTGGCTGTGGCAGCTTCCTATGGCTGTGGAGAGTGACATTCAGCAGTTGGATTGTTTTTTTGGGGAAACCCCCAAATTGTCCTGCCCGATGGGGCCCAAAAAGCCTCCAGTGGCCGAAGGGTAACGCTGGGGGTGGGAAGGGGCGGTGGAAGTTGGTGGCGGAAGACTGAGTGATGTTTTGCTGGGCAATAGGGACCGGTTTTGCCCCAACTCACCACGTTTTCCCTCTTTTTTAGCGTTTGTTGCGCCGTATCCATTCCCGACGTGCCTTCCTCCCCCTCCTCTTCCTCCCCCTTTCAGCCGCATCAATGTCGGGGAGCAGTTGCAGGCGGAGCTGCCTGCCCTGCGGGACAGATCCCTCTTGGAAGAGGAGGAGGAAGGAGCCTCCCTGGTTTGGAAGCCCTGGGGTGACGTGGAAAGCAAGCCCGAGCCGCAGGAGAAAGGTTTCTCTTCAGGCTTTTCTTGTGGGAAATTCCCCCTTTTCAGAGTTACTTGATCGGGCGTTTGGGTTCTCTCCCGTCTTGTCTTGGCCCCGTAGCGTTGGAGGGAAGGAGATGGCTCGTTTTTGGGAGGAAAGTGGCTAGATAAGAGCCGATGGTGCTCTCGGGAGCATCTTCCATGAGAAAAGGGGGGGTTTTGGCGGTCCCAGCTCATCTGCAGCCAGGGAGGAGTTTCTCTCTGGAGATCCCGCTCCCAAAGCTCTTGAAAGAGCCTTATTTTTGTCCATCAGAAGACTTTTGGCCTCATCCAGAAGGAGGTAAAGCCGTTGGAGCGGGGCGGAGCTGGTTAGCGGGGAGGCTTTTAACCCAGAAAGCCCTATTTTCAATCCCCCGTTGGAATCCTGTCCTTAGGACCCTTCTCCCTGCTCAAAACCCAGCGGGAGAAGACATCATTGCCCTCCTTTGTAATGACAAGGGAGTCTTTAATATCCCTGGATTTCTCCCCATAGATCCAGAGGCAAACCGTGGCCCAGTGTGTTGACTCTTGTTACTTCTGGAGGAAGACAGTGCGATTTGGGTGCACCTGACCTCGCCTGCTGGAGAAAAGGGTCAAGAGAGTCCGGGATGAGGTGGAAAAAGCCAAAGGCGAGGTAAAAAAGCTGCTGGGGGGGTTTGTTTCCTGGACGAATCCATCTGCTCAAACGTTCCTTGCCAGGAAAGAGGGATTTGCTTCACGGAAAGAGATATTATTTTAATTTTTGGTGGGCGGGGGAAGGGGGTGGCTGTGTGGCTTCAGTGCGTGGGAATTGCACCTTTTCAGCCCCTTTGATAGATTTGGTGGAGGAAAGTGCTTTTCCGCTTGGGACAGTGGAAATAATAGAGTTTTTCTTGCACCCCGTTGTGGCTTTGCACCCCGTTTTCCCATTGTTTTTTTGGCTGTTTAGACTTTACCTGGGCTGATAAACCGGGTGAAATCCACGGCCAAAAAAATCTTATTTTTCTGCCTTTTTGAGCCATTTCAAGTTATTTTGTCCCTGGTTTGCAGGCCGTCTGCCCCCAGAAGAAGAGGCCACGTGCGACCGCCAAAGACAAGCCCCCGCCGGGGCGTCACCACCCGCAGCCCCACAGCGCCTGCGGCTCCTCCGGGGATGCCGGGACCTCCCTGTGCTGGGACTTGCCCTGAGGTGAGTGCGGAAGGTCAGCCCTCCCTTTTTCTTCCCCAAATGCCTCCTTTGGGTTCAGAAAAGCACCCTGGGGGTGGTGGGGCGGGGGCAGAAGGGAAGGGCAGCTGGAGGATTGCCCTTGCCCAGGTGCCTCTTGGTGGTTTTATTTGACTTTCAACCCCCAACATTCTGTCTTTTTGGAGTCGGGGAGACCTTCCCTGGAGCCGTGAGGTTCAGAGCGGCCCCTCCTTGTGCAAAAGCCTCAGGTTTCCCCTTTTTGCCCAGGACAAACTCAAGTTCCATTGAGTTTTGTGTCCCGAGGCTTGCACACTCCAGTCCCTCACAGCCAGCAAAATGCCTCCAGTTTTAATTTGACCTCATTTGAAGTGATCGCCCAATTAATTCTCCTAATTTAACCCCCCCAAAATCCATCCTCTTTAACCACCAGCATCCAGACCGGTGTCGTTTCTATGAAGCTGGGTCTAATGGATTTCTAGAGGAAGGACTTACAAATCCCTTTTTCCTTTGTTCTGCTCCCTTGTCCCTAAGGGCAGTTTCCCCCGGGGTCCTATTTCCTAACTCCTTGAAGAGCTGGAAGTTTGCTTTCTTAAAATGTGGCGTCCTAACTGTGCTTCTCGTGGGCTTCCAACTTGTGAAGAGAGTGAACTGCACTAGAGCATGATGACTGCAGCCCATGGACTAGGGGCTTGGGGGATGGAAAGGGCCCCCGGGGTTTCGCTTTGCTCCTTTTGCTTCTAGAAAAGCCCCAACTGGCTCAATCCCCGCCTTCTGCCCCGGGGCAGCCGCAGGGGTGAAGTGGTAGCCGGAGGGTCCATCTCCAGAGCCCTGATTTCCCTGAGAAGGGGGAAATTTTGTGGGGGATGGAGTGGTGTGTGAGGAGGAGGAGGGCAAGGAAGGCTAAAGGAGGGTCTTGACGGAAAGATTTTTATCCCCAGCGTGGTTTTGTCAGATTTTTTGGGCAGAACATCCAGGACTTTGGGGTTCTTTTGATGGAGGATGAGGCAAAAATCCACGTTGAGCCGTGGGAATGAGGGCGACCCCTGGGAAAACGGGAGGAGGGAACTGGGGGTGGGGGTGGGTGTCGCTCGGCCCCTTCTCCACAGCGTGTTTTTGGGTGGAGGGTCCCCCATATGGGCCAGAAACCCCCCCAAAGGCCCAGTGCTGTCCCAGTAAAGCACTGGTTTTGCTGACGTCACAGGCCGTTGCCGGCCTCCCGCGTTCCACACAACATTCCGAGGCGGCGGTCGCTCGCTGGCCGTGGCTGTGGCAGTTTCCTACCGCTGTGGAGAGTGACATTCAGCAGTTGGATTGTTTTTTTGGGGAAACCGCCAAATTGTCCTGCCCGATGGGGCCCAAAAAGCCTCCAGTCGCCGAAGGGTAACGCTGGGGGTGGGAAGGGGCGTTGGAAGTTGGTGGCGGAAGACTGAGTGATGTTTTGGTGGGAAATAGGGACCGGTTTTGCCCCACCTCACCACATTTTCCCTCTTTTTTAGCGTTTGTTGCGCCGTATCCATTCCCGACGTGCCTTCCTCCCCCTCCTCTTCCTCCCCCTTTCAGCCGCATCAATGTTGGGGAGCAGTTGCAGGCGGAGCTGCCTGCCCTGCGGGACAGATCCCTCTTGGAAGAGGAGGAGGAAGGAGCCTCCCTGGTTTGGAAGCCCTGGGGTGACGTGGAAAGCAACCCCGAGCCGCAGGAGAAAGGTTTCTCTTCAGGCTTTTCTTGTGGGAAAGGGGCAAATTCCCCCTTTTCAGAGTTACTTGATAGGGCGTTTGGGTTCTCTCCCGTCTTGTCTTGGCCGCGTAGCGTTGGAGGGAAGGAGATGGCTCGTTTTTGGGAGGAAAGTGGCTAGATAAGAGCCGATGGTGCTCTCGGGAGCATCTTCCACGAGAAAGGGGGGGTTTTGGCGGTCCCAGCTCATCTGCAGCCAGGGAGGAGTTTCTCTCTGGAGATCCCGCTCCCAAAGCTCTTGAAAGAGCCTTTTTTTTGTCCATCAGAAGACTTTTGGCCTCATCCAGAAGGAGGTAAAGCCGTTGGAGCGGGGTGGAGCTGGTTAGCGGGGAGGCTTTTAACCCAGAAAGCCCTATTTTCAATCCCCCGTTGGAATCCTGTCCTTAGGACCCTTCTCCCTGCTAAAAACCCAGCGGGAGAAGACATCATTGCCCTCCTTTGTAATGACAAGGGAGTCTTTAATATCCCTGGATTTCTGCCCATAGATCCAGAGGCAAACCGTGGCCCAGTGTGTTGACTCTTGTTACTTCTGGAGGAAGACAGTGCGATTTGGGTGCACCTGACCTCGCCTGCTGGAGAAAAGGGTCAAGAGAGTCCGGGATGAGGTGGAAAAAGCCAAAGGCGAGGTAAAAAAGCTGCTGGGGGGGTTTGTTTCCTGGACGAATCCATCTGCTCAAACGTTCCTTGCCAGGAAAGAGGGATTTGCTTCACGGAAATAGATATTATTTTAATTTTTGGTGGGCGGGGGAAGGGGGTGGCTGTGTGGCTTCAGTGCGTGGGAATTGCACCTTTTCAGCCCCTTTGATAGATTTTGTGGAGGAAAGTGCTTTTCCGCTTGGGACAGTGGAAATAATACAGTTTTTCTTGCACCCCATTGTGGCTTTGCACCCTGTTTTCCCATTGGTTTTTTGGCTGTTTAGACTTTACCTGGGCTGATAAACTGCGTGAAATCCGTGGCCAAAAAATCTTATTTTTCTGCCTTTTTGAGAGATTTCAAGGTATTTTGTCCCTGGTTTGCAGGCCGTCTGCCCCCAGAAGAAGAGGCCACGTGCGACCCCCAAAGACAAGCCCCCGCCGGGGCGTCACCACCCGCAGCCCCACAGCGCCTGCGTCTCCTCCGGGGATGCCGGGACCTCCCTGTGCTGGGACTTGCCCTGAGGTGAGTGCGGAAGGTCAGCCCTCCCTTTTTCTTCCCCAAATGCCTCCTTTGGGTTCAGAAAAGCACCCTGGGGAGGGGGGGTGGGGGGCGGGGCGGGGGCAGAAGGGAAGGGCAGCTGGAGGATTGCCCTTGCCCAGGTGCCTCTTGGTGGTTTTATTTGACTTTCAACCCCCAACATTCTTTTTGGAGTCGGGGAGACCTTCCCTGGAGCCGTGAGGTTCAGAGCGGCCCCTCCTTGTGCAAAAGCCTCAGGTTTCCCCTTTTTGCCCAGGACAAACTCAAGTTCCATTGAGTTTTGTGTCCCGAGGCTTGCACACTCCAGTCCCTCACAGCCAGCAAAATGCCTCCAGTTTTAATTTGACCTCATTTGAAGTGATCGCCCAATTAATTCTCCTAATTTAACCCCCACCGATGCATCTTCTTTAACCACCAGCATCCAGACCGGTGTCGTTTCTATGAAGCTGGGTCTAATGGATTTCTAGAGGAAGGACTTACAAATCCCTTTTTCCTTTGTTCTGCTCCCTTGTCCCTAAGGGCAGTTTCCCACGGGGTCCTATTTCCTAACTCCTTGAAGAGCTGGAAGTTTGCTTTCTTAAAATGTGGCGTCCTAACTGTGCTTCTCGTGGGCTTCCAACTTGTGAAGAGAGTGAACTGCACTAGAGCATGATGACTGCAGCCCATGGACTAGGGGATTGGGGGATGGAAAGGGCCCCGGGGTTTCGCTTTGCTCCTTTTGCTTCTAGAAAAGCCCCAACTGGCTCAATCCCCGCCTTCTGCCCCGGGGCAGCCGCAGGGGTGAAGTGGTAGCCGGAGGGTCCATCTCCAGAGCCCTGATTTCCCTGAGAAGGGGGAAATTTTGTGGGGGATGGAGTGGTGTGTGAGGAGGAGGAGGGCAAGGAAGGCTAAAGGAGGTTCTTGACGGAAAGATTTTTATCCCCAGCGTGGTTTTGTCAGATTTTTTGGGCAGAACCTCCAGGATTTTGGGGTTCTTTTGATGGAGGATGAGGCAAAAATCCACGTTGAGCCGTGGGAATGAGGGCGACCCCTGGGAAAACGGGAGGAGGGAACTGGGGGTGGGGGTGGGTGTCGCTCGGCCCCTTCTCCACAGCGTGTTTTTGGGTGGAGGGTCCCCCATATGGGCCAGAAACCCCCCCAAAGGCCCAGTGCTGTCCCAGTAAAGCACTGGTTTTGCTGACGTCACAGGCCGTTGCCGGCCTCCCGCGTTCCACACAACATTCCGAGGCGGCGGTCGCTCGCTGGCCGTGGCTGTGGCAGCTTCCTATGGCTGTGGAGAGTGACATTCAGCAGTTGGATTGTTTTTTTGGGGAAACCCCCAAATTGTCCTGCCCGATGGGGCCCAAAAAGCCTCCAGTGGCCGAAGGGTAACGCTGGGGGTGGGAAGGGGCGGTGGAAGTTGGTGGCGGAAGACTGAGTGATGTTTTGCTGGGCAATAGGGACCGGTTTTGCCCCAACTCACCACGTTTTCCCTCTTTTTTAGCGTTTGTTGCGCCGTATCCATTCCCGACGTGCCTTCCTCCCCCTCCTCTTCCTCCCCCTTTCAGCCGCATCAATGTCGGGGAGCAGTTGCAGGCGGAGCTGCCTGCCCTGCGGGACAGATCCCTCTTGGAAGAGGAGGACGAAGGAGCCTCCCTGGTTTGGAAGCCCTGGGGTGACGTGGAAAGCAAGCCCGAGCCGCAGGAGAAAGGTTTCTCTTCAGGCTTTTCTTGTGGGAAATTCCCCCTTTTCAGAGTTACTTGATCGGGCGTTTGGGTTCTCTCCCGTCTTGTCTTGGCCCCGTAGCGTTGGAGGGAAGGAGATGGCTCGTTTTTGGGAGGAAAGTGGCTAGATAAGAGCCGATGGTGCTCTCGGGAGCATCTTCCATGAGAAAAGGGGGGGTTTTGGCGGTCCCAGCTCATCTGCAGCCAGGGAGGAGTTTCTCTCTGGAGATCCCGCTCCCAAAGCTCTTGAAAGAGCCTTATTTTTGTCCATCAGAAGACTTTTGGCCTCATCCAGAAGGAGGTAAAGCCGTTGGAGCGGGGCGGAGCTGGTTAGCGGGGAGGCTTTTAACCCAGAAAGCCCTATTTTCAATCCCCCGTTGGAATCCTGTCCTTAGGACCCTTCTCCCTGCTCAAAACCCAGCGGGAGAAGACATCATTGCCCTCCTTTGTAATGACAAGGGAGTCTTTAATATCCCTGGATTTCTCCCCATAGATCCAGAGGCAAACCGTGGCCCAGTGTGTTGACTCTTGTTACTTCTGGAGGAAGACAGTGCGATTTGGGTGCACCTGACCTCGCCTGCTGGAGAAAAGGGTCAAGAGAGTCCGGGATGAGGTGGAAAAAGCCAAAGGCGAGGTAAAAAAGCTGCTGGGGGGGTTTGTTTCCTGGACGAATCCATCTGCTCAAACGTTCCTTGCCAGGAAAGAGGGATTTGCTTCACGGAAAGAGATATTATTTTAATTTTTGTTGGGCGGGGGAAGGGGGTGGCTGTGTGGCTTCAGTGCGTGGGAATTGCACCTTTTCAGCCCCTTTGATAGATTTGGTGGAGGAAAGTGCTTTTCCGCTTGGGACAGTGGAAATAATAGAGTTTTTCTTGCACCCCGTTGTGGCTTTGCACCCCGTTTTCCCATTGTTTTTTTGGCTGTTTAGACTTTACCTGGGCTGATAAACCGGGTGAAATCCACGGCCAAAAAAATCTTATTTTTCTGCCTTTTTGAGCCATTTCAAGTTATTTTGTCCCTGGTTTGCAGGCCGTCTGCCCCCAGAAGAAGAGGCCACGTGCGACCCCCAAAGACAAGCCCCCGCCGGGGCGTCACCACCCGCAGCCCCACAGCGCCTGCGGCTCCTCCGGGGATGCCGGGACCTCCCTGTGCTGGGACTTGCCCTGAGGTGAGTGCGGAAGGTCAGCCCTCCCTTTTTCTTCCCCAAATGCCTCCTTTGGGTTCAGAAAAGCACCCTGGGGGTGGTGGGGCGGGGGCAGAAGGGAAGGGCAGCTGGAGGATTGCCCTTGCCCAGGTGCCTCTTGGTGGTTTTATTTGACTTTCAACCCCCAACATTCTGTCTTTTTGGAGTCGGGGAGACCTTCCCTGGAGCCGTGAGGTTCAGAGCGGCCCCTCCTTGTGCAAAAGCCTCAGGTTTGCCCTTTTTGCCCAGGACAAACTCAAGTTCCATTGAGTTTTGTGGCCCGAGGCTTGCCCACTCCAGTCCCTCACAGCCAGCAAAATGCCTCCAGTTTTAATTTGACCTCATTTGAAGTGATCGCCCAATTAATTCTCCTAATTTAACCCCCCCAAAATCCATCCTCTTTAACCACCAGCATCCAGACCGGTGTCGTTTCTATGAAGCTGGGTCTAATGGATTTCTAGAGGAAGGACTTACAAATCCCTTTTTCCTTTGTTCTGCTCCCTTGTCCCTAAGGGCAGTTTCCCACGGGGTCCTATTTCCTAACTCCTTGAAGAGCTGGAAGTTTGCTTTCTTAAAATGTGGCGTCCTAACTGTGCTTCTCGTGGGCTTCCAACTTGTGAAGAGAGTGAAGTGCACTAGAGCATGATGACTGCAGCCCATGGACTAGGGGATTGGGGGATGGAAAGGGCCCCCGGGGTTTCGCTTTGCTCCTTTTGCTTCTAGAAAAGCCCCAAATGGCTCAATGCCCACCTTCTGCCCTGGGGCAGCCGCAGGGGTGAAGTGGTAGCCGGAGGGTCCCTCTGCAGAGCCATGATTTCCCTGAGAAGGGGGAAATTTTGTGGGGGATGGAGTGGTGTGTGAGGAGGAGGAGGAGGGCAAGGAAGGCTAAAGGAGGGTCTTGGCGGAAAGATTTTTATCCCCAGCGTGGTTTTGTCAGATTTTGTGGGCAGAACCTCCAGGATTTTGGGGTTCTTTTGATGGAGGAGGAGGCAAAAATCCACGTTGAGCCGTGGGAATGAGGGCGACCCCTGGGAAAACGGGAGGAGGGAACTGGGGGTGGGGGTGGGTGTCGCTCGGCCCCTTCTCCACAGCATGTTTTTGGGTGGAGGGTCCCCCATATGGGCCAGAAACCCCCCCAAAGGCCCAGTGCTGTCCCAGTAAAGCAGTGGTTTTGCTGACGTCACAGGCCGTTGCCGGCCTCCCGCGTTCCACACAACATTCCGAGGCGGCGGTCGCTCGCTGGCCGTGGCTGTGGCAGCTTCCTACCGCTGTGGAGAGTGACATTCAGCAGTTGGATTGTTTTTTGGGGGAAACCCCCAAATTGTCCTGCCCGATGGGGCCCAAAAAGCCTCCAATGGCCGAAGGGTAACGCTGGGGGTGGGAAGGGGCGTTGGAAGTTGGTGGCGGAAGACTGAGTGATGTTTTGCTGGGCAATAGGGACCGGTTTTGCTCCACCTCACCACGTTTTCCCTCTTTTTTAGCGTTTGTTGCGCCGTATCCATTCCCGACGTGCCTTCCTCCCCCTCCTCTTCCTCCCCCTTTCAGCCGCATCAATGTCGGGGAGCAGTTGCAGGCGGAGCTGCCTGCCCTGCGGGACAGATCCCTCTTGGAAGAGGAGGAGGAAGGAGCCTCCCTGGTTTGGAAGCCCTGGGGTGACGTGGAAAGCAACCCCGAGCCGCAGGAGAAAGGTTTCTCTTCAGGCTTTTCTTGTGGGAAATTCCCCTTTTTCAGAGTTACTTGATAGGGCGTTTGGGTTCTCTCCCGTCTTGTCTTGGCCCCGTAGCGTTGGAGGGAAGGAGATGGCTCGTTTTTGGGAGGGAAGTGGCTAGATAAGAGCCGATGGTGCTCTCGGGAGCATCTTCCATGAGAAAAGGGGGGGTTTTGGCGGTCCCAGCTCATCTGCAGCCAGGGAGGAGTTTCTCTCTGGAGATCCCGCTCCAAAAGCTCTTGAAAGAGCCTTTTTTTTGTCCATCAGAAGACTTTTGGCCTCATCCAGAAGGAGGTAAAGCCGTTGGAGCGGGGCGGAGCTGGTTAGCGGGGAGGCTTTTAACCCAGTGACGCGCGGAAACAAACCTTTCAACTCGCAGAGAGTTATAAAGCAGGTGTGTTTATTGCGGCGCCGGGTGCAAGGGGGATTTCTCCTCCAAACTTGCACACCGGTTTGTGAAAGAAGCGTCTATTTATGGTGAAAAGCGTACATATTCATTAAGGTGGGCTGGGTTATTCTAATTAATTCTAAGAAAAGGCGTTACTATTGTAATTATTTCTAAGAACTCATTATCATAAGTCTCCTCCCCTTGCCGCATGCGCACTGCCGCCTGGTGGTCGTGGGCCGGGGTCTTCTGGAGGAAGGCTCGCAGTCTTCTTCACCGGGTACCTTCACCTTTGTCCCAGAAAGCTTGGGTTGGCCGGATCCCAAACCGCAAAACTAGTCCCGACCAGATGGACACCTTTCCCAGACAGTTGGGTCCCTCCTTAGCATGCAGGCTGCTCCCGCTATCTTATACACAAGGCCATTTCTTTATCTTGGAATGCTGGGCTCCGAGCTTTGTTCTTTCCCAGGCTGTACTAAATTCACACTAACAACCTTTAACCATTCGTTTTCTGAATCAAGTCCCCCCTTTTCTTTCACCTTTGTAAATTCTTTTACAATTGCCTATAACACACTCCCTCTCCATCTGATTTCTAAAATACTTCCCTGATTCCACCCGTTCACGGAGCTGATGCTTCTTCCATTGAATGTATTCGTCTTTGGCCCCCCTGGTACAACACATAAGACATCTAATTAATGCACACACTAAAGTTCCTAACATAAGTATTGCTACTAGAAGGATAAACAGTCGCTTAAGCCAAGCCAAGTTAGGTAACCACGAGGTTAACTTTTCCCAAAGGTCGGAAAACCCGAATGTGGTGTCATCTTGCGCAGTCAGATGCAAAATCTGTGTTTTAGCTATGAGATTTTGTAAGTCTTTCTCTATTCTTCCGTTTTGGTTTACATATGAGCAACAGCTTTGATTAATCACTGCACGTAAGCCTCCCTCTTTCCAAGTTAATAAGTCTAATGCCATTCTATTTTGCCCAACCACATTTGCTAATGACTGGACTTCTTGTTGAAGTGCCTGTATAGCATCGATTGTAGATTTCTCAAGCACTTCTATAGTGGCCGATATGTTTACAATTGCTTTCTCCAATTCACTGACGCCCAGGAACGGTATAAGCCACCTTACAAAGCTATGGGATCTTGTTCCCCTCGTCACTAGAGGGTTTTCTACTCCCCGAATTCTCCTCCAAGGTGTTCTCAACATACCTGAGGGGATTTCAGACTGATTAAACACCGTATCCTGGCTAGTTAGATAGCCTATCGTGCAAGTTCCCTTCCATCCTGCGGGCAGCTGTTTTCTGCTATATCCATCTCCACACAACCACCAATACCCTTGAGGTAACTTACAGGGTCCAATAGTTGCTGTCAAATTCGCACCTAAAAACTTTCCTGCCTGATACCATCCATACTCCCAAGAATATCCTTCTCCTTCAGAAACACCACTACTTTTATATGCAACTAGTTGGGTTTTGTCGCAAAAGTCAATATACGTTGCCTTTATCCCTGTTAGATCCCAATTCCCCACATCAACAGTTGTCTTATTAATCCAGAACTTGCTCCATCCCCAGGCTATTGTCTTATTCACCGGCCCCCTGTGTCTATATTCCCCGTGTTCCCAGGTACAATTGTTACTGCTAATTAATACCACAAGCTCTTCTTTCAATAGTTGTAAATCAAATCTGGGTCCTAAGGGGTAGACATTATCATCGTATTCACAATATCCATTCAACTCATTTCCCCCTTTTGCCCCAAATTTGGGCCAGGTTCCGTTGGCATAGTTCCAATTGCTTGCTGCCACCCCATATAGAGGTAATTTCATTTCTCCTTTAGGTAAGGTGATACATACCCAACAATCTGACAGATTAGTAGCTTTTACCAATGTTTCCAGACTTCGTGTATATGTATTCGTATCCCATGTCCCTCCCCCCGAAATACAAAGTCCCGGCATGTTGACGACTATCAAGGTTACTAATGTCCATCTTTTTGTTGGAGGCGAAGCTTCAGGGGTCCAGTCTGCGTTGATGTCCATTAGGGTTCTGGAGCTCTCTTGACACGAGTCCAATGGATCCAAGCGGCTTGTTCCTTAATCTTTATGGCCGTGTGAGTGGTCAGCAGTACCTGGAAGGGACCTTCCCACTTTGGCCTCAGTGGTGAATCTGTAAAAGACTTAACATATACATAATAACCACCATGGTTGAGCCGGGACCTGCTGGTCAAACTAAGGGGTAAGATGGGGCTACACAGGATATGGAAGAAGGGACAGGCAACCTGGGAAGAGTATAGGGATGTTGCCCGGCTGTGTAGGAATAAGGTCAGGGAGGCCAAGGCACAGCTAGAATTGGACTTGCCAAGGGACATAAAGAAAAACAAGAAAGGCTTCTACAAGTACATTAACCAGAAAAGGAAGGTTAAAGAAAATGTACCCCCCCTAATGAGCAGCAATGGGGAACTTGTATCAATGGAGGAAGAGAAGGCAGAAGTTCTCAATAATTTTTTTGCCTCAGTCTTCACTGGCAACCCCTCTCCTCCTAGCTCTTGTATTGATGGCCCACAAGTTGAGGATCCAGGTGACAAAGTCCATCCCACTATAACTGAAGGCATGGTACGTGATCACCTAAGGAATCTAAAGACATACAAGTCCATGGGACCTGATGAAATCCATCCCAGAGTCCTGAAGGAAGTGGCTGATGAAGTTGCAAAACCACTTTCCATGATATTCGAAAAGTCATGGCAGTCAGGTGAAGTCCCTGCAGACTGGAAGAAAGGAAACATCACACCCATTTTTAAAAAGGGAAGAAAGGAGGATCCTGGGAACTACCGACCTGTCAGCCTCACCTCTGTGCCTGGGAAGATCATGGAACAGATCCTTCTGGATGCCATGCTTGGGCACATGGAGGACAGGGGGATGATTCAGGACAGCCAACATGGCTTTACTAGGGGCAGGTCCTGCCTGACTAACCTAGTGGCCTTCTATGATAAAGTGACTAGGTCAGTAGACAAGGGGCGACCTATGGATGTAATCTATCTGGACTTCTGTAAGGCCTTTGACACAGTTCCTCACAACATTCTACTTGCCAAATTGGAGGGATACGGATTTGATGGGTGGACGGTTCGGTGGATAAGGAATTGGCTGAATGGTCGCACCCAGAGGGTGGTACTCAATGGCTTTAAGTCCAGATGGAGAGCAGTGACTAGTGGTCCGTCCTGGGACCAGTACTGTTTAACATTTTTATCAAAGACATAAACAGAGGGATTGAGAGCACCATCAGCAAGTTTGCAGATGACACCAAGCTGTGTGGTCTTGTCGATACACCGGAGGGACGGGATGTCATTCAGGGGGACCTGGACAGGCTGGAGAGGTGGGCCCAGATGAACCTCACGAGGTTCAACAAAAGCAAGTGCAGGATTCTGCACCTGGGAAGAAACAATCCTCAGTATAAATACAGCCTGGGGGATGAGGTATTAGAAAGCAGCCCTGAGGAAAGGGACTTGGGGGTGCTGATGGACGAGAAGCTGGACATGAGCAGGCAATGTGCTCTCGCAGCCCAAAAGGCCAATCACATCCTGGGCTGCATCAAAAGAAGTGTTGCCAGCAGATCCGGAGAGGTGATTCTGCCACTTTGCTCTGGTGAGACCTCCCCTGGAGTACTGTGTGCAGGTCTGGAGCCCTCAATATAGAAAGGACACGGACCTGATGGAGCGGGTCCAGAGGAGGGCCACCAAAATGATCAGGGGGTTGGAGCACCTCTCCTATGAGGACAGACTGAGGGAGCTGGGGTTGTTTAGCTTGGAGAAAAGGAGGCTCCGGGGAGACCTCATAGCGGCCTTCCAGTACCTGAGGGGGGCCTACAGGAAGGCTGGGGAGGGTCTGTTTACAAAGGCCTGCAGCGACAGGACGAGGGGCAATGGTTTTAAGCTGGAGAAGGGGAGATTTAGATTGGATATTAGGAAAAAGTTCTTTACCATGAGGGTGGTGGAACACTGGAACAGGTTGCCCAGGGAGGTGGTTGAGGCCCCTTCCCTTGAGATATTCAAGGTGAAGCTCGACGAGGCCCTGGGCAACCTGGTCTAGTTGGGGGTGTCCCTGCTGACTGCGGGGAGGTCGGACTAGATGACCTTTGGAGGTCCCTTCCGGCCTGGACCAATCTATGAATCTATGAATCTATAATCCCCAGGTTCGATCTCGTGTACTGGTCCATCCAGCCCACGAGCTCTTGTTCCCAGAACCAGTTTTTCTACCTCTCGGAGCTGTTTTTGTAAATTTATCAGGTAATCTGTCAATATTTCATTCCCCAACTCTGTGGATATCCCATCCTGTACACTATATGGTCTCCCATACAGTATTTCAAAGGGGCTCAAACCTTCTTTGGTTCTGGGTTTTGTTCTTATCCTGAGAAGGGCTAATGGTAATGACTGAGGCCAGGCCAAGTTAGCTTCCTGGCCTAGTTCCACAATCTGCATTTTGATCAAGTGATTCATCTTTTCTACCTGACCACTCGATCGTGGGTTGTATGGGGTGTGAAGTTGCCAGTCTATACCCAATAATCTGCTTACTTTCGAAACAACCCTTGCAGTGAAATGAGATCCTCGGTCCGAGGAAATTACTGCGGGAACCCCAAATCTCGGTATAATTTCTTGCAACAATGCTTTGACCACTTCTCTTGTTTTATTGGTTCGGCAGGGAAATGCCTCTGGCCATCCTGAAAAGGTATCAGTTAGCACCAATAGGTATTGAAACCCCCCTTTTCTTGGAAGTTCTGAAAAATCAATTTGCCAATGTTGTCCCGGATAGTTTCCCTTCCCTATCTGGCCAAATTGGACTCTGGGGCCTGTCCTAGGGTTGTTCTGTAAACATACCTCACGCTGCTGAGTGACTTGTTTGACAGTGGCATATAGATTCCGAGCACATATTAGCCTATTCAGGTATCTGTAAAGTGCCTCTGTTCCCCAATGGGATTTTCTATGTTCTGCCATGACTACAGCCCATAGTAACGAGAAAGGCACTATTATTTTTCCCTGTGGGGTTTTGGCCCATTTCCCTTCAATTTTCCCATTTAAGTCTTTGATCAATTTGTGATTGTCCCTAGAATATTTAGGTTCGTCGTCAATTTGTATTTTACCATCTGGGACCAAGGATTGTATCTCCGCATTACCCATTTCCGCTGCCCTTTTGGCTTCTCGGTCCGCCAGTGCGTTGCCCAGTTCCATAGCGGTGTTCCCTTTTTGGTGGGCTTTGCAGTGCATGATAGCCACTTTGGTAGGCAGTAATACTGCATCTAAGAGTTTGAGAATTTCTTCAGCATGTTTGATGTGTTTCCCTTGTGTAGATAAGAGTCCTCTTTCTCTCCAGTCCGCCCCGTGAGCATGCACCACCCCAAAAGCATATTTAGAGTCTGTCCAGATATTTATCCGTTTTCCTTTGGCCAATTCCAGCGCTCAGGTTAGTGCTATTATCTCAGCCTTTTGGGCTGATGTATTTGGGGCCAGGGCCTTGGATTCTATTACCTTCTCTGTGGTGGTTACCGCATAGCCAGCTTTGCGTATCCCCTGTTGAATGAAGCTGCTCCCGTCGGTGAACCAGGAATCCTCTGCATCCTCCAATGGTTCTTCTTTCAGGTCTGGTCGGCTGGAGTACACCGCCTCGATTGTTTCCAAGCAGTCATGGGTCACTGATTCTCCTTCGGTTCCGCTGAGGAAAGAGGCTGGATTGACAATATTAGTTACCGTTATTTCTACATCATCTTGCTCTATCAGGATAGCCTGGTACTTAAGAAACCTCTGAGGTGAAAGCCAATGCCCCCCTTTTACTTCCAGTACTGCTGAGACGGTGTGTGAAACCATAACTGTGATTTTCTGGTCTAGGGTGAACTTACGGGCCTCTTGGATGTTTATTACCACTGCTGCCACCGCTCGGAGACAGCTAGGCCACCCTTTACTTACTCCGTCGAGCTGTTTGGAGAAGTATGCCACCGCCCTTCGATAGGGTCCCAGATTCTGAGCTAGGACTCCTAAGGCCATTCCTTGCTTCTCATAGGAAAACAACCAGAAAGGTTTAGTAGTGTCAGGTAATCCCAGGGCAGGTGCTTCCATTAACCTCTTTTTTAATTGATGGAAGGCTTTGTCTGCTTCCCTATTCCATATAATATTCTTTGAGTCAGATTTTAATAACTCGTATAGAGGCTTTACCAAAAGTCCGTAGTTATATATCCAGAGACGACACCATCCTGTCATTCCTAGGAAGGTCCGAAGTTCCTTAGGCGTCTGTGGTCGAGGTGTCTGGCAGATGGCCTCTTTCCTCTCCTTCCCCAGTGTCCGTTGGCCTGCGGTTATTTCATATCCCAGATAGGTCACTTGCCGCTGGGCTATCTGTGCCTTCTGTGGAGAAACTTTATAGCCATTAAGTCCAAGGAAATTTAGCAGGCTCACAGTCCATTCTAGGCATGTTTCTCTGGTGTCAGTGGCGAGTAATATATCGTCCACACACTGCAAAACCACTCCTGTCCCAAGCGGGCGTTTCCACTGCTCCAAATCTTTAGCTAGCTGATTTCCAAAAAGTGTTGGGCTATTTTTAAAGCCCTGCGGTAGCACAGTCCATGTAAGCTGTGTTTTCCTCCCAGATTCTGGGTTTTCCCATTCGAATGCAAATAAAAGTTGGCTCTCTGGGCTCAGAGGCAAGCAGAAAAAGGCATCCTTTAGGTCCAAAACGGTAAACCATGCCAATTCAGGTACCAGTTTAGTTAGAAGAGTGTATGGATTTGCTACCACCGGATGTAAATCCTCAACAATTCTGTTGATAGCTCTGAGGTCCTGCACTATGCGATAGCTACCATCCGGCTTCTTGACAGGTAATATCGGAGTGTTATACTCTGATTCACATTCTTTCAGCAGCCCATACTCGATAAACCGGTCTATAGTTGGTCGGATCCCCTCCCTGTCCTCTATCCTAAGGGGATACTGTTTGACTCTCACCGGTCGTGCTCCTTGTTGAGGCTTTATCACTATTGGGGAGGCATTTTTTGCTCTCCCCGGCACTCCCGAGGCCCATACCCCCGGATAAATTTGGGCTTTAATCTCCTCAGGCACTCCAGTAGAAATGGGAGTTCCTATCAGGGCCAAACTTAGTATTTCAATTAGTTGATCTTCTCTTATCCGAAGTTCCATTTTCCCTTTTTTGAATTTAATTTCTGCTCCCAATTGCTCTAATAAATCTCGCCCTAGCAGGGGTTTCGGGGAATTTGGCAGATATAAAAATTTATGTATCCCCAATTGTTTTCCCAATTTGAACTTAAGAGGTTTGAGAAAATATGCCTTCTCACTCTGGCCAGTGGCTCCCCTTACTGTTATAAAATCAGTATCAAGAGGGGTCAGGGCTTGATTTAAAACCGAATACGTTGCTCCTGTATCTACCAAAAATTCTATTTCTTGTTGCTTTTTCCCTAGCCTTAGGGTAACCAGTGGATCCGCTAGGGTAGATTCCCCAGGTCCCCGTCTATCTTCTTTAAAAATGGGCCTGAATTTTCTCTTTTTGTCTTTTTGGACACTCATTCTTCCAGTGCCCCCTCTGCTTACACCATGCGCATTGATCTCTTTCTAATGGTTTCCTAAAGTTCCCAGTTTTTATTTCCGCCCCCCCCCCATGTATTGCTGCCACCAGTGCCCGTCGGTCCCTTCTCCTATCCTCCTCCTCTCGGTTGTTAAATACTCTCCATGCCTCATCTAACAGAGTCTCTAGATTCCTGCTGTCAGTTGTTCTCAGTTTTTGCAGCTTCCTCCGGATATCATTAGCAGACTGTCCTAAAAAGAGAGACACTAACTGCTGGATTCCTATCTCTGATCCAGGGTCCAAGGGGGTGTAGCGTCTCATTGCATCTCGTAATTTATCCAAAAACTCCGAGGGACTCTCCTTCGGCCCTTGTCTTACAGCATACAGCATCGACCAGTTAATAGCTTTCGGGATAGCCCTCTCCATCCCCCTTATAACCCAATCTCTATAACTTTGTAGTGCTTCTGAGTGAATGCTCCTATTTGGGTCCCAATGAGGGTCCTGCAAGGGGAAGTACTCTTTAATGTCTCTTCCTGAATCTTTCAGGTGGTCTGTGGCTATATCTTGAGCAGCTTTCAAAACCAGTTGTTTCTCGGTTTCTGTCAGGTGATCTAATAATAACTGGACATCACTCCAGTCAGGATTGTGCTGCTTTACCAGAAACTGAAAATGTTTAGTAACCCCTACGGGATCATTCCGATAATTCTTTGCCACGCTTTTCCAGGTTTCTAAATCAAATGAGGAAAAAGGGACTTTTATCAATACAGGTAGTCCTTCCAGACCCACAGCTTCCCTTAAGGGTGCTTGAATCACTATTCGCTCTGTTCCCTTCCGAGTACGGGACGATACCGGGCTGTCAGGTGGGGTTTTGGAATCGGTTTCAGTTTCTCCGTCTCCTTGGGAAGCCTTTACCCCCCCCCAGCGGTCTCCTATTGCCTTAACCGGTGGTAAGTAAGTTTCAAGAAAATCGTCTTCTTTAGAATCCCGAATCTTTTCAGGCTTTGTGCATCTCTGCCCTATGCTACAGGCCGAACAACATCTTTTTATATTGGTTTTCATTTCTTCCCTTTTTTCTTTCTCTAAGGCTAATACCATCGGGTCTTGTGGAGGTAACAGCCCGCAGTCCCGTTGGTACCCTGGGTGGTTCCAAAGGGTGAAAAACATGTCCGCATATATGACTTCATCCCACTTTCCTTCCCTTCTAAGGAATAGCATTAATTGTAATATAGTGTTGTAATTAAGAGTCCCGTTAAAGGGCCAATTCTCTTGATCATCTAACTTGTAAAGGGGCCACCACTGATTACACTATTTAATTAAGGTTTTCTTGTTCACGCTGCCACCTGGTGAGCCTCCGATCTCCTTCCAGTGTGCTAAAATACATCCTAGGGGACTCCTTTTCAGTGTCTCACTTCCTTGATTATTGCCCATTTTATGTTCCCTTACCCCCTTAGTTCAGAGGTGACCCTGATCTCCGTGTGTCACTTGGGTGTTATTCCTGTTTCCCTCCCAGGAAACAGTACAGCTATATCCCTGTCGCTACCTTTATCTCCAGGGGTAGGCTATGTCTCCACAGATTACTTGTTCCAACTCTCCCGCCCGCTCGATCTTCTCCCACTCAGTCCAGCTACCACACTGTGAACACCAAAAATCGTCCTCCTGATCTACCCAAACCTCCGTATTACAAGCAAAGCACTTCAAGATAAAAATAGGATCACAAACGTTATCTGAATGTCCAGGACAATGCCACGCAATATTCTCAGAATTAGGTTCACAGTCTGTCATATGCTTCGTTCGTCTCCGGCCGCTCTCCTCGCGGAGAACACGGAACCGCGGATCGGAACTCCGCACTCGCTCCGCAGCAGTGCCGCGTCTCAATCACTCATTTCACTCATACAACAATTTCCACCTTATGTCAGACAATAACACGATAGCGGAAATAGCGGTAAATAGCGGTAATAGCGGTAATGACAAATACAACAAGTAACCAGCAGTATTGCAATTCTACATACTAACACAAAAACCCGAAACCGAGGGATCCCACACCAACCATTAGCCCAAGCTTGAGCATACCCCGGGGCGAGTACACCGACTCTTTACCACGCGTAGGACGTCTCCTCACGACTTACAGGTCCCCCCCTTAAGAAACCCTGAACATACCTGGTCCGCAGGAGATGGTCCTTGTCTGTCCCCGCGGTGATCTGGATGAGTTGGGGAGTCCTTCCGAGAAATCTCGGGGGCGCCCAGAGGAGTCCCGTCCTCAGCAGGTCCCGCAGCCGGACAGAGAGGGTCCCATCTGGGGTGCCAAATTGACGCGCGGAAACAAACCTTACAACTCGCAGAGAGTTATAAAGCAGGTCTGTTTATTGCGGCACCGGGTGCAAGGGGGATTTCTCCTCCAAACTTGCACACCGGTTTGTGAAAGAAGCGTCTATTTATGGTGAAAAGCGTACATATTCATTAAGGTGGGCTGGGTTATTCTAATTAATTCTAAGAAAAGGCGTTACTATTGTAATTATTTCTAAGAACTCATTATCATAAGTCTCCTCCCCTTGCCGCATGCGCACTGCCGCCTGGTGGTCGTGGGCCGGGGTCTTCTGGAGGAAGGCTCGCAGTCTTCTTCACCGGGTACCTTCACCTTTGTCCCAGAAAGCTTGGGTTGGCCGGATCCCAAACCGCAAAACTAGTCCCGACCAGATGGACACCTTTCCCAGACAGTTGGGTCCCTCCTTAGCATGCAGGCTGCTCCCGCTATCTTATACACAAGGCCATTTCTTTATCTTGGAATGCTGGGCTCCGAGCTTTGTTCTTTCCCAGGCTGTACTAAATTCACACTAACAACCTGTAACCGTTCGTTTTCTGAATCACAACCCCCTCTATGACGTCACAACCCCACTCTATGACATCAGAAACCACTCTGTGACATCACAAACCCCATTATGACATCACAAGCACACTCTGTGAAATCACAACGCCCTTCTATGACATCACAACCCTACCTCTATGACATCACAACCCCATTCTATGACATCATAACCCCTCTATGACACCACAACCTCACTCTATGACATCACAACCCGACTCTGTGACATCACAAACCCCACTATGACTTCACAACCGCACTCTATGAAAACACAACACCCTTCTATAACGTCACAACGCTACCTCTATGACATCACAACCCTACTCTATGACATCACAAAGCCCACTATGACGTCACAACCACACTCTGTGAAATCACAACGCCCTTCTATGATGTCACAACCCTACCTCTATGACATCACAACCCCATTCTATGACATCATAACCCCTCTATGACACCACAACCTCACTCTATGACATCACAACCCGACTCTGTGACATCACAAACCCCACTATGACTTCACAACCGCACTCTATGAAAACACAACACCCTTCTATAACGTCACAACGCTACCTCTATGACATCACAACCCTACTCTATGACATCACAAAGCCCACTATGACGTCACAACCACACTCTGTGAAATCACAACGCCCTTCTATGATGTCACAACCCTCCCTATATGACATCACAACCCCTCTATGGCGTCACAATCCTACCTTTATGACACCACAACCCCCCTCTATGACGTCACAACCCCACTATGACGTCACAACCGCACTCTATGACGTCACAACCCTACCTCTATGACATCAAAAACCACTGTGACATCACAAACCCCACTATGACATCACAACCCTACCTCTATGACATCACAAACCACGCTGTGACATCACAAACCCCATTATGATGTCACAACCCAACTCGGTGAAATCACAACGCCCTTCTATGACGTCACAACCCCACTCTATGACATCACAACCCGACTCTGTGACATCACAAACCCCACTATGACGTCACAACCACACTCTGTGAAATCACAACGCCCTTCTATGATGTCACAGCCCTACCTCTATGACATCACAACTCTCCCTCTATGACATCGCAACCCAACTCTATGACATCACAACCACACTCTATGACATCACAACCACACTCTATGACATCACAAAGCCCACTATGACATCACAACCCCACTCTATGACATCACAACCCGACTCTATGACATCACAAACCTCACTATGACGTCCCAACCACAGTATGTGAAATCACAACGCCCTTCTATGACGCCACAACCCTACCTCTATGACATCACAACCCTCCCTCTATGACATCACAATCCCCCTCTATGACATCACAACCCGACTCTATGACATCACAAACCTCACTATGACGTCCCAACCACAGTATGTGAAATCACAACGCCCTTCTATGACGCCACAACCCTACCTCTATGACATCACAACCCTCCCTCTATGACATCACAATCCCCCTCTATGACATCACAACCGGACTCTGTGACATCACAAACACCACTATGATGTCACAATCCCACTCTATGACGTCACAACCCCACTCTATGACGTCACAACCCTACCTCTATGACGTCACAATCCCACTCTATGACATCAGAACCCGACTCAGTGACATCGCAAACCCCACTATGACGTCACAACCGCACTATGAGAAATCACAATGCCCTTCGATAACATCACACTACCTCTATGACGTCACAACCCCACTCTATGACGTCACAATCCGACTCTGTGACATTACAAAGCCCACTATGACGTCACAACCACACTCTGTGAAATCACAATGCCCTTCTATGACATCACAACCCTCCCTATATGACATCACAACCCTCCATCTATGACGTCATGCCCCAAACCTCTAACCTCACAACCCCCTCTATGACATCACAACCCTCCCTCTATGACATCACATCCCCCTCTATGACATTGGGCGATGAAACAACCCCCCCCAGCAGCTTTTTTACCTCGCCTTTGGCTTTTTCCACCTCATCCCGGACTCTCTTGACCCTTTTCTCCAGCAGGCGAGGTCAGGTGCACCCAAATCGCACTGTCTTCCTCCAGAAGTAACAAGAGTCAACACACTGGGCCACGGTTTGCCTCTGGATCTATGGGGAGAAATCCAGGGATATTAAATACTCCCTTGTCATTACAAAGGAGGGCAATGATGTCTTCTCCCGCTGGGTTTTGAGCAGGAAGAAGGGTCCTAAGGACAGGATTCCAACGGGGGATTGAAAATAGGGCTTTCTGGGTTAAAAGCCTCCCCGCTAACCAGCTCCGCCCCGCTCCAACGGCTTTACCTCCTTCTGGATGAGGCCAAAAGTCTTCTGATGGACAAAAAAAAGGCTCTTTCAAGAGCTTTGGGAGCGGGATCTCCAGAGAGAAACTCCTCCCTGGCTGCAGATGAGCTGGGACCGCCAAACCCCCCCTTTCTCACGGAAGATGCTCCCGAGAGCACCATCGGCTCTTATCTAGCCACTTTCCTCCCAAAAATGAGCCATCTCCTTCCCTCCAACGCTACGGGGCCAAGACAAGACGGGAGAGAACCCAAACGCCCTATCAAGTAACTCTGAAAAGGGGGAATTTGCCCCTTTCCCACAAGAAAAGCCTGAAGAGAAACCTTTCTCCTGCGGCTCGGGCTTGCTTTCCATGTCACCCCAGGGCTTCCAAACCAGGGAGGCTCCTTCCTCCTCCTCTTCCAAGAGGCATCTGTCCCGCAGGGCAGGCAGCTCCGCCTGCAACTGCTCCCCGACACTGATGCGGCTGAAAGGGGGAGGAAGAGGAGGGGGAGGAAGGCACGTCGGGAATGGATACGGCGCAACAAACGCTAAAAAAGAGGGAAAACGTGGTCAGTTGGGGCAAAACCGGTCCCTATTTCCCAGCAAAACATCACTCAGCCTTCCGCCACCAACTTCCAACGCCCCTTCCCACCCCCAGCGTTACCCTTCGGCCACTGGAGGCTTTTTGGGCCCCATCGGGCAGGACAATTTGGGGGTTTCCCCAAAAAAACAATCCAACTGCTGAATGTCACTCTCCACAGCGGTAGGAAGCTGCCACAGCCACGGCCAGCGAGCGACCGCCGCCTCGGAATGTTGTGTGGAACGCGGGAGGCCGGCAACGGCCTGTGACGTCAGCAAAACCAGTGCTTTACTGGGACAGCACTGGGCCTTTGGGGGGGTTTCTGGCCCATATGGGGGACCCTCCACCCAAAAACACGCTGTGGAGAAGGGGCCGAGCGACACCCACCCCCACCCCCAGTTCCCTCCTCCCGTTTTCCCAGGGGTCGCCCTCATTCCCACGGCTCAACGTGGATTTTTGCCTCATCCTCCATCAAAAGAACCCCAAAATCCTGGAGGTTCTGCCCAAAAAATCTGACAAAACCACGCTGGGGATAAAAATCTTTCCGCCAAGACCCTCCTTTAGCCTTCCTTGCCCTCCTCCTCCTCCTCACACACCACTCCATCCCCCACAAAATTTCCCCCTTCTCAGGGAAATCAGGGCTCTGGAGATGGACCCTCCGGCTACCACTTCACCCCTGCGGCTGCCCCGGGCCAGAAGGCGGGGATTGAGCCATTTGGGGATTTTCTAGAAGCAAAAGGAGCAAAGCGAAACCCCGGGGGCCCTTTCCATCCCCCAATCCCCTAGTCCATGGGCTGCAGCCATCATGCTCTAGTGCAGTTCACTCTCTTCACAAGTTGGAAGCCCACGAGAAGCACAGTTAGGACGCCACATTTTAAGAAAGCAAACTTCCAGCTCTTCAAGGAGTTAGGAAATAGGACCCCGTGGGAAACTGCCCTTAGGGACAAGGCAGCAGAACAAAGGAAAAAGGGATTTGTAAGTCCTTCCTCTAGAAATCCATTAGACCCAGCTTCATAGAAACGACACCGGTCTGGATGCTGGTGGTTAAAGAGGATGGATTTTGGCGGGGGTTAAATTAGGAGAATTAATTGGGCGATCACTTCAAATGAGGTCAAATTAAAACTGGAGGCATTTTGCTGGCTGTGAGGGACTGGAGTGGGCAAGCCTCGGGCCACAAAACTCAATGGAACTTGAGTTTGTCCTGGGCAAAAAGGGGAAACCTGAGGCTTTTGCACAAGGAGGGGCCGCTCTGAACCTCACGGCTCCGGGGAAGGTCTCCCCGACTCCAAAAAGACAGAATGTTGGGGGTTGAAAGTCAAATAAAACCACCAAGAGGCACCTGGGCAAGGGCAATCCTCCAGCTGCCCTTCCCTTCTGCCCCCCACCACCCCAGGGTGCTTTTCTGAACCCAAAGGAGGCATTTGGGGAAGAAAAAGGGAGGGCTGACCTTCTGCGCTCACCTCAGGGCAAGTCCCAGCACAGGGAGGTCCCGGCATCCCCGGAGGAGCCGCAGGCGCTGTGGGGCTGCGGGTGGTGACGCCCCGGCGTGGGCTTGTCTTTGGGGGTCGCACGTGGCCTCTTCTTCTGGTGGCAGACGGCCTGCAAACCAGGGACAAAATAACTTGAAATGGCTCAAAAAGGCAGAAAAATAAGATTTTTTGGCCATGGATTTCACGCGGTTTATCAGCCCAGGTAAAGTCTAAACAGCCAAAAAACCAATGGGAAAACAGTCTGCAAAGCCACAACGGGGTGCAAGAAAAACTGTATTATTTCCACTGTCCCAAGCGGAAAAGCACTTTCCTCCACAAAATCTATCAAAGGGGCTGAAAAGGTGCAATTCCCACGCACTGAAGCCACACAGCCACCCCGTTCCCCCGCCCACCAAAAATTCAAATAATATCTCTTTCCGTGAAGCAAATCCCTCTTTCCTGGCAAGGAACGTTTGAGCAGATGGATTCGTCCAGGAAACAAACCCCCCCAGCAGCTTTTTTACCTCGCCTTTGGCTTTTTCCACCTCATCCCGGACTCTCTTGACCCTTTTCTCCAGCAGGCGAGGTCAGGTGCACCCAAATCGCACTTTCTTCCTCCAGAAGTAACAAGAGTCAACACACTGGGCCACAGTTTGCCTCTGGATCTATGGGGAGAAATCCAGGGATATTAAAGACTCCCTTGTCATTACAAAGGAGGGCAATGATGTCTTCTCCCGCTGGGTTTTGAGCAGGAAGAAGGGTCCTAAGGACAGGATTCCAACGGGGGATTGAAAATAGGGCTTTCTGGGTTAAAAGCCTCCCCGCTAACCAGCTCCGCCCCGCTCCAACGGCTTTACCTCCTTCTGGATGAGGCCAAAAGTCTTCTGATGGACAAAAAAAAGGCTCTTTCAAGAGCTTTGGGAGCGGGATCTCCAGAGAGAAACTCCTCCCTGGCTGCAGATGAGCTGGGACCGCCAAACCCACCCTTTCTCACGGAAGATGCTCCCGAGAGCACCATCGGCTCTTATCTAGCCACTTTCCTCCCAAAAACGAGCCATCTCCTTCCCTCCAACGCTACGGGGCCAAGACAAGACGGGAGAGAACCCAAACGCCCGATCAAGTAACTCTGAAAAGGGGGAATTTGCCCCTTTCCCACAAGAAAAGCCTGAAGAGAAACCTTTCTCCTGCGGCTCGGGCTTGCTTTCCACGTCACCCCAGGGCTTCCAAACCAGGGAGGCTCCTTCCTCCTCCTCTTCCAAGAGGCATCTGTCCCGCAGGGCAGGCAGCTCTGCCTGGAACTGCTCCCCGACATTGATGCGGCTGAAAGGGGGAGGAAGAGGAGGGGGAGGAAGGCACGTCGGGAATGGATACGGCGCAACAAACGCTAAAAAAGAGGGAAAACGTGGTGAGGTGGGGCAAAACCGGTCCCTATTGCCCAGCAAAACATCACTCAGTCTTCCGCCACCAACTTTCAACGCCCCTTCCCACCCCCAGCGTTACCCTTCGGCCACTGGAGGCTTTTTGGGCCCCATCGGGCAGGACAATTTGGGGGTTTCCCCAAAAAAACAATCCAACTGCTGAATGTCACTCTCCACAGCGGTAGGAAGCTGCCACAGCCACGGCCAGCGAGCGACCGCCGCCTCGGAATGTTGTGTGGAACGCGGGAGGCCGGCAACGGCCTGTGACGTCAGCAAAACCAGTGCTTTACTGGGACAGCACTGGCCGTTTGGGGGGGTTTCTGGCCCATATGGGGGACCCTCCACCCAAAAACACGCTGTGGAGAAGGGGCCGAGCGACACCCACCCCCACCCCCAGTTCCCTCCTCCCGTTTTCCCAGGGGTCGCCCTCACTCCCACGGCTCAACGTGGATTTTTGCCTCATCATCCATCAAAAGAACCCCAAAATCCCGGAGGTTCTGCCCAAAAAATCTGACAAAACCACGCTGGGGATAAAAATCTTTCCGCCAAGACCCTCCTTTAGCCTTCCTTGCCCTCCTCCTCCTCCTCACACACCACTCCATCCCCCACAAAATTTCCCCCTTCTCAGGGAAATCAGGGCTCTGGAGATGGACCCTCCGGCTACCACTTCACCCCTGCGGCTGCCCCGGGCCAGAAGGCGGGGATTGAGCCATTTGGGCCTTTTCTAGAAGCAAAAGGAGCAAAGCGAAACCCCGGGGGCCCTTTCCATCCCCCAATCCCCTAGTCCATGGGCTGCAGTCATCATGCTCTAGTGCACTTCACTCTCTTATAAAGTTGGAAGCCCACGAGAAGCACAGTTAGGACGCCACATTTTAAGAAAGCAAACTTCCAGCTCTTCAAGGAGTTAGGAAATAGGACCCCGTGGGAAACTGCCCTTAGGGACAAGGGAGCAGAACAAAGGAAAAAGGGATTTGTAAGTCCTTCCTCTAGAAATCCATTAGACCCAGCTTCATAGAAACGACACCGGTCTGGATGCTGGTGGTTAAAGAGGATGGATTCTGGGGGGGGGTTAAATTAGGAGAATTAATTGGGCGATCACTTCAAATGAGGTCAAATTAAAACTGGAGGCATTTTGCTGGCTGTGAGGGACTGGAGTGGGCAAGCCTCGGGCCACAAAACTCAATGGAACTTGAGTTTGTCCTGGGCAAAAAGGGGAAACCTGAGGCTTTTGCACAAGGAGGGGCCGCTCTGAACCTCACGGCTCCGGGGAAGGTCTCCCCGACTCCAAAAAGACAGAACGTTGGGGGTTGAAAGTCAAATAAAACCACCAAGAGGCACCTGGGCAAGGGCAATCCTCCAGCTGCCCTTCCCTTCTGCCCCCCACCCCCCCAGGGTGCTTTTCTGAACCCAAAGGAGGCATTTGGGGAAGAAAAAGGGAGGGCTGACCTTCTGCGCTCACCTCAGGGCAAGTCCCAGCACAGGGAGGTCCCGGCATCCCCGGAGGAGCCGCAGGCGCTGTGGGGCTGCGGGTGGTGACGCCCCGGCGTGGGCTTGTCTTTGGGGGTCGCACGTGGCCTCTTCTTCTGCTGGCAGACGGCCTGCAAACCAGGGACAAAATAACTTGAAATGGCTCAAAAAGGCAGAAAAATAAGATTTTTTGGCCATGGATTTCACGCGGTTTATCAGCCCAGGTAAAGTCTAAACAGCCAAAAAACCAATGGGAAAACGGGGTGCAAAGCCACAACGGGGTGCAAGAAAAACTCTATTATTTCCACTGTCCCAAGCGGAAAAGCACTTTCCTCCACAAAATCTATCAAAGGGGCTGAAAAGGTGCAATTCCCACGCACTGAAGCCACACAGCCACCCCGTTCCCCCGCCCACCAAAAATTAAAATAATATCTCTTTCCGTGAAGCAAATCCCTCTTTCCTGGCAAGGAACGTTTGAGCAGATGGATTCGTCCAGGAAACAAACCCCCCCAGCAGCTTTTTTACCTCGCCTTTGGCTTTTTCCACCTCATCCCGGACTCTCTTGACCCTTTTCTCCAGCAGGCGAGGTCAGGTGCACCCAAATCGCACTGTCTTCCTCCAGAAGTAACAAGAGTCAACACACTGGGCCACAGTTTGCCTCTGGATCTATGGGGAGAAATCCAGGGATATTAAAGACTCCCTTGTCATTACAAAGGAGGGCAATGATGTCTTCTCCCGCTGGGTTTTGAGCAGGAAGAAGGGTCCTAAGGACAGGATTCCAACGGGGGATTGAAAATAGGGCTTTCTGGGTTAAAAGCCTCCCCGCTAACCAGCTCCGCCCCGCTCCAACGGCTTTACCTCCTTCTGGATGAGGCCAAAAGTCTTCTGATGGACAAAAAAAAGGCTCTTTCAAGAGCTTTGGGAGCGGGATCTCCAGAGAGAAACTCCTCCCTGGCTGCAGATGAGCTGGGACCGCCAAACCCCCCCTTTTCTCATGGAAGATGCTCCCGAGAGCACCATCGGCTCTTATCTAGCCACTTTCCTCCCAAAAACGAGCCATCTCCTTCCCTCCAACGCTACGGGGCCAAGACAAGACGGGAGAGAACCCAAACGCCCTATCAAGTAACTCTGAAAAGGGGGAATTTGCCCCTTTCCCACAAGAAAAGCCTGAAGAGAAACCTTTCTCCTGCGGCTCGGGCTTGCTTTCCACGTCACCCCAGGGCTTCCAAACCAGGGAGGCTCCTTCCTCCTCCTCTTCCAAGAGGCATCTGTCCCGCAGGGCAGGCAGCTCCGCCTGCAACTGCTCCCCGACACTGATGCGGCTGAAAGGGGGAGGAAGAGGAGGGGGAGGAAGGCACGTCGGGAATGGATACGGCGCAACAAACGCTAAAAAAGAGGGAAAACGTGGTGAGGTGGGGCAAAACCGGTCCCTATTGCCCAGCAAAACATCACTCAGTCTTCCGCCACCAACTTTCAACGCCCCTTCCCACCCCCAGCGTTACCCTTCGGCCACTGGAGGCTTTTTGGGCCCCATCGGGCAGGACAATTTGGGGGTTTCCCCAAAAAAACAATCCAACTGCTGAATGTCACTCTCCACAGCGGTAGGAAGCTGCCACAGCCACGGCCAGCGAGCGACCGCCGCCTCGGAATGTTGTGTGGAACGCGGGAGGCCGGCAACGGCCTGTGACGTCAGCAAAACCAGTGCTTTACTGGGACAGCACTGGGCCTTTGGGGGGGTTTCTGGCCCATATGGGGGACCCTCCACCCAAAAACACGCTGTGGAGAAGGGGCCGAGCGACACCCACCCCCACCCCCAGTTCCCTCCTCCCGTTTTCCCAGGGGTCGCCCTCATTCCCACGGCTCAACGTGGATTTTTGCCTCATCCTCCATCAAAAGAACCCCAAAATCCTGGAGGTTCTGCCCAAAAAATCTGACAAAACCACGCTGGGGATAAAAATCTTTCCGCCAAGACCCTCCTTTAGCCTTCCTTGCCCTCCTCCTCCTCCTCACACACCACTCCATCCCCCACAAAATTTCCCCCTTCTCAGGGAAATCATGGCTCTGGAGATGGACCCTCCGGCTACCACTTCACCCCTGCGGCTGCCCCGGGCCAGAAGGCGGGGATTGAGCCATTTGGGGATTTTCTAGAAGCAAAAGGAGCAAAGCGAAACCCCGGGAGCCCTTTCCATCCCCCAATCCCCTAGTCCATGGGCTGCAGTCATCATGCTCTAGTGCAGTTCATTCTCTTCACAAGTTGGAAGCCCACGAGAAGCACAGTTAGGACGCCACATTTTAAGAAAGCAAACTTCCAGCTCTTCAAGGAGTTAGGAAATAGGACCCCGTGGGAAACTGCCCTTAGGGACAAGGGAGCAGAACAAAGGAAAAAGGGATTTGTAAGTCCTTCCTCTAGAAATCCATTAGACCCAGCTTCATAGAAACGACACCGGTCTGGATGCTGGTGGTTAAAGAGGATGGATTTTGGGGGGGGTTAAATTAGGAGAATTAATTGGGCGATCACTTCAAATGAGGTCAAATTAAAACTGGAGGCATTTTGCTGGCTGTGAGGGACTGGAGTGGGCAAGCCTCGGGCCACAAAACTCAATGGAACTTGAGTTTGTCCTGGGCAAAAAGGGGAAACCTGAGGCTTTTGCACAAGGAGGGGCCGCTCTGAACCTCACGGCTCCGGGGAAGGTCTCCCCGACTCCAAAAAGACAGAATGTTGGGGGTTGAAAGTCAAATAAAACCACCAAGAGGCACCTGGGCAAGGGCAATCCTCCAGCTGCCCTTCCCTTCTGCCCCCCACCCCCCACCCCCCCAGGGTGCTTTTCTGAACCCAAAGGAGGCATTTGGGGAAGAAAAAGGGAGGGCTGACCTTCCGCACTCACCTCAGGGCAAGTCCCAGCACAGGGAGGTCCCGGCATCCCCGGAGGAGCCGCAGGCGCTGTGGGGCTGCGGGTGGTGACGCCCCGGCGTGGGCTTGTCTTTGGGGGTCGCACGTGGCCTCTTCTTCTGGTGGCAGACGGCCTGCAAACCAGGGACAAAATAACTTGAAATGGCTCAAAAAGGCAGAAAAATAAGATTTTTTGGCCATGGATTTCACGCGGTTTATCAGCCCAGGTAAAGTCTAAACAGCCAAAAAACCAATGGGAAAACAGGGTGCAAAGCCACAACGGGGTGCAAGAAAAACGGTATTATTTCAACTGTCCCAAGCGGAAAAGCACTTTCCTCCACAAAATCTATCAAAGGGGCTGAAAAGGTGCAATTCCCACGCACTGAAGCCACACAGCCACCCCGCTCCCCCGCCCAACAAAAATTAAAATAATATCTATTTCCGTGAAGCAAAACCCTCTTTCCTGGCAAGGAACGTTTGAGCAGATGGATTCGTCGAGGAAACAAACCCCCCCAGCAGCTTTTTTACCTCGCCTTTGGCTTTTTCCACCTCATCCCGGACTCTCTTGACCCTTTTCTCCAGCAGGCGAGGTCAGGTGCACCCAAATCGCACTTTCTTCCTCCAGAAGGAACAAGAGTCAACACACTGGGCCACGGTTTGCCTCTGGATCTATGGGGAGAAATCCAGGGATATTAAAGACTCCCTTGTCATTACAAAGGAGGGCAATGATGTCTTCTCCCGCTGGGTTTTGAGCAGGAAGAAGGGTCCTAAGGACAGGATTCCAACGGGGGATTGAAAATAGGGCTTTCTGGGTTAAAAGCCTCCCCGCTAACCAGCTCCGCCCCGCTCCAACGGCTTTACCTCCTTCTGGATGAGGCGAAAAGTCTTCTGATGGACAAAAAAAAGGCTCTTTCAAGAGCTTTTGGAGCGGGATCTCCAGAGAGAAACTCCTCCCTGGCTGCAGATGAGCTGGGACCGCCAAACCCCCCCTTTCTCATGGAAGATGCTCCCAAGAGCACCATCGGCTCTTATCTAGCCACTTTCCTCCCAAAAACGAGCCATCTCCTTCCCTCCAACGCTACGGGGCCAAGACAAGACGGGAGAGAACCCAAACGCCCGATCAAGTAACTCTGAAAAGGGGGAATTTGCCCCTTTCCCACAAGAAAAGCCTGAAGAGAAACCTTTCTCCTGCGGCTCGGGCTTGCTTTCCACGTCACCCCAGGGCTTCCAAACCAGGGAGGCTCCTTCCTCCTCCTCTTCCAAGAGGGATCTGTCCCGCAGGGCAGGCAGCTCCGCCTGCAACTGCTCCCCGACACTGATGCGGCTGAAAGGGGGAGGAAGAGGAGGGGGAGGAAGGCACGTCGGGAATGGATACGGCGCAACAAACGCTAAAAAAGAGGGAAAACGTGGTGAGGTGGGGCAAAACCGGTCCCTATTTCCCAGCAAAACATCACTCAGCCTTCCGCCACCAACTTCCAACGCCCCTTCCCACCCCCAGCGTTACCCTTCGGCCACTGGAGGCTTTTTGGGCCCCATCGGGCAGGACAATTTGGGGGTTTCCCCAGAAAAACAATCCAGCTGCTGAATGTCACTCTCCACAGCGGTAGGAAGCTGCCACAGCCACGGCCAGCGAGCGACCGCCGCCTCGGAATGTTGTGTGGAACGCGGGAGGCCGGCAACGGCCTGTGACGTCAGCAAAACCAGTGCTTTACTGGGACAGCACTGGGCCTTTGGGGGGGTTTCTGGCCCATATGGGGGACCCTCCACCCAAAAACACGCTGTGGAGAAGGGGCCGAGCGACACCCACCCCCACCCCCAGTTCCCTCCTCCCGTTTTCCCAGGGGTCGCCCTCATTCCCACGGCTCAACGTGGATTTTTGCCTCATCCTCCATCAAAAGAACCCCAAAATCCTGGAGGTTCTGCCCAAAAATTCTATGACAACACAATCCTCGATGATGTCACAACCCTACCTCTATGACATCACAATCTCCAATGATGTCACAACCCCCTCTATGACGTCACAATCCCACTCTATGACGTCACAACCCCCTCTATGACGTCACAACCCCACTGTATGACATGATAACCTCATCTATGACATCACAACCCCACTCTATGACATCAGAAACCACTCTGTGACATCACAAACCCCACTATGACGTCACAACCCCACTCTATGACATCATAACCCCACTCTATGACGTCACAACCCCACTCTATGACGTCACAAACCACTCTGTGACATCACAAACCCCACTATGATGTCACAACCCAACTCTTTGAAATCACAATGCCCCTCTATGACGTCACAACCCTACCTCTATGACATCACAACCCCACTCTCTGACGTCACAACCCCACTCTATGACATCACAAAGCACTCTGTGACATCACAAACCCCACTATGATGTCACAACCCAACTCTTTGAAATCACAATGCCCCTCTATGACGTCACAACCCTACCTCTATGACATCACAACCCCACTCTATGACGTCACCACCCGACTGTGACATCACAAACCCCACTATGACGTCAAAACCACACTCTGTGAAATCACAACGCCCTTCTGAGACGTCACAACCCTGCCTCTATGACATCACAACCCTCCCTCTATGACATCACAATCCCCCTCTATGACATCACAACGCGGTTCTGTGACATCACAAACCCCACTATGACGTCACAACCCGACTCTGTGACGTCACAACCGCACTCTATGACGTTACAACCCCACTCTATGACATCACAACCCGACTCTGTGACATCACAAACACACTCTATGAAATCACAAACCCCACTATGGCGTCACAACCCCACTCTATGACATAATAACCCCTCTATGACGTCACAACCCAACTCTATGACGTCACAACGCTACTTCTATGACGTCACAACCCCACTCTGTGACATCAGAAACCACTTAGTGACATCACAAACCCCACTATGACGTCACAACCCAACTCTGTGAAATCACAATGCCCCTCTATGACGTCACAACCCTACCTCTATGATATCACAACCCCACTCTATGACATCATAACCCCTCTATGACATCACAACCCCACTCTATGACATCACAAACCACTCTGTGACATCACAAACCCCACTATGATGTCACAACCCAACTCCCCCTGTCACGACCCTCCACCCAAAAACACGCTGTGGAGAAGGGGCCGAGCGACACCCACCCCCACCCCCAGTTCCCTCCTCCCGTTTTCCCAGGGGTCGCCCTCATTCCCACGGCTCAACGTGGATTTTTGCCTCATCCTCCATCAAAAGAACCCCAAAATCCTGGAGGTTCTGCCCAAAAAATCTGACAAAACCACGCTGGGGATAAAAATATTTCCGCCAAGACCCTCCTTTAGCCTTCCTTGCCCTCCTCCTCCTCCTCACACACCACTCCATCCCCCACAAAATTTCCCCCTTCTCAGGGAAATCAGGGCTCTGGAGATGGACCCTCCGGCTACCACTTCACCCCTGCGGCTGCCCCGGGCCAGAAGGCGGGGATTGAGCCATTTGGGCCTTTTCTAGAAGCAAAAGGAGCAAAGCGAAACCCCGGGAGCCCTTTCCATCCCCCAAGCCCCTAGTCCATGGGCTGCAGTCATCATGCTCTAGTGCAGTTCACTCTCTTCACAAGTTGGAAGCCCACGAGAAGCACAGTTAGGACGCCACATTTTAAGAAAGCAAACTTCCAGCTCTTCAAGGAGTTAGGAAATAGGACCCCGTGGGAAACTGCCCTTAGGGGCAAGGGAGCAGAACAAAGGAAAAAGGGATTTTTAAGTCCTTCCTCTAGAAATCCATTAGACCCAGCTTCATAGAAACGACACCGGTCTGGATGCTGGTGGTTAAAGAGGATGGATTTTGGGGGGGGTTAAATTAGGAGAATTAATTGGGCGATCACTTCAAATGAGGTCAAATTAAAACTGGAGGCATTTTGCTGGCTGTGAGGGACTGGAGTGGGCAAGCCTCGGGCCACAAAACTCAATGGAACTTGAGTTTGTCCTGGGCAAAAAGGGGAAACCTGAGGCTTTTGCACAAGGAGGGGCCGCTCTGAACCTCACGGCTCCGGGGAAGGTCTCCCCGACTCCAAAAAGACAGAACGTTGGGGGTTGAAAGTCAAATAAAACCACCAAGAGGCACCTGGGCAAGGGCAATCCTCCAGCTGCCCTTCCCTTCTGCCCCCCACCCCCCACCCCCCCAGGGTGCTTTTCTGAACCCAAAGGAGGCATTTGGGGAAGAAAAAGGGAGGGCTGACCTTCCGCGCTCACCTCAGGGCAAGTCCCAGCACAGGGAGGTCCCGGCATCCCCGGAGGAGCCGCAGGCGCTGTGGGGCTGCGGGTGGTGACGCCCCGGCGTGGGCTTGTCTTTGGGGGTCGCACGTGGCCTCTTCTTCTGGTGGCAGACGGCCTGCAAACCAGGGACAAAATAACTTGAAATGGCTCAAAAAGGCAGAAAAATAAGATTTTTTGGCCATGGATTTCACGCGGTTTATCAGCCCAGGTAAAGTCTAAACAGCCAAAAAACCAATGGGAAAACAGTCTGCAAAGCCACAACGGGGTGCAAGAAAAACTCTATTATTTCCACTGTCCCAAGCGGAAAAGCACTTTCCTCCACCAAATCTATCAAAGGGGCTGAAAAGGTGCAATTCCCACGCACTGAAGCCACACAGCCACCCCCTTCCCCCGCCCACCAAAAATTAAAATAATATCTATTTCCGTGAAGCAAAACCCTCTTTCCTGGCAAGGAACGTTTGAGCAGATGGATTCGTCGAGGAAACAAACCCCCCCAGCAGCTTTTTTACCTCGCCTTTGGCTTTTTCCACCTCATCCCGGACTCTCTTGACCCTTTTCTCCAGCAGGCGAGGTCAGGTGCTGCCAAATCGGATCTTTTTCTTCCATGTATAATAGTATTCCACACACTGGGCCACGGTCTTAGTCTGTATCTAAGGGGAGAAATGCAGGGATATTAAATACTCCCTTGTCATTACAAATGAGGGCAAATGATGTCTTGTCCCGATGGGTTTTTAGCAGGAAGAAGGGTCCTAAGGACAGGATTCCAACGGGGGATTGAAAATAGGACTTCCTGGGTTAAAAGCGTCCCCGCTAACGAGCTCCGCCCCCGTCCAACGGCTTTACCTCCTTCTGGATGAGGCGAAAATTCTTCTTGTGAACATAACAGGCCTCTTTAAATAACTGCTGTTCCACTGGGGTCCAAGTGTCCGAGCCTTGGGATAAACAGCCACAGGCAAATTATTACAAGAGGCATTTCCCTGCCTCAAAAAGCCCCACAAATGGATTAAAACTATTATTTTCCCCACCGAAAACCAACATTTTAAAGAATAATTCCAATATAAAAGGGATCTGTTCTCATCCCATTTTCCTGCGTAATGGTAATCAGCCAAGGGGTGGCATTCGGATCTCCGGGGGGGCCCAGAGCACAGCATTTCCAGAGCTTCCTGCCAGATTTAATGGGAAAAAAGGACTCCAGTTCCTCCGGCAGAGGAGGAAAAGGGGCAATTCTCGCTCCTCGTAGAGAGGGGCAGGCACCCAGTGGTGTTCAATCAAAGAAGAGGGAGCAAATCAGAGCCGCTCGGGGCTTCAGCGAGGGCAGATCTGGGGTTTTCTCTCAGAGTCCCTCAGTCACAGGAGAAATCCCATTCTCCCAACTGTCCCAGAATCCAAACAAGCTCCAATGGATGCACCGGGACGGGCTCTGTCACCCCACCAGACCTTAACGCCGCCACGGGCAGCACCCGGCGCCTTGAGCAAAGAGATTCCGGCCCCTGGAAGAGCCAACTCAGAGCAACTCCCAGCTCAAACCAGTCACAAAGCGGGTTCTTCAGGGGGAAGCGCTGCTCCCTACCGCAACGTTGCCCCGAGCCTCGTGCAGGCAATGCAGAGCCAGCTCCGCGTTCAGCCCTGCCCCGGCTCTGCCGCTGGAAGAGGCCATCTTCAGCAGCTTTGAAACTACAAAGGCAAGAAAAAACACCAACGGGTCAGGTTTTCCTCAAAGAAGGAGAAAAGATGCCACAGGAGATGGATGGGAAATGGAGGAAGGGCAGAAAACAGACCGGAAACCAGAAAAGTCCCAGAAAAAAGGCCCATATTCCAACTATTGCCACAGGAAGAGCAGCTTTTGGAGCAGGATCTCCAGAGAGAAACTCCTCCCTGGCTGCAGATGAGCTGGGACCGCCAAAACCCCCCCTTTCTCATGGAAGATGCTCCCCAGAGCACCATCGGCTCTTATCTAGCCACTTTCCTCCCAAAAACGAGCCATCTCCTTCACTCCAACGCTACGGGGCCAAGACAAGACGGGAGAGAACCCAAACGCCCTATCAAGTAACTCTGAAAAGGTGGAATTTGCCCCTTTCCCACAAGAAAAGCCTGAAGAGAAACCTTTCTCCTGCGACTCGGGCTTGCTTTCCATGTCACCCCAGGGCTTCCAAACCAGGGAGGCTCCTTCGTCCTCCTCTTCCAAGAGGCATCTGTCCCGCAGGGCAGGCAGCTCCGCCTGCAACTGCTCCCCGACATTGATGCGGCTGAAAGGGGGAGGAAGAGGAGGGGGAGGAAGGCACGTCGGGAATGGATACGGCGCAACAAACGCTAAAAAAGAGGGAAAACGTGGTGAGGTGGGGCAAAACCGGTCCCTATTTCCCAGCAAAACATCACTCAGTCTTCCGCCACCAACTTCCAACGCCCCTTCCCACCCCCAGCGTTACCCTTCGGCCACTGGAGGCTTTTTGGGCCCCATCGGGCAGGACAATTTGGGGGTTTCCCCAAAAAAACAATCCAGCTGCTGAATGTCACTCTCCACAGCGGTAGGAAGCTGCCACAGCCACGGCCAGTGAGCGACCGCCGCCCCGGAATGTTGTGTGGAACGCGGGAGGCCGGCAACGGCCTGTGACGTCAGCAAAACCAGTGCTTTACTGGGACAGCACTGGGCCTTTGGGGGGGTTTCTGGCCCATATGGGGGACCCTCCACCCAAAAACACGCTGTGGAGAAGGGGCCGAGCGACACCCACCCCCACCCCCAGTTCCCTCCTCCTGTTTTCCCAGGGGTCGCCCTCATTCCCACGGCTCAACGTGGATTTTTGCCTCATCCTCCATCAAAAGAACCCCAAAATCCTGGAGGTTCTGCCCAAAAAATCTGACAAAACCACGCTGGGGATAAAAATCTTTCCGCCAAGACCCTCCTTTAGCCTTCCTTGCCCTCCTCCTCCTCCTCACACACCACTCCATCCCCCACAAAATTTCCCCCTTCTCAGGGAAATCATGGCTCTGGAGATGGACCCTCCGGCTACCACTTCACCCCTGCGGCTGCCCCGGGCCAGAAGGCGGGGATTGAGCCATTTGGGGATTTTCTAGAAGCAAAAGGAGCAAAGCGAAACCCCGGGAGCCCTTTCCATCCCCCAATCCCCTAGTCCATGGGCTGCAGTCATCATGCTCTAGTGCAGTTCACTCTCTTCACAAGTTGGAAGCCCACGAGAAGCACAGTTAGGACGCCACATTTTAAGAAAGCAAACTTCCAGCTCTTCAAGGAGTTAGGAAATAGGACCCCGTGGGAAACTGCCCTTAGGGACAAGGGAGCAGAACAAAGGAAAAAGGGATTTGTAAGTCCTTCCTCTAGAAATCCATTAGACCCAGCTTCATAGAAACGACACCGGTCTGGATGCTGGTGGTTAAAGAGGATGGATTTTGGGGGGGGTTAAATTAGGAGAATTAATTGGGCGATCACTTCAAATGAGGTCAAATTAAAACTGGAGGCATTTTGCTGGCTGTGAGGGACTGGAGTGGGCAAGCCTCGGGCCACAAAACTCAATGGAACTTGAGTTTGTCCTGGGCAAAAAGGGGAAACCTGAGGCTTTTGCACAAGGAGGGGCCGCTCTGAACCTCACGGCTCCGGGGAAGGTCTCCCCGACTCCAAAAAGACAGAATGTTGGGGGTTGAAAGTCAAATAAAACCACCAAGAGGCACCTGGGCAAGGGCAATCCTCCAGCTGCCCTTCCCTTCTGCCCCCCACCCCCTACCCCCCCAGGGTGCTTTTCTGAACCCAAAGGAGGCATTTGGGGAAGAAAAAGGGAGGGCTGACCTTCCGCGCTCACCTCAGGGCAAGTCCCAGCACAGGGAGGTCCCGGCATCCCCGGAGGAGCCGCAGGCGCTGTGGGGCTGCGGGTGGTGACGCCCCGGCGTGGGCTTGTCTTTGGGGGTCGCACGTGGCCTCTTCTTCTGGTGGCAGACGGCCTGCAAACCAGGGACAAAATAACTTGAAATGGCTCAAAAAGGCAGAAAAATAAGATTTTTTGGCCATGGATTTCACGCGGTTTATCAGCCCAGGTAAAGTCTAAACAGCCAAAAAACCAATGGGAAAACAGGGTGCAAAGCCACAACGGGGTGCAAGAAAAACTCTATTATTTCCACTGTCCCAAGCGGAAAAGCACTTTCCTCCACCAAATCTATCAAAGGGGCTGAAAAGGTGCAATTCCCACGCACTGAAGCCACACAGCCACCCCCTTCCCCCGCCCACCAAAAATTAAAATAATATCTATTTCCGTGAAGCAAAACCCTCTTTCCTGGCAAGGAACGTTTGAGCAGATGGATTCGTCCAGGAAACAAACCCCCCCAGCAGCTTTTTTACCTCGCCTTTGGCTTTTTCCACCTCATCCCGGACTCTCTTGACCCTTTTCTCCAGCAGGCGAGGTCAGGTGCTGCCAAATCGGATCTTTTTCTTCCATGTATAATAGTATTCCACACACTGGGCCACGGTCTTAGTCTGTATCTAAGGGGAGAAATGCAGGGATATTAAATACTCCCTTGTCATTACAAATGAGGGCAAATGATGTCTTGTCCCGATGGGTTTTTAGCAGGAAGAAGGGTCCTAAGGACAGGATTCCAACGGGGGATTGAAAATAGGACTTCCTGGGTTAAAAGCGTCCCCGCTAACGAGCTCCGCCCCCGTCCAACGGCTTTACCTCCTTCTGGATGAGGCGAAAATTCTTCTTGTGAACATAACAGGCCTCTTTAAATAACTGCTGTTCCACTGGGGTCCAAGTGTCCGAGCCTTGGGATAAACAGCCACAGGCAAATTATTACAAGAGGCATTTCCCTGCCTCAAAAAGCCCCACAAATGGATTAAAACTATTATTTTCCCCACCGAAAACCAACATTTTAAAGAATAATTCCAATATAAAAGGGATCTGTTCTCATCCCATTTTCCTGCGTAATGGTAATCAGCCAAGGGGTGGCATTCGGATCTCCGGGGGGGCCCAGAGCACAGCATTTCCAGAGCTTCCTGCCAGATTTAATGGGAAAAAAGGACTCCAGTTCCTCCGGCAGAGGAGGAAAAGGGGCAATTCTCGCTCCTCGTAGAGAGGGGCAGGCACCCAGTGGTGTTCAATCAAAGAAGAGGGAGCAAATCAGAGCCGCTCGGGGCTTCAGCGAGGGCAGATCTGGGGTTTTCTCTCAGAGTCCCTCAGTCACAGGAGAAATCCCATTCTCCCAACTGTCCCAGAATCCAAACAAGCTCCAATGGATGCACCGGGACGGGCTCTGTCACCCCACCAGACCTTAACGCCGCCACGGGCAGCACCCGGCGCCTTGAGCAAAGAGATTCCGGCCCCTGGAAGAGCCAACTCAGAGCAACTCCCAGCTCAAACCAGTCACAAAGCGGGTTCTTCAGGGGGAAGCGCTGCTCCCTACCGCAACGTTGCCCCGAGCCTCGTGCAGGCAATGCAGAGCCAGCTCCGCGTTCAGCCCTGCCCCGGCTCTGCCGCTGGAAGAGGCCATCTTCAGCAGCTTTGAAACTACAAAGGCAAGAAAAAACACCAACGGGTCAGGTTTTCCTCAAAGAAGGAGAAAAGATGCCACAGGAGATGGATGGGAAATGGAGGAAGGGCAGAAAACAGACCGGAAACCAGAAAAGTCCCAGAAAAAAGGCCCATATTCCAACTATTGCCACAGGAAGAGCAGCTTTTGGAGCGGGATCTCCAGAGAGAAACTCCTCCCTGGCTGCAGATGAGCTGGGACCGCCAAAACCCCCCCTTTCTCATGGAAGATGCTCCCCAGAGCACCATCGGCTCTTATCTAGCCACTTTCCTCCCAAAAACGAGCCATCTCCTTCACTCCAACGCTACGGGGCCAAGACAAGACGGGAGAGAACCCAAACGCCCTATCAAGTAACTCTGAAAAGGTGGAATTTGCCCCTTTCCCACAAGAAAAGCCTGAAGAGAAACCTTTCTCCTGCGACTCGGGCTTGCTTTCCATGTCACCCCAGGGCTTCCAAACCAGGGAGGCTCCTTCGTCCTCCTCTTCCAAGAGGGATCTGTCCCGCAGGGCAGGCAGCTCCGCCTGCAACTGCTCCCCGACATTGATGCGGCTGAAAGGGGGAGGAAGAGGAGGGGGAGGAAGGCACGTCGGGAATGGATACGGCGCAACAAACGCTAAAAAAGAGGGAAAACGTGGTGAGGTGGGGCAAAACCGGTCCCTATTGCCCAGCAAAACATCACTCAGTCTTCTGCCACCAACTTCCACCGCCCCTTCCCACCCCCAGCGTTACCCTTCGGCCACTGGAGGCTTTTTGGGCCCCATCGGGCAGGACAATTTGGGGGTTTCCCCAAAAAAACAATCCAGCTGCTGAATGTCACTCTCCACAGCGGTAGGAAGCTGCCACAGCCACGGCCAGTGAGCGACCGCCGCCCCGGAATGTTGTGTGGAACGCGGGAGGCCGGCAACGGCCTGTGACGTCAGCAAAACCAGTGCTTTACTGGGACAGCACTGGGCCTTTGGGGGGGTTTCTGGCCCATATGGGGGACCCTCCACCCAAAAACACGCTGTGGAGAAGGGGCCGAGCGACACCCACCCCCACCCCCAGTTCCCTCCTCCCGTTTTCCCAGGGGTCGCCCTCATTCCCACGGCTCAACGTGGATTTTTGCCTCATCCTCCATCAAAAGAACCCCAAAATCCTGGAGGTTCTGCCCAAAAAATCTGACAAAACCACGCTGGGGATAAAAATATTTCCGCCAAGACCCTCCTTTAGCCTTCCTTGCCCTCCTCCTCCTCCTCACACACCACTCCATCCCCCACAAAATTTCCCCCTTCTCAGGGAAATCATGGCTCTGGAGATGGACCCTCCGGCTACCACTTCACCCCTGCGGCTGCCCCGGGCCAGAAGGCGGGGATTGAGCCATTTGGGGATTTTCTAGAAGCAAAAGGAGCAAAGCGAAACCCCGGGGGCCCTTTCCATCCCCCAATCCCCTAGTCCATGGGCTGCAGTCATCATGCTCTAGTGCAGTTCACTCTCTTCACAAGTTGGAAGCCCACGAGAAGCACAGTTAGGACGCCACATTTTAAGAAAGCAAACTTCCAGCTCTTCAAGGAGTTAGGAAATAGGACCCCGTGGGAAACTGCCCTTAGGGACAAGGGAGCAGAACAAAGGAAAAAGGGATTTGTAAGTCCTTCCTCTAGAAATCCATTAGACCCAGCTTCATAGAAACGACACCGGTCTGGATGCTGGTGGTTAAAGAGGATGGATTTTGGGGGGGGTTAAATTAGGAGAATTAATTGGGCGATCACTTCAAATGAGGTCAAATTAAAACTGGAGGCATTTTGCTGGCTGTGAGGGACTGGAGTGGGCAAGCCTCGGGCCACAAAACTCAATGGAACTTGAGTTTGTCCTGGGCAAAAAGGGGAAACCTGAGGCTTTTGCACAAGGAGGGGCCGCTCTGAACCTCACGGCTCCGGGGAAGGTCTCCCCGACTCCAAAAAGACAGAATGTTGGGGGTTGAAAGTCAAATAAAACCACCAAGAGGCACCTGGGCAAGGGCAATCCTCCAGCTGCCCTTCCCTTCTGCCCCCCACCCCCTACCCCCCCAGGGTGCTTTTCTGAACCCAAAGGAGGCATTTGGGGAAGAAAAAGGGAGGGCTGACCTTCCGCGCTCACCTCAGGGCAAGTCCCAGCACAGGGAGGTCCCGGCATCCCCGGAGGAGCCGCAGGCGCTGTGGGGCTGCGGGTGGTGACGCCCCGGCGTGGGCTTGTCTTTGGGGGTCGCACGTGGCCTCTTCTTCTGGTGGCAGACGGCCTGCAAACCAGGGACAAAATAACTTGAAATGGCTCAAAAAGGCAGAAAAATAAGATTTTTTGGCCATGGATTTCACGCGGTTTATCAGCCCAGGTAAAGTCTAAACAGCCAAAAAACCAATGGGAAAACAGGGTGCAAAGCCACAACGGGGTGCAAGAAAAACTCTATTATTTCCACTGTCCCAAGCGGAAAAGCACTTTCCTCCACCAAATCTATCAAAGGGGCTGAAAAGGTGCAATTCCCACGCACTGAAGCCACACAGCCACCCCCTTCCCCCGCCCACCAAAAATTAAAATAATATCTATTTCCGTGAAGCAAAACCCTCTTTCCTGGCAAGGAACGTTTGAGCAGATGGATTCGTCCAGGAAACAAACCCCCCCAGCAGCTTTTTTACCTCGCTTTTGGCTTTTTCCACCTCATCCCGGACTCTCTTGACCCTTTTCTCCAGCAGGCGAGGTCAGGTGCTGCCAAATCGGATCTTTTTCTTCCATGTATAATAGTATTCCACACACTGGGCCACGGTCTTAGTCTGTATCTAAGGGGAGAAATGCAGGGATATTAAATACTCCCTTGTCATTACAAATGAGGGCAAATGATGTCTTGTCCCGATGGGTTTTTAGCAGGAAGAAGGGTCCTAAGGACAGGATTCCAACGGGGGATTGAAAATAGGACTTCCTGGGTTAAAAGCGTCCCCGCTAACGAGCTCCGCCCCCGTCCAACGGCTTTACCTCCTTCTGGATGAGGCGAAAATTCTTCTTGTGAACATAACAGGCCTCTTTAAATAACTGCTGTTCCACTGGGGTCCAAGTGTCCGAGCCTTGGGATAAACAGCCACAGGCAAATTATTACAAGAGGCATTTCCCTGCCTCAAAAAGCCCCACAAATGGATTAAAACTATTATTTTCCCCACCGAAAACCAACATTTTAAAGAATAATTCCAATATAAAAGGGATCTGTTCTCATCCCATTTTCCTGCGTAATGGTAATCAGCCAAGGGGTGGCATTCGGATCTCCGGGGGGGCCCAGAGCACAGCATTTCCAGAGCTTCCTGCCAGATTTAATGGGAAAAAAGGACTCCAGTTCCTCCGGCAGAGGAGGAAAAGGGGCAATTCTCGCTCCTCGTAGAGAGGGGCAGGCACCCAGTGGTGTTCAATCAAAGAAGAGGGAGCAAATCAGAGCCGCTCGGGGCTTCAGCGAGGGCAGATCTGGGGTTTTCTCTCAGAGTCCCTCAGTCACAGGAGAAATCCCATTCTCCCAACTGTCCCAGAATCCAAACAAGCTCCAATGGATGCACCGGGACGGGCTCTGTCACCCCACCAGACCTTAACGCCGCCACGGGCAGCACCCGGCGCCTTGAGCAAAGAGATTCCGGCCCCTGGAAGAGCCAACTCAGAGCAACTCCCAGCTCAAACCAGTCACAAAGCGGGTTCTTCAGGGGGAAGCGCTGCTCCCTACCGCAACGTTGCCCCGAGCCTCGTGCAGGCAATGCAGAGCCAGCTCCGCGTTCAGCCCTGCCCCGGCTCTGCCGCTGGAAGAGGCCATCTTCAGCAGCTTTGAAACTACAAAGGCAAGAAAAAACACCAACGGGTCAGGTTTTCCTCAAAGAAGGAGAAAAGATGCCACAGGAGATGGATGGGAAATGGAGGAAGGGCAGAAAACAGACCGGAAACCAGAAAAGTCCCAGAAAAAAGGCCCATATTCCAACTATTGCCACAGGAAGAGCAGCTTTTGGAGCAGGATCTCCAGAGAGAAACTCCTCCCTGGCTGCAGATGAGCTGGGACCGCCAAAACCCCCCCTTTCTCATGGAAGATGCTCCCCAGAGCACCATCGGCTCTTATCTAGCCACTTTCCTCCCAAAAACGAGCCATCTCCTTCACTCCAACGCTACGGGGCCAAGACAAGACGGGAGAGAACCCAAACGCCCTATCAAGTAACTCTGAAAAGGTGGAATTTGCCCCTTTCCCACAAGAAAAGCCTGAAGAGAAACCTTTCTCCTGCGACTCGGGCTTGCTTTCCATGTCACCCCAGGGCTTCCAAACCAGGGAGGCTCCTTCGTCCTCCTCTTCCAAGAGGCATCTGTCCCGCAGGGCAGGCAGCTCCGCCTGCAACTGCTCCCCGACATTGATGCGGCTGAAAGGGGGAGGAAGAGGAGGGGGAGGAAGGCACGTCGGGAATGGATACGGCGCAACAAACGCTAAAAAAGAGGGAAAACGTGGTGAGGTGGGGCAAAACCGGTCCCTATTTCCCAGCAAAACATCACTCAGTCTTCCGCCACCAACTTCCAACGCCCCTTCCCACCCCCAGCGTTACCCTTCGGCCACTGGAGGCTTTTTGGGCCCCATCGGGCAGGACAATTTGGGGGTTTCCCCAAAAAAACAATCCAGCTGCTGAATGTCACTCTCCACAGCGGTAGGAAGCTGCCACAGCCACGGCCAGTGAGCGACCGCCGCCCCGGAATGTTGTGTGGAACGCGGGAGGCCGGCAACGGCCTGTGACGTCAGCAAAACCAGTGCTTTACTGGGACAGCACTGGGCCTTTGGGGGGGTTTCTGGCCCATATGGGGGACCCTCCACCCAAAAACACGCTGTGGAGAAGGGGCCGAGCGACACCCACCCCCACCCCCAGTTCCCTCCTCCTGTTTTCCCAGGGGTCGCCCTCATTCCCACGGCTCAACGTGGATTTTTGCCTCATCCTCCATCAAAAGAACCCCAAAATCCTGGAGGTTCTGCCCAAAAAATCTGACAAAACCACGCTGGGGATAAAAATCTTTCCGCCAAGACCCTCCTTTAGCCTTCCTTGCCCTCCTCCTCCTCCTCACACACCACTCCATCCCCCACAAAATTTCCCCCTTCTCAGGGAAATCATGGCTCTGGAGATGGACCCTCCGGCTACCACTTCACCCCTGCGGCTGCCCCGGGCCAGAAGGCGGGGATTGAGCCATTTGGGGATTTTCTAGAAGCAAAAGGAGCAAAGCGAAACCCCGGGGGCCCTTTCCATCCCCCAATCCCCTAGTCCATGGGCTGCAGTCATCATGCTCTAGTGCAGTTCACTCTCTTCACAAGTTGGAAGCCCACGAGAAGCACAGTTAGGACGCCACATTTTAAGAAAGCAAACTTCCAGCTCTTCAAGGAGTTAGGAAATAGGACCCCGTGGGAAACTGCCCTTAGGGACAAGGGAGCAGAACAAAGGAAAAAGGGATTTGTAAGTCCTTCCTCTAGAAATCCATTAGACCCAGCTTCATAGAAACGACACCGGTCTGGATGCTGGTGGTTAAAGAGGATGGATTTTGGGGGGGGTTAAATTAGGAGAATTAATTGGGCGATCACTTCAAATGAGGTCAAATTAAAACTGGAGGCATTTTGCTGGCTGTGAGGGACTGGAGTGGGCAAGCCTCGGGCCACAAAACTCAATGGAACTTGAGTTTGTCCTGGGCAAAAAGGGGAAACCTGAGGCTTTTGCACAAGGAGGGGCCGCTCTGAACCTCACGGCTCCGGGGAAGGTCTCCCCGACTCCAAAAAGACAGAATGTTGGGGGTTGAAAGTCAAATAAAACCACCAAGAGGCACCTGGGCAAGGGCAATCCTCCAGCTGCCCTTCCCTTCTGCCCCCCACCCCCTACCCCCCCAGGGTGCTTTTCTGAACCCAAAGGAGGCATTTGGGGAAGAAAAAGGGAGGGCTGACCTTCCGCGCTCACCTCAGGGCAAGTCCCAGCACAGGGAGGTCCCGGCATCCCCGGAGGAGCCGCAGGCGCTGTGGGGCTGCGGGTGGTGACGCCCCGGCGTGGGCTTGTCTTTGGGGGTCGCACGTGGCCTCTTCTTCTGGTGGCAGACGGCCTGCAAACCAGGGACAAAATAACTTGAAATGGCTCAAAAAGGCAGAAAAATAAGATTTTTTGGCCATGGATTTCACGCGGTTTATCAGCCCAGGTAAAGTCTAAACAGCCAAAAAACCAATGGGAAAACAGGGTGCAAAGCCACAACGGGGTGCAAGAAAAACTCTATTATTTCCACTGTCCCAAGCGGAAAAGCACTTTCCTCCACCAAATCTATCAAAGGGGCTGAAAAGGTGCAATTCCCACGCACTGAAGCCACACAGCCACCCCCTTCCCCCGCCCACCAAAAATTAAAATAATATCTATTTCCGTGAAGCAAAACCCTCTTTCCTGGCAAGGAACGTTTGAGCAGATGGATTCGTCCAGGAAACAAACCCCCCCAGCAGCTTTTTTACCTCGCCTTTGGCTTTTTCCACCTCATCCCGGACTCTCTTGACCCTTTTCTCCAGCAGGCGAGGTCAGGTGCTGCCAAATCGGATCTTTTTCTTCCATGTATAATAGTATTCCACACACTGGGCCACGGTCTTAGTCTGTATCTAAGGGGAGAAATGCAGGGATATTAAATACTCCCTTGTCATTACAAATGAGGGCAAATGATGTCTTGTCCCGATGGGTTTTTAGCAGGAAGAAGGGTCCTAAGGACAGGATTCCAACGGGGGATTGAAAATAGGACTTCCTGGGTTAAAAGCGTCCCCGCTAACGAGCTCCGCCCCCGTCCAACGGCTTTACCTCCTTCTGGATGAGGCGAAAATTCTTCTTGTGAACATAACAGGCCTCTTTAAATAACTGCTGTTCCACTGGGGTCCAAGTGTCCGAGCCTTGGGATAAACAGCCACAGGCAAATTATTACAAGAGGCATTTCCCTGCCTCAAAAAGCCCCACAAATGGATTAAAACTATTATTTTCCCCACCGAAAACCAACATTTTAAAGAATAATTCCAATATAAAAGGGATCTGTTCTCATCCCATTTTCCTGCGTAATGGTAATCAGCCAAGGGGTGGCATTCGGATCTCCGGGGGGGCCCAGAGCACAGCATTTCCAGAGCTTCCTGCCAGATTTAATGGGAAAAAAGGACTCCAGTTCCTCCGGCAGAGGAGGAAAAGGGGCAATTCTCGCTCCTCGTAGAGAGGGGCAGGCACCCAGTGGTGTTCAATCAAAGAAGAGGGAGCAAATCAGAGCCGCTCGGGGCTTCAGCGAGGGCAGATCTGGGGTTTTCTCTCAGAGTCCCTCAGTCACAGGAGAAATCCCATTCTCCCAACTGTCCCAGAATCCAAACAAGCTCCAATGGATGCACCGGGACGGGCTCTGTCACCCCACCAGACCTTAACGCCGCCACGGGCAGCACCCGGCGCCTTGAGCAAAGAGATTCCGGCCCCTGGAAGAGCCAACTCAGAGCAACTCCCAGCTCAAACCAGTCACAAAGCGGGTTCTTCAGGGGGAAGCGCTGCTCCCTACCGCAACGTTGCCCCGAGCCTCGTGCAGGCAATGCAGAGCCAGCTCCGCGTTCAGCCCTGCCCCGGCTCTGCCGCTGGAAGAGGCCATCTTCAGCAGCTTTGAAACTACAAAGGCAAGAAAAAACACCAACGGGTCAGGTTTTCCTCAAAGAAGGAGAAAAGATGCCACAGGAGATGGATGGGAAATGGAGGAAGGGCAGAAAACAGACCGGAAACCAGAAAAGTCCCAGAAAAAAGGCCCATATTCCAACTATTGCCACAGGAAGAGCAGCTTTTGGAGCGGGATCTCCAGAGAGAAACTCCTCCCTGGCTGCAGATGAGCTGGGACCGCCAAAACCCCCCCTTTCTCATGGAAGATGCTCCCCAGAGCACCATCGGCTCTTATCTAGCCACTTTCCTCCCAAAAACGAGCCATCTCCTTCACTCCAACGCTACGGGGCCAAGACAAGACGGGAGAGAACCCAAACGCCCTATCAAGTAACTCTGAAAAGGTGGAATTTGCCCCTTTCCCACAAGAAAAGCCTGAAGAGAAACCTTTCTCCTGCGACTCGGGCTTGCTTTCCATGTCACCCCAGGGCTTCCAAACCAGGGAGGCTCCTTCGTCCTCCTCTTCCAAGAGGGATCTGTCCCGCAGGGCAGGCAGCTCCGCCTGCAACTGCTCCCCGACATTGATGCGGCTGAAAGGGGGAGGAAGAGGAGGGGGAGGAAGGCACGTCGGGAATGGATACGGCGCAACAAACGCTAAAAAAGAGGGAAAACGTGGTGAGGTGGGGCAAAACCGGTCCCTATTGCCCAGCAAAACATCACTCAGTCTTCTGCCACCAACTTCCACCGCCCCTTCCCACCCCCAGCGTTACCCTTCGGCCACTGGAGGCTTTTTGGGCCCCATCGGGCAGGACAATTTGGGGGTTTCCCCAAAAAAACAATCCAGCTGCTGAATGTCACTCTCCACAGCGGTAGGAAGCTGCCACAGCCACGGCCAGTGAGCGACCGCCGCCCCGGAATGTTGTGTGGAACGCGGGAGGCCGGCAACGGCCTGTGACGTCAGCAAAACCAGTGCTTTACTGGGACAGCACTGGGCCTTTGGGGGGGTTTCTGGCCCATATGGGGGACCCTCCACCCAAAAACACGCTGTGGAGAAGGGGCCGAGCGACACCCACCCCCACCCCCAGTTCCCTCCTCCCGTTTTCCCAGGGGTCGCCCTCATTCCCACGGCTCAACGTGGATTTTTGCCTCATCCTCCATCAAAAGAACCCCAAAATCCTGGAGGTTCTGCCCAAAAAATCTGACAAAACCACGCTGGGGATAAAAATATTTCCGCCAAGACCCTCCTTTAGCCTTCCTTGCCCTCCTCCTCCTCCTCACACACCACTCCATCCCCCACAAAATTTCCCCCTTCTCAGGGAAATCATGGCTCTGGAGATGGACCCTCCGGCTACCACTTCACCCCTGCGGCTGCCCCGGGCCAGAAGGCGGGGATTGAGCCATTTGGGGATTTTCTAGAAGCAAAAGGAGCAAAGCGAAACCCCGGGGGCCCTTTCCATCCCCCAATCCCCTAGTCCATGGGCTGCAGTCATCATGCTCTAGTGCAGTTCACTCTCTTCACAAGTTGGAAGCCCACGAGAAGCACAGTTAGGACGCCACATTTTAAGAAAGCAAACTTCCAGCTCTTCAAGGAGTTAGGAAATAGGACCCCGTGGGAAACTGCCCTTAGGGACAAGGGAGCAGAACAAAGGAAAAAGGGATTTGTAAGTCCTTCCTCTAGAAATCCATTAGACCCAGCTTCATAGAAACGACACCGGTCTGGATGCTGGTGGTTAAAGAGGATGGATTTTGGGGGGGGTTAAATTAGGAGAATTAATTGGGCGATCACTTCAAATGAGGTCAAATTAAAACTGGAGGCATTTTGCTGGCTGTGAGGGACTGGAGTGGGCAAGCCTCGGGCCACAAAACTCAATGGAACTTGAGTTTGTCCTGGGCAAAAAGGGGAAACCTGAGGCTTTTGCACAAGGAGGGGCCGCTCTGAACCTCACGGCTCCGGGGAAGGTCTCCCCGACTCCAAAAAGACAGAATGTTGGGGGTTGAAAGTCAAATAAAACCACCAAGAGGCACCTGGGCAAGGGCAATCCTCCAGCTGCCCTTCCCTTCTGCCCCCCACCCCCTACCCCCCCAGGGTGCTTTTCTGAACCCAAAGGAGGCATTTGGGGAAGAAAAAGGGAGGGCTGACCTTCCGCGCTCACCTCAGGGCAAGTCCCAGCACAGGGAGGTCCCGGCATCCCCGGAGGAGCCGCAGGCGCTGTGGGGCTGCGGGTGGTGACGCCCCGGCGTGGGCTTGTCTTTGGGGGTCGCACGTGGCCTCTTCTTCTGGTGGCAGACGGCCTGCAAACCAGGGACAAAATAACTTGAAATGGCTCAAAAAGGCAGAAAAATAAGATTTTTTGGCCATGGATTTCACGCGGTTTATCAGCCCAGGTAAAGTCTAAACAGCCAAAAAACCAATGGGAAAACAGGGTGCAAAGCCACAACGGGGTGCAAGAAAAACTCTATTATTTCCACTGTCCCAAGCGGAAAAGCACTTTCCTCCACCAAATCTATCAAAGGGGCTGAAAAGGTGCAATTCCCACGCACTGAAGCCACACAGCCACCCCCTTCCCCCGCCCACCAAAAATTAAAATAATATCTATTTCCGTGAAGCAAAACCCTCTTTCCTGGCAAGGAACGTTTGAGCAGATGGATTCGTCCAGGAAACAAACCCCCCCAGCAGCTTTTTTACCTCGCCTTTGGCTTTTTCCACCTCATCCCGGACTCTCTTGACCCTTTTCTCCAGCAGGCGAGGTCAGGTGCTGCCAAATCGGATCTTTTTCTTCCATGTATAATAGTATTCCACACACTGGGCCACGGTCTTAGTCTGTATCTAAGGGGAGAAATGCAGGGATATTAAATACTCCCTTGTCATTACAAATGAGGGCAAATGATGTCTTGTCCCGATGGGTTTTTAGCAGGAAGAAGGGTCCTAAGGACAGGATTCCAACGGGGGATTGAAAATAGGACTTCCTGGGTTAAAAGCGTCCCCGCTAACGAGCTCCGCCCCCGTCCAACGGCTTTACCTCCTTCTGGATGAGGCGAAAATTCTTCTTGTGAACATAACAGGCCTCTTTAAATAACTGCTGTTCCACTGGGGTCCAAGTGTCCGAGCCTTGGGATAAACAGCCACAGGCAAATTATTACAAGAGGCATTTCCCTGCCTCAAAAAGCCCCACAAATGGATTAAAACTATTATTTTCCCCACCGAAAACCAACATTTTAAAGAATAATTCCAATATAAAAGGGATCTGTTCTCATCCCATTTTCCTGCGTAATGGTAATCAGCCAAGGGGTGGCATTCGGATCTCCGGGGGGGCCCAGAGCACAGCATTTCCAGAGCTTCCTGCCAGATTTAATGGGAAAAAAGGACTCCAGTTCCTCCAGCAGAGGAGGAAAAGGGGCAATTCTCGCTCCTCGTAGAGAGGGGCAGGCACCCAGTGGTGTTCAATCAAAGAAGAGGGAGCAAATCAGAGCCGCTCGGGGCTTCAGCGAGGGCAGATCTGGGGTTTTCTCTCAGAGTCCCTCAGTCACAGGAGAAATCCCATTCTCCCAACTGTCCCAGAATCCAAACAAGCTCCAATGGATGCACCGGGACGGGCTCTGTCACCCCACCAGACCTTAACGCCGCCACGGGCAGCACCCGGCGCCTTGAGCAAAGAGATTCCGGCCCCTGGAAGAGCCAACTCAGAGCAACTCCCAGCTCAAACCAGTCACAAAGCGGGTTCTTCAGGGGGAAGCGCTGCTCCCTACCGCAACGTTGCCCCGAGCCTCGTGCAGGCAATGCAGAGCCAGCTCCGCGTTCAGCCCTGCCCCGGCTCTGCCGCTGGAAGAGGCCATCTTCAGCAGCTTTGAAACTACAAAGGCAAGAAAAAACACCAACGAGTCAGGTTTTCCTCAAAGAAGGAGAAAAGATGCCACAGGAGATGGATGGGAAATGGAGGAAGGGCAGAAAACAGACCGGAAACCAGAAAAGTCCCAGAAAAAAGACCCATATTCCAACTATTGCCACAGGAAGAGCAGCTTTTGGAGCGGGATCTCCAGAGAGAAACTCCTCCCTGGCTGCAGATGAGCTGGGACCGCCAAAACCCCCCCTTTCTCATGGAAGATGCTCCCGAGAGCACCATCGGCTCTTATCTAGCCACTTTCCTCCCAAAAACGAGCCATCTCCTTCCCTCCAACGCTACGGGGCCAAGACAAGACGGGAGAGAACCCAAACGCCCTATCAAGTAACTCTGAAAAGGTGGAATTTGCCCCTTTCCCACAAGAAAAGCCTGAAGAGAAACCTTTCTCCTGCGGCTCGGGCTTGCTTTCCATGTCACCCCAGGGCTTCCAAACCAGGGAGGCTCCTTCCTCCTCCTCTTCCAAGAGGGATCTGTCCCGCAGGGCAGGCAGCTCCGCCTGCAACTGCTCCCCGACATTGATGCGGCTGAAAGGGGGAGGAAGAGGAGGGGGAGGAAGGCACGTCGGGAATGGATACGGCGCAACAAACACTAAAAAAGAGGGAAAACGTGGTGAGGTGGGGCAAAACCGGTCCCTATTTCCCAGCAAAACATCACTCAGTCTTCTGCCACCAACTTCCACCGCCCCTTCCCACCCCCAGCGTTACCCTTCGGCCACTGGAGGCTTTTTGGGCCCCATCGGGCAGGACAATTTGGGGGTTTCCCCAAAAAAACAATCCAGCTGCTGAATGTCACTCTCCACAGCGGTAGGAAGCTGCCACAGCCACGGCCAGCGAGCGACCGCCGCCTCGGAATGTTGTGTGGAACGCGGGAGGCCGGCAACGGCCTGTGACGTCAGCAAAACCAGTGCTTTACTGGGACAGCACTGGGCCTTTGGGGGGGTTTCTGGCCCATATGGGGGACCCTCCACCCAAAAACACGCTGTGGAGAAGGGGCCGAGCGACACCCACCCCCACCCCCAGTTCCCTCCTCCCGTTTTCCCAGGGGTCGCCCTCATTCCCACGGCTCAACGTGGATTTTTGCCTCATCCTCCATCAAAAGAACCCCAAAATCCTGGAGGTTCTGCCCAAAAAATCTGACAAAACCACGCTGGGGATAAAAATCTTTCCGCCAAGACCCTCCTTTAGCCTTCCTTGCCCTCCTCCTCCTCCTCACACACCACTCCATCCCCCACAAAATTTCCCCCTTCTCAGGGAAATCATGGCTCTGGAGATGGACCCTCCGGCTACCACTTCACCCCTGCGGCTGCCCCGGGCCAGAAGGCGGGGATTGAGCCATTTGGGGATTTTCTAGAAGCAAAAGGAGCAAAGCGAAACCCCGGGGGCCCTTTCCATCCCCCAATCCCCTAGTCCATGGGCTGCAGTCATCATGCTCTAGTGCACTTCACTCTCTTCACAAGTTGGAAGCCCACGAGAAGCACAGTTAGGACGCCACATTTTAAGAAAGCAAACTTCCAGCTCTTCAAGGAGTTAGGAAATAGGACCCCGTGGGAAACTGCCCTTAGGGACAAGGGAGCAGAACAAAGGAAAAAGGGATTTGTAAGTCCTTCCTCTAGAAATCCATTAGACCCAGCTTCATAGAAACGACACCGGTCTGGATGCTGGTGGTTAAAGAGGATGGATTTTGGGGGGGGTTAAATTAGGAGAATTAATTGGGCGATCACTTCAAATGAGGTCAAATTAAAACTGGAGGCATTTTGCTGGCTGTGAGGGACTGGAGTGGGCAAGCCTCGGGCCACAAAACTCAATGGAACTTGAGTTTGTCCTGGGCAAAAAGGGGAAACCTGAGGCTTTTGCACAAGGAGGGGCCGCTCTGAACCTCACGGCTCCGGGGAAGGTCTCCCCGACTCCAAAAAGACAGAATGTTGGGGGTTGAAAGTCAAATAAAACCACCAAGAGGCACCTGGGCAAGGGCAATCCTCCAGCTGCCCTTCCCTTCTGCCCCCCACCACCCCAGGGTGCTTTTCTGAACCCAAAGGAGGCATTTGGGGAAGAAAAAGGGAGGGCTGACCTTCTGCGCTCACCTCAGGGCAAGTCCCAGCACAGGGAGGTCCCGGCATCCCCGGAGGAGCCGCAGGCGCTGTGGGGCTGCGGGTGGTGACGCCCCGGCGTGGGCTTGTCTTTGGGGGTCGCACGTGGCCTCTTCTTCTGGTGGCAGACGGCCTGCAAACCAGGGACAAAATAACTTGAAATGGCTCAAAAAGGCAGAAAAATAAGATTTTTTGGCCATGGATTTCACGCGGTTTATCAGCCCAGGTAAAGTCTAAACAGCCAAAAAACCAATGGGAAAACAGGGTGCAAAGCCACAACGGGGTGCAAGAAAAACTGTATTATTTCCACTGTCCCAAGCGGAAAAGCACTTTCCTCCACAAAATCTATCAAAGGGGCTGAAAAGGTGCAATTCCCACGCACTGAAGCCACACAGCCACCCCGTTCCCCCGCCCACCAAAAATTCAAATAATATCTCTTTCCGTGAAGCAAATCCCTCTTTCCTGGCAAGGAACGTTTGAGCAGATGGATTCGTCCAGGAAACAAACCCCCCCAGCAGCTTTTTTACCTCGCCTTTGGCTTTTTCCACCTCATCCCGGACTCTCTTGACCCTTTTCTCCAGCAGGCGAGGTCAGGTGCACCCAAATCGCACTTTCTTCCTCCAGAAGTAACAAGAGTCAACACACTGGGCCACAGTTTGCCTCTGGATCTATGGGGAGAAATCCAGGGATATTAAAGACTCCCTTGTCATTACAAAGGAGGGCAATGATGTCTTCTCCCGCTGGGTTTTGAGCAGGAAGAAGGGTCCTAAGGACAGGATTCCAACGGGGGATTGAAAATAGGGCTTTCTGGGTTAAAAGCCTCCCCGCTAACCAGCTCCGCCCCGCTCCAACGGCTTTACCTCCTTCTGGATGAGGCCAAAAGTCTTCTGATGGACAAAAAAAAGGCTCTTTCAAGAGCTTTGGGAGCGGGATCTCCAGAGAGAAACTCCTCCCTGGCTGCAGATGAGCTGGGACCGCCAAACCCACCCTTTCTCACGGAAGATGCTCCCGAGAGCACCATCGGCTCTTATCTAGCCACTTTCCTCCCAAAAACGAGCCATCTCCTTCCCTCCAACGCTACGGGGCCAAGACAAGACGGGAGAGAACCCAAACGCCCGATCAAGTAACTCTGAAAAGGGGGAATTTGCCCCTTTCCCACAAGAAAAGCCTGAAGAGAAACCTTTCTCCTGCGGCTCGGGCTTGCTTTCCACGTCACCCCAGGGCTTCCAAACCAGGGAGGCTCCTTCCTCCTCCTCTTCCAAGAGGCATCTGTCCCGCAGGGCAGGCAGCTCTGCCTGGAACTGCTCCCCGACATTGATGCGGCTGAAAGGGGGAGGAAGAGGAGGGGGAGGAAGGCACGTCGGGAATGGATACGGCGCAACAAACGCTAAAAAAGAGGGAAAACGTGGTGAGGTGGGGCAAAACCGGTCCCTATTGCCCAGCAAAACATCACTCAGTCTTCCGCCACCAACTTTCAACGCCCCTTCCCACCCCCAGCGTTACCCTTCGGCCACTGGAGGCTTTTTGGGCCCCATCGGGCAGGACAATTTGGGGGTTTCCCCAAAAAAACAATCCAACTGCTGAATGTCACTCTCCACAGCGGTAGGAAGCTGCCACAGCCACGGCCAGCGAGCGACCGCCGCCTCGGAATGTTGTGTGGAACGCGGGAGGCCGGCAACGGCCTGTGACGTCAGCAAAACCAGTGCTTTACTGGGACAGCACTGGCCGTTTGGGGGGGTTTCTGGCCCATATGGGGGACCCTCCACCCAAAAACACGCTGTGGAGAAGGGGCCGAGCGACACCCACCCCCACCCCCAGTTCCCTCCTCCCGTTTTCCCAGGGGTCGCCCTCACTCCCACGGCTCAACGTGGATTTTTGCCTCATCATCCATCAAAAGAACCCCAAAATCCCGGAGGTTCTGCCCAAAAAATCTGACAAAACCACGCTGGGGATAAAAATCTTTCCGCCAAGACCCTCCTTTAGCCTTCCTTGCCCTCCTCCTCCTCCTCACACACCACTCCATCCCCCACAAAATTTCCCCCTTCTCAGGGAAATCAGGGCTCTGGAGATGGACCCTCCGGCTACCACTTCACCCCTGCGGCTGCCCCGGGCCAGAAGGCGGGGATTGAGCCATTTGGGCCTTTTCTAGAAGCAAAAGGAGCAAAGCGAAACCCCGGGGGCCCTTTCCATCCCCCAATCCCCTAGTCCATGGGCTGCAGTCATCATGCTCTAGTGCACTTCACTCTCTTATAAAGTTGGAAGCCCACGAGAAGCACAGTTAGGACGCCACATTTTAAGAAAGCAAACTTCCAGCTCTTCAAGGAGTTAGGAAATAGGACCCCGTGGGAAACTGCCCTTAGGGACAAGGGAGCAGAACAAAGGAAAAAGGGATTTGTAAGTCCTTCCTCTAGAAATCCATTAGACCCAGCTTCATAGAAACGACACCGGTCTGGATGCTGGTGGTTAAAGAGGATGGATTTTGGGGGGGGGTTAAATTAGGAGAATTAATTGGGCGATCACTTCAAATGAGGTCAAATTAAAACTGGAGGCATTTTGCTGGCTGTGAGGGACTGGAGTGGGCAAGCCTCGGGCCACAAAACTCAATGGAACTTGAGTTTGTCCTGGGCAAAAAGGGGAAACCTGAGGCTTTTGCACAAGGAGGGGCCGCTCTGAACCTCACGGCTCCGGGGAAGGTCTCCCCGACTCCAAAAAGACAGAACGTTGGGGGTTGAAAGTCAAATAAAACCACCAAGAGGCACCTGGGCAAGGGCAATCCTCCAGCTGCCCTTCCCTTCTGCCCCCCACCCCCCCAGGGTGCTTTTCTGAACCCAAAGGAGGCATTTGGGGAAGAAAAAGGGAGGGCTGACCTTCTGCGCTCACCTCAGGGCAAGTCCCAGCACAGGGAGGTCCCGGCATCCCCGGAGGAGCCGCAGGCGCTGTGGGGCTGCGGGTGGTGACGCCCCGGCGTGGGCTTGTCTTTGGGGGTCGCACGTGGCCTCTTCTTCTGGTGGCAGACGGCCTGCAAACCAGGGACAAAATAACTTGAAATGGCTCAAAAAGGCAGAAAAATAAGATTTTTTGGCCATGGATTTCACGCGGTTTATCAGCCCAGGTAAAGTCTAAACAGCCAAAAAACCAATGGGAAAACGGGGTGCAAAGCCACAACGGGGTGCAAGAAAAACTCTATTATTTCCACTGTCCCAAGCGGAAAAGCACTTTCCTCCACAAAATCTATCAAAGGGGCTGAAAAGGTGCAATTCCCACGCACTGAAGCCACACAGCCACCCCGTTCCCCCGCCCACCAAAAATTCAAATAATATCTCTTTCCGTGAAGCAAATCCCTCTTTCCTGGCAAGGAACGTTTGAGCAGATGGATTCGTCCAGGAAACAAACCCCCCCAGCAGCTTTTTTACCTCGCCTTTGGCTTTTTCCACCTCATCCCGGACTCTCTTGACCCTTTTCTCCAGCAGGCGAGGTCAGGTGCACCCAAATCGCACTTTCTTCCTCCAGAAGTAACAAGAGTCAACACACTGGGCCACAGTTTGCCTCTGGATCTATGGGGAGAAATCCAGGGATATTAAAGACTCCCTTGTCATTACAAAGGAGGGCAATGATGTCTTCTCCCGCTGGGTTTTGAGCAGGAAGAAGGGTCCTAAGGACAGGATTCCAACGGGGGATTGAAAATAGGGCTTTCTGGGTTAAAAGCCTCCCCGCTAACCAGCTCCGCCCCGCTCCAACGGCTTTACCTCCTTCTGGATGAGGCCAAAAGTCTTCTGATGGACAAAAAAAAGGCTCTTTCAAGAGCTTTGGGAGCGGGATCTCCAGAGAGAAACTCCTCCCTGGCTGCAGATGAGCTGGGACCGCCAAACCCCCCCTTTTCTCATGGAAGATGCTCCCGAGAGCACCATCGGCTCTTATCTAGCCACTTTCCTCCCAAAAACGAGCCATCTCCTTCCCTCCAACGCTACGGGGCCAAGACAAGACGGGAGAGAACCCAAACGCCCGATCAAGTAACTCTGAAAAGGGGGAATTTGCCCCTTTCCCACAAGAAAAGCCTGAAGAGAAACCTTTCTCCTGCGGCTCGGGCTTGCTTTCCACGTCACCCCAGGGCTTCCAAACCAGGGAGGCTCCTTCCTCCTCCTCTTCCAAGAGGCATCTGTCCCGCAGGGCAGGCAGCTCCGCCTGCAACTGCTCCCCGACACTGATGCGGCTGAAAGGGGGAGGAAGAGGAGGGGGAGGAAGGCACGTCGGGAATGGATACGGCGCAACAAACGCTAAAAAAGAGGGAAAACGTGGTGAGGTGGGGCAAAACCGGTCCCTATTGCCCAGCAAAACATCACTCAGTCTTCCGCCACCAACTTTCAACGCCCCTTCCCACCCCCAGCGTTACCCTTCGGCCACTGGAGGCTTTTTGGGCCCCATCGGGCAGGACAATTTGGGGGTTTCCCCAAAAAAACAATCCAACTGCTGAATGTCACTCTCCACAGCGGTAGGAAGCTGCCACAGCCACGGCCAGCGAGCGACCGCCGCCTCGGAATGTTGTGTGGAACGCGGGAGGCCGGCAACGGCCTGTGACGTCAGCAAAACCAGTGCTTTACTGGGACAGCACTGGGCCTTTGGGGGGGTTTCTGGCCCATATGGGGGACCCTCCACCCAAAAACACGCTGTGGAGAAGGGGCCGAGCGACACCCACCCCCACCCCCAGTTCCCTCCTCCCGTTTTCCCAGGGGTCGCCCTCATTCCCACGGCTCAACGTGGATTTTTGCCTCATCCTCCATCAAAAGAACCCCAAAATCCTGGAGGTTCTGCCCAAAAAATCTGACAAAACCACGCTGGGGATAAAAATCTTTCCGCCAAGACCCTCCTTTAGCCTTCCTTGCCCTCCTCCTCCTCCTCACACACCACTCCATCCCCCACAAAATTTCCCCCTTCTCAGGGAAATCATGGCTCTGGAGATGGACCCTCCGGCTACCACTTCACCCCTGCGGCTGCCCCGGGCCAGAAGGCGGGGATTGAGCCATTTGGGGATTTTCTAGAAGCAAAAGGAGCAAAGCGAAACCCCGGGAGCCCTTTCCATCCCCCAATCCCCTAGTCCATGGGCTGCAGTCATCATGCTCTAGTGCAGTTCATTCTCTTCACAAGTTGGAAGCCCACGAGAAGCACAGTTAGGACGCCACATTTTAAGAAAGCAAACTTCCAGCTCTTCAAGGAGTTAGGAAATAGGACCCCGTGGGAAACTGCCCTTAGGGACAAGGGAGCAGAACAAAGGAAAAAGGGATTTGTAAGTCCTTCCTCTAGAAATCCATTAGACCCAGCTTCATAGAAACGACACCGGTCTGGATGCTGGTGGTTAAAGAGGATGGATTTTGGGGGGGGTTAAATTAGGAGAATTAATTGGGCGATCACTTCAAATGAGGTCAAATTAAAACTGGAGGCATTTTGCTGGCTGTGAGGGACTGGAGTGGGCAAGCCTCGGGCCACAAAACTCAATGGAACTTGAGTTTGTCCTGGGCAAAAAGGGGAAACCTGAGGCTTTTGCACAAGGAGGGGCCGCTCTGAACCTCACGGCTCCGGGGAAGGTCTCCCCGACTCCAAAAAGACAGAATGTTGGGGGTTGAAAGTCAAATAAAACCACCAAGAGGCACCTGGGCAAGGGCAATCCTCCAGCTGCCCTTCCCTTCTGCCCCCCACCCCCCACCCCCCCAGGGTGCTTTTCTGAACCCAAAGGAGGCATTTGGGGAAGAAAAAGGGAGGGCTGACCTTCCGCACTCACCTCAGGGCAAGTCCCAGCACAGGGAGGTCCCGGCATCCCCGGAGGAGCCGCAGGCGCTGTGGGGCTGCGGGTGGTGACGCCCCGGCGTGGGCTTGTCTTTGGGGGTCGCACGTGGCCTCTTCTTCTGGTGGCAGACGGCCTGCAAACCAGGGACAAAATAACTTGAAATGGCTCAAAAAGGCAGAAAAATAAGATTTTTTGGCCATGGATTTCACGCGGTTTATCAGCCCAGGTAAAGTCTAAACAGCCAAAAAACCAATGGGAAAACAGGGTGCAAAGCCACAACGGGGTGCAAGAAAAACGGTATTATTTCAACTGTCCCAAGCGGAAAAGCACTTTCCTCCACAAAATCTATCAAAGGGGCTGAAAAGGTGCAATTCCCACGCACTGAAGCCACACAGCCACCCCGCTCCCCCGCCCAACAAAAATTAAAATAATATCTATTTCCGTGAAGCAAAACCCTCTTTCCTGGCAAGGAACGTTTGAGCAGATGGATTCGTCGAGGAAACAAACCCCCCCAGCAGCTTTTTTACCTCGCCTTTGGCTTTTTCCACCTCATCCCGGACTCTCTTGACCCTTTTCTCCAGCAGGCGAGGTCAGGTGCACCCAAATCGCACTTTCTTCCTCCAGAAGGAACAAGAGTCAACACACTGGGCCACGGTTTGCCTCTGGATCTATGGGGAGAAATCCAGGGATATTAAAGACTCCCTTGTCATTACAAAGGAGGGCAATGATGTCTTCTCCCGCTGGGTTTTGAGCAGGAAGAAGGGTCCTAAGGACAGGATTCCAACGGGGGATTGAAAATAGGGCTTTCTGGGTTAAAAGCCTCCCCGCTAACCAGCTCCGCCCCGCTCCAACGGCTTTACCTCCTTCTGGATGAGGCGAAAAGTCTTCTGATGGACAAAAAAAAGGCTCTTTCAAGAGCTTTTGGAGCGGGATCTCCAGAGAGAAACTCCTCCCTGGCTGCAGATGAGCTGGGACCGCCAAACCCCCCCTTTCTCATGGAAGATGCTCCCAAGAGCACCATCGGCTCTTATCTAGCCACTTTCCTCCCAAAAACGAGCCATCTCCTTCCCTCCAACGCTACGGGGCCAAGACAAGACGGGAGAGAACCCAAACGCCCGATCAAGTAACTCTGAAAAGGGGGAATTTGCCCCTTTCCCACAAGAAAAGCCTGAAGAGAAACCTTTCTCCTGCGGCTCGGGCTTGCTTTCCACGTCACCCCAGGGCTTCCAAACCAGGGAGGCTCCTTCCTCCTCCTCTTCCAAGAGGGATCTGTCCCGCAGGGCAGGCAGCTCCGCCTGCAACTGCTCCCCGACACTGATGCGGCTGAAAGGGGGAGGAAGAGGAGGGGGAGGAAGGCACGTCGGGAATGGATACGGCGCAACAAACGCTAAAAAAGAGGGAAAACGTGGTGAGGTGGGGCAAAACCGGTCCCTATTTCCCAGCAAAACATCACTCAGCCTTCCGCCACCAACTTCCAACGCCCCTTCCCACCCCCAGCGTTACCCTTCGGCCACTGGAGGCTTTTTGGGCCCCATCGGGCAGGACAATTTGGGGGTTTCCCCAGAAAAACAATCCAGCTGCTGAATGTCACTCTCCACAGCGGTAGGAAGCTGCCACAGCCACGGCCAGCGAGCGACCGCCGCCTCGGAATGTTGTGTGGAACGCGGGAGGCCGGCAACGGCCTGTGACGTCAGCAAAACCAGTGCTTTACTGGGACAGCACTGGGCCTTTGGGGGGGTTTCTGGCCCATATGGGGGACCCTCCACCCAAAAACACGCTGTGGAGAAGGGGCCGAGCGACACCCACCCCCACCCCCAGTTCCCTCCTCCCGTTTTCCCAGGGGTCGCCCTCATTCCCACGGCTCAACGTGGATTTTTGCCTCATCCTCCATCAAAAGAACCCCAAAATCCTGGAGGTTCTGCCCAAAAATTCTATGACAACACAATCCTCGATGATGTCACAACCCTACCTCTATGACATCACAATCTCCAATGATGTCACAACCCCCTCTATGACGTCACAATCCCACTCTATGACGTCACAACCCCCTCTATGACGTCACAACCCCACTGTATGACATGATAACCTCATCTATGACATCACAACCCCACTCTATGACATCAGAAACCACTCTGTGACATCACAAACCCCACTATGACGTCACAACCCCACTCTATGACATCATAACCCCGCTCTATGACGTCACAACCCCACTCTATGACGTCACAAACCACTCTGTGACATCACAAACCCCACTATGATGTCACAACCCAACTCTTTGAAATCACAATGCCCCTCTATGACGTCACAACCCTACCTCTATGACATCACAACCCCACTCTCTGACGTCACAACCCCACTCTATGACATCACAAAGCACTCTGTGACATCACAAACCCCACTATGATGTCACAACCCAACTCTTTGAAATCACAATGCCCCTCTATGACGTCACAACCCTACCTCTATGACATCACAACCCCACTCTATGACGTCACCACCCGACTGTGACATCACAAACCCCACTATGACGTCAAAACCACACTCTGTGAAATCACAACGCCCTTCTGAGACGTCACAACCCTGCCTCTATGACATCACAACCCTCCCTCTATGACATCACAATCCCCCTCTATGACATCACAACGCGGTTCTGTGACATCACAAACCCCACTATGACGTCACAACCCGACTCTGTGACGTCACAACCGCACTCTATGACGTTACAACCCCACTCTATGACATCACAACCCGACTCTGTGACATCACAAACACACTCTATGAAATCACAAACCCCACTATGGCGTCACAACCCCACTCTATGACATAATAACCCCTCTATGACGTCACAACCCAACTCTATGACGTCACAACGCTACTTCTATGACGTCACAACCCCACTCTGTGACATCAGAAACCACTTAGTGACATCACAAACCCCACTATGACGTCACAACCCAACTCTGTGAAATCACAATGCCCCTCTATGACGTCACAACCCTACCTCTATGATATCACAACCCCACTCTATGACATCATAACCCCTCTATGACGTCACAACCCCACTCTATGACATCACAAACCACTCTGTGACATCACAAACCCCACTATGATGTCACAACCCAACTCCCCCTGTCACGACCCTCCACCCAAAAACACGCTGTGGAGAAGGGGCCGAGCGACACCCACCCCCACCCCCAGTTCCCTCCTCCCGTTTTCCCAGGGGTCGCCCTCATTCCCACGGCTCAACGTGGATTTTTGCCTCATCCTCCATCAAAAGAACCCCAAAATCCTGGAGGTTCTGCCCAAAAAATCTGACAAAACCACTCTGGGGATAAAAATATTTCCGCCAAGACCCTCCTTTAGCCTTCCTTGCCCTCCTCCTCCTCCTCACACACCACTCCATCCCCCACAAAATTTCCCCCTTCTCAGGGAAATCAGGGCTCTGGAGATGGACCCTCCGGCTACCACTTCACCCCTGCGGCTGCCCCGGGCCAGAAGGCGGGGATTGAGCCATTTGGGCCTTTTCTAGAAGCAAAAGGAGCAAAGCGAAACCCCGGGAGCCCTTTCCATCCCCCAAGCCCCTAGTCCATGGGCTGCAGTCATCATGCTCTAGTGCAGTTCACTCTCTTCACAAGTTGGAAGCCCACGAGAAGCACAGTTAGGACGCCACATTTTAAGAAAGCAAACTTCCAGCTCTTCAAGGAGTTAGGAAATAGGACCCCGTGGGAAACTGCCCTTAGGGGCAAGGGAGCAGAACAAAGGAAAAAGGGATTTTTAAGTCCTTCCTCTAGAAATCCATTAGACCCAGCTTCATAGAAACGACACCGGTCTGGATGCTGGTGGTTAAAGAGGATGGATTTTGGGGGGGGTTAAATTAGGAGAATTAATTGGGCGATCACTTCAAATGAGGTCAAATTAAAACTGGAGGCATTTTGCTGGCTGTGAGGGACTGGAGTGGGCAAGCCTCGGGCCACAAAACTCAATGGAACTTGAGTTTGTCCTGGGCAAAAAGGGGAAACCTGAGGCTTTTGCACAAGGAGGGGCCGCTCTGAACCTCACGGCTCCGGGGAAGGTCTCCCCGACTCCAAAAAGACAGAACGTTGGGGGTTGAAAGTCAAATAAAACCACCAAGAGGCACCTGGGCAAGGGCAATCCTCCAGCTGCCCTTCCCTTCTGCCCCCCACCCCCCACCCCCCCAGGGTGCTTTTCTGAACCCAAAGGAGGCATTTGGGGAAGAAAAAGGGAGGGCTGACCTTCCGCGCTCACCTCAGGGCAAGTCCCAGCACAGGGAGGTCCCGGCATCCCCGGAGGAGCCGCAGGCGCTGTGGGGCTGCGGGTGGTGACGCCCCGGCGTGGGCTTGTCTTTGGGGGTCGCACGTGGCCTCTTCTTCTGGTGGCAGACGGCCTGCAAACCAGGGACAAAATAACTTGAAATGGCTCAAAAAGGCAGAAAAATAAGATTTTTTGGCCATGGATTTCACGCGGTTTATCAGCCCAGGTAAAGTCTAAACAGCCAAAAAACCAATGGGAAAACAGGGTGCAAAGCCACAACGGGGTGCAAGAAAAACTCTATTATTTCCACTGTCCCAAGCGGAAAAGCACTTTCCTCCACCAAATCTATCAAAGGGGCTGAAAAGGTGCAATTCCCACGCACTGAAGCCACACAGCCACCCCCTTCCCCCGCCCACCAAAAATTAAAATAATATCTATTTCCGTGAAGCAAAACCCTCTTTCCTGGCAAGGAACGTTTGAGCAGATGGATTCGTCGAGGAAACAAACCCCCCCAGCAGCTTTTTTACCTCGCCTTTGGCTTTTTCCACCTCATCCCGGACTCTCTTGACCCTTTTCTCCAGCAGGCGAGGTCAGGTGCTGCCAAATCGGATCTTTTTCTTCCATGTATAATAGTATTCCACACACTGGGCCACGGTCTTAGTCTGTATCTAAGGGGAGAAATGCAGGGATATTAAATACTCCCTTGTCATTACAAATGAGGGCAAATGATGTCTTGTCCCGATGGGTTTTTAGCAGGAAGAAGGGTCCTAAGGACAGGATTCCAACGGGGGATTGAAAATAGGACTTCCTGGGTTAAAAGCGTCCCCGCTAACGAGCTCCGCCCCCGTCCAACGGCTTTACCTCCTTCTGGATGAGGCGAAAATTCTTCTTGTGAACATAACAGGCCTCTTTAAATAACTGCTGTTCCACTGGGGTCCAAGTGTCCGAGCCTTGGGATAAACAGCCACAGGCAAATTATTACAAGAGGCATTTCCCTGCCTCAAAAAGCCCCACAAATGGATTAAAACTATTATTTTCCCCACCGAAAACCAACATTTTAAAGAATAATTCCAATATAAAAGGGATCTGTTCTCATCCCATTTTCCTGCGTAATGGTAATCAGCCAAGGGGTGGCATTCGGATCTCCGGGGGGGCCCAGAGCACAGCATTTCCAGAGCTTCCTGCCAGATTTAATGGGAAAAAAGGACTCCAGTTCCTCCGGCAGAGGAGGAAAAGGGGCAATTCTCGCTCCTCGTAGAGAGGGGCAGGCACCCAGTGGTGTTCAATCAAAGAAGAGGGAGCAAATCAGAGCCGCTCGGGGCTTCAGCGAGGGCAGATCTGGGGTTTTCTCTCAGAGTCCCTCAGTCACAGGAGAAATCCCATTCTCCCAACTGTCCCAGAATCCAAACAAGCTCCAATGGATGCACCGGGACGGGCTCTGTCACCCCACCAGACCTTAACGCCGCCACGGGCAGCACCCGGCGCCTTGAGCAAAGAGATTCCGGCCCCTGGAAGAGCCAACTCAGAGCAACTCCCAGCTCAAACCAGTCACAAAGCGGGTTCTTCAGGGGGAAGCGCTGCTCCCTACCGCAACGTTGCCCCGAGCCTCGTGCAGGCAATGCAGAGCCAGCTCCGCGTTCAGCCCTGCCCCGGCTCTGCCGCTGGAAGAGGCCATCTTCAGCAGCTTTGAAACTACAAAGGCAAGAAAAAACACCAACGGGTCAGGTTTTCCTCAAAGAAGGAGAAAAGATGCCACAGGAGATGGATGGGAAATGGAGGAAGGGCAGAAAACAGACCGGAAACCAGAAAAGTCCCAGAAAAAAGGCCCATATTCCAACTATTGCCACAGGAAGAGCAGCTTTTGGAGCGGGATCTCCAGAGAGAAACTCCTCCCTGGCTGCAGATGAGCTGGGACCGCCAAAACCCCCCCTTTCTCATGGAAGATGCTCCCCAGAGCACCATCGGCTCTTATCTAGCCACTTTCCTCCCAAAAACGAGCCATCTCCTTCACTCCAACGCTACGGGGCCAAGACAAGACGGGAGAGAACCCAAACGCCCTATCAAGTAACTCTGAAAAGGTGGAATTTGCCCCTTTCCCACAAGAAAAGCCTGAAGAGAAACCTTTCTCCTGCGACTCGGGCTTGCTTTCCATGTCACCCCAGGGCTTCCAAACCAGGGAGGCTCCTTCGTCCTCCTCTTCCAAGAGGCATCTGTCCCGCAGGGCAGGCAGCTCCGCCTGCAACTGCTCCCCGACATTGATGCGGCTGAAAGGGGGAGGAAGAGGAGGGGGAGGAAGGCACGTCGGGAATGGATACGGCGCAACAAACGCTAAAAAAGAGGGAAAACGTGGTGAGGTGGGGCAAAACCGGTCCCTATTTCCCAGCAAAACATCACTCAGTCTTCCGCCACCAACTTCCAACGCCCCTTCCCACCCCCAGCGTTACCCTTCGGCCACTGGAGGCTTTTTGGGCCCCATCGGGCAGGACAATTTGGGGGTTTCCCCAAAAAAACAATCCAGCTGCTGAATGTCACTCTCCACAGCGGTAGGAAGCTGCCACAGCCACGGCCAGTGAGCGACCGCCGCCCCGGAATGTTGTGTGGAACGCGGGAGGCCGGCAACGGCCTGTGACGTCAGCAAAACCAGTGCTTTACTGGGACAGCACTGGGCCTTTGGGGGGGTTTCTGGCCCATATGGGGGACCCTCCACCCAAAAACACGCTGTGGAGAAGGGGCCGAGCGACACCCACCCCCACCCCCAGTTCCCTCCTCCCGTTTTCCCAGGGGTCGCCCTCATTCCCACGGCTCAACGTGGATTTTTGCCTCATCCTCCATCAAAAGAACCCCAAAATCCTGGAGGTTCTGCCCAAAAAATCTGACAAAACCACGCTGGGGATAAAAATATTTCCGCCAAGACCCTCCTTTAGCCTTCCTTGCCCTCCTCCTCCTCCTCACACACCACTCCATCCCCCACAAAATTTCCCCCTTCTCAGGGAAATCATGGCTCTGGAGATGGACCCTCCGGCTACCACTTCACCCCTGCGGCTGCCCCGGGCCAGAAGGCGGGGATTGAGCCATTTGGGGATTTTCTAGAAGCAAAAGGAGCAAAGCGAAACCCCGGGGGCCCTTTCCATCCCCCAATCCCCTAGTCCATGGGCTGCAGTCATCATGCTCTAGTGCAGTTCACTCTCTTCACAAGTTGGAAGCCCACGAGAAGCACAGTTAGGACGCCACATTTTAAGAAAGCAAACTTCCAGCTCTTCAAGGAGTTAGGAAATAGGACCCCGTGGGAAACTGCCCTTAGGGACAAGGGAGCAGAACAAAGGAAAAAGGGATTTGTAAGTCCTTCCTCTAGAAATCCATTAGACCCAGCTTCATAGAAACGACACCGGTCTGGATGCTGGTGGTTAAAGAGGATGGATTTTGGGGGGGGTTAAATTAGGAGAATTAATTGGGCGATCACTTCAAATGAGGTCAAATTAAAACTGGAGGCATTTTGCTGGCTGTGAGGGACTGGAGTGGGCAAGCCTCGGGCCACAAAACTCAATGGAACTTGAGTTTGTCCTGGGCAAAAAGGGGAAACCTGAGGCTTTTGCACAAGGAGGGGCCGCTCTGAACCTCACGGCTCCGGGGAAGGTCTCCCCGACTCCAAAAAGACAGAATGTTGGGGGTTGAAAGTCAAATAAAACCACCAAGAGGCACCTGGGCAAGGGCAATCCTCCAGCTGCCCTTCCCTTCTGCCCCCCACCCCCTACCCCCCCAGGGTGCTTTTCTGAACCCAAAGGAGGCATTTGGGGAAGAAAAAGGGAGGGCTGACCTTCCGCGCTCACCTCAGGGCAAGTCCCAGCACAGGGAGGTCCCGGCATCCCCGGAGGAGCCGCAGGCGCTGTGGGGCTGCGGGTGGTGACGCCCCGGCGTGGGCTTGTCTTTGGGGGTCGCACGTGGCCTCTTCTTCTGGTGGCAGACGGCCTGCAAACCAGGGACAAAATAACTTGAAATGGCTCAAAAAGGCAGAAAAATAAGATTTTTTGGCCATGGATTTCACGCGGTTTATCAGCCCAGGTAAAGTCTAAACAGCCAAAAAACCAATGGGAAAACAGGGTGCAAAGCCACAACGGGGTGCAAGAAAAACTCTATTATTTCCACTGTCCCAAGCGGAAAAGCACTTTCCTCCACCAAATCTATCAAAGGGGCTGAAAAGGTGCAATTCCCACGCACTGAAGCCACACAGCCACCCCCTTCCCCCGCCCACCAAAAATTAAAATAATATCTATTTCCGTGAAGCAAAACCCTCTTTCCTGGCAAGGAACGTTTGAGCAGATGGATTCGTCCAGGAAACAAACCCCCCCAGCAGCTTTTTTACCTCGCCTTTGGCTTTTTCCACCTCATCCCGGACTCTCTTGACCCTTTTCTCCAGCAGGCGAGGTCAGGTGCTGCCAAATCGGATCTTTTTCTTCCATGTATAATAGTATTCCACACACTGGGCCACGGTCTTAGTCTGTATCTAAGGGGAGAAATGCAGGGATATTAAATACTCCCTTGTCATTACAAATGAGGGCAAATGATGTCTTGTCCCGATGGGTTTTTAGCAGGAAGAAGGGTCCTAAGGACAGGATTCCAACGGGGGATTGAAAATAGGACTTCCTGGGTTAAAAGCGTCCCCGCTAACGAGCTCCGCCCCCGTCCAACGGCTTTACCTCCTTCTGGATGAGGCGAAAATTCTTCTTGTGAACATAACAGGCCTCTTTAAATAACTGCTGTTCCACTGGGGTCCAAGTGTCCGAGCCTTGGGATAAACAGCCACAGGCAAATTATTACAAGAGGCATTTCCCTGCCTCAAAAAGCCCCACAAATGGATTAAAACTATTATTTTCCCCACCGAAAACCAACATTTTAAAGAATAATTCCAATATAAAAGGGATCTGTTCTCATCCCATTTTCCTGCGTAATGGTAATCAGCCAAGGGGTGGCATTCGGATCTCCGGGGGGGCCCAGAGCACAGCATTTCCAGAGCTTCCTGCCAGATTTAATGGGAAAAAAGGACTCCAGTTCCTCCGGCAGAGGAGGAAAAGGGGCAATTCTCGCTCCTCGTAGAGAGGGGCAGGCACCCAGTGGTGTTCAATCAAAGAAGAGGGAGCAAATCAGAGCCGCTCGGGGCTTCAGCGAGGGCAGATCTGGGGTTTTCTCTCAGAGTCCCTCAGTCACAGGAGAAATCCCATTCTCCCAACTGTCCCAGAATCCAAACAAGCTCCAATGGATGCACCGGGACGGGCTCTGTCACCCCACCAGACCTTAACGCCGCCACGGGCAGCACCCGGCGCCTTGAGCAAAGAGATTCCGGCCCCTGGAAGAGCCAACTCAGAGCAACTCCCAGCTCAAACCAGTCACAAAGCGGGTTCTTCAGGGGGAAGCGCTGCTCCCTACCGCAACGTTGCCCCGAGCCTCGTGCAGGCAATGCAGAGCCAGCTCCGCGTTCAGCCCTGCCCCGGCTCTGCCGCTGGAAGAGGCCATCTTCAGCAGCTTTGAAACTACAAAGGCAAGAAAAAACACCAACGGGTCAGGTTTTCCTCAAAGAAGGAGAAAAGATGCCACAGGAGATGGATGGGAAATGGAGGAAGGGCAGAAAACAGACCGGAAACCAGAAAAGTCCCAGAAAAAAGGCCCATATTCCAACTATTGCCACAGGAAGAGCAGCTTTTGGAGCGGGATCTCCAGAGAGAAACTCCTCCCTGGCTGCAGATGAGCTGGGACCGCCAAAACCCCCCCTTTCTCATGGAAGATGCTCCCCAGAGCACCATCGGCTCTTATCTAGCCACTTTCCTCCCAAAAACGAGCCATCTCCTTCACTCCAACGCTACGGGGCCAAGACAAGACGGGAGAGAACCCAAACGCCCTATCAAGTAACTCTGAAAAGGTGGAATTTGCCCCTTTCCCACAAGAAAAGCCTGAAGAGAAACCTTTCTCCTGCGACTCGGGCTTGCTTTCCATGTCACCCCAGGGCTTCCAAACCAGGGAGGCTCCTTCCTCCTCCTCTTCCAAGAGGGATCTGTCCCGCAGGGCAGGCAGCTCCGCCTGCAACTGCTCCCCGACATTGATGCGGCTGAAAGGGGGAGGAAGAGGAGGGGGAGGAAGGCACGTCGGGAATGGATACGGCGCAACAAACGCTAAAAAAGAGGGAAAACGTGGTGAGGTGGAGCAAAACCGGTCCCTATTGCCCAGCAAAACATCACTCAGTCTTCCGCCACCAACTTCCAACGCCCCTTCCCACCCCCAGCGTTACCCTTCGGCCATTGGAGGCTTTTTGGGCCCCATCGGGCAGGACAATTTGGGGGTTTCCCCCAAAAAACAATCCAACTGCTGAATGTCACTCTCCACAGCGGTAGGAAGCTGCCACAGCCACGGCCAGCGAGCGACCGCCGCCTCGGAATGTTGTGTGGAACGCGGGAGGCCGGCAACGGCCTGTGACGTCAGCAAAACCACTGCTTTACTGGGACAGCACTGGGCCTTTGGGGGGGTTTCTGGCCCATATGGGGGACCCTCCACCCAAAAACATGCTGTGGAGAAGGGGCCGAGCGACACCCACCCCCACCCCCAGTTCCCTCCTCCCGTTTTCCCAGGGGTCGCCCTCATTCCCACGGCTCAACGTGGATTTTTGCCTCCTCCTCCATCAAAAGAACCCCAAAATCCTGGAGGTTCTGCCCACAAAATCTGACAAAACCACGCTGGGGATAAAAATCTTTCCGCCAAGACCCTCCTTTAGCCTTCCTTGCCCTCCTCCTCCTCCTCACACACCACTCCATCCCCCACAAAATTTCCCCCTTCTCAGGGAAATCATGGCTCTGCAGAGGGACCCTCCGGCTACCACTTCACCCCTGCGGCTGCCCCGGGCCAGAAGGCGGGGATTGAGCCATTTGGGGCTTTTCTAGAAGCAAAAGGAGCAAAGCGAAACCCCGGGGGCCCTTTCCATCCCCCAATCCCCTAGTCCATGGGCTGCAGTCATCATGCTCTAGTGCAGTTCACTCTCTTCACAAGTTGGAAGCCCACGAGAAGCACAGTTAGGACGCCACATTTTAAGAAAGCAAACTTCCAGCTCTTCAAGGAGTTAGGAAATAGGACCCCGTGGGAAACTGCCCTTAGGGACAAGGGAGCAGAACAAAGGAAAAAGGGATTTGTAAGTCCTTCCTCTAGAAATCCATTAGACCCAGCTTCATAGAAACGACACCGGTCTGGATGCTGGTGGTTAAAGAGGATGGATTTTGGGGGGGGTTAAATTAGGAGAATTAATTGGGCGATCACTTCAAATGAGGTCAAATTAAAACTGGAGGCATTTTGCTGGCTGTGAGGGACTGGAGTGGGCAAGCCTCGGGCCACAAAACTCAATGGAACTTGAGTTTGTCCTGGGCAAAAAGGGGAAACCTGAGGCTTTTGCACAAGGAGGGGCCGCTCTGAACCTCACGGCTCCGGGGAAGGTCTCCCCGACTCCAAAAAGACAGAATGTTGGGGGTTGAAAGTCAAATAAAACCACCAAGAGGCACCTGGGCAAGGGCAATCCTCCAGCTGCCCTTCCCTTCTGCCCCCCACCCCCTACCCCCCCAGGGTGCTTTTCTGAACCCAAAGGAGGCATTTGGGGAAGAAAAAGGGAGGGCTGACCTTCCGCGCTCACCTCAGGGCAAGTCCCAGCACAGGGAGGTCCCGGCATCCCCGGAGGAGCCGCAGGCGCTGTGGGGCTGCGGGTGGTGACGCCCCGGCGTGGGCTTGTCTTTGGGGGTCGCACGTGGCCTCTTCTTCTGGTGGCAGACGGCCTGCAAACCAGGGACAAAATAACTTGAAATGGCTCAAAAAGGCAGAAAAATAAGATTTTTTGGCCATGGATTTCACGCGGTTTATCAGCCCAGGTAAAGTCTAAACAGCCAAAAAACCAATGGGAAAACAGGGTGCAAAGCCACAACGGGGTGCAAGAAAAACTCTATTATTTCCACTGTCCCAAGCGGAAAAGCACTTTCCTCCACCAAATCTATCAAAGGGGCTGAAAAGGTGCAATTCCCACGCACTGAAGCCACACAGCCACCCCCTTCCCCCGCCCACCAAAAATTAAAATAATATCTATTTCCGTGAAGCAAAACCCTCTTTCCTGGCAAGGAACGTTTGAGCAGATGGATTCGTCCAGGAAACAAACCCCCCCAGCAGCTTTTTTACCTCGCCTTTGGCTTTTTCCACCTCATCCCGGACTCTCTTGACCCTTTTCTCCAGCAGGCGAGGTCAGGTGCTGCCAAATCGGATCTTTTTCTTCCATGTATAATAGTATTCCACACACTGGGCCACGGTCTTAGTCTGTATCTAAGGGGAGAAATGCAGGGATATTAAATACTCCCTTGTCATTACAAATGAGGGCAAATGATGTCTTGTCCCGATGGGTTTTTAGCAGGAAGAAGGGTCCTAAGGACAGGATTCCAACGGGGGATTGAAAATAGGACTTCCTGGGTTAAAAGCGTCCCCGCTAACGAGCTCCGCCCCCGTCCAACGGCTTTACCTCCTTCTGGATGAGGCGAAAATTCTTCTTGTGAACATAACAGGCCTCTTTAAATAACTGCTGTTCCACTGGGGTCCAAGTGTCCGAGCCTTGGGATAAACAGCCACAGGCAAATTATTACAAGAGGCATTTCCCTGCCTCAAAAAGCCCCACAAATGGATTAAAACTATTATTTTCCCCACCGAAAACCAACATTTTAAAGAATAATTCCAATATAAAAGGGATCTGTTCTCATCCCATTTTCCTGCGTAATGGTAATCAGCCAAGGGGTGGCATTCGGATCTCCGGGGGGGCCCAGAGCACAGCATTTCCAGAGCTTCCTGCCAGATTTAATGGGAAAAAAGGACTCCAGTTCCTCCGGCAGAGGAGGAAAAGGGGCAATTCTCGCTCCTCGTAGAGAGGGGCAGGCACCCAGTGGTGTTCAATCAAAGAAGAGGGAGCAAATCAGAGCCGCTCGGGGCTTCAGCGAGGGCAGATCTGGGGTTTTCTCTCAGAGTCCCTCAGTCACAGGAGAAATCCCATTCTCCCAACTGTCCCAGAATCCAAACAAGCTCCAATGGATGCACCGGGACGGGCTCTGTCACCCCACCAGACCTTAACGCCGCCACGGGCAGCACCCGGCGCCTTGAGCAAAGAGATTCCGGCCCCTGGAAGAGCCAACTCAGAGCAACTCCCAGCTCAAACCAGTCACAAAGCGGGTTCTTCAGGGGGAAGCGCTGCTCCCTACCGCAACGTTGCCCCGAGCCTCGTGCAGGCAATGCAGAGCCAGCTCCGCGTTCAGCCCTGCCCCGGCTCTGCCGCTGGAAGAGGCCATCTTCAGCAGCTTTGAAACTACAAAGGCAAGAAAAAACACCAACGGGTCAGGTTTTCCTCAAAGAAGGAGAAAAGATGCCACAGGAGATGGATGGGAAATGGAGGAAGGGCAGAAAACAGACCGGAAACCAGAAAAGTCCCAGAAAAAAGGCCCATATTCCAACTATTGCCACAGGAAGAGCAGCTTTTGGAGCGGGATCTCCAGAGAGAAACTCCTCCCTGGCTGCAGATGAGCTGGGACCGCCAAAACCCCCCCTTTCTCATGGAAGATGCTCCCCAGAGCACCATCGGCTCTTATCTAGCCACTTTCCTCCCAAAAACGAGCCATCTCCTTCACTCCAACGCTACGGGGCCAAGACAAGACGGGAGAGAACCCAAACGCCCTATCAAGTAACTCTGAAAAGGTGGAATTTGCCCCTTTCCCACAAGAAAAGCCTGAAGAGAAACCTTTCTCCTGCGACTCGGGCTTGCTTTCCATGTCACCCCAGGGCTTCCAAACCAGGGAGGCTCCTTCGTCCTCCTCTTCCAAGAGGGATCTGTCCCGCAGGGCAGGCAGCTCCGCCTGCAACTGCTCCCCGACATTGATGCGGCTGAAAGGGGGAGGAAGAGGAGGGGGAGGAAGGCACGTCGGGAATGGATACGGCGCAACAAACGCTAAAAAAGAGGGAAAACGTGGTGAGGTGGGGCAAAACCGGTCCCTATTTCCCAGCAAAACATCACTCAGTCTTCTGCCACCAACTTCCACCGCCCCTTCCCACCCCCAGCGTTACCCTTCGGCCACTGGAGGCTTTTTGGGCCCCATCGGGCAGGACAATTTGGGGGTTTCCCCAAAAAAACAATCCAGCTGCTGAATGTCACTCTCCACAGCGGTAGGAAGCTGCCACAGCCACGGCCAGTGAGCGACCGCCGCCCCGGAATGTTGTGTGGAACGCGGGAGGCCGGCAACGGCCTGTGACGTCAGCAAAACCAGTGCTTTACTGGGACAGCACTGGGCCTTTGGGGGGGTTTCTGGCCCATATGGGGGACCCTCCACCCAAAAACACGCTGTGGAGAAGGGGCCGAGCGACACCCACCCCCACCCCCAGTTCCCTCCTCCCGTTTTCCCAGGGGTCGCCCTCATTCCCACGGCTCAACGTGGATTTTTGCCTCATCCTCCATCAAAAGAACCCCAAAATCCTGGAGGTTCTGCCCAAAAAATCTGACAAAACCACGCTGGGGATAAAAATATTTCCGCCAAGACCCTCCTTTAGCCTTCCTTGCCCTCCTCCTCCTCCTCACACACCACTCCATCCCCCACAAAATTTCCCCCTTCTCAGGGAAATCATGGCTCTGGAGATGGACCCTCCGGCTACCACTTCACCCCTGCGGCTGCCCCGGGCCAGAAGGCGGGGATTGAGCCATTTGGGGATTTTCTAGAAGCAAAAGGAGCAAAGCGAAACCCCGGGGGCCCTTTCCATCCCCCAATCCCCTAGTCCATGGGCTGCAGTCATCATGCTCTAGTGCAGTTCACTCTCTTCACAAGTTGGAAGCCCACGAGAAGCACAGTTAGGACGCCACATTTTAAGAAAGCAAACTTCCAGCTCTTCAAGGAGTTAGGAAATAGGACCCCGTGGGAAACTGCCCTTAGGGACAAGGGAGCAGAACAAAGGAAAAAGGGATTTGTAAGTCCTTCCTCTAGAAATCCATTAGACCCAGCTTCATAGAAACGACACCGGTCTGGATGCTGGTGGTTAAAGAGGATGGATTTTGGGGGGGGTTAAATTAGGAGAATTAATTGGGCGATCACTTCAAATGAGGTCAAATTAAAACTGGAGGCATTTTGCTGGCTGTGAGGGACTGGAGTGGGCAAGCCTCGGGCCACAAAACTCAATGGAACTTGAGTTTGTCCTGGGCAAAAAGGGGAAACCTGAGGCTTTTGCACAAGGAGGGGCCGCTCTGAACCTCACGGCTCCGGGGAAGGTCTCCCCGACTCCAAAAAGACAGAATGTTGGGGGTTGAAAGTCAAATAAAACCACCAAGAGGCACCTGGGCAAGGGCAATCCTCCAGCTGCCCTTCCCTTCTGCCCCCCACCCCCTACCCCCCCAGGGTGCTTTTCTGAACCCAAAGGAGGCATTTGGGGAAGAAAAAGGGAGGGCTGACCTTCCGCGCTCACCTCAGGGCAAGTCCCAGCACAGGGAGGTCCCGGCATCCCCGGAGGAGCCGCAGGCGCTGTGGGGCTGCGGGTGGTGACGCCCCGGCGTGGGCTTGTCTTTGGGGGTCGCACGTGGCCTCTTCTTCTGGTGGCAGACGGCCTGCAAACCAGGGACAAAATAACTTGAAATGGCTCAAAAAGGCAGAAAAATAAGATTTTTTGGCCATGGATTTCACGCGGTTTATCAGCCCAGGTAAAGTCTAAACAGCCAAAAAACCAATGGGAAAACAGGGTGCAAAGCCACAACGGGGTGCAAGAAAAACTCTATTATTTCCACTGTCCCAAGCGGAAAAGCACTTTCCTCCACCAAATCTATCAAAGGGGCTGAAAAGGTGCAATTCCCACGCACTGAAGCCACACAGCCACCCCCTTCCCCCGCCCACCAAAAATTAAAATAATATCTATTTCCGTGAAGCAAAACCCTCTTTCCTGGCAAGGAACGTTTGAGCAGATGGATTCGTCCAGGAAACAAACCCCCCCAGCAGCTTTTTTACCTCGCCTTTGGCTTTTTCCACCTCATCCCGGACTCTCTTGACCCTTTTCTCCAGCAGGCGAGGTCAGGTGCTGCCAAATCGGATCTTTTTCTTCCATGTATAATAGTATTCCACACACTGGGCCACGGTCTTAGTCTGTATCTAAGGGGAGAAATGCAGGGATATTAAATACTCCCTTGTCATTACAAATGAGGGCAAATGATGTCTTGTCCCGATGGGTTTTTAGCAGGAAGAAGGGTCCTAAGGACAGGATTCCAACGGGGGATTGAAAATAGGACTTCCTGGGTTAAAAGCGTCCCCGCTAACGAGCTCCGCCCCCGTCCAACGGCTTTACCTCCTTCTGGATGAGGCGAAAATTCTTCTTGTGAACATAACAGGCCTCTTTAAATAACTGCTGTTCCACTGGGGTCCAAGTGTCCGAGCCTTGGGATAAACAGCCACAGGCAAATTATTACAAGAGGCATTTCCCTGCCTCAAAAAGCCCCACAAATGGATTAAAACTATTATTTTCCCCACCGAAAACCAACATTTTAAAGAATAATTCCAATATAAAAGGGATCTGTTCTCATCCCATTTTCCTGCGTAATGGTAATCAGCCAAGGGGTGGCATTCGGATCTCCGGGGGGGCCCAGAGCACAGCATTTCCAGAGCTTCCTGCCAGATTTAATGGGAAAAAAGGACTCCAGTTCCTCCGGCAGAGGAGGAAAAGGGGCAATTCTCGCTCCTCGTAGAGAGGGGCAGGCACCCAGTGGTGTTCAATCAAAGAAGAGGGAGCAAATCAGAGCCGCTCGGGGCTTCAGCGAGGGCAGATCTGGGGTTTTCTCTCAGAGTCCCTCAGTCACAGGAGAAATCCCATTCTCCCAACTGTCCCAGAATCCAAACAAGCTCCAATGGATGCACCGGGACGGGCTCTGTCACCCCACCAGACCTTAACGCCGCCACGGGCAGCACCCGGCGCCTTGAGCAAAGAGATTCCGGCCCCTGGAAGAGCCAACTCAGAGCAACTCCCAGCTCAAACCAGTCACAAAGCGGGTTCTTCAGGGGGAAGCGCTGCTCCCTACCGCAACGTTGCCCCGAGCCTCGTGCAGGCAATGCAGAGCCAGCTCCGCGTTCAGCCCTGCCCCGGCTCTGCCGCTGGAAGAGGCCATCTTCAGCAGCTTTGAAACTACAAAGGCAAGAAAAAACACCAACGGGTCAGGTTTTCCTCAAAGAAGGAGAAAAGATGCCACAGGAGATGGATGGGAAATGGAGGAAGGGCAGAAAACAGACCGGAAACCAGAAAAGTCCCAGAAAAAAGGCCCATATTCCAACTATTGCCACAGGAAGAGCAGCTTTTGGAGCGGGATCTCCAGAGAGAAACTCCTCCCTGGCTGCAGATGAGCTGGGACCGCCAAAACCCCCCCTTTCTCATGGAAGATGCTCCCCAGAGCACCATCGGCTCTTATCTAGCCACTTTCCTCCCAAAAACGAGCCATCTCCTTCCCTCCAACGCTACGGGGCCAAGACAAGACGGGAGAGAACCCAAACGCCCTATCAAGTAACTCTGAAAAGGTGGAATTTGCCCCTTTCCCACAAGAAAAGCCTGAAGAGAAACCTTGCTCCTGCGGCTCGGGCTTGCTTTCCATGTCACCCCAGGGCTTCCAAACCAGGGAGGCTCCTTCCTCCTCCTCTTCCAAGAGGGATCTGTCCCGCAGGGCAGGCAGCTCCGCCTGCAACTGCTCCCCGACATTGATGCGGCTGAAAGGGGGAGGAAGAGGAGGGGGAGGAAGGCACGTCGGGAATGGATACGGCGCAACAAACGCTAAAAAAGAGGGAAAACGTGGTGAGGTGGGGCAAAACCGGTCCCTATTTCCCAGCAAAACATCACTCAGTCTTCTGCCACCAACTTCCACCGCCCCTTCCCACCCCCAGCGTTACCCTTCGGCCACTGGAGGCTTTTTGGGCCCCATCGGGCAGGACAATTTGGGGGTTTCCCCAAAAAAACAATCCAGCTGCTGAATGTCACTCTCCACAGCGGTAGGAAGCTGCCACAGCCACGGCCAGTGAGCGACCGCCGCCCCGGAATGTTGTGTGGAACGCGGGAGGCCGGCAACGGCCTGTGACGTCAGCAAAACCAGTGCTTTACTGGGACAGCACTGGGCCTTTGGGGGGGTTTCTGGCCCATATGGGGGACCCTCCACCCAAAAACACGCTGTGGAGAAGGGGCCGAGCGACACCCACCCCCACCCCCAGTTCCCTCCTCCCGTTTTCCCAGGGGTCGCCCTCATTCCCACGGCTCAACGTGGATTTTTGCCTCATCCTCCATCAAAAGAACCCCAAAATCCTGGAGGTTCTGCCCAAAAAATCTGACAAAACCACGCTGGGGATAAAAATATTTCCGCCAAGACCCTCCTTTAGCCTTCCTTGCCCTCCTCCTCCTCCTCACACACCACTCCATCCCCCACAAAATTTCCCCCTTCTCAGGGAAATCATGGCTCTGGAGATGGACCCTCCGGCTACCACTTCACCCCTGCGGCTGCCCCGGGGCAGAAGGCGGGGATTGAGCCAGTTGGGGCTTTTCTAGAAGCAAAAGGAGCAAAGCGAAACCCCGGGGGCCCTTTCCATCCCCCAAGCCCCTAGTCCATGGGCTGCAGTCATCATGCTCTAGTGCAGTTCACTCTCTTCACAAGTTGGAAGCCCACGAGAAGCACAGTTAGGACGCCACATTTTAAGAAAGCAAACTTCCAGCTCTTCAAGGAGTTAGGAAATAGGACCCCGTGGGAAACTGCCCTTAGGGACAAGGGAGCAGAACAAAGGAAAAAGGGATTTGTAAGTCCTTCCTCTAGAAATCCATTAGACCCAGCTTCATAGAAACGACACCGGTCTGGATGCTGGTGGTTAAAGAGGATGGATTTTGGGGGGGGTTAAATTAGGAGAATTAATTGGGCGATCACTTCAAATGAGGTCAAATTAAAACTGGAGGCATTTTGCTGGCTGTGAGGGACTGGAGTGGGCAAGCCTCGGGCCACAAAACTCAATGGAACTTGAGTTTGTCCTGGGCAAAAAGGGGAAACCTGAGGCTTTTGCACAAGGAGGGGCCGCTCTGAACCTCACGGCTCCGGGGAAGGTCTCCCCGACTCCAAAAAGACAGAATGTTGGGGGTTGAAAGTCAAATAAAACCACCAAGAGGCACCTGGGCAAGGGCAATCCTCCAGCTGCCCTTCCCTTCTGCCCCCCACCCCCTACCCCCCCAGGGTGCTTTTCTGAACCCAAAGGAGGCATTTGGGGAAGAAAAAGGGAGGGCTGACCTTCCGCACTCACCTCAGGGCAAGTCCCAGCACAGGGAGGTCCCGGCATCCCCGGAGGAGCCGCAGGCGCTGTGGGGCTGCGGGTGGTGACGCCCCGGCGTGGGCTTGTCTTTGGGGGTCGCACGTGGCCTCTTCTTCTGGTGGCAGACGGCCTGCAAACCAGGGACAAAATAACTTGAAATGGCTCAAAAAGGCAGAAAAATAAGATTTTTTGGCCATGGATTTCACGCGGTTTATCAGCCCAGGTAAAGTCTAAACAGCCAAAAAACCAATGGGAAAACAGGGTGCAAAGCCACAACGGGGTGCAAGAAAAACTCTATTATTTCCACTGTCCCAAGCGGAAAAGCACTTTCCTCCACCAAATCTATCAAAGGGGCTGAAAAGGTGCAATTCCCACGCACTGAAGCCACACAGCCACCCCCTTCCCCCGCCCACCAAAAATTAAAATAATATCTATTTCCGTGAAGCAAAACCCTCTTTCCTGGCAAGGAACGTTTGAGCAGATGGATTCGTCCAGGAAACAAACCCCCCCAGCAGCTTTTTTACCTCGCCTTTGGCTTTTTCCACCTCATCCCGGACTCTCTTGACCCTTTTCTCCAGCAGGCGAGGTCAGGTGCTGCCAAATCGGATCTTTTTCTTCCATGTATAATAGTATTCCACACACTGGGCCACGGTCTTAGTCTGTATCTAAGGGGAGAAATGCAGGGATATTAAATACTCCCTTGTCATTACAAATGAGGGCAAATGATGTCTTGTCCCGATGGGTTTTTAGCAGGAAGAAGGGTCCTAAGGACAGGATTCCAACGGGGGATTGAAAATAGGACTTCCTGGGTTAAAAGCGTCCCCGCTAACGAGCTCCGCCCCCGTCCAACGGCTTTACCTCCTTCTGGATGAGGCGAAAATTCTTCTTGTGAACATAACAGGCCTCTTTAAATAACTGCTGTTCCACTGGGGTCCAAGTGTCCGAGCCTTGGGATAAACAGCCACAGGCAAATTATTACAAGAGGCATTTCCCTGCCTCAAAAAGCCCCACAAATGGATTAAAACTATTATTTTCCCCACCGAAAACCAACATTTTAAAGAATAATTCCAATATAAAAGGGATCTGTTCTCATCCCATTTTCCTGCGTAATGGTAATCAGCCAAGGGGTGGCATTCGGATCTCCGGGGGGGCCCAGAGCACAGCATTTCCAGAGCTTCCTGCCAGATTTAATGGGAAAAAAGGACTCCAGTTCCTCCGGCAGAGGAGGAAAAGGGGCAATTCTCGCTCCTCGTAGAGAGGGGCAGGCACCCAGTGGTGTTCAATCAAAGAAGAGGGAGCAAATCAGAGCCGCTCGGGGCTTCAGCGAGGGCAGATCTGGGGTTTTCTCTCAGAGTCCCTCAGTCACAGGAGAAATCCCATTCTCCCAACTGTCCCAGAATCCAAACAAGCTCCAATGGATGCACCGGGACGGGCTCTGTCACCCCACCAGACCTTAACGCCGCCACGGGCAGCACCCGGCGCCTTGAGCAAAGAGATTCCGGCCCCTGGAAGAGCCAACTCAGAGCAACTCCCAGCTCAAACCAGTCACAAAGCGGGTTCTTCAGGGGGAAGCGCTGCTCCCTACCGCAACGTTGCCCCGAGCCTCGTGCAGGCAATGCAGAGCCAGCTCCGCGTTCAGCCCTGCCCCGGCTCTGCCGCTGGAAGAGGCCATCTTCAGCAGCTTTGAAACTACAAAGGCAAGAAAAAACACCAACGAGTCAGGTTTTCCTCAAAGAAGGAGAAAAGATGCCACAGGAGATGGATGGGAAATGGAGGAAGGGCAGAAAACAGACCGGAAACCAGAAAAGTCCCAGAAAAAAGACCCATATTCCAACTATTGCCACAGGAAGAGCAGCTTTTGGAGCGGGATCTCCAGAGAGAAACTCCTCCCTGGCTGCAGATGAGCTGGGACCGCCAAAACCCCCCCTTTCTCATGGAAGATGCTCCCGAGAGCACCATCGGCTCTTATCTAGCCACTTTCCTCCCAAAAACGAGCCATCTCCTTCCCTCCAACGCTACGGGGCCAAGACAAGACGGGAGAGAACCCAAACGCCCTATCAAGTAACTCTGAAAAGGGGGAATTTGCCCCTTTCCCACAAGAAAAGCCTGAAGAGAAACCTTTCTCCTGCGGCTCGGGCTTGCTTTCCATGTCACCCCAGGGCTTCCAAACCAGGGAGGCTCCTTCCTCCTCCTCTTCCAAGAGGGATCTGTCCCGCAGGGCAGGCAGCTCCGCCTGCAACTGCTCCCCGACATTGATGCGGCTGAAAGGGGGAGGAAGAGGAGGGGGAGGAAGGCACGTCGGGAATGGATACGGCGCAACAAACGCTAAAAAAGAGGGAAAACGTGGTGAGGTGGGGCAAAACCGGTCCCTATTTCCCAGCAAAACATCACTCAGTCTTCCGCCACCAACTTCCAACGCCCCTTCCCACCCCCAGCGTTACCCTTCGGCCACTGGAGGCTTTTTGGGCCCCATCGGGCAGGACAATTTGGGGGTTTCCCCAAAAAAACAATCCAACTGCTGAATGTCACTCTCCACAGCGGTAGGAAGCTGCCACAGCCACGGCCAGCGAGCGACCGCCGCCTCGGAATGTTGTGTGGAACGCGGGAGGCCGGCAACGGCCTGTGACGTCAGCAAAACCAGTGCTTTACTGGGACAGCACTGGGCCTTTGGGGGGGTTTCTGGCCCATATGGGGGACCCTCCACCCAAAAACACGCTGTGGAGAAGGGGCCGAGCGACACCCACCCCCACCCCCAGTTCCCTCCTCCCGTTTTCCCAGGGGTCGCCCTCATTCCCACGGCTCAACGTGGATTTTTGCCTCATCCTCCATCAAAAGAACCCCAAAATCCTGGAGGTTCTGCCCAAAAAATCTGACAAAACCACGCTGGGGATAAAAATCTTTCCGCCAAGACCCTCCTTTAGCCTTTCTTGCCCTCCTCCTCCTCCTCACACACCACTCCATCCCCCACAAAATTTCCCCCTTCTCAGGGAAATCAGGGCTCTGGAGATGGACCCTCCGGCTACCACTTCACCCCTGCGGCTGCCCCGGGCCAGAAGGCGGGGATTGAGCCATTTGGGCCTTTTCTAGAAGCAAAAGGAGCAAAGCGAAACCCCGGGAGCCCTTTCCATCCCCCAATCCCCTAGTCCATGGGCTGCAGTCATCATGCTCTAGTGCAGTTCACTCTCTTCACAAGTTGGAAGCCCACGAGAAGCACAGTTAGGACGCCACATTTTAAGAAAGCAAACTTCCAGCTCTTCAAGGAGTTAGGAAATAGGACCCCGTGGGAAACTGCCCTTAGGGACAAGGGAGCAGAACAAAGGAAAAAGGGATTTGTAAGTCCTTCCTCTAGAAATCCATTAGACCCAGCTTCATAGAAACGACACCGGTCTGGATGCTGGTGGTTAAAGAGGATGGATTTTGGGGGGGGTTAAATTAGGAGAATTAATTGGGCGATCACTTCAAATGAGGTCAAATTAAAACTGGAGGCATTTTGCTGGCTGTGAGGGACTGGAGTGGGCAAGCCTCGGGCCACAAAACTCAATGGAACTTGAGTTTGTCCTGGGCAAAAAGGGGAAACCTGAGGCTTTTGCACAAGGAGGGGCCGCTCTGAACCTCACGGCTCCGGGGAAGGTCTCCCCGACTCCAAAAAGACAGAATGTTGGGGGTTGAAAGTCAAATAAAACCACCAAGAGGCACCTGGGCAAGGGCAATCCTCCAGCTGCCCTTCCCTTCTGCCCCCCACCCCCCACCCCCCCAGGGTGCTTTTCTGAACCCAAAGGAGGCATTTGGGGAAGAAAAAGGGAGGGCTGACCTTCCGCGCTCACCTCAGGGCAAGTCCCAGCACAGGGAGGTCCCGGCATCCCCGGAGGAGCCGCAGGCGCTGTGGGGCTGCGGGTGGTGACGCCCCGGCGTGGGCTTGTCTTTGGGGGTCGCACGTGGCCTCTTCTTCTGGGGGCAGACGGCCTGCAAACCAGGGACAAAATAACTTGAAATGGCTCAAAAAGGCAGAAAAATAAGATTTTTTGGCCATGGATTTCACGCGGTTTATCAGCCCAGGTAAAGTCTAAACAGCCAAAAAACCAATGGGAAAACAGTCTGCAAAGCCACAACGGGGTGCAAGAAAAACTCTATTATTTCCACTGTCCCAAGCGGAAAAGCACTTTCCTCCACCAAATCTATCAAAGGGGCTGAAAAGGTGCAATTCCCACGCACTGAAGCCACACAGCCACCCCCTTCCCCCGCCCACCAAAAATTAAAATAATATCTATTTCCGTGAAGCAAAACCCTCTTTCCTGGCAAGGAACGTTTGAGCAGATGGATTCGTCCAGGAAACAAACCCCCCCAGCAGCTTTTTTACCTCGCCTTTGGCTTTTTCCACCTCATCCCGGACTCTCTTGACCCTTTTCTCCAGCAGGCGAGGTCAGGTGCTGCCAAATCGGATCTTTTTCTTCCATGTATAATAGTATTCCACACACTGGGCCACGGTCTTAGTCTGTATCTAAGGGGAGAAATGCAGGGATATTAAATACTCCCTTGTCATTACAAATGAGGGCAAATGATGTCTTGTCCCGATGGGTTTTTAGCAGGAAGAAGGGTCCTAAGGACAGGATTCCAACGGGGGATTGAAAATAGGACTTCCTGGGTTAAAAGCGTCCCCGCTAACGAGCTCCGCCCCCGTCCAACGGCTTTACCTCCTTCTGGATGAGGCGAAAATTCTTCTTGTGAACATAACAGGCCTCTTTAAATAACTGCTGTTCCACTGGGGTCCAAGTGTCCGAGCCTTGGGATAAACAGCCACAGGCAAATTATTACAAGAGGCATTTCCCTGCCTCAAAAAGCCCCACAAATGGATTAAAACTATTATTTTCCCCACCGAAAACCAACATTTTAAAGAATAATTCCAATATAAAAGGGATCTGTTCTCATCCCATTTTCCTGCGTAATGGTAATCAGCCAAGGGGTGGCATTCGGATCTCCGGGGGGGCCCAGAGCACAGCATTTCCAGAGCTTCCTGCCAGATTTAATGGGAAAAAAGGACTCCAGTTCCTCCGGCAGAGGAGGAAAAGGGGCAATTCTCGCTCCTCGTAGAGAGGGGCAGGCACCCAGTGGTGTTCAATCAAAGAAGAGGGAGCAAATCAGAGCCGCTCGGGGCTTCAGCGAGGGCAGATCTGGGGTTTTCTCTCAGAGTCCCTCAGTCACAGGAGAAATCCCATTCTCCCAACTGTCCCAGAATCCAAACAAGCTCCAATGGATGCACCGGGACGGGCTCTGTCACCCCACCAGACCTTAACGCCGCCACAGGCAGCACCCGGCGCCTTGAGCAAAGAGATTCCGGCCCCTGGAAGAGCCAACTCAGAGCAACTCCCAGCTCAAACCAGTCACAAAGCGGGTTCTTCAGGGGGAAGCGCTGCTCCCTACCGCAACGTTGCCCCGAGCCTCGTGCAGGCAATGCAGAGCCAGCTCCGCGTTCAGCCCTGCCCCGGCTCTGCCGCTGGAAGAGGCCATCTTCAGCAGCTTTGAAACTACAAAGGCAAGAAAAAACACCAACGAGTCAGGTTTTCCTCAAAGAAGGAGAAAAGATGCCACAGGAGATGGATGGGAAATGGAGGAAGGGCAGAAAACAGACCGGAAACCAGAAAAGTCCCAGAAAAAAGGCCCATATTCCAACTATTGCCACAGGAAGAGCAGCTTTTGGAGCGGGATCTCCAGAGAGAAACTCCTCCCTGGCTGCAGATGAGCTGGGACCGCCAAAACCCCCCCTTTCTCATGGAAGATGCTCCCGAGAGCACCATCGGCTCTTATCTAGCCACTTTCCTCCCAAAAACGAGCCATCTCCTTCACTCCAACGCTACGGGGCCAAGACAAGACGGGAGAGAACCCAAACGCCCTATCAAGTAACTCTGAAAAGGTGGAATTTGCCCCTTTCCCACAAGAAAAGCCTGAAGAGAAACCTTGCTCCTGCGGCTCGGGCTTGCTTTCCACATCACCCCAGGGCTTCCAAACCAGGGAGGCTCCTTCCTCCTCCTCTTCCAAGAGGGATCTGTCCCGCAGGGCAGGCAGCTCCGCCTGCAACTGCTCCCCGACATTGATGCGGCTGAAAGGGGGAGGAAGAGGAGGGGGAGGAAGGCACGTCGGGAATGGATACGGCGCAACAAACGCTAAAAAAGAGGGAAAACGTGGTGAGGTGGGGCAAAACCGGTCCCTATTGCCCAGCAAAACATCACTCAGTCTTCTGCCACCAACTTCCACCGCCCCTTCCCACCCCCAGCGTTACCCTTCGGCCACTGGAGGCTTTTTGGGCCCCATCGGGCAGGACAATTTGGGGGTTTCCCCAAAAAAACAATCCAACTGCTGAATGTCACTCTCCACAGCGGTAGGAAGCTGCCACAGCCACGGCCAGCGAGCGACCGCCGCCTCGGAATGTTGTGTGGAACGCGGGAGGCCGGCAACGGCCTGTGACGTCAGCAAAACCAGTGCTTTACTGGGACAGCACTGGGCCTTTGGGGGGGTTTCTGGCCCATATGGGGGACCCTCCACCCAAAAACACGCTGTGGAGAAGGGGCCGAGCGACACCCACCCCCACCCCCACTTCCCTCCTCCCGTTTTCCCAGGGGTCGCCCTCATTCCCACAGCTCAACGTGGATTTTTGCCTCATCCTCCATCAAAAGAACCCCAAAATCCTGGAGGTTCTGCCCAAAAATTCTATGACATCACAATCCTCGATGATGTCACAACCCTACCTCTATGACATCACAATCTCCGATGATGTCACAACCCCCTCTATGACGTCACAATCCCACTCTATGACGTCACAACCCGACTCTGTGACATCACAAACCCCACTATGACGTCACAACCGCACTCTATGATGTCACAACCCCCTCTATGATATAACCCCCATCTATGACATCACAATCCCCGATGAGGTCACAACTCCCATGACATCACAACCCCACCCTATGACATCACAACCCTACCTCTATGACATCATAGCCCCCTATGACATCACAACCCCATTGTATGACATCACAACCGCACTCTATGACGTCACAACCCCCTCTATGACGTCACAACCCCACTGTATGACATGATAACCTCCTCTATGACATCACAACCCCACTCTATGACATCAGAAACCACTCTGTGACATCACAAACCCCACTATGACGTCACAACCCTACCTCTATGACATCATAACCCCCATGACATCACAACCCCACTCTATGAGATCACAAACCCAACTATGATGTCACTACCCAACTCTATGACATCATAACCCCTCTATGACATCACAATCCCCCTCTATGACATCACAACGCGGTTCTGTGACATCACAAACCCCACTATGACATCACAACCCGACTCTGTGACGTCACAAGCGCACTCTATGACATCACAACTCCACTCTATGACATCACAAACACACTCTATGAAATCACAACCCCACTCTATGACATAATAACCCCTCTATGACGTCACAACCCCACTCTATGACGTCACAACGCTACTTCTATAACGTCACAACCCCACTCTGTGACATCAGAAACCACTTAGTGACATAACAAACCCCACTATGACGTCACAACCCAACTCTGTGAAATCACAATGCCCCTCTATGACGTCACAACCCTACCTCTATGACATCACAACCCGACTCTGTGACATCACAACCCGACTCTGTGACATCACAAGCCCCTCTATGATGTCACAACCACACTCTATGACGTCACAACCACACTCTATGACGTCACAAACCACTCTGTGACATCACAAACCCCACTATGACATCACAACCCAACTCTGTGAAATCACAACCCCTTCTATGATGTCATAACCCCACTCTATGAAATCATAACGCCCTCTATAACATTGTAACCCCACTCTATGACATCTCTATGAAGATCTTTTGGAGCGGGATCTCCAGAGAGAAACTCCTCCCTGGCTGCAGATGAGCTGGGACCGCCAAAACCCCCCCTTTCTCATGGAAGATGCTCCCCAGAGCACCATCGGCTCTTATCTAGCCACTTTCCTCCCAAAAACGAGCCATCTCCTTCCCTCCAACGCTACGGGGCCAAGACAAGACGGGAGAGAACCCAAACGCCCTATCAAGTAACTCTGAAAAGGGGGAATTTGCCCCTTTCCCACAAGAAAAGCCTGAAGAGAAACCTTTCTCCTGCGGCTCGGGCTTGCTTTCCATGTCACCCCAGGGCTTCCAAACCAGGGAGGCTCCTTCCTCCTCCTCTTCCAAGAGGGATCTGTCCCGCAGGGCAGGCAGCTCCGCCTGCAACTGCTCCCCGACATTGATGCGGCTGAAAGGGGGAGGAAGAGGAGGGGGAGGAAGGCACGTCGGGAATGGATACGGCGCAACAAACGCTAAAAAAGAGGGAAAACGTGGTGAGGTGGGGCAAAACCGGTCCCTATTGCCCAGCAAAACATCACTCAGTCTTCCGCCACCAACTTCCACCGCCCCTTCCCACCCCCAGCGTTACCCTTCGGCCACTGGAGGCTTTTTGGGCCCCATCGGGCAGGACAATTTGGGCGTTTCCCCAAAAAAACAATCCAACTGCTGAATGTCACTCTCCACAGCGGTAGGAAGCTGCCACAGCCACGGCCAGCGAGCGACCGCCGCCTCGGAATGTTGTGTGGAACGCGGGAGGCCGGCAACGGCCTGTGACGTCAGCAAAACCAGTGCTTTACTGGGACAGCACTGGGCGTTTGGGGGGGTTTCTGGCCCATATGGGGGACCCTCCACCCAAAAACACGCTGTGGAGAAGGGGCCGAGCGACACCCACCCCCACCCCCAGTTCCCTCCTCCCGTTTTCCCAGGGGTCGCCCTCATTCCCACAGCTCAACGTGGATTTTTGCCTCATCCTCCATCAAAAGAACCCCAAAATCCTGGATGTTCTGCCCAAAAATTCTATGACATCACAATCCTCGATGATGTCACAACCCTACCTCTATGACATCACAATCTCCGATGATGTCACAACCCCCTCTATGACGTCACAATCCCACTCTATGACGTCACAACCCGACTCTGTGACATCACAAACCCCACTATGACGTCACAACCGCACTCTATGATGTCACAACCCCCTCTATGATATAACCCCCATCTATGACATCACAATCCCCGATGAGGTCACAACTCCCATGACATCACAACCCCACCCTATGACATCACAACCCTACCTCTATGACATCATAGCCCCCTATGACATCACAACCCCATTGTATGACATCACAACCGCACTCTATGACGTCACAACCCCCTCTATGACGTCACAACCCCACTGTATGACATGATAACCTCCTCTATGACATCACAACCCCACTCTATGACATCAGAAACCACTCTGTGACATCACAAACCCCACTATGACGTCACAACCCTACCTCTATGACATCATAACCCCCATGACATCACAACCCCACTCTATGAGATCACAAACCCAACTATGATGTCACTACCCAACTCTATGACATCATAACCCCTCTATGACATCACAATCCCCCTCTATGACATCACAACGCGGTTCTGTGACATCACAAACCCCACTATGACATCACAACCCGACTCTGTGACGTCACAAGCGCACTCTATGACATCACAACTCCACTCTATGACATCACAAACACACTCTATGAAATCACAACCCCACTCTATGACATAATAACCCCTCTATGACGTCACAACCCCACTCTATGACGTCACAACGCTACTTCTATAACGTCACAACCCCACTCTGTGACATCAGAAACCACTTAGTGACATAACAAACCCCACTATGACGTCACAACCCAACTCTGTGAAATCACAATGCCCCTCTATGACGTCACAACCCTACCTCTATGACATCACAACCCGACTCTGTGACATCACAACCCGACTCTGTGACATCACAAGCCCCTCTATGATGTCACAACCACACTCTATGACGTCACAACCACACTCTATGACGTCACAAACCACTCTGTGACATCACAAACCCCACTATGACATCACAACCCAACTCTGTGAAATCACAACCCCTTCTATGATGTCATAACCCCACTCTATGAAATCATAACGCCCTCTATAACATTGTAACCCCACTCTATGACATCTCTATGAAGATCTTTTGGAGCGGGATCTCCAGAGAGAAACTCCTCCCTGGCTGCAGATGAGCTGGGACCGCCAAAACCCCCCCTTTCTCATGGAAGATGCTCCCCAGAGCACCATCGGCTCTTATCTAGCCACTTTCCTCCCAAAAACGAGCCATCTCCTTCCCTCCAACGCTACGGGGCCAAGACAAGACGGGAGAGAACCCAAACGCCCTATCAAGTAACTCTGAAAAGGGGGAATTTGCCCCTTTCCCACAAGAAAAGCCTGAAGAGAAACCTTTCTCCTGCGGCTCGGGCTTGCTTTCCATGTCACCCCAGGGCTTCCAAACCAGGGAGGCTCCTTCCTCCTCCTCTTCCAAGAGGGATCTGTCCCGCAGGGCAGGCAGCTCCGCCTGCAACTGCTCCCCGACATTGATGCGGCTGAAAGGGGGAGGAAGAGGAGGGGGAGGAAGGCACGTCGGGAATGGATACGGCGCAACAAACGCTAAAAAAGAGGGAAAACGTGGTGAGGTGGGGCAAAACCGGTCCCTATTGCCCAGCAAAACATCACTCAGTCTTCCGCCACCAACTTCCACCGCCCCTTCCCACCCCCAGCGTTACCCTTCGGCCACTGGAGGCTTTTTGGGCCCCATCGGGCAGGACAATTTGGGCGTTTCCCCAAAAAAACAATCCAACTGCTGAATGTCACTCTCCACAGCGGTAGGAAGCTGCCACAGCCACGGCCAGCGAGCGACCGCCGCCTCGGAATGTTGTGTGGAACGCGGGAGGCCGGCAACGGCCTGTGACGTCAGCAAAACCAGTGCTTTACTGGGACAGCACTGGGCGTTTGGGGGGGTTTCTGGCCCATATGGGGGACCCTCCACCCAAAAACACGCTGTGGAGAAGGGGCCGAGCGACACCCACCCCCACCCCCAGTTCCCTCCTCCCGTTTTCCCAGGGGTCGCCCTCATTCCCACAGCTCAACGTGGATTTTTGCCTCATCCTCCATCAAAAGAACCCCAAAATCCTGGATGTTCTGCCCAAAAATTCTATGACATCACAATCCTCGATGATGTCACAACCCTACCTCTATGACATCACAATCTCCGATGATGTCACAACCCCCTCTATGACGTCACAATCCCACTCTATGACGTCACAACCCGACTCTGTGACATCACAAACCCCACTATGACGTCACAACCGCACTCTATGATGTCACAACCCCCTCTATGATATAACCCCCATCTATGACATCACAATCCCCGATGAGGTCACAACTCCCATGACATCACAACCCCACCCTATGACATCACAACCCTACCTCTATGACATCATAGCCCCCTATGACATCACAACCCCATTGTATGACATCACAACCGCACTCTATGACGTCACAACCCCCTCTATGACGTCACAACCCCACTGTATGACATGATAACCTCCTCTATGACATCACAACCCCACTCTATGACATCAGAAACCACTCTGTGACATCACAAACCCCACTATGACGTCACAACCCTACCTCTATGACATCATAACCCCCATGACATCACAACCCCACTCTATGAGATCACAAACCCAACTATGATGTCACTACCCAACTCTATGACATCATAACCCCTCTATGACATCACAATCCCCCTCTATGACATCACAACGCGGTTCTGTGACATCACAAACCCCACTATGACATCACAACCCGACTCTGTGACGTCACAAGCGCACTCTATGACATCACAACTCCACTCTATGACATCACAAACACACTCTATGAAATCACAACCCCACTCTATGACATAATAACCCCTCTATGACGTCACAACCCCACTCTATGACGTCACAACGCTACTTCTATAACGTCACAACCCCACTCTGTGACATCAGAAACCACTTAGTGACATAACAAACCCCACTATGACGTCACAACCCAACTCTGTGAAATCACAATGCCCCTCTATGACGTCACAACCCTACCTCTATGACATCACAACCCGACTCTGTGACATCACAACCCGACTCTGTGACATCACAAGCCCCTCTATGATGTCACAACCACACTCTATGACGTCACAACCACACTCTATGACGTCACAAACCACTCTGTGACATCACAAACCCCACTATGACATCACAACCCAACTCTGTGAAATCACAACCCCTTCTATGATGTCATAACCCCACTCTATGAAATCATAACGCCCTCTATAACATTGTAACCCCACTCTATGACATCTCTATGAAGATCTTTTGGAGCGGGATCTCCAGAGAGAAACTCCTCCCTGGCTGCAGATGAGCTGGGACCGCCAAAACCCCCCCTTTCTCATGGAAGATGCTCCCCAGAGCACCATCGGCTCTTATCTAGCCACTTTCCTCCCAAAAACGAGCCATCTCCTTCCCTCCAACGCTACGGGGCCAAGACAAGACGGGAGAGAACCCAAACGCCCTATCAAGTAACTCTGAAAAGGGGGAATTTGCCCCTTTCCCACAAGAAAAGCCTGAAGAGAAACCTTTCTCCTGCGGCTCGGGCTTGCTTTCCATGTCACCCCAGGGCTTCCAAACCAGGGAGGCTCCTTCCTCCTCCTCTTCCAAGAGGGATCTGTCCCGCAGGGCAGGCAGCTCCGCCTGCAACTGCTCCCCGACATTGATGCGGCTGAAAGGGGGAGGAAGAGGAGGGGGAGGAAGGCACGTCGGGAATGGATACGGCGCAACAAACGCTAAAAAAGAGGGAAAACGTGGTGAGGTGGGGCAAAACCGGTCCCTATTGCCCAGCAAAACATCACTCAGTCTTCCGCCACCAACTTCCACCGCCCCTTCCCACCCCCAGCGTTACCCTTCGGCCACTGGAGGCTTTTTGGGCCCCATCGGGCAGGACAATTTGGGCGTTTCCCCAAAAAAACAATCCAACTGCTGAATGTCACTCTCCACAGCGGTAGGAAGCTGCCACAGCCACGGCCAGCGAGCGACCGCCGCCTCGGAATGTTGTGTGGAACGCGGGAGGCCGGCAACGGCCTGTGACGTCAGCAAAACCAGTGCTTTACTGGGACAGCACTGGGCGTTTGGGGGGGTTTCTGGCCCATATGGGGGACCCTCCACCCAAAAACACGCTGTGGAGAAGGGGCCGAGCGACACCCACCCCCACCCCCAGTTCCCTCCTCCCGTTTTCCCAGGGGTCGCCCTCATTCCCACAGCTCAACGTGGATTTTTGCCTCATCCTCCATCAAAAGAACCCCAAAATCCTGGATGTTCTGCCCAAAAATTCTATGACATCACAATCCTCGATGATGTCACAACCCTACCTCTATGACATCACAATCTCCGATGATGTCACAACCCCCTCTATGACGTCACAATCCCACTCTATGACGTCACAACCCGACTCTGTGACATCACAAACCCCACTATGACGTCACAACCGCACTCTATGATGTCACAACCCCCTCTATGATATAACCCCCATCTATGACATCACAATCCCCGATGAGGTCACAACTCCCATGACATCACAACCCCACCCTATGACATCACAACCCTACCTCTATGACATCATAGCCCCCTATGACATCACAACCCCATTGTATGACATCACAACCGCACTCTATGACGTCACAACCCCCTCTATGACGTCACAACCCCACTGTATGACATGATAACCTCCTCTATGACATCACAACCCCACTCTATGACATCAGAAACCACTCTGTGACATCACAAACCCCACTATGACGTCACAACCCTACCTCTATGACATCATAACCCCCATGACATCACAACCCCACTCTATGAGATCACAAACCCAACTATGATGTCACTACCCAACTCTATGACATCATAACCCCTCTATGACATCACAATCCCCCTCTATGACATCACAACGCGGTTCTGTGACATCACAAACCCCACTATGACATCACAACCCGACTCTGTGACGTCACAAGCGCACTCTATGACATCACAACTCCACTCTATGACATCACAAACACACTCTATGAAATCACAACCCCACTCTATGACATAATAACCCCTCTATGATGTCACAACCCCACTCTATGATGTCACAACGCTACTTCTATAACGTCACAACCCCACTCTGTGACATCAGAAACCACTTAGTGACATCACAAACCCCACTATGACGTCACAACCCAACTCTGTGAAATCACAATGCCCCTCTATGACGTCACAACCCTACCTCTATGACATCACAACCCGACTCTGTGACATCACAACCCGACTCTGTGACATCACAAGCCCCTCTATGATGTCACAACCACACTCTATGACGTCACAACCACACTCTATGACGTCACAAACCACTCTGTGACATCACAAACCCCACTATGACATCACAACCCAACTCTGTGAAATCACAACCCCTTCTATGATGTCATAACCCCACTCTATGAAATCATAACGCCCTCTATAACATTGTAACCCCACTCTATGACATCTCTATGAAGATCTTTTGGAGCGGGATCTCCAGAGAGAAACTCCTCCCTGGCTGCAGATGAGCTGGGACCGCCAAAACCCCCCCTTTCTCATGGAAGATGCTCCCCAGAGCACCATCGGCTCTTATCTAGCCACTTTCCTCCCAAAAACGAGCCATCTCCTTCCCTCCAACGCTACGGGGCCAAGACAAGACGGGAGAGAACCCAAACGCCCTATCAAGTAACTCTGAAAAGGGGGAATTTGCCCCTTTCCCACAAGAAAAGCCTGAAGAGAAACCTTTCTCCTGCGGCTCGGGCTTGCTTTCCATGTCACCCCAGGGCTTCCAAACCAGGGAGGCTCCTTCCTCCTCCTCTTCCAAGAGGGATCTGTCCCGCAGGGCAGGCAGCTCCGCCTGCAACTGCTCCCCGACATTGATGCGGCTGAAAGGGGGAGGAAGAGGAGGGGGAGGAAGGCACGTCGGGAATGGATACGGCGCAACAAACGCTAAAAAAGAGGGAAAACGTGGTGAGGTGGGGCAAAACCGGTCCCTATTGCCCAGCAAAACATCACTCAGTCTTCCGCCACCAACTTCCACCGCCCCTTCCCACCCCCAGCGTTACCCTTCGGCCACTGGAGGCTTTTTGGGCCCCATCGGGCAGGACAATTTGGGCGTTTCCCCAAAAAAACAATCCAACTGCTGAATGTCACTCTCCACAGCGGTAGGAAGCTGCCACAGCCACGGCCAGCGAGCGACCGCCGCCTCGGAATGTTGTGTGGAACGCGGGAGGCCGGCAACGGCCTGTGACGTCAGCAAAACCAGTGCTTTACTGGGACAGCACTGGGCCTTTGGGGGGGTTTCTGGCCCATATGGGGGACCCTCCACCCAAAAACACGCTGTAGAGAAGGGGCCGAGCGACACCCACCCCCACCCCCAGTTCCCTCCTCCCGTTTTCCCAGGGGTCGCCCTCATTCCCACAGCTCAACGTGGATTTTTGCCTCATCCTCCATCAAAAGAACCCCAAAATCCTGGAGGTTCTGCCCAAAAATTCTATGACATCACAATCCTCGATGATGTCACAACCCTACCTCTATGACATCACAATCTCCGATGAGGTCACAACCCCCTCTATGACGTCACAATCCCACTCTATGACGTCGTCACAACCCGACTCTGTGACATCACAAACCCCACTATGACGTCACAACCGCACTCTATGATGTCACAACCCCCTCTATGATATAACCCCCATCTATGACATCACAATCCCCGATGAGGTCACAACTCCCATGACGTCACAACCCCACCCTATGACATCACAACCCTACCTCTATGACATCATAGCCCCCTATGACATCACAACCCCATTCTATGACATCACAACCGCACTCTATGACGTCACAACCCCCTCTATGACGTGATAACCTCGTCTATGACATCACAACCCCACTCTATGACATCAGAAACCACTCTATGACATCACAAACCCCACTATGACGTCACAACCCAACTCTGTGAAATCACAACGCCCCTCTATGAAGTCACAACCCTACCTCTATGATGTCACAACCCTACCTCTATGACATCACAACCCCACTCTATGACATCACAACCCCACTCTATGACGTCACAACCCCACTCTATGATGTCACAACCCGACTCTGTGACATCACAAACCCCACTATGATGTCACAACTGCACTCTATGACATCACAACCCCACTCTATGATGTCACAACCCTACTCTATGATGTCACAACCCCACTCTATGACATCACAAACCCCACTATGATGTCACAACCCAACTCTGTGAAATCACAACGCCCTTCTAAGACGTCACAACCCTACCTCTATGACATCACAACCCTCCCTCTATGGCATCACAATCCCCCACTATGACATCACAACGCGGTTCTGTGACATCACAAACCCCACTATGACATCACAACCCGACTCTGTGACATCACAACCGCACTCTATGACGTTACAACCCCACTCTATGACATCACAACCCGACTCTGTGACATCACAAACACACTCTATGAAATCACAAACCCCACTATGGCATCACAACCCCACTCTATGACATAATAACCCCTCTATGACGTCACAACCCCAGTCTATGACGTCACAACGCTACTTCTATGACGTCACAACCCCACTCTGTGACATCAGAAACCACTTAGTGACATCACAAACCCCACTATGACGTCACAACCCAACTCTGTGAAATCACAATGCCCCTCTATGACGTCACAACCCTACCTCTATGACATCACAACCCGACTCTATGACATCATAACCCCTCTATGATGTCACAACCCCACTCTATGACATCACAAACCACTCTGTGACATCACAAGCCCCTCTATGACGTCACAACCCCACTCTATGACATCACAACCATACTCTATGACATCACAACCACACTCTATGACATCACAAACCACTCTGTGACATCACAAACCACTCTGTGACATCACAACCCAACTCTGTGAAATCACAACCCCTTCTATGACGTCATAACCCCACTCTATGAAATCATAACGCCCTCTATGACATTGTAACCCCACTCTATGACTTCTCTATGAAGAGCTTTTGGAGCGGGATCTCCAGAGAGAAACTCCTCCCTGGCTGCAGATGAGCTGGGACCGCCAAAACCCCCCCCTTTCTCATGGAAGATGCTCCCCAGAGCACCGTCGGCTCTTATCTAGCCACTTTCCTCCCAAAAACGAGCCATCTCCTTCACTCCAACGCTACGGGGCCAAGACAAGACGGGAGAGAACCCAAACGCCCTATCAAGTAACTCTGAAAAGGTGGAATTTGCCCCTTTCCCACAAGAAAAGCCTGAAGAGAAACCTTGCTCCTGCGGCTCGGGCTTGCTTTCCACGTCACCCCAGGGCTTCCAAACCAGGGAGGCTCCTTCCTCCTCCTCTTCCAAGAGGGATCTGTCCCGCAGGGCAGGCAGCTCCGCCTGCAACTGCTCCCCGACATTGATGCGGCTGAAAGGGGGAGGAAGAGGAGGGGGAGGAAGGCACGTCGGGAATGGATACGGCGCAACAAACACTAAAAAAGAGGGAAAACGTGGTGAGGTGGGGCAAAACCGGTCCCTATTGCCCAGCAAAACATCACTCAGCCTTCCGCCACCAACTTCCAACGCCCCTTCCCACCCCCAGCGTTACCCTTCAGCCACTGGAGGCTTTTTGGGCCCCATCGGGAAGGAAAATTTGGAGTTTTCCCCCAAAAGACAGTCCAACTGGTGAGTATCACTCTCCACAGCGGTAGGAAGCTGCCAGAGCCACGGCCAGCGAGTGACCACCGCGTCGGAATGTTGTGTGGAACGCGGGAGGCCGGCAATGGCCTGTGACGTCAGCAAAACCAGTGCTTTACTGGGACAGCACTGGGCGTTTGGGGGCGTTTCTGGCCAATATGGGGGACCCTCCACCCAAAAACACGCTGTGGAGAAGGGGCCGAGCGACACCCACCCCCAACCCCGGTTCCCTCCTCCTGTTTTCCCAGCGTTTGCCCTCATTCCCACGGCTCAACGTGGATTTTTGCCTCATCCTCCATCAAAAGAACCCCAAAATCCTGGATGTTCTGCCCAAAAAATATAACAACACCACACTGGGGATAAAACTCATTCTACAGACCGTCCTTTAACCTTCCTTGCCCTCCTCCTCCTCACACACCACTCCATCCCCCACAAAATTTCCCTCTTCTCAGGGAAATCATGGCTCTGGAGATGGACCCTCCGGCTACCACTTCACCCCTGTGGCTGCCCCGGGGCAGAAGGCGGGGATTGAGCCATTTGGGGCTTTTCTAGAAGCAAAAGGAGCAAAGCGAAACCCTGAGGGCCGTTTCCATCCCTCCTCCCCCAATCTCCAGGGAAAAATCCCCTCCTTTTTACTCTTTCCAGCTTTTTTGGGAGGCAAAAGCAAAGCCGGGGCCTGTGGGCTCAACTCCTCGGCTCCAGGTGTCAAAACCAGTAAGCAGAAGCCGAGCCCAGTAGGGAAACTGGGATGAGTGGGCGGCTGCGCCCCGGACACGCCGGTTTGGGTCCAACCACCACCTCTTTTTAATGATTGGATTCAGTTTTGAACCTCAAACTCGTACCATAAAAACCAGGCGGTGGCTTTAGGAGGAGCTCCAACTGCTCCGTGTCAACACCCAGGTTTCCACCGCAGTCATTGATCCCCCAGGAAGGGGGACAATGTTTGAATTTAGGAATTCTCTGGCAGAAAATGGCTCCAAATGGGTGGAGTTGCTGGATTTAATGACAGCTGGTTGGATTCCTTTCCAGTTCTCCTGAGAACAAGAGCTGGGGAGAAGAAACCCCCCCGCCAGCTTTTGTGTGGCCAGAGACAGAGCTCAAAGGAATAAAAGTCATTTCCCAAATCGTCTTGAAATCCTTCAAATCTCCTCCTCAAAGCCCAACGATTTCCCCAGCTTTCCCATCCCCCTTGACACTTCCCACCTCCCCTTTTCTTTTCCTGCAGCTCCAGGTGATTAACGGGGGACGTATTTCCAATCAATTCCTCCCACGGACCCTGCAACCTTTGCCAAAGTCTCACCAAAACAAAGGCCTTTTGCCTAAATACACTCAAAGCACGAAAAATTGCCACCCACCTGCTTCCCGGCTGCTGTCGTCACCGGGACCAAGACGGGACCCACCTTCATCTCCTCCCAAAAGCATCTCAGGCTTTTGAGGGACAATTTCCATCTCCTGCTGCCTCCAGCCACAGTTTCTGGGCACAAACAAGGGCAGGGGGGGGGTTTCTGCCATCAGCCAAGTCAAAGACATCCAAACTTTGCTGGTCCATGGGGGCTGCCCAGCCAAGGAGATGTCCCTTAATTATATCGACTGGCAACTTCTATTATCATCAGAAGGTTGATCAGACTCGGTCCATAGACCCCAGCTCCAGCGTCACCACCCCAACGGGCTCCAGTCTGTGAGACTCGCACAGGCTCAGCTGAGAAAATGATGGCTCCAAAGGAAATGTAGCTCCAGGAGACAGAGCTCCACGGCCTGAGCGCAGCACTAACCAGAAGCTTTACTGACTCAACCGCTGCTTTTCTACCCAAACGCTGCTCATCTCCAGGGAGAGAAAGCTGCTTTAGCCACTTCTCCTCCAAAGCCCTCACAGGGCTAAAGCCACACAGTCAGGAGCACCCCTCTGCACAGAGACACAGCCAGCAGAAAGGCAATCCTTTGGGAAATCCATCAGGACACCCATTCCAGCAGAAAAGAGAATCCTTACCAGGCTGGTGGCAAAACTCCCCACGTCTCTGGGCCAGGGGGACGTCACCAACGCGTCCGCACCTCTGAGGTTTGGGGTCCACCACGAGGCTGGTTTCCATTCTGTCCTCAATCCTCGGAGCTAAAACGGTCGGCAGGAGCTGCCTCATCCGGGGACTCGGAACCACCCGGGCACCTGACCTGCAGAACACAAGTACCTCTCAAGAGACCTTGATGTCCTGCATTAACACACCAGCATGCTCTTGAGATCACACAACCACACAATGGTCACAGTTGGAAGGCACCTTAAAGCCACTCCAGTGCCACCCCCTGCCCTGGGCAGGGACACCTCCCACCACACCAGGCTGCTCCAAGACCCCTCCAACCTGGCCTGGAACCCCTCCAGGGATGGGGCAGCCACAGCTTCTCGGGGCAACCTGGGCCAGGCTCTCACCACCCCCCCAGCAAACCATTTCCTCCCCACATCTCATCTCAATCTCCTCTCTTCCAGTGGCAAATCCTTCCCCCTCCTCCCACGGCTCCCCTCCCTCATCCAGAGTCCCTCCCCAGCTTTCCTGGAGCCCCTTTAGGGACTGGAATGGGCTCCAAGGTCTCCCCGGAGCCTTCCCTTCTCCAGGCTGAACCCCCAACTCTCTTAGCCTTTCCTCACAGCAGAGGGGCTCCAGCCCTCCCAGCATCTCCATGGCCTCCTCTGGCCCACACTCCACATTGTTGGCTCCTGTGGAGCTTCTCACCCACCAACACCCCCACGTCCTTCTCCTCAGGGCTGCTCTCCAGCCATTCTCCACCCAGCCTGGATTTGTACCTTGCACCTTGCACTTGGCCTGGTGGAACTTCAGGAGGGTCACAGGAGCCACCTCCATCCTGCCCATGTCCCTCTGGCTCTGGGCAGAGGGTGGAGAAGCAGGACAACTGGCGGACTCATCACACAGGACTGCGGGAGAGCTGATCCCACCTCGCTGAGGAGCTGCTGGGACCGTCCCAGAGGCAAAAGGGGCTCAGTCTCTCCTGTATCTTCAGGGATAACGTTCCTCAAAGCCCAGGAAGAAACAGGGCCTGACCAGCGCGGGGGAAAGGAGACCCCACGGGGCAGGGGACGGGGGGACAACGACAGGACAAACACAGTCATTCCTCGGAACAGAGCGCCTTCCTCGGCACTCTTGCTCAGAAACGTGGTTTCTGGAGGAACTGGGTGTTTCACGGAAGGTTTTTACCCTCTTCCACCACCAGCACCTCCCGGCGGGACTCTCTCGGTGACAGGAGGTCGAGGTGACAGGGACAGTCCAGCGCAGGGAGTGCTTTGGGGCCCTGAGCTCTGTGCAAAACCCCAAAACTCGCTTTTTGAAGGTTGTTGGCCCTGCTGTGAGGGAAAGTTTGAAAATATTTTTTAAAAATGAAGCCACAAGAAATAGAACGAAAGACGTCGAGTGAAGGAAACGTCTCCTGGCGACGTTAAGCTGCAAACAGCGTTGGTGGTTTCATCCTCCTGGCTTGGTTTCCTCTTGGCAACTTCATCCTCAAAACCACCTTTTCTTCCTCAAAACCACCTTTCTCCCTCTCCCCAGGGCCAGGCTCAAAAGGAGCACCCAAGGGCCGCAGTACCCAAGGGCCGGAGATTGCTCCCACACCCAAGGGGACATGTTTTCACAGCACAGGGGGGGTGGCAGTCCTTTGGGGGTGCTCACAGCAAAGGGGGGGGTGGCACTGCTTTGGGGGTGCTCACAGCAAAGGGGGGGGTGGCACTGCTTTGGGGGTGCTCACAGCAAAGGGGGCGGGGGGGCATCGATGACCCCCTTTTTCCCCCCATCCAGGTTCTCTGCGTGGAATCCATCTGCGTCGACCCCGCCAGCATCGAAGGGAACATCAAGGTGAGACCCTGGGGGGGCAGAAGCGACACCGAGGTGAGAACCTTGAGGTGGGGCGTCCCCCAAAATTCGTGCCCACCCCCCCAAAAAAACCCGTGCAGACACCCTCCCCCCAGCAAGTGAAGCTCAACCCGCATCGAGGGGGACACGGGGGTCTCCCCTCGGGGACAGCGGGGGGGGCAGGACATGTCTGTGAGCTGGGACCAAGCAGGGACAGGCTGGGGGGGGGAAAGGGAGGGGAGTGGGAGGAGTGCGGCCAGGGGTGGGGCTGAGGCCACACCCAGCTGGCAGGTCAGGAAGGGGTGGGGCTAAAGAAAGGGGTGGGGCTAAGAAAGAAGTCCACACCCACCAGAGGCACCCCAGGGAAGGGCAGGGCTAGGGGGAAGGGAGTGGGGCTCTGGCAGGCCACGCCCACAGACTTAGAGAGGAGGTGGAGCTAAAGGACAAGGCCACGCCCACCAGTGGGAGTTACCCCTAGAAGGGTGAGGGTGGGAAAAGTGGGTGGGGCCAAGGGAGGCCACACCTACCACTCATACAAGGGAGTGGCTGGGCTATGGGCAGGGGCGGAGCCACAGGGAAGGGGTGGGGCCAAGGGAGGTCACACCCACAGGGAACACCCTGGGGGGCGGTGCTAAGGGAACAAGCCACACCCCCAAGGGCTACTACAGGCAGGGACAGAGGGGCGTGGCTAAGGGAGAAGGGGTGGAGCTGAAGGGAAGGGGCGTGGCTAAGGGAGGAAGCCACACCCCCAGGTGAGACAGGGACACAAAGGGGTGGAGCCAGGGAAAACAAGCCACGCCCACAGGGCCTCCTGCAAGAGGCAGGGCTAAGGCAGTGAACCCCACCCACAAGAGCTGGAAGGCCACACCCACAAAGGGGTGGGGCTAACTGGGCCAAGCCACAGCCCCAGCAGCCCCCATCATTCCAAGGGAGGGCGTGGCCAGGGGTTGCCCCACCCCATGGCAGTGCCCACCCTGTCTGCCCCCAAAAAAGGGGACAACCTCCCCAAAAAGGGGACTGTCCCCTCCCCGGGTGTGCCCCCCAAAACAGGGACAACACCCCCAAAAAGGGGGCTGCCCCCCCCCAAACGCTGTTGTCTCCCGGGGAACCAGGGTACGAGGGGGAGGCAGTGAACACCCACCGCGAGCGGCCACAGGTAAGGGAGGAGCCCCCCAAAAAACCCCCAAAAGAGGGGACAGATCTCATTAAACCCCCCTGAAATTGGGGGGCTGGTAGATTTTGGGGAACCTCCCCCAGAACCCCATTTTGCCCCATAGAATGTTGACATCAGCCGCCCCCCTTGTCAAAGCCCTGGTCACCGTCCCCAAGCATTATTGGGGGTGGGGGGCATTAATTTTGGGGGCTTCCAGGGGGGTCCATCAGGGTGATGGGGGTGATCTCCAGGTACCTACGAGGGGGATGAGGAGGGGGTGTGTGTGAGGTGGTGACCCCCTCCCCTCAAGCACTTTTTGGGGGGTACTTGCACCCCCTGGGCCCATGACAGACCCCTCCATTCACTTGGTTTGGGTGTGTGGCGGTGGGGGTGTGAGTGTGTGTCTGGGGCGGGGGGGGGGGGAGGTGTGTTTGTCAGTGGTTTTCAGGTGTTTTTTCTCTACAGTGCAGTATAAACGGCCCGGGACTGGGAAGGGGGGGGGGCACCACAAAAACACCCATTTTCCCAACCCCCTCACCCCAAAAACCACTAATTCTCTCACCCTCCACCCCAAAACACACTTCCTCACCCAAAAAGACCCCTCTCCCAACTCCTCCATCCCCCAAAAAACCCTCTCCCAACCCAAACTCCCCTCTCTCCCAACCCAGACAGCCCCAAAACCCCCCATTCTCCCACCCCCACCCCCAAAAAACCCTCTCCCAAGCCCCCCCACCCCCAAAGAACACCCCTCCTCCCAACCCTGCACCCCAAAATCCCCTCCCATCACAAACTCCCCTTACCAGCTCCAAAAAACCCAACCCCTAACCCACCCTCTCCCAAACCCTTCTCCCTAACCCCCCCAAAACCACCCTCAACACCCCCCATCCCAAAAGACCCTCTCCCACCCCAAACCCCAACTCACTTCTGCCTCACAAGCTCTTCCCTCTGCTGTCACCAGCTTCTTGATAGCCCCAAAAACCTCCTGTCACTCTCTGGAAGGGAAGGGCTCTGGTGGTGCCTTTTGAGGGGCGGGGTCAGCACAGGTGCTTTAAATCCCTTCTTTTGGTAAAACTGGCTATTTGGGGTGGTTTGGGGGAGTTTTTATCTTGTTTTTAACGGTTCAAGCCAAGCGGCGCGGCCCTTTTGTGGCCCTGAGGGGAAAGGGGGCAGGGGCGCCTTTCCCGCCTTTTTCACCACCTGAGGGGAGCCCTCGCAGGAGAGAGGGGGCGGGGCGAGTGCAGCCGCTGGCCCAATGGCGGCTTGAAGAGGGGGCGGTGGGCGGGATGAGAGCAGTGAGCGGGCCAATGGGCAGCGGTGTTTTCCAGGGTGGGCGGTGCTGGCACGAGCGCATGGGCAGAAGGGGAGGGGTCATATTTTGGGAGGCAGGCAGACCCCGTTAGAGCTTCCCCCTCCCTATTCAGGGGGGTGATACCCCTCTGCCGTCCCCCCTCAGGCCCCAGGGACACCCAGACGGCCAAGCTGGGGCTCCTCGTGGTCATCCTCAGCTTCATCTTCACGAAGGGCAACTCACCCAAAGATGGTGAGGCCTCCCGCCCGAGACCCCCTTCCCCCCCCCATATCCCATTTCCCATTGGTGGCCCTCTCCCCCACATTGACACCCCCTTTTCCAGGTGCTGTCTGGAAATTTCTTTGCCGGCTCTGGCTGCAGCCAGGGTAGAACATAATGGGGGATGGGGCTTGTTAGCGCTGCCCCTCGTTAACCCTATTGACCCCCGGGAATGACAGGAGGTTTTTGGGGATATCAAGAAGCTGGTGACAGCAGAGGGAAGAGCTTGTGCAGCAGAAGTGAGTTGGGGTTTGGGGTGGGAGAGGGTCTTTTGGGATGGGGGGTGTTGAGGGTGGTTTTGGGGGTGTTAGGGAGAGGGGGTTTGGGAGAGGGTGGGTTAGGGGTTGGGTTTTTTGGAGCTGGTAAGGGGAGTTTGTGATGGGAGGAGATTTTTGGGGTGCAGGGTTGGGAGAGGGGTGTTTTTTAGGGGTATGGGGTCTGGAAGAGGGTTTTTTGGGGTTGGAGAGTGGGAGAATGGGTGGTTTTAGAGGGGGTGGGAGAAGGAATGATTTTAGGGTGTGAGAGGGTGTGTTTTTTGGGGTCCCCCCCCTTTCCAATCTACGGTGTGCACAGAGAAGCGCCAGCCCCGACCGAGCCGTTTATACTGCACTGTAGAGAAAAAATACCTAAAAAACACTGGCACCCCCTCCTCCCACCCCAGTGACTGGAGGGGTCTGTCACGGGGCCAGGGAGCGCAGGCACCCCCCAAAAGGTGCTGGGGGGAGGGGGTCAGGGCTGCTGGAGCCCCTCTGCTGTGAGGACAGAGAGTTGGGGGGGTTCAGGCTGGAGAAGGGAAGGCTCCGGGGAGACCTTTGTGGCCCTTCCAGTCCCTAAACAGGGGGGGCTCCAGGAAAGCTGGGGAGGGACTCTGGATGAGGGAGGGGAGCCGTGGGAGGAGGGGGAAGGGTTTGCCACTGGAAGAGGGGAGATTGAGATGAGATGTGGGGAGGAAATGGTTTGCTGGGGGGATGGTGAGAGCCTGGCCCAGGTTGCCCCGAGAAACTGTGGCTGCCCCATCCCTGGAGGGGTTCCAGGCCAGGTTGGAGGGGTCTTGGAGCAGCCTGGTGTGGTGGGAGGTGTCCCTGCCCAGGGCAGGGGGTGGCACTGGAGTGGCTTTAAGGTGCCTTCCAACTGTGACCATTGTGTGGTTGTGTGATCTCAAGAGCGGGCTGGTGTGTTAATGCAGGACATCAAGGTCTCTTGAGAGGTACTTGTGTTCTGCAGGCCAGGTGCCCGGGTGGTTCCGAGTCCCAGGATGAGGCAGCTCCTGCCGACAGTTTTAGCTCCGAGGATGTGAATGACAGATGTGAATGTGAGGACAGAATGGAAACCAGCCTCGTGGTGGACCCCAACCCTCAGAGGTGCGGACGCGTTGGTGACGTCCCCCTGGCCCAGAGACGCGGGGAGTTTTGCCACCAGCCTGGTAAGGATTCTCTTTTCTGCTGGAATGGGTGTCCCGATGGATTTCCCAAAGGGTTTCCTTTGTGCTGGCTGTGTCTCTGTGCAGAGGGGTGCTCCTGACTGTGTGGCTTTAGCCCTGTGAGGGCTTTGGAGGAGAAGTGGCTAAAGCAGCTTTCTCTCCCTGGAGATGAGCAGCGTTTGGGTAGAAAAGCAGCGGTTGAGTCAGTAAAGCTTCTGGTTAGTGCTGCGCTCAGGCCGTGGAGCTCTGTCTCCTGGAGCTACATTTCCTTTGGAGCCATCATTTTCTCAGCTGAGCCTGTGCGAGTCTCACAGACTGGAGCCCGTTGGGGTGGTGACGCTGGAGCTGGGGTCCATGGACCGAGTCTGATCAACCTTCTGATGATCATAGAATCATAGAATCATCTGGTTCGGAAGGGACCTCCAAAGGTCATCTAGTCCGACCCCCCCCGCAGTCAGCAGGGACACCCCCAACTGGACCAGGTTGCCCAGGGCCCCGTCGAGCCTCACCTTGAATGTCTCCAGGGAAGGGGCCTCAACCATCTCCCTTGGCAACCTATTCCAGTGCTCCACCACCCTCATGGTAAAGAACTTATTCCTAATGTCTAATCTAAATCTGCTTTTTTCCAGTTTAAAGCCATTACCCCTTGTTCTGTCACTGCAGGCCTTTGTAAACAGACCCTCCCCAGCCTTCCTGTAGGCCCCCCTCAGGTACTGGAAGGTTGCTATTAGGTCTCCCCGGTGCCTCCTCTTCCCCAGGCTGAACAAGCCCAGCTCCCTCAGCCTGTCCTTGTAGCAGAGGTGCTCCAACCCCCTGATCATTTTGGTGGCCCTCCTCTGGACCCTCTCTATCAGGTCCATGGCCTTTCTATATTGAGGGCTCCAGACCTGCACACAGTACTCCAGGGGAGGTCTCACCAGAGCAAAGTGGCAGAATCCCCTCTCTGGATCTGCTGGCAACACATCTCTTGATGCAGCCCAGGATGGGATTGGCCTTCTGGGCTGCAAGTGCACACTGCCTGCTCATGTCCAGCTTCTCATCCAGCAGCACCCCCAAGTCCCTTTCCTCAGGGCTGCTTTCTAATGCCTCATCCCCCAGTCTGTATTGATAGCGAGGACTGTTCCCACCCAGGTGCATAACTCTGCACTTGCTCTTGTTGAACCTCATGAGGTTCATCTGGGCCCACCTCTCCAGCCTGTCCAGGTCCCTTTGGATGACATCCCGTCCCTCTGGTGTATCGACAAGACCACACAGCTTGGTGTCGTCCGCAAACTTGCTGATGGTGGGCTCCATCCCTCTGTCTGTGTCACGGATAAAAATGTTGAACAGTACCGGTCCCAGCACGGACCCTTGAGGGACACCACTTGTCACTGCTCCCCATCTGGACTTCAAGCCATTGAGTACCACCCTCTGGATGCGGCCATCCAGCCAATTCCTTATCCGCTGAACCGTCCACCCATCAAATCCGTATCCCTCCAGTTTGGCGAGCAGGATGTTGCGGATGGACTCAGACGCAGACCAATATGATCGTGCCGAAGCCGTTTTATTAAAATACTTAAACCGTTATATACCTTTGTTCCAACGTGGGTTGGCCCGGTGGCCTGTGCTCATTGGCTCCTAAACTTATGCACACAAATCATTATGGGTTAAACACAGCTGTAACTTACTATCTACACTTTGTTACTGTTTATACCAAGTCAATCTTTTAAACAATACAACATTCAGCGGCTATGGAGGCGTTGCAGCGGTGCCAGTATCAGCGTGTGACTTCCTCCTTCGTGTTGTCCTTCAGACTGTAGTAACTTGTTCCGTACTTCGGTATCTCTTCTGTTACACAAAGCTCATAAGCTCATCCATTCGACGTGTCCGTTGCTTTCCAAAAAGCTTCCCACGTCTCCATCTCCCAGTTGCTCTCCTTTGTCTCTCTTCTCCAGGAGAAGCATCCGTGTCCCCGGCCCAAAGCAGGCCATGTCCCTCCGCAGCCTTGTCCCTGTCCCTGCCGGCTCCTCTCCCTCCCATCCAGCCTGGCACCTCTGCTCTGTCTTCCTTGGGAGAGCACGCCTGGCCCTGGCCATGGCTCAGGGGTGGCAGGGGGGGGCAGGAGTCCAGGGGCTCCCGAAGGGACAGGAGAGACAGGCTGTCATCACGGGACAGTTGGTGGCTCTGGGGCTGGGGGGGCTGGCTTTCTGGGGGGTGCAGGGACGACAGGGAGCTGCCAGTGCTGAGGGGTGGCAACGACGGGAGGGAGGGCCGGGGGCCTTGGAGGTCTGGGGGGGACAAGGGGCACATGGAGCTCTCCCTGCTGGGATGGGCTGTTGTTGGCAGGGAGGGCAGGGAGCGCTCCCAGTCACCAGCACAGGCCCGCCATGCAGGGAAAAATGGCCCCGCCGGTGGGTCGGTGTCGGTGCCCGGGGCCTTTCAAACAGCCCGGGGAGGATGAAGCCTCAGGTGGGACTTCCTGGGGGTCTGGTGGGACTTGTCCTCATGGGGGTGTTTCTCATGAGGATCTTCTCAAACAATCTGGAAATGAAGAAGAAAGGCATATTTAAATCCTTTTTTTAGAAATCCTTTAGATCCAGCTTTGTTATTTCCTACTTGTGTGAATTCCTGGTCTGTTTGGCCACGAAATGATACCGTTCTGGACGTCGGTGGTTAAAGAAGATGGATTTTTTGGCATTTAAAATAGAATTAATTGGTCAATCACTTCAAATGAGGTCAAATTAAAACTGGAGGCATTTTGCTGGCTGTGAGGGACTGGAGTGGGCAAGCCTCGGGCCACAAAACTCAATGGAACTTGAGTTTGTCCTGGGCAAAAAGGGGAAACCTGAGGCTTTTGCACAAGGAGGGGCCGCTCTGAACCTCACGGCTCCGGGGAAGGTCTCCCTGACTCCAGAAATACAGATTTTTTTGGATTGTAAGTCAAATAAAACCACCAAGAGGCACCTGGGCAAGGGCAATTTTCCAGCTGCCCTTCCCTTCTGCCCCCCACCCCCCACCCCCCCAGGGTGCTTTTCTGAACCCAAAGTAGGTGTTTTGGGGAAGAAAAAGGGAGGGCTGACCTTCCGCACTCACCTCAGGGCAAGTCCCAGCACAGGGAGGTCCCGGGATCCCCGGAGGAGCCGCAGGCGCTGTGGGGCTGAAGGTGGTGACGCCCCGGCGTGGGCTTTTCTTTGGGTGTCACACGTGGCCTCTTCTTCTGGTGGCAAATGGCCTGCAAACCAGGGACAAAATAACTTGAAATGGCTCAAAAAGGCAGAAAAATAAGATTTTTTGGCCATGGATTTCACGCGTTTTATCAGTCCAGGTAAAGTCTGAGCACTAAACAGCCAAAAAACCAATGGGAAAACGGGGTGCAAAGCCACAACTAGAAGAAAAACTGTATTATTTCTACTGTCCCAAGCGGAAAAGCACTTTCCTCCACAAAATCTATCAAAGGGGCTGAAAAGGTGTAATTCCGACGAACTGAAGCCACATGGCGACCCCGTTTCCAACCCATAAATTAAAAAAAAGATGTATTTACACAAACCAAATCCCTGTTTCCTGACAAGGAACGTTTGAGCAGATGGATTCGTCAAGGGAACAAACCCCCCCAGCAGTTTCTTTACCTCGCCTTCGGCTTTTCCCGCCTCGTCCCGGGCTCTCTTGGCCCTTTTCTCTATCAGCCGAGGCCGAGTGCTGCTAAACCTGATCTTCTTCTTCCGTGTATAATAATATTCCACACACTGGGCCACGGTCTTAGTCTGGATCTAAGGGCAGAAATGCAGGGATATTAAATACTCCCTTGTCATTAAAAATTAGGGCAAACGATGTCTTGTCCTGGGGGGGTTTTAGCAGGAAGAAGGGTCCTAAGGACAGGATTCCAACGTGGGATTGAAATTAGGACTTTCTGCCTAAAAATCGTCCCCGCTAACGAGCTCCGCCCTGGTCCAACGGCTTTACCTCCTTCTGGATAAGGTGAAAATTCTTCTTATGAATGTAAAAAGCCTCTTTAAAGAGCTGTTCTTCCTGCCGGGTCCAAGTGTCCGAGCCTTGGGATAAACAGCCACAGGCAAATTATTACAAGAGGCATCTCCCTGCCTCAAAAAGCCCCACAAATGGATTAAAACTACTATTTTCCCCACCCAAACCCCACGTTTTAAAGAATAATTCCAATATCAAACGGATCTGTTCTCCTCCCATTTACCTGCGTAATGGTAATCAGCCAAGGGGTGGCATTCGGGTCTCCAGGGGGGCCCAGAGCGCAGAATTTCCAGAGCTTCCTGCCGGATTTAACAGGAAAAAAGGACTTCAGTTCCTCCGGCAGAGGAGGAAAAGGGGCAATTCTCGCTCCTCATGGAGAGGGGCAGGCACCCAGTGGTGTTCAATCAAAGAAGAGGGAGCAAATCAGAGCCGCTCGGGGCTTCAGCGGGGGCAGATCTGGGGTTTTCTCTCAGAGTCCCTCAGTCACAGGAGAAATCCCATTCTCCCAACTGTCCCAGAATCCAAACAAGCTCCAATGGATGCACCGGGACGGGCTCTGTCACCCCACCAGACCTTAACGCCGCCACGGGCAGCACCCGGCGCCTTGAGCAAAGAGATTCCGGCCCCTGGAAGAGCCAACTCAGAGCAACTCCCAGCTCAAACCAGTCACAAAGCGGGTTCTTCAGGGGGAAGCGCTGCTCCCTACCGCAACGTTGCCCCGAGCCTCGTGCAGGCAATGCAGAGCCAGCTCCGTGTTCAGCCCTGCCCCGGCTCTGCCGCTGGAAGAGGCCATCTTCAGCAGCTTTGAAACTACAAAGGCAAGAAAAAACACCAACGAGTCAGGTTTTCCTCAAAGAAGGAGAAAAGATGCCACAGGAGATGGATGGGAAATGGAGGAAGGGCAGAAAACAGACCGGAAACCAGAAAAGGTCCAGAAAAAAGGCCCATATTCCAACTATTGCCACAGGAAGAGCAGCTTTTGGAGCGGGATCTCCAGAGAGAATCTCCTCCCTGGCTGCAGATGAGGTGGGACCGCCAAAACCCCCCCTTTCTCATGGAAGGTGCTCCCGAGAGCACCATGGGTTCTTATTTAGCCACTTTCCTCCCAAAAACGAGCCATCTCCTTCCCTCGAACGCTACGGGGCCAAGACAAGACGGGAGAGAACCCAAACGCCCTATCAAGTAACTCTGAGAAGGTGGAATTTTCCCGATTCCCCAAAGAAAAGGTTTAAGACAAACCTTTCTCCTGCGTCTCGGGGTTGGATTCAATGTCACCCCACGGCTTCCAGACGAGGGAGGCTCGGTCTTCTTCATCTCCCAAGCAGGATCTGTCCCGCAGGGCAGGGAGCTCCGCTTGGAACTGCTCCCCGACATTGATGCGGCTGAAAGGGGGAGGAAGAGGAGGGGGAGGAAGGCACGTCAGGAACGGATACGGCGCAACAAACGCTTCAAAAGATGGAAAACGTGATGAGTTGGGGCAAAACCGGTCCCTATTTCCCAGCAAAACATCACTCAGCCTTCCGCCACCAACTTCCAACGCCCCTTCCCACCCCCAGCGTTACCCTTCAGCCACTGGAGGCTTTTTGGGCCCCATCGGGACGGAAAATTTGGAGTTTTCCCCCAAAAGACAGTCCAACTGGTGAGTATCACTCTCCACAGCGGTAGGAAGCTGCCACAGCCACGGCCAGCGAGCGACCGCCGCGTCGGAATGTTGTGTGGAACGCGGGAGGCCGGCAACGGCCTGTGACGTCAGCAAAACCAGTGCTTTACCGGGACAGCACTGGGCGTTTGGGGGGGTTTCTGGCCCATATGGGGGACCCTCCACCCAAAAACACGCTGTGGAGAAGGGGCTGAGCAACACCCACCCCCAACCCCGGTTCCCTCCTCCTGTTTTCCCAACATTAGTCCTCATTCCAATGGCTGAACGTGGATTTTTGCCTCATCCTCCGTCAAAAAAAACCCAAAATCCTGGATGTTCTGCCCAAAAAATATAACAAAACCACACTGGGGATAAAACTCATTCTACAGACCGTCCTTTAGCCTTCCTTGCCCTCCTCCTCCTCACACACCACTCCATCCCCCACAAAATTTCCCTCTTCTCAGGGAAATCATCGCTCTGGAGATGGACCCTCCGGCTACCACTTCACCCCTGCGGCTGCCCCGGGGCAGAAGGCGGGGATTGAGCCATTTGGGGCTTTTCTAGAAGCAAAAGGTGCAAAGCGAAACCCCGGGGGCCATTTCCATCCCTCCTTCCCCAATCCCCAGGGAAAAATCCCCTCCTGTGGGCTCAACTCCTCGGCTCCAGGTGTCAAAACCAGTAAGCAGAAGCCGAGCCCAGTAGGGAAACTGGGATGAGTGGGCGGCTGCGCCCCGGACACGCCGGTTTGGGTCCAACCACCACCTCTTTTTAATGATTGGATTCAGTTTTGAACCCCAAACTCGTACCATAAAAACCAGGCGGTGGCTTTAGGAGGAGCTCCAACTGCTCCGTGTCAACACCTGGGTTTCCACCGCGGTCATTGATCCCCCAGGAAGGGGGACAATGTTTGAATTTAGGAATTCTCTGGCAGAAAATGGCTCCAAATGGGTGGAGTTGCTGGATTTAATGACAGCTGGTTGGATTCCTTTCCAGTTCTCCTGAGAACAAGAGCTGGGGAGAAGAAACCCCCCCGCCAGCTTTTGTGTGGCCAGAGACAGAGCTCAAAGGAATAAAAGTCATTTCCCAAATCGTCTTGAAATCCTTCAAATCTCCTCCTCAAAGCCCAACGATTTCCCCAGCTTTCCCATCCCCCTTGACACTTCCCACTTCCCCTTTTCTTTTCCTGCAGCTCCAGGTGATTAACGGGGGACGTATTTCCAATCAATTCCTCCCACGGACCCTGCAACCTTTGCCAAAGTCTCACCAAAACAAAGGCCTTTTGCCTAAATACACTCAAAGCACGAAAAATTGCCACCCACCTGCTTCCCGGCTGCTGTCGTCACCGGGACCGAGACGAGACCCACCCTCACCTGCCCCCCAAAAGCATCTCGGGCTTTTGAGGGACAATTTCCATCTCCTGCTGCCTCCAGCCACAGTTTCTGGGCACAAACAAGGGCAGGGGGGGGGTTTCTGCCATCAGCCAAGTAAAAGACATCCAAACTTTGCTGGTCCACGGGGGCTGCCCAGCCAAGGAGATGTCCCTTAATTATATCGACTGGCAACTTCTATTATCATCAGAAGGTTGATCAGACTCGGTCCATAGACCCCAGCTCCAGCGTCACCACCCCAACGGGCTCCAGTCTGTGAGACTCGCACAGGCTCAGCTGAGAAAATGATGGCTCCAAAGGAAATGTAGCTCCAGGAGACAGAGCTCCACGGCCTGAGCGCAGCACTAACCAGAAGCTTTACTGACTCAACCGCTGCTTTTCTACCCAAACGCTGCTCATCTCCAGGGAGAGAAAGCTGCTTTAGCCACTTCTCCTCCAAAGCCCTCACAGGGCTAAAGCCACACAGTCAGGAGCACCCCTCTGCACAGAGACACAGCCAGCAGAAAGGCAATCCTTTGGGAAATCCATCGGGACACCCATTCCAGCAGAAAAGAGAATCCTTACCAGGCTGGTGGCAAAACTCCCCGCGTCTCTGGGCCAGGGGGACGTCACCAACGCGTCCGCACCTCTGAGGGTTGGGGTCCACCACGAGGCTGGTTTCCATTCTGTCCTCAATCCTCGGAGCTAAAACTGTCGGCAGGAGCTGCCTCATCCGGGGACTCGGAACCACCCGGGCACCTGACCTGCAGAACACAAGTACCTCTCAAGAGACCTTGATGTCCTGCATTAACACACCAGCATGCTCTTGAGATCACACAACCACACAATGGTCACAGTTGGAAGGCACCTTAAAGCCACTCCAGTGCCACCCCCTGCCCTGGGCAGGGACACCTCCCACCACACCAGGCTGCTCCAAGACCCCTCCAACCTGGCCTGGAACCCCTCCAGGGATGGGGCAGCCACAGCTTCTCGGGGCAACCTGGGCCAGGCTCTCACCACCCCCCCAGCAAACCATTTCCTCCCCACATCTCATCTCAATCTCCTCTCTTCCAGTGGCAAATCCTTCCCCCTCCTCCCACGGCTCCCCTCCCTCATCCAGAGTCCCTCCCCAGCTTTCCTGGAGCCCCTTTAGGGACTGGAATGGGCTCCAAGGTCTCCCCGGAGCCTTCCCTTCTCCAGGCTGAACCCCCAACTCTCTTAGCCTTTCCTCACAGCAGAGGGGCTCCAGCCCTCCCAGCATCTCCATGGCCTCCTCTGGCCCACACTCCACATTGTTGGCTCCTGTGGAGCTTCTCACCCACCAACACCCCCACGTCCTTCTCCTCAGGGCTGCTCTCCAGCCATTCTCCACCCAGCCTGGATTTGTACCTTGCACCTTGCACTTGGCCTGGTGGAACTTCAGGAGGGTCACAGGAGCCACCTCCATCCTGCCCATGTCCCTCTGGCTCTGGGCAGAGGGTGGAGAAGCAGGACAACTGGCGGACTCATCACACAGGACTGCGGGAGAGCTGATCCCACCTCGCTGAGGAGCTGCTGGGACCGTCCCAGAGGCAAAAGGGGCTCAGTCTCTCCTGCATCTTCAGGGATAACGTTCCTCAAAGCCCAGGAAGAAACAGGGCCTGACCAGCGCGGGGGAAAGGAGACCCCACGGGGCAGGGGACGGGGGGACAACGACAGGACAAACACAGTCATTCCTCGGAACAGAGCGCCTTCCTCGGCACTCTTGCTCAGAAACGTGGTTTCTGGAGGAACTGGGTGTTTCACGGAAGGTTTTTACCCTCTTCCACCACCAGCACCTCCCGGCGGGACTCTCTCGGTGACAGGAGGTCGAGGTGACAGGGACAGTCCAGCGCAGGGAGCGCTTTGGGGCCCTGAGCTCTGTGCAAAACCCCAAAACTCGCTTTTTGAAGGTTGTTGGCCCTGCTGTGAGGGAAAGTTTGAAAATATTTTTTAAAAATGAAGCCACAAGAAATAGAACGAAAGACGTCGAGTGAAGGAAACGTCTCCTGGCGACGTTAAGCTGCAAACAGCGTTGGTGGTTTCATCCTCCTGGCTTGGTTTCCTCTTGGCAACTTCATCCTCAAAACCACCTTTTCTTCCTCAAAACCACCTTTCTCCCTCTCCCCAGGGCCAGGCTCAAAAGGAGCACCCAAGGGCCGCAGTACCCAAGGGCCGGAGATTGCTCCCACACCCAAGGGGACAGGTTTTCACAGCACAGGGGGGGTGACACTGCTTTGGGGGTGCTCACAGCAAAGGGGGGGGTGGCACTGCTTTGGGGGTGCTCACAGCAAAGGGGGCGGGGGGGCATCGATGACCCCCTTTTTCCCCCCATCCAGGTTCTCTGTGTGGAATCCATCTGCGTCGACCCCGCCAGCATCGAAGGGAACATCAAGGTGAGACCCTGGGGGGGCAGAAGCGACACCGAGGTGAGAACCTTGAGGTGGGGCGTCCCCCAAAATTCGTGCCCACCCCCCCAAAAAAACCCGTGCAGACACCCTCCCCCCAGCAAGTGAAGCTCAACCCGCATCGAGGGGGACACGGGGGTCTCCCCTCGGGGACAGCAGGACACGTCCCTGAGGTGGGATCAAGCAGGGACAGGCTGGGGGCGGGGGGCGCAGGGAGGGTGGTGGGAAGGGCGGAGCCAAGGGCAGTGGGCAGGGCTGGGGCAGGGGCTGAGGCCACACCCAGCTGGCAGATCAGGTAGGGGTGGGGCTAAGGAAAAGGAGGTGGGGCTAAGAATGGAGGCCACGCCCACCAGTCACCCCAGGTAAGGGCAGGGCTTGGGGAAAAGGGGTGGGGCTCTTCGAGGCCACGCCCACAGACTTAGAGAGGAGGTGGAGCTAAAGGCCAAGGCCACGCCCACCAGTGTGAGTTACCCCTAGAAGGGTGGGGGAAGGAAAAAGGGGTGGGGCTTAGGGAGGTCACACCCACCGCTTACACAAGGTAGGGGGTGGGCTATGGGCAGGGGCAGAGCCAAGGGAGGCCACACCCCCAATCACCTCAGGCAGGGGTGGGGCTAAGAGCAGGCAACTCCCCCCAGGAAGCCTCAGGCAGGGGTGGAGCCACAGGGAGGGGGTGGGGCCAAGGGAGGTCACACCCACAGGGAACACCCTGGGGGCGGTGCTAAGGGAAGAAGCCACACCCCCAAGGGCTACGATGGGCGGGGACAAAGGGGAAGAGCTAAGGGAGAAGGGGTGGAGCTGAAGCAAAGGGGCGGGGCTAAGGGAGGAAGCCACACCCCCAGGTGAGGCGTGGACACAAAGGGGTGGAGCCAGGGGAAACAAGCCCCGCCCACAGCTATGCCTCTCGCACAAGGCCCTAAGGCAGTGAGCCCCGCCCACAAGAGCTAGGAGGCCCCCCCCACAAAGGGGTGGGGCCACGAGGGTGGGGCTAATGGCGCAGGCTACACCCCAATGGGGTGGAGCCAAGGGGCCAAGCCACAGCCCCAGGAGCCCCCCTTCATTTAAAGGGAGGGCGTGGCCAGGGATTGCCCCACCCCACAGGAGTGCCCACCCTGTCTCCCCCCTGAAAAGGGGACAATCTTCCTGAAAAAGGCATTGTCCCCTCCCCGTGTGTGCCCCCCAAAATGGGGACACCCTCCCCCAAAAAGGGGGCTGCCCCCCCCCCCAAACCCCTGTTGCTTCCCGGGGAACCAGGGTATGAGGGGGAGGCAGTGGACACCCACTGCGAGCGGCCCCAGGTAAGGGGGAACCCCCCCAAAAAAACCCCAAAAGAGGGGGCAGATCTCATTAAACCCCCCTGAAATGAAGGGGAGGGGGAGCAATAGATTTTGGGGAACCTCCACCAGAACCCCATTTTGCCCAGCAGAACGTCGACATCAGCCGCCCCCCGGCCAAAGCCCTGGTCACTGTCCCCAAGCATTACTGAGAAGTTGGGAGGGGACCTTAATTTTGGGGGCCTCCCCAAATTAAGCCTCTCCCTTCCCAATTAAACCTTGCCTTAATGAAGCGCTGAGCCTGGAGATTGTGGGGCCGCACTCCAAAAGGGACTCTATTTTAGGGGTGGGGGAATTAGAGGGTGACCTCAGACTCATTGTATTGACTAGTCCAGAACGTGGGGTCCTTCCCTTGGATCTGAGGGGGCGGGGGGGGGTGGAAATTCCCCTGAATGGGGAGGGGGAAGCTCTAATGGGGTCTTCCCCTTCCCCCCCAAAGTGGCCCCCGGGGGGAAAGAGACCCCCACTATCACAAGTTCTCCCCCTTGGTGGGGGACGGGTCGCTGGTGAGGATGTAAATGTGGTGACCCTCACCCCAACGTCCCCATCGCCCCCTCTCGCATCCCTTCCTCGCTTTTCCCCGCTTCAAACGGGCCACAGACCCCCCCCGGCACCCCCTAAAACCACCCGGCAGCACCGCCCTCACCACCTGCCCTTCAGACAGCGCCTGCGCGCACCCCCCTTCTGCCCACGCGCTCGCGGCAGCACCGCCTACCCCGGCAAACTCTGCTGCCCATTGGCCCGCCCACTGCTCTCATCCCGCCCACCGCCCCCTCTTTGTGCCGCCATTGGGCCGGCGGCTGCACTCGCCCCGCCCCCTCGCTCCTGCCAAGGTGGCGAAAAAGGCGGGAAAAGCGCCCCTGCCCCCTTTCTCCTCAGGGCCACAAAATGGCCACGCCACTTGGCTTGGACCATTAAAAACAAGACAGAAACACCCCAAACCACCCGAAATATCCGGTTTTACCAAAAGAAAGGGATTTGAAGCACCCGTGCTGACCCCGCCCCTCGTAAGGCGCCACCAGAGCCCTTCCCTCGGAGGGAGGAAGAGGCGATCAAATGGCAGCCGCAGCTGAGGGGGCGAACTCCCCTCAGCCAGGCCCTGGGGTATGGGACGAGGGGGACAGCTGTGCCCCACAACCCCAGGGAGGATTTCACCACCCGCCGGCACAGCCAAAGCCGCTGTGAGGGGGAAGGCGGACACCTTAGGGTGTGTGAGAGATGAGCTAAGTTTTGCTTCAGCTAATTGATAGGTTCTTGTTAGTATGTATATACTAACAAGGGAACTTTAGTAATTACTGTCACAGTAGAGTCTAATAAATTGTACCCAATTAATCTTCAGAAATGCCCTTGGTCTGTCAAGGTGTTGCATGAAGAGGCAAAATAGTTTTGGCCGAAAATAAACCCCCTTGCGTCCTAACACTCCTCACCAAGGTGGGAGGCTGGGGGCGGCTGGGTTTAAATTCTGAGTGATGCCCAATGCACCACTATCAGCCCAGTCGCGTTTGATATATTAAACTGTCACGATTCCGGATACACTAATAGTGGACTGCACCTTCAGTCTAGTCGTGCTCACGAACCAGCACGGCCACACTTTAGTGTTTGGTCGCGTTCGGTGAGAAACCCAAACGGCTAGCTACTTAAGCAGTGCAGTTTATTTAAGCAACAGATAGAAAGGTTCTTACGCTTTGCCGGTGATAAGTACACTGTCTGCGAAGCACGTGCAAGTAAAAGAAAAAATGTTAACGCTACAAAGCGCTCGACAAAGTTCCAAACAATACAGCCTGGCTCTAAATGTCACAGGTAACCCTCTGGAGAGATTTCTAAGCTTCCCGAGGAAGTACTCGATATAGTCTAAGTCTTACCCACAGGCGTCCCTATGGGGGGGAAGAAAGGCTCAGCCCCTCGCCTGGTCCCGGGAGTCAGAGGCAGTCCGTGACGGGCTCCTCCCCGACTTCTTTACCATGGTGTCTTCCCTAGCAACCCCCCTTTCTTGGGCTATTTTTATATTATTTTTTACCTTCAATGTGGAGTTTGAATGACTCTAGTCATAAATACCTTTATTACGATTGATGTAAAATTCCGTCGCCTCGCATTTAAAGGTATAGTTTATGAAAAATTCAGGGCGCAGACTCAAGGAGGAGTGGTCGCACCTTGGAGGCGGGCAGCCTTCGGGCTGGAGGTGTGTTTTGGTATTATAATGACATTATAATGAGCAAAGTTTGCACAAAGGACAGCATTTCATCAAAATTTGGCAGACTGTTGGCTCAGGGTAGCAAGCATGCCGCTTATCACTTCCACAGGATCACCTTGTTCCCATATCTGCTGTGTGATCACAGAGCTTGGCCGTGGAATCTTCACTCCACCACATCCTCCGTGCTGCTTTTGCAAGCAATATTGTTCAGGGAGTCAGCGATGTAGCGGATTCCTTGCATACCAGCTGCTGCTGTGTTCCACCCTGGAAAGGTTTCCATTTTATACCTTTCCTTAATGTGTGAACAATGCAAAAAATTTTTAATAAAAATTATATTTTAGGAATTATTCCACACAAGGGATCCTGGTTTTGCAGAACGAAATCTAAGTAAAGAGAAACAGATTGGAAAGTAACCTTCAACGCAGGAACCCAAAAGACAGGGGAGTAACATTGAGACCAAAGAAACCAGTCTTGGACGGTAAATCTGCCAAGGGGGCTGTGAAGACTGCCAAGTAGGCCGAGTTCATTTAGAGGACAACTGATGAAGAGGAGGATACGACCACCTGATGAAGTAAACGACCACCAGAGTGCCTCTAGTTACTAACAACGGACAGTAGATGGCGGCAAAGACCGTGAAATAGCATTTAGCCTAATCAAGGGCGTGTTTAGGATAAGGATTCCTTGGCTGGGTGTGTTTATGCCTTACAGGGTGAAAAGAGGTGAACTGCACCTGTACTGGGTTAGACGGTCGGGAAGAATGTGAGCTCCAACTTCTCAACTGATGAGAAGAGAGACAGAAACTTAAGCAGCCGGGATAAGGTAGAAGAACCTGAGAACTGGAAAGAGGGGGTGTGCCTCTGCTTTGAGATGCACCCGATTCAGCGCTGTTTCGTGTAATAAATTTTTAACTTTTTTATCTTTGCTTCGTCGACTTTGTTCTCTATGAAATTCTAATCGTGAGCCAGTGTTTCTCACAGGCGGACACTGTTGTATTCTGGGGGCATAAAAGGGGTTTTGGGGAGCAGGGGGGCCCTGGGGTGCGGTGGTGGGGATGTGGGGTGCTCTGCAGGTTTGGGGGGGGCTTATTTGGTGTCAGGGGGACATGGGCTGCCCTGTAGGGGATAGGGAAGGCAGGTGGAAACGGTGTGCCCTGAATAATCAGTGGTGCCCTAAGTAATGGGGGTGCACCCACCTCTCTGCCCCGCCCCCCCAGCTGAGCCCCCCTCGGTCCCAATTTTGGGGTTTACTGAGCCCCTCTGGGAGCTGAGTGTTGCCTCCGCTGAGTCTGCTAGAAAAACAGAGTGTACCCCCCAAACTCGGGGGTGGGTCCCACATTCTGCTTCCCCCAAGCTGATGGGGGGAACCCCCTAAAATAAATCTCCACGGGGATTTGGGGTGCCCTCTCCTTTCCCCTAAGACTCACGAAGCCTCCATGATCCATCCTCCTCATTTGGAGACCCCCCAGGACACCCCCTCCAAAATCACACCTCCCCAATGCACCCCAGTGCTGCCCATGCTTTTATTTCAGAAAAGGCATTCTTTTATTATTTATTTTAACCATTTCTCCTTTAAAAAAAAATAAATAAATATCGATATATAAAATAAATGCCTCATCCTCAGATCTGCATGGCCGCCTTCAGTGTCTCCAAAACCTTCGTAGCAATTTTCTCTGCAGGATGAGGGGACAGTCTCATTCGGGGGGGATTTAAAAAAAAAAAAGCCTTCTCAAAACTCCCTTTTTTCACTCTCCCCAGGTACTCTGTGCTGCCAGATGGATTTTCAGAGGCAGTAAAATTTCTTTTTCTGCAAATCCCTCATTACGTGTTTCATTGTATGTCAAGCCCATCTTCTGTGTTTTTTTTTATTTGGCCATGGGTTTGGGGTTGTTTTTTACATTGATTTACTCTGTATAATATTGTCTACAAAGGAATGTCATTATTTGTGCTGTTTCTAATTGTGCATTTGTCCAAATTTGTAATTTGAGGGACGCACAGACTGTGTAAAGATGGCTCCATGCTCACTGTATGATTAAACAAATTAAAGAAACTTGCAGCATCTTGTTTGCTCAAGATCTTTCCTTTGAGTCCTTCTCTGGAGGTGCAGAGCAATGCCTGTGAGCAGAGGTGCAGGGGAAAGAGTCCCAGCACTGCAGCACTGTCAGGGAGCACCAGCCTTGGTCTTTCCCAACTTATTCTCTTTTCTCACCCACGCTCTCCTTCTGAGCCCTCGCCTTGCTCTAAGGCTGTGCGTGCTCTTGCAGATCATAGGAACCACTGCAGCCCAGGAACCACTGGCAGGGACAGCCACTGGGTTCTTCTCTGATAGAGCCGAACTCCCGAACAGCACCTCCATCATACCAGGGGATGTCCTCAGGGCAGGGCATGAAGGCTTAGGTCTTCTTCCAGAGTTGCACTCGAGAACGTGCCATGGGAATTGCCCCTGCAAATGAAAACACCAGTGTGCAGCTAAACTGTGTGTGTGTGCAGGGTTGGGGAAAGCAGCAGTTTCCTTGCTCAGCCAGGACTCCTGGGAAAGACCTGAAGGACCCACGCAGCAGGTTCTTCGCTGGGCCTGTCTGTGCTGGGCACCCCAGGGAAGATGCTCCAGGGCAATCACCACATACCCAGCCAGTAACAACCACCATTTCTGGAACAGGCCTCTTATGCCAACTCAGAGAGGTTGGTTGGCCCTCTAAAGAAGTCCATGTCTGCATTGTCAGGATGAGATGTCAGCATGTACATTGTGTGTGTGGTGAGATTATCCTGAGTGAGCACAGACACCATCAGCTGTTCCTGCGGGTTCGTCTAAGGTCTGTGGGACAGACAGTGTCTAGAGGTCACTTCGCTTTGAGGGTAACATCCCCTGGGAAACTCCCTGGATGCAGCACTGGGATGGGCTTCCTTGAACTGAGGTCCCTGTGTCCATTCCTCAGCCATGGGGCATCTCAGAGAGGTGCAGAGCAGGAGACACCCCACAGGGCTGAGGGGCTGCAGGGCCTCTGCCTGTGCCAGGGAAGGCCTCGTGTCTCTGAACAGCCCTGTCAGAGCCCTGACATTGCTGTGTGTGACGCCAGGAACAGCCCCCACCATCCCAAGGAGATTTCTCTCACTTGCCCTCTCTCACCTCTCTCACCAGACCGGCCTGGCTGAACAGAGAGCTCTGGTCGCAACTCGGGGAGAAAAGGAGAGTTTGTGGCCATTGGAAGAAGGGGCAGGGACCTCACGGGGACTACAAAGATCTTGTGAGGCTCTGTGGGGAGAAAATCAGAAAGGCCAAAACCCCCACTAGAACTTAATCTGGCTTTGGATGTTAAGGACAATAAAAAATCCCCCATAATTCAAGGGGAAATGGTGAGTGAGCTAACACAGCACTTGGACACACACGTCTATGGAGCCAGATGGGATCCACCCGAGGGTACTGAGGGAGATGGCAGATGTTCCCACCAATCCACTGTCCATCATCTACCAGCAGTCCTGGCTAAACGGGAAGTCCCAGGTGACTGGAGGTTTGCAAACGTGATGCCCATCCAGAGGAAGGGCAACAAAGAGGGTTCGGGGAAGTACAGGCCTGTCAGTCTGACCTCGGTACCTGGGAAGGTTATGGAACGGATCATCCTGAGTGCCAGGACACGTCACGGCACTGTGGAACTTGGATAATGAGGTGAAGTCTCTGTGCTGAAAGAACCATTAAGACTGGCCCTTGAGAACCTGCAGATGGAACAACTGCGGCATGAAACCGTTGCAGAGCTCTAATTCCTGGGTTTGGTGTCCCCTGAGATGAGAGAGCAAGAAGGGGACCCGTTTGACTGGACGAGGAATGCAGAGAATGTGGGCAGCCCTACAGGGAGCCCCAAAGTGTCCTTGTGCCCATCACCCCCCATCTCGTGGGGCTGCAGAGTTGGAAAACTCCCCATTTCAAAAGGAAAGCGGTAACAGCTTGTGCAGAAAGTGGCCAGAGCCGTCGGGATGTGTTCCCTCTGCCAGGGATGGAGGTGAGCAGCGGTGTGGGCTGTCACCTCCTGGGACCCTCCTGGGCAGCCCCAGGTGAGCGTCTGACACAGCATCGGAGCTGCCGCACAGTCAAACTGGGCAGCGGCAGAGGAGGCTTCCCTGAAATATTGCCAGGGATTGATGAAATGGGGGAGGCCTTTCCACACCCAGCTGGAAGCAGCTTGACCAGAGCCCCGCACTGAAGCCTCAAGGGCTCGAAGGCCCGGCAGGTGCTGCCTGGAGACTGGGCTGGCGCTTGTCCATGAGGAGGGGCTGGGTTTTTCCTTGGCATTTCCGTACATCCAGACCTCTTTGGGAAGGACGGGCACCACTTGCCCCAGCGTCCCGCAGACAGTCTGCAACGCTCTGGGCAAAACCCACTTGTTAAATATCTGGAAACTGGCTTCCACCAGGTCCCATGGGCATTCCTGCCCTGGCAATAATCCATCAGGATCGCCAAGAGCTCTCGTAACTAGGTCTGCTGCCATGGCAGAGATGGGCAATGCTATTCCAGCCTTCGAGCGGGAGGGGACAGACATCCCAGGTAGCCCTGCAAAAGAGACTGGCCTGCAATGATGTGCTTCTCACTCGGGAAAGGTCCATGGGCACTGGTCAGCACCACGGGCTGTAGAGATGACGAGCGAGAGCAGAGACCAGAAAGGGGTGTCCATGAAAGGGGAGGTGAGCTTCAGCTCTGCATGGAATAGCTGGAGAGACGCTTTTCTGAGGGGTGTGGAGGCTGCCAGGCACGACGAGATGGTTGGGAAGAAGTGCTTAGGACAGGAAGGAAGTGAAATGTGTTGGGATTATTAACTTTGGGGGGTGTATGTATTGAGCTGCCCCCCCTTTAAGGGGGCTCGTCCCCATCCCCACTGTGCATCCCGTTGCCATGGCTCATGTTCCATCTGCAACTGCCAGTGCCTGGTGACAGGCACAACGCACCCTTCTGCCCTGTGCCCCACAGCCCTTCTGCCCTGCTCCTGACACCTTGAACGCATAACCCAGCCCTTTCCTTCCCTCCTGCTCTCAAAGCCACCTTCCTCCCTCTCCTTTGCACTCTTGGAATCATGAAGGCCCTCAGGAAGAGGTTGCTTGCCCTGGCAGAGGTACGGCCCCACTCCATGGAGCTGGGCACCCCCCACTGCCCAGGCAGGACGGAGAAGGCTCCGCAGGGATGGGGTGCAATGGGGTGGGGACCCTGCTCTGGGCAGCGCGGGGGGCCGGGAGCTGGGCTTGCCCTCTGCCCCCAGCCCTGCAAGGCCAGGGGCTGGCAGAAGCCCTTCTGGGTTGCTCATGCCCTGCTGGGACGGAGCAGCCCCGTGTGTGGAGACACGTCCCCGGGGGAGCCCAGGGCACCCCGGGCTGGTGTGCCGCAGGGATGCTTGCCAGAAGCAGCCGGGTGCTGCCCAGAGCCTGAGCCAGGTGCTCCCCTCTGCCCCTTTCCAGGCTGGAGCCGGGGGAGCCGAGCCCTGCCCCCAGAGCAGCGCCGAGCCCAAAGGCTGCCTCCACAGAGTAAGGAGCTTCTGGGCACCCAGGCACCAGGGCCCGGGCCCCACGGAGCAGGGAGCAGGGCCGCTTACTCCTGCCCTCTCTGCTCCGGTAGATCCAGAAGACCTTGGCACACCCCAAACTCAGGAAGGAGAAGAAGATCAGGTTCCTCCAGCTGCAAGCGGTGGCCCTCGACTGCTGGTGGGTGCTGGTGGCCAAGGAGTCACCCAGGTCCAGCCAGCTCCTACTGGGGAAATGCCCAGGGGTCCCATCTCCCCACGGCCCTCCCCGGGTGGTGAGACGGGCAGGGGGGCTGAGACTCCTGTTCCACGGGTCCTCTTGGCTGGCCAGGGCAGGACCAATGCACTTTTCTGCTTGCATTTGGGCTTAGGATGTGCCAAGTTGCCCTTGAGTCTGCAGAGGCAGCTGCCCAAAGTGTAAAAGAGTGGATCGACCTGGAGCTGGCAATGGAGATCGATGAGGATGAGCAGGAGCAGATGGAGGTGGATGATGAGGAGGAGGCAATGGATGTAGACCCGTCTCCAGCAGCACAGGCACGTGCTCGCTGTCTACTGCCCGCAGGGAGGGAGGGTCTCCTGCCACCGGGCTGGGGCTGGGGCTGAGAGGTCCCCGCTGCAGGGACACGGCGCCTGGTGCCCTTGTCCTGGCAGCAAAACCGCCCCCCCCACGCTGCCCTGAGCCCCCGTCCGCTTTGGGACGGGAGCGGGTTCTCGGGGCCGGGACACCCAAGTCTAAGCCGGAGCCCAGACGGGGCTCAGCGCTGGCGGCAGAGTCCCGCTCTCCCCAGCGTGTCCCAGGGCTGTGGCCATCGAATGCCCGTCAGGGGCAAGCCCCAGCCCAAGCAGCTGCTGCCGCTGAGCCGGCTCAGGAAGCCCCAGCTCTGCTGGGCCAGGCTCTGCTCGTTAGCCAAATGACGCTTGCTTTGCTTCCAGGGCCAGCAGAGCTGTGGGGACCGACGGCGAGGAAGAGGAGCGATGAAGAGGAAGCGCTGTAAATAGTTCTAGAGAGTTGGTGTTTTGTTAATAGTTTTACAGGGTTGGGTGTTTTTTTTTTTGTTAATAGTTTTACAGAGTTGTTGTTGTTGTGTTGTAAACAGTTGTTGAAAGTTGTTTTGTTGTTCATAAAGAGTTGTATGTATGTTTTTCAGACCCAAGCTCTCTCTGTGTTTCCTTGGGCACCCGCGGCGTTTGCAGAGCTGTGGTTTCCACTCGCTGGGGGTTCCCGGGGCTGGAGGGGGCTGGGGGTGCTGGCACGGCCGCCCCGGGGGCAGGGGGTCCCTGTGCACAGAGGGGTCCCGCTGACGCAGGGGACGGCACTGGGCAGCAGCGGGGTTCATGGGCTGCTGGAGAGCGGTGTCCCCAGCAGCAACGGGGTCCCCAGCAGAAGCCTGAGCTCTGAGGTGACCCACCCCTGCCGTGATGCCGTCAAAGCAGCAGGAAACCTTCTGCTCCCCTTCCTGCTGGAGGGAAAGGGAAGGGACTCACGGGGCACGAGCCGGGATCACGCCACAGAGACGCAAGAGGCAAAATCTTGAACCTTTCAAGTCCCCACACTCAGGGCTTTGCTTCTCCTCCTGCCTGGTTTTCCCCTGGGCCATGAGCAGAGACGAAGCCCCGAGCAAAGCCCTCCTTTCCCTGCTGCCATTCCTGCTGCTGGTAGTGGCCCTGTCCCCGACTCGGGGCGACCCGTGGAGTGCGCAGCGCAGGCTGCGGGGGAGGCTGCGGGGGGCTTTGGGGAGAGGGAGCTGGTGAAGGGGTGCCCTGGGGCCCGTGGGTGCAGGCGGGGAGCTGTGAGTGCAAAATCTCAACTAACCCCCTAAAGGCCATGACATCCTTGGGAATGGCTGGTGCCAGGATCAGGGAGAACGTTTTGTAGCTGTGGCTGCTGATGTTTTATGCCACGGCCCATGGGTTGAAGATGTAGACCTCGACGAAGTTGCTGGGTGCCAGCTGCTGAGGTCAGTTCTGATGCCGTCACCGCTGCACTTTACTTGATTTTTCATCAGAGTCCATTAGTTTGGGTGATTCTTGCTGTAGTGCAACCAAGAGCAGTTATAGAAATGAGATGTGCAGCGGCAGGGTCATTTAGCAATTAACATCATACAGTTTCATTCACTGGCTATTCTTGCCCAAAATCGGGTCCCCATGAGGGACACGTTGCACTTCCCCGTCCTTCCGCATCACCCGCCAAGTGCACCCAGGTCCCTGAGCAAAGGCAATCCCATGGATGGGTTTGCCTTTGCCCGAGGCAGGACTAACCCCGACGGCCTTCCCTGACATATTCTTCATGTGCACTGCGGGGACTTTATCTCCCTCCACAGCACGTGGGGGTTTTGATTGGGCAGGGCCAGCTCGGTTGGTAGCTCCCCTGGTGTTAACTAGCCAGGTGGCCTTTGCTAAATGTGTATCCCGATGTTTTAAAGTCCCACACCCGTTGCTCTCAGTGTCATTTTTAACAGCCCATTGTACCCTTCGACCTTCCCAGAGGCTGGTGCGTGGTGGAGGATGTGACAGACCCATTCAATGCCGTGCTCTTTGGTCCAGGTGTCAATGAGGCTGTTTTGGAAATGAGTCCCGTTGTCCGACTCAATTCTCTCTGGGGTGCCATGTCGCCACAGGACTTGCTTTTCAAGGCCCAGGATGGCGTTCTGGGCGGTGGCGTGGGGCACAGGGTATGTTTCCAGCCATCCGGTGGTTGTTTCCACCATTGTGAGCACATGGCGCTTCCCTTGACGGGTTTGTGGGAGTGTGATAGAATCAATCTGCCAGGCCTCTCCAGATTTATATTTCAGCCATCGTCCTCCACACCAGAGAGGTTTTAACCGCTTGGCTTGTTTGATTGCAGCACGTCTCACGTTCATGGATGACCTGTGCAATAGTGTCCATGGTCAAATCCACCCCTCAGTCACGAGCCCATCTATATGTGGCATCTCTTCCTTGATGGCCTGAGGTGTCATGGGCCCATCGAGCTATGAATAACTCACCCTGATGTTGCCAGTCCGGATCCACCTGAGCCACTTCAATCTTAGCAGCTCGATCCACCTGCTGGTTGTTCTGATGTTCCTCAGTGGCCTGACTCTTGGGTACATGGGCATCTATGTGACGTACTTTCACAACCAGATTCTCTACCCGGGCAGCAATATCTTGCCACAGTTCAGCAGCCCAGATGGGTTCGCCTCTGCGCTGCCGGTTGCTCTGCTTCCACTGCCGTAACCACCCCCACAGAGCATTTGCCACCATCCATGAATGGGTGTAGAGACAAAGTACTGGCCATTTCTCTCTTCCGGCAATGGCTAGGGCCAGTTCAATGGCTTTCACCTCTGCAAACCGGCTCCATTCACCTTGTCCTTCAGTGGCTTCTGCAACTTGTTGTGTAGGACTCCACAAGGCCGCCTTCTCCTTTCCACATTTCCCACAATCCGGCAGGACCCATCAGTGAAGAGGGCACATCTCACTTTCTGGTAGTATTTCATAGAGTGGAGCCTCTGCCACGTGTGTCACCTCCTCCTCTGGTGACATTAGAAATCCTTGCCTTCAGTCCATGATCACTTCCAGAATTCCAGGGTGACTGGGGTTTCCCGTTCGAGTTCCCTGTGATCAGGGCAAACCACTTTCTCCATGTGGCATCAGTTGCACGATGTGTGGCAGGGACCCTTTCTTTGGACATCCAGCACCGGCAGCCGAGGTGCTAAGAGGAGCTCTGCTTCTGTACCAACCACTCCTGGAGCAGCTCGAACCCTTTCATACGCTGCCAATATCTCTTTTTCAGTTTGGACAAAGGGGGCTTTGCATCCTCTGTATCCCCGACTCCAGCATCGTGAGGAGTACCTAGAGCATATAGGAATTTACATAAGACAGCCAGGAGAACAACCAAACAACACGGTGTCCAGCGACTATTTAAATCTTTTGTCTGCCTTTGGCCAAAGAAAGTCAAAAGTTGTTTGCCTTCGAGTGGGAGAGCCCTACCACTGGTAGGAAAACCCAGCTTACCCGGACAGTGTTACCCCAAGGTTTCCAAAACAGTCCGACAACGTTTGGAAATCAGTTAGCACAAGAGCTTGAGGTATGGAAGCCTCCTTCCAAAAACGGAACCCTTTTACAGTATGTGGATGATCTATTGATAGCAACCGAAACAAAACATGACTGTACCCGGTGGACTGTTAGCTTGTTAAACTTTTTGGGATCAAAGGGATATCGGGTTTCTCAACAGAAAGCTCTGATGGTGCAGAGGCAAGTAACCTACTAGGGATATGAGCTGTCTGGAGGACAATGGGAATTGGGAACGGAACGAAAAGAAGCCATCTGCAGGACCCCTCTCCCTCGGGCGGTAAAAGAACTCAGAACTTTTTCGGGAATGACGGGTTGGTGTTGATTAGGGATTTACAACTATGGGATGATAGTAAAACCTTTATATGAACTTTTGAAAAATAATCCCACTCAATGGATATGGTCCAAAGAAGCCCAGAATGCATTTGAAATACTCAAGAAAGAGCTCGTGAGAGCCCCGGCTTTGGGCTTGCCTGATGTAACCAAACCTTTTTGGCTCTTTTCTCACGAGAAACAAGTAATAGCTCTAGGACTTCTAGCTCAACGGCTGGGACCCTACAAAAGAGCCATAGCTTACTTCTCTAAACAATTAGATGAAGTAAGTAAAGGATGGCCAGGATGTTTCCGAGCAGTAGCGGCCATAATACTAAATATTGAGGAAGCCCAGAAATGTGGTTTGGGCCAGAAGATGACGGTATTGGTTTCACATTCAGTATCCACTGTATTAGAACAGAGAGGGGATCACTGGCTTTCCCCATCCAGGTTTGTGAAATACCAGCCCATCCTGGTTGAATCCGATGATGTTAAAATTGAGGTGACTAGCGTTGTGAACCCAGCGTCTTTCCTTAGTGAGGCAACAACTGAACCACTGACACATGACTGTTTGGAAACAATAGAGACTGTGTACTCCAGCAGAGCAGATCTGAAAGAAGAACCCCTGGAGGATGCACAGGACTCCTGGCTTATGGATGGAAGCAGCTTTGTCCGACAAGGAATCCGTAAAGCTGGATACGCAGTGACCACAACAAATAAGGTAATTGAATCCCAACCATTGCCTGCCGGGACGTCAGCTCCAAAGGCTGAGGTTATTGCCTTGAGCAGGGCTTTGGAATTGGTAAAAGGGAAAAAGATAAATACGTGGACAGACTCTAAATATGCCTTTGGAGTTGTTCATGCCCATGGAGCAGTCTGGAAGGAACGAGGATTGCTCACCGCGCAAGGAAAACAGATCAAACACGCAGAAGAAATACTTCGCCTATTGGAGGCAGTACGGTTACCAGCTAGAGTGGCCATCATGCATTGCCGAGGACATCTGAGGGGGAACACTGACCAAGAAAGAGGTAAGAGCTTGGCTGACTGTGAGGCTAAACAGGCAGCAGAAAGAACCCAGAAAGAACGCATTTCAGCTTTAATTCCAGACAGTAGAAATAAAGACCTGGACGACGAGGAGGGCATTGAATATTCTAGACCAGACCAGGAGCTCATCCAAGAACTAGGAGGACAAGTTCCCTCCAGGGGATGGGCTCATTTGAGTGACGGTAGGATTATCATACCTGCCAAACTAGTGTGGGGACTTGTTAGAGAAGAACATGATAAGACACGTTGGGGAGCAGATTCGTTATATACATTTTTGAGTCAGAAATGGATAGGACAGAATTTATATACCACTGTTCGACAAGTGACTCAGCAGTGTGAAATGTGTTCAAGCAACAACCCCAACACAGGTAATCGAGTACAGTGAGGAACTATTGGGAAAGGAAACACACCAGGAGGCCAGTGGCAAATCGATTTTTCCGAACTCCCAAGAAAAGGGGGGTACAAGCACTTATTGGTACTTACAGACACCTTTTCTGGATGGCCAGAGGCTTTTCCCTGTAGAACAAGCAAAGCGAGAGAAGTGACTAAAGTGCTATTGAACGAGGTAATGCCTCGATTCGGGGTACCTACAGTCGTCTCATCAGATAGAGGTACTCACTTCTGTGCACAAGTAGTGCAACAAGTTAGTAAACGATTGGGAATTGATTGGCAATGACACACCCCATATAGGCCGCAGGCCAGCGGGCAAGTAGAAAAAATGAATCACGCGAGAAAACAGCAGATAGCCAAAATATGTCAGGAAGCGAATTTGTATTGGTATCAGGCATTACCCATAGCTCTGCTCAGACTACATGTAAAGCCAAGAGCTAAAGAGAACCTAAGCTGCTTTGAAATATTATGTGGGAGATTGTACCAGACAGAATATAAAGGAGAAGATTTCAACCAGTTGGGAAATTCCTATTTAGAAAAATATGTTATTTCTTTGGGAAAACAATTACAGAATCACAGAATCTCCTTGGTTGGAAGGGACCTTTGAGATCATCAAAAAAACAAAAAAACCCCACAACAAAAAAACCAACAACAACAAAACCCACAACAAAACAAAATAAAAAACAAACAAACAAACAGAAAAAACCAAACACCAAAACAAAAATGAAAACCACACAAAACAAACACCCACAACCCCACCCCACACCCATCCACAAACAGACCCAACCCAACAATCTCGGGCACTAGAGCATGCCCTGAAGTGCCATGTCTACACGTTCCTTAAATCCCTCTAGGGATGGTGACTCCACCACCTCCCTGGGCAGGCCGTTCCAGTGCCTGACCACTCTCTCACTCAAGTAATTCTTCCTAATATCTAACCTAAACCTCCCCTGCCCCAACTTCAGACCATTTCCTCTGCTCCTGCCATTATTCCCTTGGGAGAAGAGGCCAACACCCACCTCTCTGCACCCTCCTTTCAGGGAGTTGTAGAGGGCAATGAGGTCTCCCCTCAGCCTCCTCTTCTCCACACTAAATATGTTCAGTTCCCTCAGCCTCTCCTTGTATGACTTGTTCTCCAGACCCCTCACCAGCTTGGTGGCTCTCCTCTGGACACGCTCCAGCAGCTCAATGTCCTTCCTGTAGTGAGGGGCCCAGAACTGAACACAGCACTCGAGGTGAGGCCTCACCAGTGCCCAGTACAGAGGCACCATCACTGCCCTCCTCCTCCTGGCCACGCTATTCCTGATACAGGCCAGGATGCCGTTGGCCTTCTTGGCCACCTGGGCACACTGCTGGCTCATGTTAAGTTGGCTGTCCACCAACACCCCCAGGTCCTTTTCTGCTGGGCAGTTTTCCAGCCACTCTTCCCCAAGCCTGTAGCACTGCCTGGGGTTGTTTATTATGAAAGAAAAGCAAGCCCATGGCTCCACAGGGTTGTTGAATTGTTAGAAATCACGGAAGTGCTTGAGAACTCTCCCGCAGGAATTAGGGCTTCTCCCTCCAAGAAAAGTAGCAGGATCAATAGCCCAACTGAAGTGCATCTACACTAACGCCCACAGCATCGGGGCAACAAACAGGAGTTGGAAGCTCTTATGCAGATGGAAGACTACAACATAGTCGCCATAACGGAAACGTGGTGGGATGACTCACACGACTGGGGTGCTGCAAGGGATGGCTATAAACCCTACAGAAGGGACAGGCAAGGAAGGAGAGGCGGTGGAGTGTCCCTGGATGTTAGGGAGTGTTTTAACTGTCTAGAGCTTGACGATGGTGATGAAAAGGTCGAGTGTTTATGGGTAAGAATGAGGGGAAAGGCCAACAAGGCAGGTATCACGGTGGGAGTCTGTTATAGACCACCCAACCAGGATCGAGAGGCAGACTAAATAGTCTGTCAGCAGCTGGGAGAAGTCTCACAATCACTGGCCCTTGTTCTCGTGGATGACTTCAACGTGCCAAATGTTGGCTGTAAAGACAATAGAGCGGAGAGAAAACAGTCTTGCAGGTTCCTGGAGAGTGTGGAAGAGGCCTTCCTGACACACTTGATGAGTGATCCAACTAGGTAGGAAAGGCGCCCCACTGGACCTGTTGTTTTCCAGTAGAGAAGGACTTGTGGGTGACCTGGTGGTTGGCAGCCGTCTTGGAGGCAGCAATCACGAAATGATAGAGTTTTTATTTCTGGGAGAAATAAGGAGGGGGGTTAGAAAAACCTCTCCCTTTGACTTCTGGAGGGCAGATTTGGTATGTTTAAAGACCTGGTTGTCCTTGGATGGCTCTCTTGACGTGCAAAAGAGGCCCAGGAAGGATGGCAATTCTTCAGAAAGGAAATCTTAAAGGCACAGGAGCAGGCCATCACCACGTGCCAAAAGACGAACCGGCAGGGAAGAAGACTGGCCTGGCCAAACAGAGAGCTTTGTCTGGAACTCAGGAAAAAAACCAGAATTTATGACCTTTGGAAGAAGGGGCGAGCAACTCCAGAGGACTACAAGGATGTCGTAAGGTTATGCAGGGCGAAAAGTAGAATGGCCAAAACCCAACAGGAACTTAACCTGGATATTGCCTTAAAAGACAATTAAAAAGTTTCTATAAATACATTAGGAACTAAAAGAGGGCTAAGGACAATCTCTATCCTTTATTGGATGCAGGGGGAAACATGGTGCCCAAGAATGAGAAAAGGCTGAGGTACTTAATGCCTTCTTGGCCTCAGTAAGACCAGTTGTCCTCCAGGTACCCAGACCCCTGGGCTGCAAGGCAGGTAAGGGGAGCAGAGTGAAGCCCCCATAATCCAAGGGGAAACAGTTAGTGACCAGCTACAGCCCTTAGAGGCACACGAGTGTATGGCTCTGGATGGGATCCACCCAAGGGTAGTGTGGGAGCTGGTGGAAGTGCTCACTGAGTCACTGTCCATCATGTATCAGCAGTCCTGGCTGAACGGGGAGGTCCCAGTTGACCAGAGGTAAGCAAATGTGGTGCCCATCTACAAGAAGAGCAACAAGGAAGATCCGGGGAACTCCAGGCCTGTCAGTCTGACCTCAGTGCCTGGGAATGTTATGGAGAAGACCATCCTGAGTGCCATCAAGCTGCATGGAAAGGACAACCAGGCCCAGTCAGCATGGGTTTGTGAAAGGCAGGTCCTGCTTGACAAACCTGATCTCCTTCTATGACAAGGAAACCCGCTTGGTGGATGAGGGAAAGGCTGTGGATGTTGTCTACCTGGATTTTAGTAAGGCCTTTGACACCATCTCCCACAGCATTCTCCTGAAGGAACTGGTGCTTATGGCTTGGATAGGTGTATGCTTTGCTGGGAAAAAACCTGGCTGGAGGGTGTGGCCCAGAGAGTGGTGGTGAATGGAGTTCAATCCAGTTGGTGGCTGGTCACGAGTGGTGTTCCCCAGGGCTTGGTACTGGGGCCAGTTCACTTTAATATCCTTATCAGTGATATGGATAAAAGGATCAACTGCACCCTCAGTAAGGTTGCAGATGACACCAAGTTGGGTGGAAGTGTTGATCTGCTGGAGGTTAGGCTGTCTGTACAGAAGGATCTGGACAGGCTGGATCAATGGGCTGAGGCCAACGGTATGAGGTTCAACAAGGCCAAGTCCCAAGTCCTGCACTTGGGTCACAGCAACCCCATGGACGCCACAAGAGGCAGGAAGAGTGGCTGGAGCTGCCTGGAGGAAAAGGACCTGGGGGTGTTTGTTGACAGCCGGCTGGATATGAGCCAGCAGTGTGCCAAGGTGGCCAAGGAGGCCAACAGCATCCCTGCCTGTATCAGGAACAGTGTGGCCAGCAGGACTAGGGAAGTGATTGTCTCTCCTGTGCTCAGAACTGGTGAGGCCCCATCTTGAGTGCTATGTCCAGGTTTGGGCTCCTCACTACGAGAAAGACGTGGAGGTCCTGGAGCATTCCCAAAGATCAACAAAGCTGATGAGGGGTCTGGAGAACAAGTCTTGTGAGGAGCGGCTGATGGAACTGGGGTTGTTCAGCCTGGAGAAAAGGAGGCTGAGCACCTTGTCACTCTCTACAACTACTGAAAGGAGGTTATAACGAGGTTGGTGTTAGTCTCCCTTCCCAAGTAAATAGTGTTAGGACACGAGGAAATGGCTGCAAGTTACACGAGGGGAGATATAGATTGCATATTAGAAAAAATGTCTTCACTGAAGAGTTTGTCAAGCGCTGGAACAGGCTGCCCAGGGAAGTGGCTGAGACACCATCCCTGGAGGTGTTTATAAGATGTGTAGATGTGGCACATAGGGATGTAGTTTAGGTGTGGACATGGGAGTGCGAGGGACTCAATGACCGTAAAGGTCCTTTCCATCCTAAATGATTCTATGAGTCTACGATTTGTTTGAATCTTGGGACTTGGTTTCATCCTCGCCCCTTCTTTGGGAGGCCAGAAGGTGTCACAGAATTTTCCTGCCCTGGGCACTGCTCACCCCCACATCCCACTGCCCCCAGGAAGAGCCCTGAGCCACAAGTGAGGGGCAGGATCTGCCTTGCCAGGGCCTGGGGGTGAGGGCTTGGCCTTTCTGCTTCCTCAGACAAAGCCAGGCTTTCCTCAGCATTACAGCCACCTGCACTCTGCCTTTGCCTACCTGCAATCACAGCCTCCAATTATCTGCTCTAACGAGTCCCCAGGGAGCCTTTGTCAGTAACTGCCCTCAGTGGGGCTCCTTAAGGCTTCCAGGAAGTTTGGGTTGTGCTTCTGATTTCTTGAGCACTTTCTTCAATCTTCTCTCAGTATCTGAGGTTCATGGACTCAGCAGCAAATACCCCATGGGGCTCCTTGGAAACAGAAAGCCTTAACAAGGAATTTATCTCTTTGCAATTTCCTTCAAGACTTGTACAGCTACTTGGGGAGGTTTTGTGGTGTAGTTAATGACAATTTTTTCAAAGTGCATCTAATGAAAATGCTTTCTTGATTGTAAAGGATGTATTTTATGAGTGTTCAGTTTACAGAGGAGGTGATAGAAGCATTCTCCAAGGGATACTGAGGCCGAGTGTCTCCTCAGGAGGTCTGGCCAGGTCAGGAAAAGCAGTCCCGTGATGTCCATCCCTGTATGGACAGCTTTGCTCCTCACCTCCCCAACCCCACCAGGTCTGACCTCGCCCACCTGGGACTGACATCACTGTTCCTTGCATCAGACTTCTCCACTCCAGTCTGGATGTGACAGCTCCATTGCACCATCTCCCACCTGCTCTCCTCAGAGACCTGGCTGCTCACAGCCACAGGGGAATTCTGCCTGTTCTGCAGAAAAGAAAAGTAAAGCACAGTCAGTTTTCATAAACAAGAAAACACTGTGTAATCATACGCAAAGTACAAACTGCCTCTAATGAGGTTGCCTTTCTACAAGGGATAATCTTAGGAGAAATAGTTGAGGTAGGTAGATACACAAAGATAGATATAAACATAATGAAAGAGCTGGCTGAGGAGACAATGAGACTACTGAGAGACAGGCAAGGTTTTACTCCCTGAGGGTGAAAGAGCAGCAGAGGTGAGAGGTACCTGGATGAACAAAGAGTAAAGGGAGGAGAAAACTGGAGAATGATGGAGAGGGCCTTTTCCTAGACAGTCTGCATCTGAAAAGATGACTTTGCAAATGACCATTGTATCAGGACAAGTGTAAGTATAGGAAAGATTAGAGAAACAAAATACGCCATATAACAGGTAAAAAATAGTTGTAGTGAAGTCACAAGGGAAGACTGAGATTTCTTTGGAATATCACCCCTGGAAGGTGACAGGCTTGGCAGAGCTCTCTTGTGAGTGAGGACAAGCCAATGTTGCCCCCACCTTTGAAAGAGGCCCAGCCCAGGGACCCACAGGCTGTACAAGCTCCCTGGGGTGATTAGTGTGCCATCAATGAGAGTCCTCTTGGGTGACATTTCTGGGCACTGGAAAGAGAAAAAAGTGTCCAAAAGCAGTCAGCATGGACTTTCCAAGGGTAAATCAAGCCTCAGTGAGGAAGTGGTGACAGCGGGGAAAGCTCTCGGGTTTCCCGTGTCCATGGAAGTCGGTCAGATGTTGGTACAGTCAGACCAGCTGCAGCTTTCTTGTCCTGCTCCAGGCAGGGTTGCTCAGATGCAGGGCTACTTGACAGGTATCTCCAAACAGCCCAGATCATTTCCTTTGCTTAACCGTTCATTCCCATTGCACTATTTTCCCACGTCTCAAGTCCCACTCTTTAACCAACTTCATCCTCTCCCTTGCAAAAAGTCAACCCCTTTTCACCATTTCCCCACTGGCGCTGCCTTTCCTCACTTTGCTCCCACCTTTGCTGTTTCTGAGATGGTATCCCAGTGCTTTCTACTTTGATTAGCAACTCCATTACACCAGTACTGTCTTCTTATCTGTAGTGTCCTGCAGCTTCTGAAACGATGCTCTTGCTAGAGGCACCCTGACTCAGGATGAACATCAGCACGTGTACTTCCAATGCTTGACCGCTGGAGCTTATGTCCAGAGGGACCTTGACCCACCTGGGGATTTGGCCATCAGAAACCTGAAGGTTTAGAAGAAAGAGGTTGTCCCGGTTTGAAGTAAAACCGAACCAATTTTCTGTTCTGTAACTTTACATCCTAGCTAGGCCTCCTCTAACTCTCTGAAATTAACGGCATATTGTGGAGAAAACTGCTCGTTCTCAGAGTGATAAGCCCAATGTTTGTGCTCCATGCCAAGGAACGGTATGCAGGGAGGCCCTTGCTTATACTTATTGCTATAACAACCAAGGTCAGGCAATTTCGTTATTTGCCCCCTTAGAGGGTCGGAAACGGAAAAAACGTAGAGGGGTCACATCGGTGGGGAGGAGTGGACAGGACAGGTGACCCAAACCTGACCAACTGGGGTATTCCATCCCATCTGCCCCATGCTCAGTATAAAGGCTGAGGGATCAAAGGGTCAGCCCCCTTCCTGCGATGGCCGACGTCCAGAGAGGACTCTGTCTGTTCATCTGCCTTTGATCCCGATCCGTGTGTTCCTGACTCCAGAGCTGGAATCCAGTTCCCATTCGTCACTGAGTCCAGTCTGGGACTTCCCCAGTGCCTGCTGGTGATGTAACTGACATCCTGGGAGCTTGATAGGGTTTTGTATATATTGTATCTATTTCATTATTTTCTTCTTTATTTTTATTTTAATATTAATTTTTCATTAAAGTAGTTTCGTTCATTCTAAACTTCTGAATCTCCTTATCTCTTTCTCCTCCTCTCTCCTCTTTTTAGGGGGGGAAGGGGGGGGAAGGGCCATCTGCCAGTCCGGTTTTGGTAAATTCAGCCAAAACCACGACAGAGGTGCACAACAACTCCATGCAGCAGCACGGGCAGTGACCACACCAGGTAAGGAGTGCCCTGAGGAGAAGGGCTTTTGAGTCATGATGGCTGCCATGATGAGCCAGTGGGCTTTGCATTTCAAAAGGAAAATGGAGAGACTGGAGAGGGTCCAGAGGAGGTCTGACAAGATGGTGAAGTCCCTAAAGCTTGAGCTTTGAGGAGAGTCTGAGGGAACTGGGCGTCTCTACCCTGCAGAAGGGGAGGCATGGGGTAACCTGTGAAAGAGCCTACCTGGAGAGGTGATAGACCCAAGGTCTCTTCTGCAGTGGTGAATGGATATGACAGAGGCAACAGCCACAAACTGCTTCTTGGGAGCTTTAGACAGAGCATTAAGAGACCTTGCAAAGTGGAGCCAGGTCAGTGGAGGGACACCAACGTTGACAGAGCTTGTACTGTGAGAAGAGGCTTAGAGAGCTGGGCTTGTTCAGCTTGGAGGAGAGGAGCTCTTGGGGGGAACATGGAGCAGCATTGCACAGTTACCAGGAAGACTGAGCCTGAGTCAAATCCATGGTAGAAGATACAAGGACAAGAGGCAATGGGCTGAGAAAAGGGACGGTCAAGCCACATAAGGAGGAACTTTTTCCAGCATGAGGATAGTCAAGCACTGGAAGCTGTTTCCCAGAGAGCGTGCAACAGCTCTGTCCTGGAAAGGGATCCAGACATCTTTGAACAAAGCCCTGACCCTTCAGGTCTGACCCTGTTTTCAATGGGAGGTTGGTCAAGACACCCTCCAATTCCCTTTGAGCCTGAATGATGCTGTCCTCCTCCTGTCCTTCCATCTGCAGGCTGAGATATTTCCCCTCTTGGAGCAGACATTCTGAAAAAACACTCCAAATCTGGAAAGACTCTTCAATGCTCCAAGTACAGTTGGGTTGGGGAAAAAAAAAACAAAAAAACCAAAACTGTGCTGGATTAGTTTTTCACAGGGACAGTTTTAAAGGGTCAAAGTAGATTCAATGCATGAATTCTGACAGTCAAGTTACAAAGAGGGAGGAAAAAAAGTCAACAAAATCTTTGTCAGTAAAGAAAAACTCCCCCAGCCTGTGGGATGTCCTCATTAGTTGGCCCTATAGGAACTGGGATCCTTGGGCTTCTTGGTCTTAAGTGGGAGCTCAAATCCTGAACTGGAAGGACAACATTGGCTGCAGGTACACACCGTTTGGTGGCTGCAAGTTACACACCGTTTTCTTGACACGACTGTGAGCTCAGACCCAGTGGATGGAGTTTCTCACACAGGTCACGGAGGAGGGCAGGATGTCGGGGAGAGGGGCACACGCTTCAGTTTCCCAAATCCCATGAGTTTTCCCAACCCATCCTTCTCTTGACCTCTGGCATCCTATTTCTTGAGATGCAAAGCTGGCGGGTCTTCTGTTGATAAAGCATCAGTGATCCTTCCAGTGATTCTGTGATTTCCTTTAGAGTGGCAAAAAATAATAATAATGATGAAAAGAAATGTTAAAGTAACAGTCTATTTCCACAATAGCAAATCTGGACAAAGACAATTAAATTAGTATTTGCCATATAAGGTATGATATCCCATCCTGAAGTACATATTGAAAGTGGTTCAGATGAAGGGTGGTCTTGCAAAAGTCACCCCTTGTGTCCCCGTGTGGCACAGACGCTGCTGGTTTCCCTCTCCAGAGAGTGGCAGAGGCCGGATCACCTTCTCAGAAGAGGCTCCTTGCCAGGGAGCCACAGCCATGGGGGGAGCTCACCTGGTTCTTACTGGCACTTCACTCAACTGCTATTTGGATACATTTGGTGCTTTTCTGGGATGACTATTCCCGCACAGAGGATCATAAAAAGACGACTGTTTCTTAAGAGATGGTGAAAAAGGCCCTGTTTGGCCAAGAAAGCCCACCATGTGCTCTGGAGGGAGCGAGGAAGATTATAAAAAGCACTAGGAAAGTCCAAAATGCTCTTCCAAAGGGCGAGTGGCCCTGAGCAGTGGTGATTGGCCACGTGTAAGTCTGTTAGAGAGGGTCAAGCAATGTCAGCGAGAAGCAAGGGGATGGCTGATGGCTTTAGCCAATCCTTACAGCCGTGTCTGAAGCCAGCCGTGGGAAGCAGTGGATGTTTGTGGGCAGAGGCTGAGGAAGAGGCTTGTTCTGGGACAATGGCAGGAAGGAAGACCCTTCCTCTGCAAACCAGGGGTGATACAGACATTCATCTCTTGTGTGCCTGCCTCAGCCTGGCGGATGGGGAATGCCCACTGCTGGGGGTGGCTGTTCTTAGGAATGCCCTAAGCTTGCTCCTTTCCCCTCCTTCACTGCCCACACTTGGATGGACTTCAGGAAACATCCATGAGCCTGGAGGATGCACAAACCTCCTGGGCTGAGGTCTCAGCACTGCAGGGGCAGGGGAAGGGTTTGTGAGACACATGGGCGTGCAGGGAGAGAGCAGTGTGGGGGGAGCAGTGAGTGTGCTAAAGGCAGGAAGAAGAAATGGAATATTGGGTGTTGGCTGTTCAGTGCTGGGATGTGGAGCTACAGAGAGGATTCTGGCATGGATTCTCCAGGATTCTGGAGCTTGGAAATCTTGGGGATAAATGAGCAGTAGCAAGGCTTTGGAGGAAACCAGGTGAGATGTGGGGAACTCACTGGCATTGGCAAATCCTCAGACACCCACATTTTGGTGTTGGAAACAAGGAAGCAGGCACAGGCACAGGACAGCGTAGCTGTGGTGGGGATGGCCAAGGGCCTTGGTGGGGCGTTGACACCCCAACAGATCTGAGACCCTTGTTCTCTTGCCTATGGCTTCTGTCTCTTCCACTGAGACCCAGGAGAGAACACAAGGTCCTTACAGCTCCAGTGCCTCGTTGCCTCCTCAGCCACCCCCCACAAATCCTGGGAGGTGCCCTACTGCTGACCTGCACCTGGCAACACACACTCCCAATCACATTGGCCCCAGGAAGAGCCCCGAACATGCCAAGAGGGAAAGGAGCCCCATCTGTAGGGGATGTGGGTAAGGACGTGGCATTCCTGCTTGGAAGAGCACATCAAGGGCTTCCACAGTGATCTCTACATTTAAATTTTCCGTTGTACCAAGTGTCTCCAACTTCCTGCTTCACCAGCCCCCAGGGACAGGACCCTTGTCTGCTCATTCCCTCCATGGTTTCTTCAGTGATGGACTTCAGCAGGGCCTGCAAACACTCTCAGAAACCTGGAGGTTTGCTGCTGGCTCTTAGTCCTCTAGAGACTTGGTCAGCCTTTAGAGATCTGCAGTTCAGGAACTTGGCACCAGAGGGTTCATTAACATGCAAAACGCCCTGAGGAGCCAAGCCAGGCCATAATTTTCCCTTCGTCTTCAATTCTTCTGTGGTTAATTAGAGAGCTTTCGGGAGTGGAGTCAAAGCGAAAAGATGTCAAGGCGAAGAGGCCAAGTGCATGAAATGCTTGATTTCAACTTGCCAATTCTGCATTAACGCCAAGGAATTTGGGTTACAGGAATGTCTCCAAGTAGAGTCTGCACCATCCAGACCCATGTGGATGGGCTGGCAGAGCCACCCCCAGCAGGGGGATCCCCATCGCCCACGCTGAGGCAGTCAGGATGCAAATATCTGCAGTGCCCACTTGTCACAGGCCTCCAGGCAGAGGGTGACTCATTCCCATGACCCTCGAAGCCTGGATCAGCTCGTTGTGCTTTTGCTGTCCTTCCCTTCATCTGTCAAGCCCATGGGAGCTTTGGCTTTGACATCATCCCTACGGCCTGGGACAAGGTTTCTCAATTCCTCCTCTGCAGCTTCCCTGCTTCCACCTCCTTTGTGCTGCCTCTTTGTCCTGGAGCTCAGTCAGTTCCAACAAGCAGCCTCCTGAGACAGTGGCTTCTTTTCAAGAGGAGTTGGAGAGATCGTTTTTGTGCCTGGAGGAGGCTGTCCTGTAAGGCCTATCAGATTTTCCATCATCCTTCAGCCTTCAGAGCTGCTTCCCATGGCACCACTCGCATCAGTCTCCCAAGTACATCAAAGTCTTCTTCTCTGGAGTCCACCCGTTTTTGCTCTGCTGCTGGCCTTCCTCACTCCTCTTCGGCACCTGGGACCCCACTATTTCCTGGTGACAGCAGCCAAGGCTGACACTGATTTTCACCTCCCTGACCACTCTCTATTTATATTTGTTTTTTGCCAGGACCAGGTCCAGGTGAGCATCACCCTTGTTTGCCCACCTGGCAGCTGTGTTAAGAAGTTGTCCCAAGGTCCTCCAGGCTGCTGGCACCCTGTGTCTTTGCCTGGCCAGTGAATGCCAGGGCAACTACTGTTCCCCATAGGAACCTGCTCATTGACTTGGAGACTTCTTCAGGTTGCTTGTAGAAGACTTATTCTGCCTACTGTGCCCGATCAAGTGGAGTATAATGGCCAAGACATTTTCACCCTTACTGGCTTCTCCTCTCATCCTCACTCACACAAGCTCACTCAACCCTTGAGTAGCTGCCCTGAATTCTGTTAGGCAATGAGGGGCTGAACTTGGGACAAATGCCATTGTAGTCACTGGAGATTGAGTAAATTCGGCTGATGGAAAAGAGAGAGACCTTGCTCTCCCTACAGGACATGACTGCAGTCCATTCATATGAACACCTCTGTGAACTGCCATGAACATCAGGAGTAGGAAAGGTTCCTTTTATTTGGACATCAGCTGTCATTTCACTTGGCTAAAGGATTTCCCACCAGGCTCATGTACGATCCCCGAGATGTTTCCCCGTCTCTATCACCGTCCCCATTAGAGCTTGCAGTTTCCTGCGTGTACCTTGCACCACCTCTGGCAACTGGAATGTTCCCAGGCATTTGCATCTGAACATTTCACTCCCACCCTCCATCTCCATTACTTAGCGTGGGAGTGGAGAAAAGAGGCTCCCATGCAGGTGCCTATTTTGTGCACAGCTCAACACCTGAGGAAAGAGGAATCCCATCTCCTGTGGGCTTCTAGCAGGCATGGGCGGGAGCTGAGTCTCCGTCAAATGCTAGGAATAGAAACGCAGGATGAGATGCCTCGATTCCCTCAGCTGAATCCCTTCCCTCAGCAGGGGTAAAGGAGATGCCTGTCTGTCCCCGTCTGGCTGTCCTGTCTAATGATGGGCCAAGGAAAGTTGATATTTAGAGCTAACTCTCCCTCTCAGCAGGGAAATGACACTTCTGGAAAGGAGTGTCTCTATCCAGCTGAGAGAGAGAACATCAGGGATTGCATCAGCAGGTTCCCCGGCAGCCCCAGGGACACCTCAAGGGATTTTAGAGGGGGGCAGAAAAGGTACTGCCTTGGGCTGTTGCTCTGCTGCTGAGCTGGGCCGGGCTCCTGGGATGGAGGGAGCTCCTGGCCGTGGGGCAGCGCGGCAGAGAGACAGCTCTGCCCAGGAGCAGCTCCTCTGCCAAGCGCAGCAGGGCTGAGGGCACTGCCTGCAGGCACCGAGGGGAGAGGAGGGAAGCAAGACAGAGGCTAAAGGCAGCCTGGGGTGGGAGGACAGATGAGAGCTCGCCTGGAGAGAAATCTTCACAGCCCTTGACAGGGTAAGTCTCTGGCTGCAGGGCAATGCAGCTGCGGTTCCTGGAAAGACCTCCTAAAGCTGGCACATCCCACAGCCCATGGGATCTGTCAGGAGGACTCTCAGTTTCCCCCGCGTAGAAAAAGGACGTGCTTTGGAGCACGGCTTCCCTGCTGCACCCTCAGCCGGCCAGGGCATGTCGGCTGCCTTCCCCTGGGGGAGGCTGCAGAGTGTGAAGCCGGGTGTGCAGCCAGGAGTACTCAGGGCTGTCCTTCAGAGCAGGGTCTCTGCACCGCAGGGGGCTGTGTGCCAGCGCAGGGACTTTGTCTCTTGCCAGGGTCAACACTCAGTCTGCCCAGGTTGTTCCCACAGCGGTGTGGGGAGAAGCTCTGGCGAGAAGCAGGAGAGGGTCCTTCTGCTGTCAAGACGGTGTTGAGTTGGTCAGGGCGGCTCACATCTCCAGATCACCCCTACACGCTTCCAAGGGAACTATTTCCTCAGGTTGCGTTTCCAGTTTCTTATCCGGGGGGTGCGGGGAGAGAGGTGGAAAAAGGGATGAATGTGTAAGGATCTCTCGAGTTTTCAGAAGTCACTGTGATTCCTGAGCTGCAACTTTGAGGCATCAGTTGGTCTAAAAGAAGCCTCCTAAGGGGCCTTCAGCCGCTCCTCTGCCCATGGAGAGCACCAGCATCACCTCTGCTGGACCATCAGGGTTGCTCTGACCTGCCCTTTTGCACCTGCGAACAGGAACATGAACCCAGCCCCTGCCCTGCAAACAGGCAGGTGTCTGTAGGGCCAAGGTGAGTGCACAGAGGTTGGGATGGGCTCTGTGAGTGCTGACAGGGAAAAGACACGGCACAGGGAGACACTTCCCAGGAGGAAAATCTCCTGGCAGCAGGGATATGACCAGGGAACGAGAGGAAACTTAAGCCAGAAATGTTGTGGGAGGGAGAATTCCGCAAACGCCGTACGATCCCCTCCAATGCAGACCCCTTCCCCTGAGCAAGCCCCCCCGTGCCTCCTCTCCCACCAAAGCCTCTGCCCTCAGGGCTGTGGGGTCCAAGGCATGAACCACCTCCTCTGCAGCCGGAGCTCCAGCAGAGCCGTGGTGCAGCTCTCCAGCCACGTGCCCCGTTCTCCCTGCGGAGCAGCGGGGCTGAGAGCGACTGCCCGGCAGCGTCGGTGTCTGGGAGGTGACAGGCACGGCTGGGTACGGGTGATGCTGTCCCGAGCGCCCGGCTGCCTCTGCCCTGGCCTCCTTCAGCCAGACCCTCGCTGCAGTTTCCCTTGTTTCTCCACTTGTCTGTGTTATTGCTGCTCTTTTCTTGTTCTCACTCTCAGGCTCTCTGGGGATGGGAGTTTCAGCTGCAGAGTCACACATTATCTTGTGCGTCCTCCCATGCAGGTGTGTCCATGGGAACAAGGGTCCCAGCTTTCCTCTCGCCTGTGCGGCTGTGGACAATGCAGCCTGTGGGGCTGGGGAATCAGCTGGTTTTCCCTTGGTGAGATAACATCGTGAAAAAACTGATGTATCTCCTTGAGGTGTCCTTCCAAGCTGTGAGCTGCCCTCCAGGATGCAAATCTGTCCCATAGCATCTTTGTGTTACCATGTGCCCCATGGAGAAGCGCAGAGACGCTATGACCAAGGAAATGCTGTTGGGTTGGTGAAATGAGCCCTGTGTGTCCTGGGCTGGAAGTGGTTGCTGAGACGTTGAGAAAGGGCGAGACATTTAGTTGTCTGCAGTGGATCCCTCTGCTCTCAGCAGGTTCTGCTGACGTTTCAGGGAAACATTGAGGGCGTGTGATCGCCCTCCATCTCAGAAAGGCGCAAGCCCAGTGTGTCAGGGGCTGAGGGACAGCCCAGCTCCCCTCGCTCTGTACTAAGCCACAGGCAATCCTCTTGCCTTGCAGGATTCTCTCTGCTCTCCCTGAGTGCAGCAGGAATACTGAGGGTTTCTGACATCCCACAATGGGACGGAGGGAATTTTTTTTTCAAAAAAGCTCTCAGTTGGCCTCTGCCTCCCTCACTCCTTCGAAGAGGCAGTGCAGGTACTGGCACACCCTTGTGCATTGGGCATGGTTTTATCTGACAAAGTCAAACACCAGGACTGGCCCCTGCTTCCAGCGTTCCCGTGAACTCTCTGCTGCAGAGCAGGGCTGACTCCTCGGCACCAGTGGGCAGAGGCCCAGCTCCTCATGGCACGTTCAACCAGCACGGTAGCAGAGCTTCAGCCATGGAGCTGAGGGAAGCTCTCCTAGAAAAGGAATACAGGGGGTAAGGCGTGTAGCAGGGAAGGGTCTGTAGGAAAAGGCTTTGGTTTTGCTGCTAAAAGTCTCCATTAACTTGTCAATGACTTTTCCTCCTTGCAGGGGTCTCCATGCCCAGAGGCAGCAAATGTCCAAAAGCAGCTCCATCACACAGCTCCATGGGGTTCCATGAGAACTGGAGTAGGTTTTGCTCTGAGACGTCCACCGTAACTTGTCACTGCCTTTTCTTCCTTGGACAGGTTCCAATGCGCAGAGGAAGCAAATGTCCAACAGCAGCTCCATCACCCAGTTCCTCCTCCTGGCATTCGCAGACACACGGGAGCTGCAGCTCTTGCACTTCGGGCTCTTCCTGGGCATCTACCTGGCTGCCCTCCTGGGAAACGCGCTCATCATCACCGCCATCGCCTGTGACCACCGCCTCCACACCCCCATGTACTTCTTCCTCCTCAACCTCTCCGTTCTTGACCTGGGCTCCATCTCCACCACTGTCCCCAAAGCCATGGCCAATTCCCTGTTTGACACCAGGGCCATCTCCTACTGGGGATGTGCTGCACAGCTATTTCTGTTTCTCTTCATGATTGCAGCAGAGTTTTATCTTCTCACTGTCATGTCCTACGACCGCTACGTTGCCATCTGCCAACCCCTGCACTACGGGACCCTCCTGGGCAGCAGAGCTTGTGTCCACATGGCAGCAGCTGCCTGGGGCAGTGGGTTTCTCACTGCTCTCCTGCACACGGCCAATACATTTTCCTTACCCCTTTGCCAGGGCAATGTCCTGGACCAGTTCTTCTGTGAAATCCCCCAGATCCTCAAGCTCTCCTGCTCACACTCCTACCTCAGGGAAGTTGTTCTTATTGTGGTCAGTGTCTGTTTATCATTTGGTTGTTTTGTTTTCATTGTGGTGTCCTATGTGCAGATCTTCAGGGCCGTGCTGAGGATCCCCTCTGAGCAGGGACGGCACAAAGCCTTTTCCACGTGCCTCCCTCACCTGGCCGTGGTCTCCCTGTTTCTCAGCACTGGCTTCTTTGCCCACCTGAAGCCCCCCTCCATCTCCTCCTCACCCCTGGATCTGGTGGTGTCATTTCTGTACTCGGTGGTACCTCCAGCTGTGAACCCTCTCATCTACAGCATGAGGAACCAGGAGCTGAAAGACACATCGAAGAAGCTGATTCTGTCACTAATCTCTCAGCAGCATTAACCTGCCCGTGTCTCTTCAGAAGTGATTTCAGATTCATCTGGGGAACTTCCTGGGCTTTGGGCCTTTTCTCTGTGATAACCATGTGTGTCCAGGAACCTTCTACTTCCCCACAAGCATGAACCCAGCCCTTCTGACCCTGAGGCCTGTTCACGTGTGCCTGGCACAGGGGTACAGCTGACCTCCCATCTCATGTCTCTTTAATAAAATGGGATTTCTTCAGTGCCGGTGTCTGGAGGTTTGGCTCTTCTTCCAAAGCTGAGCTCAGGCTCAGGAAGTTGTCCTCACAAGGCCATGCTGCTTTGTTTGGGTTCTCCATGGGATGAGGGAAGAGTGTTAGGCAATGGGACAATGTGGGGCAATGTATTAGGGAACGGGCCCAGGCTGAGCCTTCACCCGTGGGTGCCCAGTTCCCCCGGAAACGGTGAATGATCCACAGGGATCTGCCTGGGACTGTCCCTCCATGGCTTTCAGTCATCACAGCCAACTCGCTCTGCGGAGCAGAAACAACAGTGCAGGACCCTGTGGAGATTGTGGGGAGGGGGCAGGAGTGGCAAATGAGGCCAGATCAGACAAAGTTCCCTGGTGAAATGTTCTCTGGGGACAGGGACACCCTTGGAGAAGAGCAAAGGAGCATCTCTGTGCATCCAAGGTGGAAAAAAAAAGACGACAAAGAGAAGTCAATCTCTGCATGCACCAGCTCAGGGCAGGCTTCTCTAGGGATGGAGCAGTCTCAGGAGCTCCGGGGCCCGGAGTCTTCTCCTGGAAGAGGGGCTGACACAGAGGGGCTTGCTGTCAGCGGTCAGGATGTCTTGGAGACAGGCGCAGGGGACACGGGGAGACACTGGTCTCTGCCATCTCGTGCCATGTCCGGCCCTCAGCCTTGGGGCCAGTGTGGTGCTGAGACATCTCTCTGCCCCCCAGGAGCTACTGTGGCCATCAGAGGGGCTGAGGCTGTGGGGTTGAGTCTGCAGAGCTTTGCAGAACCCATCAATGGGCACTGCCACGGGGTCAGCCCAGAATGGGCTGCTTTTCTGGGCTGGACAGGGGAGAGATGGGGGAGAGGGACAAGAAGCAAGAGGGAGAACCAGAGAGAGACTGGGATGGGCTTGAAAGTGCTTGGAAGAGGAACACGCTAAAGTTAGCTGAGCGCCCTGCCCATGCAGGGTGAGGAGTCACACAAGAGGGTTGGTGTTGCAGAGCCAGGGCTCGTAGAAGGCATCTGAGACTTGCAGACACGGGAGAGAGGAGGCTGGTCTGTGCCTTTGGTGGCATGGGCAGTTGAGGAAGGTGGCACAGAGCATTTGTAGCACCCCAAATCTTTCGCACTGGCCACTTCCAGCACCGGCAGCACACCCCAAGTTTATGGGTGAATTTTCCTGTTTGGCCATCTCCATCCTCCTGCCGGGCTCAGTGCCTGCATCAATTTTCTTGAAGCAAAGGACCACCAAGATGGTCAGGGTCAGCCTTTCCCATGAGGAGACGCTGAGGGAGATGAGCTAGTCGAGCCTGGAGAAAGGAAGGCTGAGAGGGATCTCATTGCAGCCTGCCAGTACCTAGGAGGACTTTATGGAGAACAGAGAGCCAAGCTCTTCACCAGGGTGCATGGTGGGAGGACAAAAGACGGTGGGTGGAAGGTGAAAGAGAAGAGGCTCAGCCTGCAGATAGGAAAGCGCTTTTCCCCATGAGCTGAGCCAAGCATTGGAGCAGGTCGCCCAGAGATGCTGAACAGACTCCAGCCCTGGAGGTTGTCAAACTTTTTTCAAACTGGTCCAAGCCTTGAACAACGTGGCCTGACCATGTTTCTGACAGGCTGGAACGGAGACCTCCCAAGGCCCCTTCCAACTTGAGCTGATACTATGAACCTACGACCTCAGGCCCTTTTTCTGATAACAACAGAGCAAATGCTTACGGGGCACGAATCTCCCTCTGCTGTATGTGACCCCCTAAAACAAAACCTCAGCCAGTGACGAGAGGTCGGTATCACGGTGTGACTCTCTGTGCAAAGACTGAGGGGTGTCATTGACAGTCCTGGGCAGGAACTGTTTTGGGGACACGGGGCTCTATGCAAGGCACAAAATGACCATTTTTATTTTTTTTTTTTTTTAAATGCTGCAAGCCTCATCAAAGAAGAAGTAAGGAAAAGATGCACAGAAAATAAAATATACTTTTCAGCTTTTAAAATTATTTGTGGATTTTTTTCCTTTTGCTTTAATATAATAGTCAAAGGTGGGAATTTGTATCCTTGCTCTTCTTTTTATTTTTTTTTTTAAAAAAAAAAAAAGAAAGTGTGTTCCAGAACTGGGATTGGATGTAGGACACAAATACCTTCAGCTTCAGAGGCACAGATACCTCCTGCCAGCATAGATGCCCTGGACAAGTGCCAGCGCACTCCTGACTTCTCCCGTCACTCAATCAGCCAGAGCTTTTTGAAACATTCCATCAGGTACCAACTGTCGTGGTTTGGCCTCAGAGGACAACAAAGAACCACGGGGCAGCCGTGCTCTCTCAAGCCCCCCCCACGGCCATGAGGGGAGAATCGGAAGGAAAAGGCAAAACTCGTGGGTTGGGACAAAGGCAGTTTAACAGAACAACAAAGGGAACAAGAAAACAATAACAGTAACACGGATAGTGATGCCATGAAAGTCGAAATCAGGACTCAAGAGTGGGGATGACTATTAAGCAGGTATTCTTTATTGCAGCGCTGGACGCGCAGGGGATCGCTCCTCCAAATGTGCGCACCAAAAGCCATGAGTTACACAGCTTATACACAAGTTAAACATACATATTCATTATTCTTCCCAGAACTCATTGTCATACGTTGCCACCCACTCCCGCATGCGTCTTTCAGTCTCTTGGTGGTCTTCAAAGACCTCTGGTGGTCACTTACTTCATCCCTTCCTCTTCATCACTGCATCCTTTTGGTGAACTGCAGTCATCTACTTCTCTATTCTTGCTGACAAAGCGGCAAGGCTGGTTTAGGCTGGCTCTGCATGCCTTGGTGGTCTCGACACATCCTGTTCTCAGAGATAAGTTCCTCTTGGAAGATAACAAGGTGCTGACCTGTACAATTGCTAGTTGCATACGTGCTTAGGCCCCTGTTTGCATTTAGCCAAGTTAGAAAAACAAAGACTCACAGTATTTGCAGCTAAGCACATTGTTTGTGCTAAGAGCGGCTTAGTTGTGTCAAGCAAACCTTCAAGCCATACTCAGCCCTATTCCTTCATTCAACCCCCGCTTTTCTTTAAGCTATAGCAAATTCTTTTGCAAAATCTTGTTTACAGTCCACAATACATGTACTGGTTGAGCAAGAGTCCGTACTTTCCACCACATCCAAAGGTTGAGAGCAGTCAACAGTAGGGCTACAAGGATCAGCACTAGTACAGGATGCACTGGGAAGTTGAAAAACTGTGCCGCGGTTGGAGATTTTAATGAGGTATTTAGAAAAATGTCCCACCAGTGGTGTTCCCTGGTTTCCTCGATGGTTGTAATGATGTTCCTTATTTCCAGAGTATCATGCTGGACTTGCCATAATGTTCGTTTAGAAGTTTCTTTCACTTTCTCTAGCAGTGAGTATACTTGCTTCACATCAAATTTACATGCTATATCAACTGAGCTGTTTTCTCTTATTTTATAGGATGGTATTTGTCCTTAATCTCCCCAGTCTCTCCTAATTTGGCCATCAATTTGTAAAACTGTGTATACCTTAGTTTCTTCATCTGTGATATTCAGACCTACATTAACCAAGTATCCATTCCTGGTCCAGTCTTCAGGGTCGGGGACATCATCTAGACCTTGACAGGTGATGCAGTTCTCTGTCCAGCTGTGATGCAGAAGATCATGATAATGATTTCCGGAATCGCAGTTTTGCTGGTCCAGTACATTCAGAGGTCCATTTCTGCTCAAGTGGGGGATCTTCCTCACACTTTGGAGCCTTCCATTGTTTACGCCTTTGTAATCTTAGTTTTAAAGGTCTTAAAGGTTCTGAAGTCCACTGCTTATCTGGAGCCTTTTTCACTCGGGAGCAGTGAATCCAGGCCGGCTGTTCTTTTTACTTTGATTGCAGTGAAGGTGGTCAGTAGCACTTGGAATGCTCCGTTCCACTTTTCTTCTAGTGGGTCACCTGAAAAATTCTTAATATAAACCCAATTTCCAGGACTAAAGGGATAGATAGGATGGTCCAGTCCCTTAACTCTGGTTCCTAAGTCATTCTTATTGATTTTCTCTAATGAAGGGAGCAGGCAGTCTAGGAGGTTCCTTGAGTGTATGGAAGATACCTTCCTGACACAACTGGTAGGAGAGCCTACCAGGGGAGGCGCCTCACTAGACCTACTTTTCACAAACAAAGAAGAACTAGTGGGAGATGTGGAGGTAGGAGGCCGTCTTGGGCTTAGCGATCATGAAATGGTCAAGTTTTCAATTCTTAGTGAGGTAAGGAAGGGGGTGAGCAAAACCTCCACCTTGGACTTCCGGAGGGCGGACTTGTGCCTGTTCAGAGCCCTGGTTGGGAGGGTCCCTTGGGAGAGAATCCTGCAGGGCAAAGGGGTCCAGGAGGGCTGGACGCTCTCCAAGAAGGAAATCCTAAAGGCCCAGGAGCAGGCTGTCCCCCTGAGGCGCAAAATTAAAGGGTGGGGAAAATGGCCGGTCTGGTTGAACAAAGAGTTTTTGATGGGACTTAGAGGAAAAAAGGAGGGTTTACCACCTTTGGATAAAGGGACAGGCAACTCAGGAGGAGTACAGAGATCTTGTTAGGTTACACAGGGAAAAAATTAGGAAGGCAAAAGCCCAGCTGGAACTCAACCTGGCCATTAATATAAGGGACAACAAAAAAAGTTTTTATAAATACATCAACAAAAAGAGAGTCAGGGAGAATCTCCATCCCTTACTGGATGCGGGGGGAAACATTGCGACCAAGGACGAGGAGAAGGCTGAGATACTTAATGCCTTCTTTGCCTCCGTCTTCAATAGTCAGACCAGCTACCCCCAGGGTGTACAGCTTCCTGGGCTGGAAGATAAGGATGGAGAGCTGAACAACCCCCCCATCTGTGATTCTGTGAAAGAGACACAGTGAAAGAAATGCTCTCTTTGAACAGCTCCAACTGCACTAATCCCAAAACGTCAGGGTTTCAGGAGCATCTTCAAGTAGACTCTTCAGCATCTAGATCTGCCCATTTTTCATTGTCTGTGGGGTAAATTACATGTGACCCCACTGTCGTGAAGGCAGGGATGAGAGTGATCTGCTCCAGCGTTGGACATCATGGGTGCAATTGCCCAGGTTTCCCTTCAAGTCAAAGGAGAGAAAGAAATCCGTTGTCTCCACTGAGGTGCCCTGGCCTATCCTGTCTGTCCACCAGCTCCTGCTCCAGAAAGGCTCCCGTAGCTCCTGGGTCACATTTCCCAGTCCCTTGTGGAGGCTTCAGCTACTTCTATACAAGTATACATTTATGCAGCCATTTCCAAAAACACATTTCGTTCCAACCCTTGGAATGGAGAAGCTGTGCTCTGAGGACATGTTTATTTGAATACATTTCATGTCTATATCTCATATCTAAAGGGACCTGGGAGCAATGAAGTTTGGATAAGTTGGATGGATCCTGCTTTTCTCTCTTTGCTGTCAATTGATGGCCCCACCTGCTGGCACCTCCCTCATATCGTCCCTTTTTATTAGATTTATAGATTCATAGATTGGTCCAGGCCAGAAGGGACCTCCAAAGGTCATCTAGTCCGACCTCCCCGCAGTCAGCAGGGACACCCCCAACTAGACCAGGTTGCCCAGGGCCTCGTCGAGCTTCACCTTGAATATTTCAAGGGAAGGGGCCTCAACCACCTCCCTGGGCAACCTGTTCCAGTGTTCCAGCACCCTCATGGTAAAGAACTTTTTCCTAATATCCAATCTAAATCTCCCCCTCCCCAACTTAAAACCATTGCCCCTCGTCCTGTCACTGCAGGCCTTTGTAAACAGACCCTCCCCAACCTTCCTGTAGGCCCCCCTCAGGTACTGGAAGGCCGCTATGAGGTCTCCCCAGAGCCTCCTTTTCTCCAAGCTGAACAACCCCAGCTCCCTCAGTCTGTCCTCATAGGAGAGGTGCTCCAGCCCCCTGATCATTTTGGTGGCCCTCCTCCGGACCCGCTCCATCAGGTCCATGTCCTTCCTATATTGAGGGCTCCAGACCTGCACACAGTACTCCAGGGGAGGTCTCACTAGAGCAAAGTGGCAGAATCCCCTCTCTGGATCTGCTGGCAACACTTCTTTTGATGCAGCCCAGGATGTGATTGGCCTTCTGGGCTGCGAGAGCACATTGCCTGTGCAATGACAGCACATTGCCTGACCAATGAGATGGCCAAATCTTGATGGGGCGTATAAAAGCATAACACCATGGCCCTCCAAGGGCCAGACCGTAACCGATGTACATATTCCGAGTTCATCCAGTAACCTTCTCTTTCAGGCACCGTGAAACGCAGTCCAAGAGAGCATGCTCTAGGACACATTTCTCATCTGAAGTGAGGCTCAGCGGCCTTTAGCTCCCCAGCTCAGTGTCTGGGCCGTTTTGAAGGATCCAGACCATGTTTACTTTTGGCCAGATGTCAGGGAGTCCTGCCAGTCTCCATGACCATTAAAGTAAAAAAGCACAGGCTCTTGCTCAATGTTTCTGTTCCCCTGGCTGAGGGATTTGATGCATGTCTGGGCTGTAGCACCTCGGGTGTAGCTCCAGGCCAAGCTTGGACTTGTCTTAAATGAAACCTGGGTACCGAGAGTCAAAGACCTTCTGTGTGCAAAGGCTTTGCTTCAGGGCAGAGCCATGGCCAAGTGGATGGCACCTGGAAACTTCAAGCTGAAAGTGGATGCCAGGACAGTGAGCAAACCCTGCTGTCTCCAAAAACCCTCAAAGTAAGAAGTTTTTCCTCACGTTGAGATGGAATTTCCCGTGTTCCAGCCTTTGTCCACTGCCCCTTGTACTGTCCCTGGGCACCACTGAAAAGAGTCTGGCCCCATCCTCTTGACACCCACCCTTTAGATACTGGTAAGCATTGGTGAGATCCCCTCAGTCTTTCCTCACCAAAGAGGTGCACATGTCCCTTGAGCATGTTTGTAGCCTCCGCTAGACTCCCTCCAGTAGTTCCCTGTCCTTCTTGAACTGGAGAGCCCAGACCTGGACGCAGTACTCCAGATGTGGCGTCACCAGGGCAGAGGAGAGGGGGAAGATGACCTCCCTCGACCTGCTGGCCATGCACCACAGGAGACCGTTGGCCTTCTTGACCACAAGGGCACATGGCTGGCTCACGGGCAACTTGTTGTCTACCAAGACTCCCAGGTCTCTCTCTGCAGAGGTTCTTTCCAGCAGGTAAACCAACCTCTAACTTGTACCATTGCATGAAACAGACACCTCTTACGTTTTACAAGGAGAAGTGGCCAGTGCTGCATCAGCGGGGAGAAAAAACCCATATATCAGGGGACCTCACCAAGGGAGCAGTGACCCTGAGAAGAATGGCTTGGGCACTGTGAATGACACCATACGAGCCAGTGGTTCATGCTCACCATGAACAAGGCCAGCTGCAAAGGGGCATTCATTAGGAGGAGCGTAGCCACCCCGGACGTCTGGAGTTTTCATCCCCCTCCAGTGAGCTGTGGTGTGGCCACACATGGACATGTGTGTCCCTCTGTGAGAATTCCTGCTGTAGAGAGGTGGGGAGGAACTGGAGAGTGCCCAGAGGAGGTCTGCACTTCTCTTGTACTCAAGGCCCCAAACCCCTCTTCAAGCCCTACACAACCCAAGGAACACGCTCGACTCAGGAGGACCACCATGCTCTCCAGACCGCTCCAGATTCCCCTCCAAGACGCTGGGTGTCCTTAATGTCACCTGTGTGAAAGCCCTGAGTACATCCCTCAGATCCACTCACCATCTTATCTGTCACCAGACACCAACCGGTGACTTCTAAACCCAGTTTTACATTTCTAAAACGTCAGAGCTTTTCATTCCTGAACACATGGAGGAAGAGGATCTCTAGAGGTGTGCTTCTCAGGCCTGTTGGGAGATAGATCCCGGTATGAAAGCAGGACACTGCGGAAATCCCCTTTTATTACAGAGATGCTGCGTAAGAGGCCAGCTCTGAGCCACTGTTAAACACACTTTTATAAGGGAAGCAGGTGACACAAAGAAGGTACATGTCTCAGGTGCAGGGATGCAAATGCAAACATTTCTGTAGAACTAAAATAAACATGAACACAAATAACAACAGCAATCATGATAACTAAAATGCTTTAAAATAAAAAATTAAAAAAAAAAAAAAAGACGTAATCAGATAGTGTGGGAATCATTGGGGGGGAAAGGTGGCAAATTTGTCACTCTCGGAGAAGGTCCATGAAATCAGCCTCCTAGTGACATCCTTGAGCTCTTTGTTTCTCATGCTGTAGATGAGGGGGTTCACAGCTGGAGGAAGCACTGAGTACAGAACAGCCACCACCAGATCCAGGTATGGAGAGGAGATGGAGGAGGGCTTCAGGTAGGCAAACACTGCAGTGCTGACAAAGAGGGAGACCACGGCCAGGTGAGGGAGGCACGTGGAAAAGGCTTTGTGCCGTCCCTGCTCAGAAGGGATCCTCAGCACAGCCCTGAAGATCTGCACATAGGACACCACAATGAAAACAAAACACCCAAATGCTAAACAGGCACTGACCACAACAAGCCCAACTTCCCTGAGGTAGGAGTGTGAGCAGGAGAGCTTGAGGATCTGGGGGATTTCACAGAAGAACTGGTCCAGGACATTGCCCTGGCAGAGGGGTAGGGAAAATGTATTGGCCGTGTGCAGGAGAGCATTGAGAAACCCACTGCCCCAGGCAGCTGCTGCCATGTGGACACAAGCTCTGCTGCCCAGGAGGGTCCCGTAGTGCAGGGGTTGGCAGATGGCAACGTAGCGGTCGTAGGACATGACAATGAGAAGACAATACTCTGTTGTGATAAAGAAGAAAAAGAACAAGAGCTGGGCCACACATCCCCAGTAGGAGATGGCCCTGGATTCCCAGAGGGAAACTGCAAGAGATTTGGGGACAGTGGTGGAGATGGAGCCCAGGTCAAGAACGGAGAGGTTGAGGAGGAAGAAGTACATGGGGGTGTGGAGGCGGTGGTCACAGGCGATGGCGGTGATGATGAGTGCGTTTCCCAGGAGGGCAGCCAGGTAGATGCCCAGGAAGAGCCCGAAGTGCAAGCGCTGCAGCTCCTTCTTGTTTTCAAATGCCAGGAGGAGGAACTGGGTGATGGAGCTGCTGTTGGACATTTTCTTTCAGCAGGCTTGGAGACCTGTCCATGGAAGGAAAGAGAGTGAGAAGACAGGGCAGAATTCTCAGAAAAAAAAAGTTTTCAATTTCTCTTAGAGACCCACCCAACTGGCTTTTCCATTTCAAGAAGACCTTTAGTACTTCCATTTTGCACACTCTGGTGGGTGCTGGCTGACGATCCATCAGGGAGCTGTGAGCGCTGCGGGATTCACTCCTGCCCTACAGCAATAGTTAAACAGGAACTCGGGGCGATCTCTGATTAAATCCACTCCTGGCATCAAAGGGCTTTTCAGCTTTGTCACTCCCAATTCGCCCGACGGCAGAGCAGAGCTGGTCGGACTTTTTTTGTTTGATCTGTTTCAGTTTTCCCCACCACACCCGAGGAGTGTTTTTAAGGCAGAAATCTTTGGCATTTCTGATATGCCCCGAGCAAAACCTTGTGTGTCCTAAGAGCCAAGGGGACTGTCCCTCCGTGCAGAGCGAGGACAGCCCGTCTGTCCATCGGGATTGCTCTCAGCTACACTGGGCTGGTACCACTTTGAGATGGAGAAAGATTGATCACACCAGATGTTCCCTGAGAAGTAATGGACACTGCTGAGAGAAGAAGAGCCAAATTTACGAGTGGAGGTCTCCCAACCCCCCACCCCATCTCACTGGACCTGAGAAGGATCTCAGCTCTCCCCTCCCAGTCGGGGACACAGAGGGCTCATTGCAGCTGCCTACATTCAGCCCTCCAGCAGGACTGACATGGCCTTGCCACTGTCACGTCTATTCCGTGGGGTTCCTAGAAAACACAGAGATGCCGTGGGAAAGCTGTGCCCTTCTGGAGGGCAGCGTGGCACCCAACAGGACCCTCCAAGGAAAGAGTCCACTGTCCTATAGATGAGGAGTTTTGATGGGAGGGTCGACTTACCCTCAGCCCCACAAAGTGCAGTCCCCAGAGACTGTGCAGAGACCAGTGCAGAGACCCAGATATTCAGCAATTTGGATGCTTTTCCTCCACGGATAAACCTGGATGACAGGATGCAGCACCAGCATTCAGCTGCACCTGAATCCTCACCCCACACCACAGCCAAAAGAAGGGGAGGAACAAGGGCAGCAGGGGCAAGAGGGGAACAGGCCAAAGTTCTCCTGCCAAGAGAGTCGGGACAGGGAGACACAGTCAGACACGCGAGCATTTCTCCTCTTTGGTGCTTGGGCTGCTGGGAGGGAGACTCAGGACTAAGCCCCCAAGATATGAAGCGATTGGGGAGTCTACTGTGTGGGAGAGGAGACCAGGGAGTTGCTGCGGGGAAGGCATCTGCGCTGCAGGGGATGGCAGGGAGGTGCTGGAATCCCCCCTCCCATCACCCTTCCTGTAGCAGCTCCCTCTCACTCCCTGCCCATGCCTCTGCTGCCTGCACTGTCGCTGCTGGGGGCTGTTTCTCTGCCCCCAGGTCTCCCCCCTTTCAGTGCTCAGAGACTCCATCCCAGCTGCTGAGGGCTCAGCTCTGCCCTGCAGACACCTTCTGCAGCAGGGAATGGCCCAGGGGCATCTCTGGGTGTGCGCGGGCTAAAGGAGCAGCTCGGACAAGTGCTAACAAAAACTGGGGTCTCATTGCCCTCATGGGAATGGAGATGTAAATTCAGATCTCCCACTGCCCATCTAACCAACCAAGAGGGGAAAATTCAAAGCACAGATTCCATTTCTTTTGGCAAATGCTGCCTCTGTGTCCTTCTTCAAAAGGACCCTCTGCAAATGTCCTGGGGGTGATGTGGAGCTGTGAGCAAACCTGACCCACGCAGCATCCTCTCGACTGCAGAAGGACCCTGCCATGCCCAGACTGGGGTCACCCCTTCCCTCCACAGCTTCTCCCCACACTGCCATGGGGAGCTCCCCGGGCAGGCTGAGAGCTGACCCTGGCAGGAGACAGAGTCCCTGCCCCAGCACACAGTTCCCTGGGACACAGGGACCCTGCTCGGAAGGACAGCCCTGGGCACCCCTGGCTGCACGCCCACCTTCACAGCCCTGCAGCCATCCCTGGGAGAAGGCAGCCGACACGTCCTGGCATTTTGATGATGTGGTGGGCATCCGCTGCTCTCAAGAAAATCCTTCTCGGCACCAACAGATCCCTGAGAGCCTTCCTGACAGATCACATGAGACACGGGCTATGCCAGCTGTAGGAGACTGCTCCAGGAAGCCTCTCTGCATTATACTGCACCAGAGAGAAACATCACGCCCTGTCCCTCTGCCCCTGCAGCAGGGAAGCCCTGCTCCACAAGTTCTCCTTCTCCTCTACACTAGAGAAACTGTGAGAGTTGTACTTACAGATCCCACGGGCTGTGGGTTGTGCAGCTCCTGGATCCCTCCAGCAACTGCAGAGTCAATGCCCTGCAGCCAGAGACTTATTTTGTAAAAGGCTGTGAAGGTTTCTCCCCCAGTGAGCTCTCAGCTTTCATCCATTCCTGAATGCTTTTCAGCTCTCCTGGCCTCACAAGTCTCCTCTCAGTGCCTGCAGGCAGTGCCCTCAGCCCTGCTGCGCTTGGCAGAGGAGCTGCTCCTGGGCAGAGCTGTCTCTCTGCCGCGCTGCCCCATGGCCAGGAGCTCCCTCCATCCCAGGAGCCCGGCCCAGCTCAGCAGCAGAGCAACAGCCCAAGGAACAGCCCAAGGCATCACTTTTCTGTCCCCCTGGGATCCCCGGAGATGTCCCTGGGGGAACCTGCTGTGAAACAGGATGAAGTCAGCCCTGATGTTCTCTCAGGAGATGGGAGAGATTGTGGGAGAGATTCATTTCCAGCAGTGTCATTTCTCCTGTCAGGAGAAGACTTGGGCATGAGAACCATGAGAATCCTAAGAGTCGCCTTTCCTTATCCTATCGTGAGGCAGCACACCAGGAGGGTGACAGGGCAGGATCTGATTTCTACAAGCTGGGGGGCTGTCTTTGGGTTAGTGTATGAGAGAGTCCTTTTTCATAACATTTGCAGATGACCTCACAAGGAAGAGAGCAGACACTGCACTGCAGGGCAAGGTTGCCATCCGGAGGGACCTAGACAGGCTGGAGGGATGGACCCATAGGAACTCCAGGAGAGCCAATAGGTCCTGACCTGGAGGTGGACTAAACCCATGCCATGACAGAGACCAGGGACTGCCCAGGTGGGCAGCAGCTCTGCGGGAAAGGCCCTGGTGGCCCTTGGGTTCTATTGGGTAAAACACGAGCCATCAGCAAAGGTGGCCAAGAGCTTCCTGAGCTGCAGGAGCACAGCCAGTCTGCTCAGCACTTGTTACACCTTATCCAGAATACTTCCCTAGGTTTTGACACCACACCGTGCCAGAGAGACCTTGCAAAGTGGAGCCAGGTCAGTGGAGGGACACCAACATTGACAGAGCTTGTACTGTGAGAAGAGGCTTAGAGAGCTGGGCTTGTTCAGCTTGGAGGAGAGGAGCTCTTGGGGGGAACATGGAGCAGCATTGCACAGTTACCAGGAAGACTGAGCCTGAGTCAAATCCATGGTAGAAGAATCAAGGACAAGAGGCAATGGGCTGAGAAAAGGGACGGTCAAGCCAGATAAGGCGGAACTTTTTCCAGCATGAGGATAGTCAAGCACTGGAAGCTGTTTCCCAGAGAGCGTGCAACAGCTCTGTCCTGGAAAGGGATCCAGACATCTTTGAACAAAGCCCTGACTCTTCAGGTCTGACCCTGTTTTCAATGGGAGGTTGGTCAAGACACCCTCCAATTCCCTTTGAGCCTGAATGATGCTGTCCTCCTTTCCCTTCCATGGTTCCAAATTAGGGAAAGCTCTCAGGCTCTCCTTGACCCCAGAAGTGATTCACATCAGGTGCTGGGCTCCTGCAGAGGTGCCCCCAAACAGCCCTGACCACATCCTTTGCTTCCCTTTTCATTTGCACAAAGCCAAGTTCTTCTCTTTTACTCTCTTTCTGCCCTCCAAATATAACAGCCTGTCCTGTTAACCCTTTCAGGGCAGGTTGCTCAGCAAATGTCAGAATCCATGTCCAGAGTCTCCAAATGAGCCGGGCATTGAAGCCATCATCGCAGAAACAGAGAGGAGGCACTTGACTGGATCTTTGAATCCAGGAATGGGTATCCCATGTCTCCTGAGATTCCTGGGAACACCTAAGCTTTTTCACTGGGCTCACAATCTCTCTGGCCTTCTGCCATCCCCACTCTTTTAACCCAGGACACTTCTCCCCATCCTTTCAGCACACTGCCTGGTCTCTGCTCTCACCTGGGTGAAGCCAGGATGCTCCCTTGCACAGCTTTCCCTACAAAAGTCTTCTCCTTGTGCTCATCCCACTTGTATCTCCTCATGTCATGTACGGCTCCATCTTCCTCCTGCAGAGCTCCATCAGATGGGGCAGTTTTCCTGTTTCTTGCACACCCACTCACCTTCACAACATTTCGGTATTGCATGTGTATCAAATACTGTCTGAAGCAACTCAGCTTCACCTATTTCCATCTGCAGGCTGAGATATTTCCCCTCTTGGAGCAGACATTCTGAAAAACCACTGCATATAGAATCATAGGACTATAGAATGGTTTAGGGTTGAAGGGACCTTAAAGATCATCTTGATCCAACCTCCCTGCTGTGGGAAGGGAAACCTCCCACTCGACCATGTTTCTCAAAACCTCCTCCAGTTCAGTGCCCTCTTCCTCTGCCCTGCGTGTCAGCATGTAAAACGGAACTAATGCAGTCAAAAAGTGTGTTTTGATTCTCTTCACAGGCTGAAGTACCACATGGGTCAGGAGACTGGCCAGGACACCTGGTGAGGACTCATGCTTCTCTGCACTTAAAGCTTAGGTGTTGTCAGGAATCTCTGGTGCCATGGCACACCCATTCCTGGTTTCAAGGAACTGGCCAAGTGTCTTGTCTATGTTTCTGTAACGGTGGCTTTGATGCCTGGCTGATGTGCAGACTCTGTACATGGACGCCGACACCTATTGAGCAACCTGCTCTGAAAGGATGAACAAGGTGGGCTGTTCCTTTAGAAGGGTATTAGGACAGTGACAAAGAAGAAATTGGCTTGGGGCAAATGAAAAGGGATGCCAAAGATGTGCTCAGGGCACTCGGGGGCTATGTGTAAAGCACTCCTGCACCTGATGTGAATGATTTCTGTGATCAGGGAGAACCTGAGAGCTTTCCTTCAATTGAAAACATGAAGGAGGAGGAAGGACAGCCTTGTTCATGCTGGAAGGGTCTTTGGGAGGTGGCTCAACCGACCTCTTCCTCAAAGCAGGGTCAGAGCAGATTACTCAGGGCTTTATCCAAACGCATCTTGGTTACTTTCCAGGACAGAGCTGCTGCACACTCCCTTTTTCCAGTGCATGACTATCCTCATGATTGAAAAGTTTCTCCCTTTCTCTAGCATTCTTCCAACCCCAACCATCCAGCTTGATTTTTACCCATCTATTTAAACACCGATGCTGACCATAATGTCCGATCTTGGACCCCGCCCAGGGTGGTGGTGGGGGTGGTGATGATGCTGAAAGCCTTGCTGACTTCCAGGTAACAGACCACCACTGTTCTCCCTCAGTCCAGCAATCCTGTCCTTTCATCAGAGAAAGCAAAGAGGATGGCCAGGTACAGTCTGCCCTGGGTAAATCCAATCACCTTCTCTTTCAGATGCCCAGAAATGGGATGTGACTGGACACACTCTGGGGCACAGCCTTTAGTTGCACTGCTCATGCATTGGCCTTTTTTGAAAAGCGCTTGCGATGTGTGTGTGCTTCCATCCATCAGGGAGTTCTCCCAGCCTCCATGGCCTTTCAAAGATGATGGAGAATGGCCTCACTGTGACAGTGGCCTGCTCTCTCAGCTCTCTGGGATGCTGCCCCTCCTGTCCCATAGACTGATAGATTGCAAATCAAGTGACCCCTGATTTGATTCCCGTCCACTGCTGGCTTTTCTCCTTCAGAGTCCTGCCTCGAGTCACAGAGGGCTGGGAGACCTTGCTGGGGAAGACAGAGGGCAAGAGGACATCTCACCTCTATCCCTTATTCAGTTCAGCAATGGCCACACAGTATCTTTGTTTCTTCTTGAACCGTTCCTGATGTAGTAAACACTCCTTATGGTGCCCTTGAATATCCTTACAGGTTTAGACCGAGTTTTGATCTGGACTAGTGCTGTGCTTGGAAGATGATGTCCTTGCAGACCGGCTGTGCTGAGCTCTGCCGCCACGCCTAGGCAGTTTATTCCATCAGTATCACAGCTCTGTCTCCAACAGTAACGGCTCCAGCTCATCCTGTCTGTGCCCCTGGCTGAGGGCTTTGAGGCACATCAGGGCTGAAGCACATATGCTGTGGAACAGGGGAGCTCATATTTGCCAGAAGAAAACTTGGTACGAGGTGTCCAAGACCCTGTGTGTGCAAAGGCTTTGCTTCAGAGCAGAGTCATGACACAGACAAAAGATTGCTGAATGTCTTTCTAGCCCTGGGACCAGAAACTCAGAATGAAATCTCTAAATTCACTCCACTGAAGACACATCCCACCCCCACTCCCCCCAGCTTGGAGAATTTAGATCCTTTGCTGTAGTCTTCCTTGTGTCCTGTCGAATGATGGGATAAGAAAAGGTGATTCTCATGCCCAAATCTTTTCCTAATACAAGAAATACCTCTGGTGGAAAGAAGTGTCTGTGCAGAGATGGGAATCATTGATGTTGATGAGATCATCATCACTGATGACTTCAACCTGTTCCACAGCAGGTTCCCCTGGAGCCCCAGGGACACCTCCAGGGAGCCCAGAGGAGGCAGAGAAAGAGCTGCCTTGGGCTGGTCCTCTGCTGCTGAGCTGGGCCGGGCTCCTGGGATGGAGGGAGCTCATGGTAACCAGGCAGCACCACGGAGAGACAGCTCTGCCCAAAACGCAGCAGGGCTGAGGGCACAGCCTGCAGGTTTCGAGGTGAGAGGAACAAGGCAGAGAGGTTAAAGGCACTCTAGGAGTGGGAGGCTGGCTGAGCTCTCACTGGGGGAGAAATCTTTACAGACCTCTACATGGTAAGTCTGCAGGGCTTAGGGTTGCAGGGTACTGAATTTGGTGTTCTTGGGGGGACATCCTAGACCTGGTTCATCCCACAGCCTGTAGGATCTGGCAGGAGGAGTCTCGCAGTTTCTCTAGTGTAGAGAAGGAGGAACTGCTCTTGAGCAGGGCTTCCCTGCTGCACTTCAGTGGGAGAGGGAATGATGGTTTCCTTGTCTTGGGAGTGACTGCAGGGGTACAAAGCTGGGCGTGCAGCCAGGGGTGCCTAGGGCTGTCCTTCCGCAGAGGGTCCCTGCACCTCTGGGGATCACCCCCAGGTCATTTCCAAGGAAACTTTTCAAGAGGATGGTCAAAGTCAGGGTTACCTGAAAGGGAAGGAGTCTGTGCTTTGAGATTAGTCCTCATGGTTGGCTGGGTTTGAAGCCCACTTCAAAGATGGGAATTTATTTTTCCACTCTTGAGAAGCCATGGGGTCACCCCCTCTCTTTAAGAGCTTTCTGAGCTGCTCCTTAGCCGCTGCACAGACAGAGATGCCCTGGAGTAGGTCCCTGCTGCCAGGAGGTGTTTGCAGGACAGAGCTGAGCACACAGCGGGTGGGATGGGGCTCTCTTTCTGTGGGCACTGAAAGGGAGGAGACTTGGGTACGGAGAAGCGGTTCCCGGCAGACACAGCTCCAGGCGGCAGAGACACTGTCAGAGAGGAAGAGGGAGAAGATTGCAGAAATGTGGTGGGAGGGGAGATTCGGGGTCCTCGCTGCCATCTCCTGCAGTGCGGGCCCCTTCCCTGGAGCAATTCCCAGGTCTCCTCTTCCGCACAGTGTAGCCCCCACCCTCAGTGTCACAAACACCTGGCCATCAGTTTCCTTCCAGGCAGCTCGACCAACAAAACGGGAGATGGGGATTCAGGTTCAGCTGGGACACCAGCACTGTGGGTCCTCCCATGCAGATTTTTCCATGGAGGGAAAACAACCAAATCTTCTCCCGAGTGTTGGGGCTCAGCACTGCAGTGTGCCAGGCTGGAAGAGACCTTTCAGGCCACCCCGTCTTTAAGACACTTGACTCTTTCCCTGGAGTGGCCCTGCTGGGCTGCATGCTGCCATACAGAAGGTCACAACTGTCCCATGACATCTCTGTGTTTTCTAAGTGTCCAACAGAGAAGACACCACTGAGCTAAGGCCAAGGAGATGTTGCTGGAGGGCTCAATGTGGGCAGCTGCAAGGAGCCCTCTGTGTCCTCTCTGGCTGGGAGGGGAGAGCTGAGATCCTCCTCAGGTATGACAAGATGGGATGAGGGTTTTGGGGATCTGCACTTGGAAACTGGATTCCTCTGCAGTATCTTGTTTCTTGTAGGGGAACACCTGGGTGTTATTGTCTTGCATCTCAAAGAGGGGCCAGCACAGGGCAGCTGAGACGAGGCCTAAAGGACAGTCCAGTTGTCCTCACTCTGCATTTAGGGACAGTCCCTTTGCCTTTCAGTACCCTCAAGATTTCACTTGGAGAACAGGAGTGCCAAGGACTCGGAGACTCCTCCACCGTGTTGGGGCAACCGGAACAAAATACACAAAACATAGTCCCCTCGGCTCTGCTTTGCATTTGGGTGAACTGGGAGTGACAATGCTGCAAAGCTCTTTGATGTCAAAAGTGGATTTAATCTGAGATCACCCCGTCTTCCTAGTTACCAATTGCAGTACGGGAGAGACTGAATCCTCTAAAGCCCACAGCAGAGCCCCCTGCTCCCAGTGGCACCCTCAGCAAGCATCAACCACAACTAATGATAGGGACCTGCCAGAGGTCTTCCTGAAAAGGGAGGGGAAGTTTTGGAGGTTTCTATGAGAAACTGAATAGGCTTTTCTCAAATGTTTTCCTCCTCCAACAGAGCCCCTATTCCTAGAGCAAGAAAATGTCCAATGGCACCTTCATCCCCCAGTTCCTCCTCCTGGCATTCGCAGACACATGGGAGCTGCAGCTCTTGCACTTCGGGCTCTTCCTGGGCATCTACCTGGCTGCCCTCCTGGGAAACGCACTCATCATCACCGCCATCGCCTGTGACCACCGCCTCCACACCCCCATGTACTTCTTCCTCCTCAACCTCTCCGTTCTTGACCTGGGCTCCATCTCCACCACTATCCCCAAATTGATAGCAAATTTCCTCTGGGACTCCAGGGCCATCTCCTATGCAGGATGTGCTGCCCAGGTCTTTCTGTTGGTTTTTTTAATGTCAGCAGAACTCTGTCTTCTCACCATCATGTCCTACGACCGCTACGTTGCCATCTGCCAACCCCTGCACTACGGGACCCTCCTGGGCAGCAGAGCTTGTGTCCACATGGCAGCAGCTGCCTGGGGCAGTGGGTTTCTCAATGCTCTCCTGCACACGGCCAATACATTTTCCCTACCCCTCTGCCAGGGCAATGTCCTGGACCAGTTCTTCTGTGAAATCCCCCAGATCCTCAAGCTCTCCTGCTCACACTCCTACCTCAGGGAATTTGGGCTTCTTGTGCTTACTGTCTGTTTAGTGTTTGGTTGTTTTGTGTTCATTGTGGTGTCCTATGTGCAGATCTTCAGGGCCGTGCTGAGGATCCCCTCTGAGCAGGGACGGCACAAAGCCTTTTCCACGTGCCTCCCTCACCTGGCCGTGGTCTCCCTGTTTATCAGCACTGGCACATTTGCCTGCCTGAAGCCCCCCTCCATCTCCTCCCCATCCCTGGATCTGATGGTGGCTGTTGTGTACTCACTGGTGCCTCCAGTACTGAACCCCCTCATCTACAGCATGAAGAACAAGGAGATCAAGGATGCCCTGTGGAAAGTGATTCTGCCAGTGTACTTCAGCAGGAATAAGTCTTCCATCTCTCTTCACAGGTGACCTCATATTTATCTCGGGCAACATTTGTCTTGTGGTCATTGTATTGGTTATAAACCTCTCTGTACACAAATATTTCCTTTTGTTCTATGTCTTCAGAGGTTTAACCCAGTCTGTCTGACCCAGAGACATTCTGTAACACCATGTTAATGCTGACCTCCTTTGTGGCATCTTTGTAATAAAAGGGGATTTCCTCAGTGCCATGGGTGAAACTTGTGCGTTTTTTTCCCACGCTGAACTGCAGAATACGCACAGGGAACTGCAGCCGAAAAAGGCCTTGATGATGTGCAGGTGTAGCGTATGAAGAGCATGGACTCAGGTCGGGGCTTCAACCAGAGTCGTTTATTACAACAAACACCTAGCTTATATAGTCTTTCAGATCACTAAGTCCATCAGCGTTATCTTCTTTCCCAACCGACACCCCCTTGCAACCCCCAACTGCCAGACGGGCGGATTTCCCCTCGATCAGTAGGGTTGTTAGGCGCTGCTCATGGGTCTTTAGGCGCTGCTCATGGGCCATCCTCTGCCAGTATTCCTGCTTACTCTATGCCTTCTTCTGGTCTTTGCTTCTTCCACAATCCTGTTAACCCACACTTGGGGGCTGAATGGACTAGAGGGATGGATGAGGGCATGGGGTGTCGTGTAAGGCAATAAGGACTGGACTGAGCATGACCTGTGAGTGCCCAGTGCCACTGGAGATCCTGAACGGTCAAGAGGCATCTTCTGGGGACTGTTTTCTATTTTGTGTGGCTACTGACAGACTCATGGCCTTCAGGGAGCTATCAGGAGCCACTAGGAGAGCGCAAGAGGTCTCCAGGGACACCATGTGCCTTGTGTTGGGTGCACAATGGATGGAGTTTCACAATAAGGTGAAAGCAAAGGATGGACAGGCTAATGAGGGCTCTGCAATGTCAGGATAAGCAGTGGGGAAGGGCAGGCATGAGGAAGAGAGTGGGTTAAGGGAGTGGTTTCTTATTAAACCTTGGTGCAGGACTAAGTGTAAGACACTCAGTGCTGCTACTCAAACCTGGCAAGCCACTCCACCGCCCCTACCAGCAAAAGCCAATCCATCACCCATACCAGCAAAAGCCACTCCGATGCCTGTACTGGTACAAGCCACTCTGCCACCTGTACCAGCACAAGCTATTCCACCTTCAACAATGAGCACCATGTGTGCCAACCGCTCTGGCAACGAGTACTGCTGCTACTCCAACTCTATCAGTACTGGTACAAGTTTCTCTGGTGACCAGGAAGCAAAACAAGAGGTCAGTTTGTTCCCCAGCCCCTTATGACAAAGACCAGCTGAAGCCAGACACCATGGGGGGAATTCTTCTGATGAAGATCCAGGAGAGGATCCTTATAAAAAAGGATCCTTATAAAACAGAGAAAGAAAAGGTCCTTCTAGAGTAGATCTGGGAAAGGGTCCTTCTCAAGCAGATCAGGGAGAGAGTCCTCCTTGGGCAGCGTCAGCGCAGGAGGAGGACTCAGACACAGAGATAATATTTCAGTCCTTATCTATGAAGGACTTGCAAAATATGAGAAAGGACTTCAGCTGTCATGAAGGTGAGACCTATCTCCTCTTTGCTCTGACACTGGCATAACGAGGCCAATACCATAGACTGAGATGGTAGAGAGGCCAGGCAGTTGGGAAACCTGGCCAGAGACGGAGTTATCAACAAGGTGCCTGAGAGAACTGGATGTGCGAGAGGCGATTTATAGTGACTGGCAAGTGATTACAGACCCTGATGAAATGCCGTGCAGTGCCCTATGTTGCGGAAGTTTGTGCAGAGTGCACCACCAAGGTATTCCCACACATTGCAAACAATGGTCTGGGGAGGTTCTGATGCTGAGACACCAACTGTAAATGAAGTGGCTGACAGCGTACAACAGTATGAAGACAATCTCTCTCATCCCTTCGTTGTTGCAGCCATGGGAAAACTGGCTGAGAAAACCCAGGGAATGATGGTCGAGAACACTGAGAAAATGACTGAGGAAACCAAGGAATTATTTGATAAACTGTTCGATAAACTGTCCAGGATGGAGGAAAGGTCCCGCTCTTCCCCTGCATGGAGCCACATACCAGCTGTTAGGAGTAGACACCCTCTTACGAGACTGGCTCAAGAGAGACAGATCAGGCCACAAAGTGGCCGGTGGTCCTGTTTCTCTGGATATGGAGAGGACATGAGGAAGCAGGATGGACAACCTACCTTGTCCTACAAGTGTGAGTACGTGAGCTGCAAGGTAAAACAGATAGAAGACTTTTGCCAGGAGGATGGCTGCTCCGGTCTACGGTGAGGAGTTCCCCAGTCCACACAGGAACTCATCTGCCAATCATGGGTACTGTGCTCAATATTAGAGGGGCCCTGCCTCCAGCCAGGAGGAGGAGAGGGACAACTGATTTTATTGGACTGCATGGATTCGATGGTCTGGCATGTTAGAGAAACAAAAGTATAAAGCCCTGGTGGACAAAGGTGCCATTCAGAGGTTGCTATTCACATTCACAGGTGCTATTGCCATCAAATCATAAAGGGGCAGAATCTGTCACTATTTCTTGAGGGACAAGGGGGGCTCAAGAGCTGTCTGTATTGGAGGCCGAAATGATCCTAACTGGGAATAAATGGGAGAAGCACCCTGTTGTGACTGGCCCAGATGTTCCGTGCATCCTTGGCATAGACTACCTCGGGAGAGGGTATTTTAAAGACCCCAAAGGGTACGGGTTGACCTCTGGCACAGATGTTGTAGAGACTGAGGACATTACACAGCTTTTCACCTTGCCTGGCTGCCCTGGTTTGGGGTGGAGCAGAGCTAAATTTCTGTCCAGTGAGAAAGGCTCTTGCTCTTACTTGTTGCTGTGCCAGTCAGGGTCAGCCGACTCAGTCGTGTAACCCAGGGAGGGGTTGCACTTGTGGGGACAGGCCAGGTGACCCACAGCTGACCAACAGGGTAGTCCATCCCATATTCCACGCTCAGATGTAAAAGCGGAGGGACCAAAGGGTCAGCTTGGTTCTTCAATGGCTTTCTTCAGCGACTGACATCTGAGGAGGACCTTATCAGTTTGTCTACCTTTGATCCCAATCTGTGGGTTCATGAACCAAGATCCGGAATCCGGTTCCCATCCATCACCAAGTCCAGTCTGGAACTTCCCCAGTGCCTGCTGGTGACATCTTCCTGGAAACTTGATATAGTTTTATATTTGTATACATTGTATCTATTTCATTATTTCCTTTTTATCTTTTTGTTACTATTTCATTAAAGTAGTTTAGTGTTTTCTAAACCCATAAATCTCTAGACCAGATTGCTCAAAGCCCCCTCCAACCTGGCCTTGAACCCCTCCAGGGATGGGGCAGCTTCTCTGGACAACCTGGGCCAGGGTCTCACCACCCTCACACCAAAGAAGTTCTTCCTGAGATCTCATCTCAGTCTCCCCTCTTCAAGTTTAAAACCGTTCCCCCTCATCCTATGTCTCCCCTCCCTTATAAAGTATCCCTCCCCAGCTTTCCTTTAGGACCCCTTTAGGTACTGGAAGGCTGTTATAAGGTCTCCCCGGAGCCTTCTCTTTCCCAGGCTGAACAACCCCAACTCTCTCAACACATTTTCATAGCAGAGCTGCCCTCTGATCATCTTTGTGGTGCTCTTCTGAACTCACTCCAACAGGTTAATGTCCTTCTTATGTTCGGAGGGTCCAGAGCTGGACACAGTACCCCAGGTTGGGTCTCACCATAGCGGAGCAGAGGGGCAGAGTCCCCCCAGCCCTTGCCCTGCTGGCCACACTGCTTTTGATGCAGCCCAGGATGTGGGGGCTTTCTGGGCTGCCAGCGCACATTGTCAGCTCATGTTGAGCCTCTCATCCACCAACACCCCCAAATCCTTCACCTCAGAGCTGTTTTCAATCAATTCTCCACCCAGCCTGAATTTGTGCTTGGGATTGCCGTGACCCAGGTGCAGGACCTTGCACTTGGCCTGGTTGAACTTCATGAGGTTCACACAGGCCCACCTCTCAAGCCTGTCTATGTCCCTCTGGATGGCACCCCTTCCTTCCAGCGTGTTGACCGTGCCACACAGCTTGGTGTCATCAGTAGACTTGCTGAGGGTGCACTCAATCCTACTGTCCATGTCTGCAACAAAGATGTTAAACAGCACGGGTCCCAGTACCGAACTCTGAGGAACACCAGTCATCGCTGCTCGCCACTTGGACATAGAACCATTGGCTGCAACCCTTTGAGTGTGGCTATCCAGCCAGTTATTTGTCCACCAAGTGATCCACCTGTCAAATCCACGTCTCTCGAATTTAGAGACCACGATGTCATGCAGGAAAGTGTCAAATGCTTTGCACGAGTCCAGGTAGATGATATCAGTTTCTCTTTCCTTATCCACAAATGCTGTTAACACCATCGTAGGAGGCCATCGTATTTATCAGGCATGATTTTCCCTTATTGAAGGCATGTTGGCTGTCACCAATCACCTTCTCATTTGCCATGTGCCATATCATAGTTTCCATGCAGATCAAGATGTGTCCATGATCCTTCCAGGCACAGAGTTTTTGCTGTCTGAGGCTAAACCAGGACAGTCCCTTTTGGTGCCCAATGTGGGTATGAAGGGTTGAGATAATGACAGATCTGACCAGAGCGTTCTAAAAGGAATATGTGATGTGCATTTATTATATTAGTTAAATAGACGCTGGACACCGTGTTGTTTGGTTGTTCTCATGGCTGTCTTATGTAAATTCCTATATGTTCTAGGTACTCCTCACGATGCTGGAGTCGGGGATACAGAGGATGCAAAGCCCCCTTTGTTCAAACTGAAAAAGAGATATTGGCAGCGTATGAAAGGGTTCGAGCTGCTCCAGGAGTGGTTGGTACAGAAGCAGACCTCCTCTTAGCACCTCAACTGCTGGTGCTGGATGCCCAAAGAAAGGGTCCCTGCCACACATCGTGCAACTGATGCCACGTGGAGAAGGTGGTTTGCCCTGATCACAGGGAACTCGAATGGGAAACCCCAGTCACCCTGGAATTCTGGAAGTGATCATGGACTGGCCAGAAGGTAAGGATTTCTAATGTCACCAGAGGAGGAGGTGACACACGCGGCAGAGGCTCCACTCTATGAAATACTACCAGAAAGTGAGAAGAGATGTGCCCTCTTCACTGATGGGTCCTGCCGGATTGTGGGAAACATGGAAAGGGGAAGGCGGCCTTGTGGAGTCCTACACAACAAGTTGCAGAAGCCACTGAAGGACAAGGTGAATGGAGCCGGTTTGCAGAGGTGAAAGCCATTGAACTGGCCCTAGCCATTGCCGGAAGAGAGAAATGGCCAGTACTTTCTCTCTACACCCATTCATGGATGGTGGCAAATGCTCTGTGGGGGTGGTTACGGCAGTGGAAGCAGAGCAACCGGCAGCGCAGAGGCGAACCCATCTGGGCTGCTGAACTGTGGCAAGATATTGCTGCCCGGGTAGAGAATCTGGTTGTGAAAGTATGTCACATAGATGCCCATGTACCCAAGAGTCAGGCCACTGAGGAACATCAGAACAACCAGCAGGTGGATCGAGCTGCTAAGATTGAAGTGGCTCAGGTGGATCCGGACTGGCAACATCAGGGTGAGTTATTCATAGCTCGATGGGCCCATGACACCTCAGGCCATCAAGGAAGAGATGCCACATATAGATGGGCTCGTGACTGAGGGGTGGATTTGACCATGGACACTATTGCACAGGTCATCCATGAACGTGAGACGTGCTGCAATCAAACAAGCCAAGCAGTTAAAACCTCTCTGGTGTGGAGGACGATGGCTGAAATATAAATCTGGGGAGGCCTGGCAGATGGATTCTATCACACTCCCACAAACCCGTCAAGGGAAGCGCCATGTGCCCACAATGGTGGAAACAACCACCGGATGGCTGGAAACATACCCTGTGCCCCACGCCACCACCCAGAACGCCATCCTGGGCCTTGAAAAACAAGTCCTGTGGTGACATGGCACCCCAGAGAGAACTGAGTCGGACAACGGGACTCATTTCCAAAACAGCCTCATTGACACCTGGACCAAAGAGCACGGCATTGAATGGGTCTGTCACATCCCCCACCACGCACCAGCCTCTGGGAAGGTCGAAGGGTACAATGGGCTGTTAAAAATGACACTGAGAGCAAGAGGTGGTGGGACTTTAAAACATCGGGATACACATTTAGCAAAGGCCACCTGGCTAGTTAACACCAGGGGAGCTACCAACCGAGCTGGCCCTGCCCAACCAAAACCTCCACGTGCTGTGGAGGGAGATAAAGTCCCCGTAGTGCACATGAAGAATATGTCAGGGAAGGCCGTCGGGGTTAGTCCTGCCTCGGGCAAAGGCAAACCCATCCATGGGATTGCCTTTGCTCAGGGACCTGGGTGCACTTGGCGGGTGATGCGGAAGGACGGGGAAGTGCAACGTGTCCCTCATGGGGACCTGATTTTGGGCGAGAATAGCCAATGAATAAACTGTATGATGTTAATTGCTAAATGACCCTGCCGCTGTACATCTCATTTCTATAACTGCTCTTGGTTGCACTACAGCAAGAATCACCCAAACTAATGGACTCTGATGAAAAATCAAGTAAAGTGCAGCGGTGACGGCATCAGAACTGACCTCAGCAGCTGGCACCCAGCAACTTCGTCGAGGTCTACATCTTCAACCCATGGACCGTGGCATAAAACATCAGCAGCTACAGCTACAAAACGTTCTCCCTGATCCTGGCACCAGCCATTCCCAAGGATGTCATGGCCTTTAGGGGGTTAGTTGAGATTTTGCACTCACAGCTCCTCGCCTGCACCCACAGGCCCCAGGGCATCCCTTCAACAGCTCCCTCTCCCCAAAGCCCCCCGCAGCCTCCCCCGCAGCCTGCGCTGCACACTCCACGGGTCGCCCCGAGTCGGGGACAGGGCCACTACCAGCAGCAGGAATGGCAGCAGGGAAAGGAGGGCTTTGCTCGGGGCTTCGTCTCTGCTCATGGCCCAGGGGAAAACCAGGCAGGAGGAGAAGCAAAGCCCTGAGTGTGGGGACTTGAAAGGTTCAAGATTTTGCCTCTTGCGTCGCAGTGGCCTGATCCCGGCTCGTGCCCCGTGAGTCCCTTCCCTTTCCCTCCAGCAGGAAGGGGAGCAGAAGGTTTCCTGCTGCTTTGACGGCATCACGGCAGGGGTGGGTCACCTCAGAGCTCAGGCTTCTGCTGGGGACCCCGTTGCTGCTGGGGACACCGCTCTCCAGCAGCCCATGAACCCCGCTGCTGCCCAGTGCCGTCCCCTGCGTCAGCGGGACCCCTCTGTGCACAGGGACCCCCTGCCCCCGGGGCGGCCGTGCCAGCACCCCCAGCCCCCTCCAGCCCCGGGAACCCCCAGCGAGTGGAAACCACAGCTCTGCAAACGCCGCGGGTGCCCAAGGAAACACAGAGAGAGCTTGGGTCTGAAAAACATACATACAACTCTTTATGAACAACAAAACAACTTTCAACAACTGTTTACAACACAACAACAACAACTCTGTAAAACTATTTCCAAAAAAAAAAACCCCAACCCTGTAAAACTATTAACAAAACACCAACTCTCTAGAACTATTTACAGCGCTTCCTCTTCATCGCTCCTCTTCCTCGCCGTCGGTCCCCACAGCTCTGCTGGCCCTGGAAGCAAAGCAAGTGGCAGGGCCGTTTGGCTAACGAGCAGCGCCTGGCCCAGCAGAGCTGGGGCTTCCTGAGCCGGCTCAGCGGCAGCAGCTGCTTGGGCTGGGGCTTGCCCCTGACGGGCATTCGATGGCCACAGCCCTGGGACACGCTGGGGAGAGCAGGACTCTGCCACCAGCGCTGAGCCCCGTCTGGGCTCCGGCTTAGACTTGGGTGTCCCGGCCCCGAGAACCCGCTCCCGTCCCAAAGCGGACGGGGGCTCAGGGCAGCGCGGTGGGGGCGGTTGTGCCGCCAGGACGAGGGCACCGGGAGCCCTGTCCCTGCAGCGGGGACCCCCCAGCCCCAGCCCGGTGGCAGGAGACCCTCCCTCCCTGCGGGCAGTGGGTGGGGAGCACGTGCCTGTGCTGCTGGTGGGGGGTCTACATCCATTGCCTCCTCCTCCTCATCCACCTCCATCTGCTCCTGTTCATCCTCATCGATCTCCATTGCCAGCTCCAGCTCGATCCACTCTTTTACACTTTGGGCAGCTGCCTCTGCAGACTCAAGGGCAACTTGGCACATCCTAAGCTCAGAGGCAAGCAGAAAAGTGCGTTGGTCCTGCCCTGGCCAGCCAAGAGGACCCGTGGAACAGGGGTCTCGCCACCCGGCAAGAGCCGTGGGGTGATGGGACCCCTGGGCATGTCCCCAGTAGGAGCTGGCTGGACCCGGGCGACTCCTTGGCCACCAGCACCCACCAGCAGTCGAGGGCCACTGCTTGCAGCTGCAGGCTCCTCATCTTCTTCTCCTTCCTGAGTTTGGGGTGTGTCAAGGTCTTCTGGATCTGCTGGAGCAGAGAGGAGAGGGGTGAGCGGCCCTGCTCCCTGCCCCGTGGGGCCCGGGCACAGACCCCGGCCCTGCAGGCGCAGACCCCGGCCCCGCGCCTGCCTGGGTTCCCAGAAGCTCCTTACTCTGTGCAGCCGCCCTTTGGGCTCGGCGCTGCTCTGGGGGCAGGGCTCGGCTCCCCCGGCTCCAGCCTGGAAAGGGGCAGAGGAGGCACCGGCTCAGGCTCCGGGCAGCACCCGGCTGCTCCCGGCGAGCATCCCTGCGGCACCAGCCCGGGGCGCCCTGGGCTCCCCCGGGGACGTGTCCCCCCGCGCAGGGATGCTCTGTCCCAGCAGGGCACGAGCAGCCCAGGAGGGCTTCTGCCAGCCCCTGGCCTTGCAGGGCTGGGGGCAGAGGGCGAGCCCAGCTCCTGGCCCCCCGAGCTCCCCAGAGCGGGGTCCCCACCCCATCCCACCCCATCCCTGCGGAGCCTTCTCCATCCTGCCTGGGCACTGGGGGGTGCCCACCTCCGTGGAGCGGGGCCGTACCTCTGCCAGCACGAGCGACCTCTTCCTGAGGGCCTTCATGATTCCCAGAGTGCAAAAGAGAGGGAGGAAGGTGGTTTTGGGAGCGGGAAGGGAAGGGCTGGGTCGTTGGTCCAAGGCACCAGGAGCAGGGCAGAAGGCTGCGTCGTGCCCGTCACCAGGCACTGGCAGTTGCAGATGGAACACGGGCCATGGCAACGGGATGCGCAGCGGGGATGGGAACGAGCCCCCTTAACGGGGGGGCAGCTTAATACGTACACCCCCCCAAAGTTAATAATCCCAACACATTTCACTTCCTTCCTGTCCTAAGCACTTCTCCCCAACCATCCCATCACTGATCAAGTGGGTTTTGCCCAGAGTCTTGCAGAGTGTCTGTGGGATGCCGGGGCAAGTGGTGCCTGTCCTTCCCAAAGAGGTCTGGATGTATGGAAATGCCACGGGAAAACCCAGCCCCTCCTCACGGACAAGTGCCAGCCCAGTCTCCAGGCGGCACCTGCCGGGCCTTTGAGCCACCCACCCCTCACCATCCTCCATTCCTTACGTCTCATCACACGGCAGCTCTTACGGGTCAGGAGGTGACCAGCCAGAACAAAGACCCAGCTTTTGTCTCATGGAGAAAGCTGGAGGGGCTGCTCCAGCTCTGTTCAGCCTGGGCTTTGGCGGTCTCTGTGCTGAGATCCTTTCTCCAGGGCTCTTTCTCCTCAGACCAAGAAGCCCTGCACCAACCCTTGCTCTCGCCGCTGCGGGGAGGGACAGTGGCGACTCCCCCTGGGGACCGCTCTGCCACATGTCCTTTGGGTCCCCTCGGTCCAGAGCAGGGAGGCAGGTCTATTGTGGAGGCCCAGGATGGTGCAGGGGAGCAGGTTCCAGCAGCCGGTGCCAGGGCTCACCCAAAGGGAGCTGCAGCAGGGAATGGGAAAAAACGGGGCGGGAGGAGATGTCCCTGAATCAGGGCCCTTCACCCGCTGTGTAAAATCCAACCAACCCGCTCAGTCGAGAAATCTGTCTTTATTTCAGTTCTCCAGCTAACCCAGTTTTCTCAATTGAATTTAACCGTTTCCCCAGACTAATTACATATTGTTGTAAATAATTGTCACCTAATTGTGTAAGATCTCTGGCATACTGCAATTGCTAGGGTCTTCCACACAGAATTTCAAAAGGGCTGATTCCTTCCTTGGACCTTGCCTTGGTTTGGATCCTTAGCAAGGCCAAAGGAAGGGCCTGATCCCAGTGCAAATTAACCTCCTGGCAAAGATTAGCCAGTTGTTGTTTTATCAGATGGTTCGTTTTCTCCCCCTGGCCGCTGGCCTGTGGGCGGTATGGAGTATGTAACTGCCAATCCGTTCCTAAAATGTTACTGACTTCTTTGACCACCTTAGTTGCCAAGCCGCTTTCCATGATATTTGAAAAGTCGTGGCGGTCAGGTGAAGTCCCTGTGGACTGGAAGAGAGGAAACATCACACCCATTTTTAAAAAGGGTAGAAAGGAGGACCCTGGGAACTACCGACCTGTCAGCCTCACCTCCGTGCCTGGGAAGATCATGGAACAGATCCTTCTAGATGCCATGCTTGGGCACACGGAGGACACGGAGATGATTCAAGATAGCCAGCACGGCTTTACTAGGGGCAGGTCCTGCCTGCCTAACCTAGTGGCCTTCTATGATAGAGTGACTAGGTCAGTAGATAAGGGACGACCTATGGACGTGATCTATCTGGACTTCAGTAAGGCCTTTGACACGGTCCCTCACAACATCCTGCTTGCCAAATTGGAGGGATACGGATTTGATGGGTGGACTGTTCAGTGGATAAGGAATTGGCTGGATGGTCGCACCCAGAGGGTGGTACTCAATGGCTTGAATTCCAGAGGGAGAGCAGTGACAAGTGGTGTCCCTCAAGGGTCCGTGCTGTGACCGGTACTGTTTAACATTTTTAAGGGAAGGCAACTCAGGAGGAGTACAGAGATCTTGTTAGGTTATACAGAGAAAAAATTAGGAAGGCAAAAGCCCAGCTGGAACTCAACCTGGCCATTAATATAAGGGACAACAAAAAAAGTTTTTATAAATATGTCAACAAAAAGAGAGTCAGGGAGAATCTCCATCCCTTACTGGATGCGGGGGGAAACATTGCGACCAAGGACGAGGTGAAGGCTGAGCTACTTAATGCCTTCTTTGCCTCCGTCTTCAATAGTCAGACCAGCTACCCCCAGCGTGTACAGCTTCCTGGGCTGGAAGATAAGGATGGAGAGCAGAACAACCCCCCCGTAATCCAGGAGGAAGTAGTTAAGGATTTGCTTATGCACCTGGACATGCATAAGTCCATAGGGCCGGATGAGATTCACCCAAGGGTACTCAGGGAGCTGGCAGGAGAGCTCACCAAGCCTCTCTCCATTATCTATCCACAATCCTGGTCAACAGGAGAGGTACCAGATGACTGGAGGGTGGCCAATGTGACACCCATCTACAAGAAGGGACGGAAGAAGGATGCGGGAAACTATAGGCCTGTCAGTCTGACCTCGGTACTGGGAAAGATCATAGAGAGGATCATGAGTGATGACACCAAGCTAGGTGGGAGTGTTGATCTGCTTGAGGGTCAGAAGGCTCTACAGAGGGACCTGGACAGGTTGGATCATTGGGCCAAGGCCAATGAGATGAGGTTTAATAAGGCCAAGTGCCGGGTCCTGCATTTCAGTCACAACAACCCCAGGCAATGCTGCAAGCTCAGGGAAGAGTGGCTGGAAAGCTGCCCAGCAGAAAAGGACCTGGGGATGTTGGTGGACAGCCAGCTTAACATGAGCCAGCAGTGTGCCCAGGTGGCCAAGAAGGCCAACGGCATCCTGGCCTGTATCAGGAACAGCGTGGCCAGCAGGAGGAGGGCAGTGATGGTGCCTCTGTACTCGGCCCTGGTGAGGCCTCACCTCGAGTGCTGTGTTCAGTTCTGGGCCCCTCACTACAGGAAGGACATGGAGCTGCTGGAGCGTGTCCAGAGGAGAGCCACCAAGCTGGTGAGGGGTCTGGAGAACAAGTCATAGGAGGAGAGGCTGAGGGAACTGGGCATGTTTAGTTTGGAGAAGAGGAGGCTGAGGGGAGACCTCATTGCCCTCTACAACTCTCTGAAAGGAGGGTGTAGAGAGGTGGGTGTTGGCCTCTTCTCCCAAGGGAATAATGACAGGACCAGAGGGAATGGTCTGAAGTTGCGGCAGGGGAGGTTTAGATTAGATATTAGGAAGAATTACTTTACTGAGACAGTGGTCAGGCACTGGAATCAACACAGGGCAAGGAAGCTGGTGAGGGGTCTGGAGAACACGTGTCATGAGGAGCAGCTGAGGGAACTGGGGTTGTTCAGCCTGGAGAAAAGGAGGCTGAAGGGAGACATTCTTGCTCTCTAGAACAACCTAAAGGAGGTTATAGCAAGGTGGGTGTGTGTCTCTTGTCCCAAGTAACAAGTTTATAGGGTGAGAGGAAATGGCTGGCAGTTTCTCCAGGGCAGATGTAGATTGGATATGAGGAAAAACTTCTTCACTGAAAACTTTCTCAAGCGCTGGAACAGGCTGCCCAGGGAAGTGGCTGAGACACCATCCCTGGAGGTGTTTATAAGATGTGTAGATGTGGCACATAGGGATGTAGTTTAGGTGTGGACATGGGAGTGTGAGGGACTCAATGACCGTAAAGGTCCTTCCCATCCTAAATGATTCTATGAGTCTACGATTTGTTTGAATCTTGGGACTTGGTTTCATCCTCGCCCCTTCTTTGGGAGGCCAGGAGGTGTCACAGAATTTTCCTGCCCTGGGCACTGCTCACCCCCACATCCCACTGCCCCCAGGAAGAGCCCTGAGCCACAAGTGAGGGGCAGGATCTGCCTTGCCAGGGCCTGGGGGTGAGGGCTTGGCCTTTCTGCTTCCTCAGACAAAGCCAGGCTTTCCTCAGCATTACAGCCACCTGCACTCTGCCTTTGCCTACCTGCAATCACAGCCTCCAATTATCTGCTCTAACGAGTCCCCAGGGAGCCTTTGTCAGTAACTGCCCTCAGTGGGGCTCATTAAGGCTTCCAGGAAGTTTGGGTTGTGCTTCTGATTTCTTGAGCACTTTCTTCAATCTTCTCTCAGTATCTGAGGCTCATGGACTCAGCAGCAAATACCCCATGGGGCTCCTTGGAAACAGAAAGCCTTAACAAGGAATTTATCTCTTTGCAATTTCCTTCAAGACTTGTACAGCTACTTGGGGAGGTTTTGTGGTGTAGTTAATGACAATTTTTTCAAAGTGCATCTAATGAAAATGCTTTCTTGATTGTAAAGGATGTATTTTATGAGTGTTCAGTTTACAGAGGAGGTGATGGAAGCATTCTCCAAGGGATACTGAGGCCGAGTGTCTCCTCAGGAGGTCTGGCCAGGTCAGGAAAAGCAGTCCCGTGATGTCCATCCCTGTATGGACAGCTTTGCTCCTCACCTCCCCAACCCCACCAGGTCTGACCTCGCCCACCTGGGACTGACATCACTGTTCCTTGCATCAGACTTCTCCACTCCAGTCTGGATGTGACAGCTCCATTGCACCATCTCCCACCTGCTCTCCTCAGAGACCTGGCTGCTCACAGCCACAGGGGAATTCTGCCTGTTCTTCAGAAAAGAAAAGTAAAGCACAGTCAGTTTTCATAAACAAGAAAACACTGTGTAATCATACGCAAAGTACAAACTGCCTCTAATGAGGTTGCCTTTCTACAAGGGATAATCTTAGGAGAAATAGTTGAGGTAGGTAGATACACAAAGATAGATATAAACATAATGAAAGAGCTGGCTGAGGAGACAATGAGACTACTGAGAGACAGGCAAGGTTTTACTCCCTGAGGGTGAAAGAGCAGCAGAGGTGAGAGGTACCTGGATGAACAAAGAGTAAAGGGAGGAGAAAACTGGAGAATGATGGAGAGGGCCTTTTCCTAGACAGTCTGCATCTGAAAAGATGACTTTGCAAATGACCATTGTATCAGGACAAGTGTAGAGTATAGGAAAGATTAGAGAAACAAAATACACCATATAACAGACAAAATAGTTGTAGTGAAGTCACAAGGGAAGACTGAGATTTCTTTGGAATATCACCTCTGAAGGCGACAGGCTTGGCAGAGCTCTCTTGTGAGTGAGGACAAGCCAATGTTGCCCCCACCTTTGAAAGAGGCCCAGCCCAGGGACCCACAGGCTGTACAAGCTCCCTGGGGTGATTAGTGTGCCATCAATGAGAGTCCCCTTGGGTGACATTTCTGGGCACTGGAAAGAGAACAATGTGTCCAAAAGCAGTCAGCATGGACTTTCCAAGGGTAAATCAAGCCTCAGTGAGGAAGTGGTGACAGCGGGGAAAGCTCTCGGGTTTCCTGTGTCCATGGAAGTCGGTCAGATGTTGGTACAGTCAGACCAGCTGCATGTTTCTTGTCCTGCTCCAGGCAGGGTTGCTCAGATGCAGGGCTACTTGACAGGTATCTCCAAACAGCCCAGATCATTTCCTTTGCTTAACCGTTCATTCCCATTGCACTATTTTCCCACGTCTCAAGTCCCACTCTTTAACCAACTTCATCCTCTCCCTTGCAAAAAGTCAACTCCTCTTCACCATTTCCCCACTGGCGCTGCCTTTCCTCACTTTGCTCCCACCTTTGGTGTTTCTGACATGGTATCCCAGTGCTTTCTACTTTGATTAGCAACTCCATTACACCAGTACTGTCTTCTTATCTGTAGTGTCCTGCAGCTTCTACAATGATGCTCTTGCTAGCGGCACCCTGACTCAGGATGAACATCAGCACGTGTACTTCCAATGCTTGACCGCTGGAGCTTATGTCCAGAGGGACCTTGACCCACCTGGGGATTTGGACATCAGAAACCTGAAGGTTTAGAAGAAAGAGTTGCACAACAACTCCATGCAGCAGCACGGGCAGTGACCACACCAGGTAAGGAGTGCCCTGAGGAGAAGGGCTTTTGAGTCATGATGGCTGCCATGATGAGCCAGTGGGCTTTGCATTTCAAAAGGAAAATGGAGAGACTGGAGAGGGTCCAGAGGAGGTCTGACGAGATGGTGAAGTCCCTAAAGCTTGAGCTTTGAGGAGAGTCTGAGGGAACTGGGCGTCTCTACCCTGCAGAAGGGGAGGCATGGGGTAACCTGTGAAAGAGCCTACCTGGAGAGGTGACAGACCCAAGGTCTCTTCTGCAGTGGTGAATGGATATGACAGAGGCAACAGCCACAAACTGCCTCTTGGAGCTTTAGACAGAGCATTAAGAGACCTTGCAAAGTGGAGCCAGGTCACTGGAGGGACACCAACGTTGACAGAGCTTGTACTGTGAGAAGAGGCTTAGAGAGCTGGGCTTGTTCAGCTTGGAGGAGAGGAGCTCTTGGGGGGAACATGGAGCAGCATCACACAGTTACCAGGAAGACTGAGCCTGAGTCAAATCCATGGTAGAAGATACAAGGACAAGAGGCAATGGGCTGAGAAAAGGGATGGTCAAGACAGATAAGGCGGAACTTTTTCCAGCATGAGGATAGTCAAGCACTGGAAGCTGTTTCCCAGAGAGCGTGCAACAGCTCTGTCCTGGAAAGGGATCCAGACATCTTTGAACAAAGCCCTGACTCTTCAGGTCTGACCCTGTTTTCAATGGGAGGTTGGTCAAGACATCCTCCAATTCCCTTTGAGCCTGAATGATGCTGTCCTCCTCCCGTCCTTCCATCTGCAGGCTGAGATATTTCCCCTCTTGGAGCAGACATTCTGAAAAACCACTCCAAATCTGGAAAGACTCTTCAATGCTCCAAGTACAGTTGGGTTGGGAAAAAAAAAACAAACAAAAAAACCAAAACTGTGCTGGATTATTTTTTCACAGAGACAGTTTTAAAGGGTCAAAGTAGATTCAATGCATGAATTCTGACAGTCAAGTTACAAAGAGGGAGGAAAAAAAGGCAACAAAATCTTTGTCAGTAAAGAAAAACTCCCCCAGCCTGTGGGATGTCCTCATTAGTTGGCCCTCTAGGAACTGGGATCCTTGGGCTTCTTGGTCTTAAGTGGGAGCTCAAATCCTGAACTGGAAGGACAACATTGGCTGCAGGTACACACCATTTTCTTGACACGACTGTGAGCTCAGACCCAGTGGATGGAGTTTCTCACACAGGTCACGGAGGAGGGCAGGATGTCGGGGAGAGGGGCTCACGCTTCAGTTTCCCAAATCCCATGAGTTTTCCCAACCCATCCTTCTCTTGACCTCTGGCATCCTATTTCTTGAGATGCAAAGCTGGCGGGTCTTCTGTTGATAAAGCATCAGTGATCCTTCCAGTGATTCTGTGATTTCCTTTAGAGTGGCAAAAAATAATAATAATGATGAAAAGAAATGTTAAAGTAACAGTCTACTTCCACAATAGCAAATCTGGACAATGGCAATTAAATTAGTATTTGCCATATAAGGTATGATATCCCATCCTGAAGTACATATTGAAAGTGGTTCAGATGAAGGGTGGTCTTGCAAAAGTCACCCCTTGTGTCCCCGTGTGGCACAGGCGCTGCTGGTTTCCCTCTCCAGAGAGTGGCAGAGGCCGGATCACCTTCTCAGAAGAGGCTCCTTGCCAGGGAGCCACGGCCATGGGGGGAGTTCACCTGGTTCTTACTGGCACTTCACTCAACTGCTATTTGGATACTTTTGGTGCTTTTCTGGGATGACTATTCCTGCACAGAGGATCATAAAAAGACGACTGTTTCTTAAGAGATGGTGAAAAAGGCCCTGTTTGGCCAAGAAAGCCCACCATGTGCTCTGGAGGGAGCGAGGAAGATTATAAAAAGCACTAGGAAAGTCCAAAATGCTCTTCCAAAGGGCGAGTGGCCCTGAGCAGTGGTGATTGGCCACGTGTAAGTCTGTTAGAGAGGGTCAAGCAATGTCAGCGAGAAGCAAGGGGACGGCTGATGGCTTTAGCCAATCCTTACAGCCATGTCTGAAGCCAGCCGTGGGAAGCAGTGGATGTTTGTGGGTAGAGGCTGAGGAAGAGGCTTCTCCTGGGACAATGGCAGGAAGGAAGACCCTTCCTCTGCAAACCAGGGGTGATACAGACATTCATCTCTTGTGTGCCTGCCTCAGCCTGGCGGATGGGGAATGCCCACTGCTGGGGGTGGCTGTTCTTAGGAATGCCCCATGGGCTGACAACTTGCTCCTTTCCCCTCCTTCACTGCCCACACTTGGATGGACTTCAGGAAACATCCATGAGCCTGGAGGATGCACAAACCTCCTGGGCTGAGGTCTCAGCACTGCAGGGGCAGAGGAAGGGTTTGTGAGACACATGGGCGTGCAGAGAGAGAGCAGTGTGGGGGGAGCAGTGAGTGTGCTAAAGGCAGGAAGAAGAAATGGAATATTGGGGGTTGGCTGTTCAGTGCTGGGATGTGGAGCTACAGAGAGGATTCTGGCATGGATTCTCCAGGATTCTGGAGCTTGGAAATCTTGGGGATAAATGAGCAGTAGCAAGGCTTTGGAGGAAACCAGGTGAGATGTGGGGAACTCACTGGCATTGGCAAATCCTCAGACACCCACAGTGTTTTGAAGTTGGAAACAAGGAAGCAGGCACAGGCACAGGACAGCGTAGCTGTGGTGGGGATGGCCAAGGGCCTTGGTGGGGCGTTGACACCCCAACAGATCTGAGACCCTTGTTCTCTTGCCTGTCACTTCTGTCTCTTCCACTGAGACCCAGGAGAGAACACAAGGTCCTTCCAGCTCCAGTGCCTCGTTGCCTCCTCAGCCACCCCCCACAAATCCTGGGAGGTGCCCTACTGCTGACCTGCACCTGGCAACACACACTCCCAATCACATTGCCCCCAGGAAGAGCCCTGAACATGCCAAGAGGGAAAGGAGCCCCATCTGTAGGGGATGTGGGTAAGGACGTGGCCTTCCTGCTTGGAAGAGCACATCAAGGGCTTCCACAGTGATCTCTACTTTTAAATTTTCCGTTGTACCAAGTGTCTCCAACTTCCTGCTTCACCAGCCCCCAGGGACAGGACCCTTGTCTGCTCATTCCCTCCATGGTTTCTTCAGTGATGGGCTTCAGCAGGGCCTGCAAACACTCTCAGAAACCTGGAGGTTTGCTGCTGGCTCTTAGTCCTCTAGAGACTTGGTCAGCCTTTAGAGATCTGCAGTTCAGGAACTCGGCACCAGAGGGTTCATTAACATGCAAAACGCCCTGAGGAGCCAAGCCAGGCCATAATTTTCCTTTCATCTTCAATTCTTCTGTGGTTGATTTCGGGAGTGGAGTCAAAGCGAAAAGATGTCAAGGCGAAGAGGCCAAGTGCATGAAATGCTTGATTTCAACTTGCCAATTCTGCATTAACGCCAAGGAATTTGGGTTACAGGAATGTCTCCAAGTAGAGTCTGCACCATCCAGACCCATGTGGATGGGCTGGCAGAGCCACCCCCAGCAGGGGGATCCCCATCGCCCACGCTGAGGCAGTCAGGATGCAAATATCTGCAGTGCCCACTTGTCACAGGCCTCCAGGCAGAGGGTGACTCATTCCCATGACCCTCGAAGCCTGGATCAGCTCGTTGTGCTTTTGCTGTCCTTCCCTTCATCTGTCAAGCCCATGGGAGCTTTGGCTTTAACATCGTCCCTACGTCCTGGGACAAGGTTTCTCAATTCCTCCTCTGCAGCTTCCCTGCTTCCACCTCCTTTGTGCTGCCTCTTTGTCCTGGAGCTCAGTCAGTTCCAACAAGCAGCCTCCTGAGACAGTGGCTTCTTTTCAGGGGTATTTGGAGAGATCATTTTTGTGCCTGGAGGAGGCTGTCCTGTAAGGCCTATCAGATTTTCCATGACCCTTCAGCCTTCAGAGCTGCTTCCCATGGCACCACTCGCATCAGTCTCCCAAGTACATCAAAGTCTTCTTCTCTGGAGTCCACCCGTTTTTGCTCTGCTGCTGGCCTTCCTCACTCCTCTTCGGCACCTGGGACCCCACTATTTCCTGGTGACAGCAGCCAAGGCTGACACTGATTTTCACCTCCCTGACCACTCTTTTTTTTTTTAATTTGTTTTTTGCCAGGACCAGGTCCAGGTGAGCATCACCCTTGTTTGCCCACCTGGCAGCTGTGTTAAGAAGTTGTCCCAAGGTCCTCCAGGCTGCTGGCACCCTGTGTCTTTGCCTGGCCAGTGAATGCCAGGGCAACTACTCTTCCCCATAGGAACCTGCTCATTGACTTGGAGACTTCTTCAGGTTGCTGTTAGAAGACTTATTCTGCCTACTGTGCCCGATCAAGTGGAGTATAATGGCCAAGACATTTTCACCCTTACTGGCTTCTCCTCTCATCCTCACTCACACAAGCTCACTCAACCCTTGACCCATCTCACACAGGAGCTCCATAGATCTGAGCTGCTCCTTCACTCAGGGGGCATTCTGCTGGTCGTCCTCTTCCCTGCTACTCCCTCCAGCAGAGCCTGTACCCTTCCATTGCAGCACCACAGCTCAGCAAGATGTCCCACCACATCTCATTCAATCCCAAACCATCCCAGTTCTGTGAGTAGACATGGGACTCCTCCTGGCAGTGCATATTTGGGCCACAGCACCTCAGCTGACTTCTCACGGGGAAACCTGAGCTGTGATCCTGCCCAGAAGAACCATTGTACATCGAGCAGTTCGTGCTGGGCTGGGCTGTACGTACAGAGTGGCCTTCACCCCTGGGCTGTGCTGCACAGATGCCTTGGCCACAGGACAACCTCAGCAGCACATTGTCACACAGGAGCCTGCAGAAAGGTCCCAGTCTGTACCAGACATTTTGCCTCCCGCGTGGCCCTCCCTGTACCCGGCACTGCTGCAGGAAGTTCTCATGGAAACGTCCTGTCTGTTTGACTGTCGAGATGATGAATAGTGTTGTTTCCTTGTAAGAAAATCCTGGAGTGGTTTGAATGACCAAAAGAGGAGACTGTCTGCTATGGAGGGGGTCTGCATGGTTGTCTGCATGGTTTGCCGCATTTGGGTCGAAGGCCCATTCAATGCTACACCTCCTGGGGTTCTCACCATCGAAACAGACATGAGATTTGTGAGAAACACCGGCTCACGATTAGAATTTGATAGAGAACAAAGTCGCCGAAGCAAAGATAAAAAAATTACAAATTTATTATACGAAACAGTGCTGAATGTGGTGCGTCTCAAAGCAGAGGCACACCTCATCTTTCAGCTTTTAGGTATTTATACCCTATCCCGGCTGCCGGAGTTTCTGTCTCTCTTCTCGTTGGTTGAGAAGTTGGAGCTCACATTCTTCCCGACCGCCTGACCCGTTACAGGTTCAGTTCACACCTTTTCACCTTACAGGGCATACACACACCTCCCCTACGAAATCATTATCCTAAACACGCCTTTGATTAGTTGATTACGCTACAAGTTATTTCACGGTCTTTCTACCATCTACTGTCCAGTGTTAGTAATTACAAGCACTCTGGTGGTCGTTTACTTCCTCAGGTGGTCGTATCCTCCTCTTCATCAGCTGCCCTCTAGATGACCTTAGTCCACTCAGCGGTCTTCACAGCCCCCTCATCAGTTTTACTGTCCAGGCCTGGTTTCTTTGGCCTTATCGATACTCCCCTATCTTCTGGGTTCCTGTATTGAAGGCCACATGCCAGTCTGTTTCTCTTTACCTGGATAACGTTCTGTAAACAAGGATCCCTTGACAGACCCAGGGCAGTTCTAAGGATTAGTTGGGTGCCATTGATTAGATTCTACTATCACTAAGCCTCCTTTCTTAGTGCAGACACACTAACAAACATATATCCATTTGCTGAAGCAAAACTTAACCCGTTTCTCACAGTTCACCCCCTTTTCATTCATTACTTTTTTGCTGAAGCTCATAACCTTCTTCCCATTTATTTAATAATAACTGTAACCTCTCATTTTGTTCTTCCTTCTGGTGGTCCCTTTTCCTTAGGACCAGAATTCTCTGTGGTGTAACATCTTGATTCGAGGCCTTCGCATCTGGTAGACTGGTCACTTGCATTCCTTCTACCACACTAGAAATCCATCTCACTGCACAAGGAATAAAGCAAGGTATGAACAGCAGCCCAGTAGTAGCACATAACGAAATGAAGCCCACCTTTTTCCACCAAGATACTCCAAAAAAGTTATCCCACCAGTTGGCCTCTATCATAGACTTCCATTTTGCATTTTTGCACCAGGACACGTGCTAGTCTTCTGATGTTCGTTGCTAGATCTCTCACAGCTTGCCCGTTATCATCAATTTGAAGACAACATTCTGAAGTGTTAAACTTGCCACATACCCCCCCTTCTTCTGCTAGTAGGTAGCCTAATGCCAATCTATTCTGGTACATTGCAGTTCGCATCTGTGTTTGTTGGGCCGCTATTAATTCTAATGCTGAGGCGGTCTGATTGGTAATTACTTTGAGTACGGCTTGCAACCTAATTATTCTATCGAGCATATAAACAGGTGTTCGATATCCCCAGCTACCATCTTGTAGAGTCTGACATAAAGGGTCTTGACTTGCATATTCAAACTGCATCGGGAGACATTCAGGATCAATATTGACTGGAGATTGCTGATATCACCCCACGTGTAAGAAAAAAAATAGATAAAATATTAGAAAGAAGAAATAGTTTCTTATTTTTTAGTATTGTGATACTGTCACTTCTGAAATCCCGATCACTTACTGCATAAGAACCGAGGGATTCCTGAAAACTGCCCAGAGGCTTGGCTTGTTAGGGCGTTTTCCATGTTAATGAGCCAAGTTCCTGAACTGCAGATCCTGAAAGACTGAACAAGCATCTGGAGAAGTAACAGTGGGCAGCAAACCTCCAAGTTCCTGAGGGTGTCAGCAGGCCCCACCGAGGGCCATCACCAGAGAGACCCTGGAGGGAAGGAGCAGGCAAATTTCCATCCCTGGGGACTGGTGAAGCAGAAAGGCAGAAGCACTGGTTACAGGTAGAAAACCACACGTGGGGATGGCTCTGAAAACCTTGGATGCATTTAGTTGATCAAGAGAGCAAAGCCCTGACCCCTGTCCCCTGGGAAAGGGGATTCTTCCCTCATGGGAGTCTCAGGGCTTTTCCTGGGGCAGGGAGAGGTGGGGCTGTGCAAAGCGGGGTGCAGGACAGCAGTGGGACACCCCCCAGCCTCTGTGGAGGTGAGGAGGTAAGGACGCACTGGGGACTTAAGGAACTGCTGTCCTCTTGTGGGCCTCAGCGGCAGAGACAGCAGCCATAGCCAAGAGGACAAGGATGTCAGTTCTGTTGATGATGTTGTTCTTGGTTCTGACCCCATCAAGGCCCTTGGTTGTCCCCACCACAGGCTGTCCTCCGCTGTCCTGCGACTGTGCCTGCTTCCTTGCAGACTTCAACTCCCCCCCTGGTTCCTCACATCACTCTGACCCAGGATCTCCCACGCTTTACTGGTGTCTCCCTGTCCTCACTGGCTGTGTCTTCAAACACAAAGACTTCTGAGTAATTGCCGGTGCCTGTGAGGTTTCCACAACTGATCCAGCTTCTTCCAAGGCCCTGCTAATGCTCCCCCAGCTCCCAAGATGTCCTGGCCTCCAGACTTGCTTGAATCCTCACTCCATATCCCAGCACGGAACGGCACACGTACCTTCTGCTGCTGCCTCAAAATGAAGAATCAACCTGCTTCAATTCAACATGACCCCACCTCACCCATGGTATTTCAGATCTTTTCCTACCTCTAACACACCTATTGCTACCCATACATTGCTCTCTCTGCACTCCCCTGTGGTGCACAAACCCTTCCCTCTTCCCCAGCAGTGCTGGGCAGTCTTCAGGAACCACCTTTTCGAAGCAGAGGAGCCAGCAATTCCACTCTGCCATAACTCCAGCAAGCTGGGCAGGAGACCAGCTTGGCTGAAGAGGGAACGCCTCGTGAAGTTCAGGAGAAAAAGAAATGCTTCAGTCTCTGGAAGCAGGGTCAGGCTTCGCAGGAAGATTACAGAGCTGTGGTTCGTGTATGCAGGGAGAAGGCAGGAAAGGCCAAAGCTCAATTAGAGTTGAAACTGGCCAGTGTTGTCTCAGAAAACAAGAAGGGCTTTTTAAAGTATGCTAATAGCAAGGGGAGGTCAAAAGAAAGCATTGGACCAATACTTGTTGAAGATGGTCATCTGACTAATAGGGATGAAGAGAAAGCAGAGGCATGCCATGCTTTTTTGGCCTCGGTCTTTAATAATGCAGCTAGAGCTTGGGCTGCCCGGTCCCCTGAGTCGGAGGAGCTCGGCTGTGGGAACAGAGACTGTCCATTTGTGGACACTGAAATCATGAGGCACCAACTGGATCAGATTAATGTTCACAAGTCCACGGGGCCTGATGGGATTCACCCCAGAGCACTGAAGGAGCTGGTGAATGTGATGGCAGGACCCCTGTCCATCACCTACCAAAAGTTTTGGGAGTCAGGAGAGGTCCCCCCTGACTGGGACGTAGCCATTGCTATTCCAATTTACCCAGAGGGTGTGAGGGAAGACCCAGGGAGCTATAGACGTGTTAGTCTAAGCTCAGTTCCTGGAAAAATTTATGGAGAAAGTTATACTGGGTCCTATTGAAAGGCACTTAAAGAACAGTCAATATGGGTTCACAAAGGGAAAGCCCTGCCTAACTAATTTGATATCCTTCTATGATAAGGTCACCCCCCCATTGGATGAAGGGAAAGCAGTGGATGTAGATTTTCTGGATTTTAGTAAGGCTTTTGATACTGTCCCTCACAGCATCCTTCTAGACGAGCTTCTGGGTTGATCACTGGGTGAAGAAGCGGCTGAAGGGCAGAGCTCAAAGGGTTGCAGTGAATAGGGCTACCAGTGGTGCTCCTCAGGGTTCAATTCTAGGGCCGGTTCTATCCAATACGTTTATCAGCGATCTGGACGCAGGAGTTGAATGCACCGTGAGCAAGTCTGCTGATGATCCCAAACTGGGCGTTGCTATTGACCCTCTTGTGGGACAAGATGCCTTGCAGAGAGATCTAGAGAGATTGGAGCACTGGCCGATGATTGATGTGATGAAATTTAACACGTCCAAATGCCAGATCCTTCGCCTAGGACGGAGTATTGCCGGGCACAAGTATAAATTGGGAGAGGAGTGGCTGGAGAGCTGCCCTGCAGAAAGGGATCAGGGGTGCTGGTTGGCAGCAGGAGTCCCAGCAGGAGTCCCTGGGAGTCAGCAGGGAGCCCTGGCAGCCAAGAGGGCAAACCACACCCTGGGGGGACATCAAAGACAGTAGAACCAGCCGGTCGAGAGAGGGGATTATCCCACTGCATTCAGTGTTGGTGTGGCCTCACCTTGAATAGCTTGTGCTGTTCAAGGCCCCACCATTTAAGAAGGATGTGAAGGTCTTTGAAAGCGTCCAGAGGAGGGCATTAAAGCTGGTGAAAGGGCTGGAAGGCACGATGAGGATCGGCTGAGGACTTTGGGCTTGTCTAGTTTGGGCAAAAGGAGGCAGAAGGATGACCTCCTTGTTCTCTACAGTCCCCTGAGGTGGGGAAGTGGAGAGGGAGGTGCTGGTCTCTTCTCCCTGGGAACCAGGGATAGGACGCGTGGGAATGGTTCAAAGCTGGAGCAGGGGAGGTTTAGAGTGGACATCCAGAAGCTTTCCTTTACCGAGAGGGTGGTCAAACACTGGAACAGGCTTCCCAGAGAGGTGGTTGATGCCCCAAGCCTGGCAGTGATTAAGAGGCATTTGGAAATGCCTTTAAATACAGACTTTAACTTTTGACCAGCCCTGAATTGGCTGGGCAGTTGGACTAGATGATTGATGTAGGTCCTTCCAATTGAAATATTCTATTCTATTCTATTCTATTCTATTCTATTCTATTTGATTCCCAAGTTGTCAGAACCCTTCGATCCTGCCCCACCACTTCATGTCTGAGCTTGCTCAAGTAACCCCTGACTTGCCCCACATCCACTGCTGGTTGTTCTCCTCCAGAGTCCTGCTTCAAGGAACACAGGCCTGGGAGACCTTATGGCTGAAGACAAAGAGGACAAAGAGGACCTCAGACACATCTGCACCTTCTCTGACAAAATTCAGCAGTAGCCACACCTGTAAAGAGGAAATGAAATGTCCCTGAGGAGAGCAAACCCTTCGGACCAGAGAGACGCAGGGCTGGACTGCGCGGCCCTGGCAGGAGAGGGCTTTGCTGCCTGTGGTGTCTCTGCAGCCCTGGAGGGCCTGTGGTGCAGGTGAAGCTGATCTCCAGGAAGGACAAGGTGCTCTTGAAAATGTCCTTGGCTACGGACAACCTGTGATCCAACACTGTGAAAACCATTGCTCTGCTCCTTGATTGCATCATCAAAGGGATGACTAAAGGATGCGGGAGCAGCACTGCCAGCATCTACTGGATGGAGAAGGGAAAGGACTTGATCCCCTGCGGTTGCTTTAATGTGATGATGTGGCTGCTCTGAATGGGGACGGTGTTCCTGCAAGTCCTGTGCTGTCCCTGCTGGCTGCGTGCTGCTGTGCTGGAGAGCCCTGGCACCTCAGGCAGCACCACAGGATGGAGTCAACCTCCAAATTGAGCAGCTGCCCTGAGTTAGGTGAGGCCTTGGAGGGGTGTCTCTGACAAACCTGCCCTCACTGCCCCTGGAGAGCTGGTAAATGCAGCTGGTGGAGAAGAGAGAGGCTTAGCTCTCCTGATGGCAATGACTCCGTTCTCTCAGAGGAATAGCTCTATGGGCTGCCCTGGACACAATGAGCAGGATCAGCTTCATGGCCCTAAATGGGGACATCTGCTGTCACTTCAGCTGGCCAAAGGCATGCTCCACCAGCCTCCGAAATGATGAGCCCAGGTGCTGCCCAGTCCTTCTGAATGTTTCCATCAGTTATCTGCAAGTGTCTTGGACCACCTCTGGCACCTCAAATGCCACCTGTGGTTTGCATGGGTACAGGAGGTAGAGGAGATTCCTCCCTTTCACTGCCTGGGTGTCCTGTCTCACAGTGACCTCAAGAAGAGGTCATTCTTGGACCTAACTCTGTCTCTGAGAGGGGAAATGCCACTGCTGGAAAGAAGTGTCTCTCCCCAGCGGAAGGAATAAACATCATTAATGACTTCAGTTGGTTTCAGAGTCAGTTGCCCTGGAGCCCCAGGGACATCTCTGAGGGAGCCCAGAGGGGCCAGAGGAAGCGCTGCCTTGGGCTGTTGCTCTGCTGCTGAGCTGGGCCGGGCTCCTGGGATGGAGGGAGCTCCTGGCCATGGGGCAGCGCGGCAGAGAGACAGCTCTGCCCAGGAGCAGCTCCTCTGCCAAGCGCAGCAGGGCTGAGGGCACTGCCTGCAGGCACCGAGGGGAGACAAGAGATGTGAGAGAGAGGTAAAGGCAGGCTGGGGTGGTGAGTGAGAGCTCACCAGGGGGAGAAATCTTCCCAGGCTTTGACACGGTAAGTCTCTGGCTGCAGGGCAATGCAGCTGAGTTCCTGGAAGCGTCTCCTAGACCTGGCACATGCCACGACCGATAGGACCTGTCGGGAAGGTTCTGCTGGGTTTTCTGGTGTGGAGGAGGAGGACATGCTTCAGAGAAGGCCTTGGGCATCAGAAGCGTGAAGCCGCGTGTGCAAACAGGGCTGCCCAGGGCTGTCCATCAGAGCGGGGACCCTACACCCCAGGGCACTGTGTGCTGGGAAGGGATTCTGCTGCTGCCAGGGTCAGCTGTAGCCTGCCCGGGGAGTGTGGGGAGAAGCTGTGGGTGGAAGGAGTGACCACCACAACGGTAGGGTAGGGACGAGCAGGTGAGGGCACGGTGCCTCTGCTGTCAAGAGAGTGCTGCACGGGTCAGGGCTTCTCAGGGGTTAAGCTCTTCCTCGTGACATTTCTAAGGGGACTTCTCAGGAAGCACATTCACTCAGCAGCATCTTCCCCTTTGCAGCCGCATCAGGTTTTGTGTGATCTGCTCTTTAGCCCCTGCACACGCAGAGATGCCCCTGGGAGGTGTTTGCAGGCAGAGGTGGGCGCCCAGCGGGTGGGATGGGGTTTGTGAGCACTGGCAGGAGTTGAGCTGGGGACAGGGAGACGGCTCCTGGCAGCAGAGACATGGGCAGGGAGTGAGAGGGAGCTGCTGCCAGAAAGGCTGGGGAAGGGGATGTGGGCACCTCCCTGCTGTCCCTGCAGCACAGACACCTTCCCCTGAGCAGCTCCTCCCTGGTCTCCTTTCCCAGCCCAGGCAGAGCCTCTGTCCTCAGGCCCATGGGGTCTTGGCTGCGCATCACCCCTGCGGCAGCCAGAGCCCAGGAAAGGGCAAACCCCTGATTTCCATCTTGTTTGTGTGTCCCTCCTCCCTTGGCCAGGAGCATTGTGGCATTTCACTGCCGTCCCCTCCTGCCTGTGCTGCCCTGGTTCTCACCATTGGCTTTCCTGAGTCAGTGCCGGGGGTGGGGGTCGGGGGCGGCAGATTCAGCTCCTGTTCAGACTCCCATCCTTTGGGTCCTGCTCTACAGACGTGTCTAGGGGAGAAACGTGCCCAAGTCTCCTCCAGGCCAGCTCAGGACATTCAGCTTTTTCCCTGGGGTGTCCTGTGGGGCTGCAGGGTGCCCTCCAGAAGTATCTCTGTGCTGCCCAGGATGCCCATGGAGAAGACATCTGGGTGCTGAGGCCGTGGAAATGCTGCTGGGCAGCGTTAGATGGGCCACTGCAGTGATCCCTCTGTGTCCCAGTCTGGGAGGGGAGAGATGAGAAAGGGCGAGGAGTCTGTGAATCTGCTCTTTGAACCTGGATTCCTCTGCTCTCTGCAGCGTCCTCTTTCTTTTTAGGGGGACATCGGAGTGTGACCCTCCTCCAGGTCCAAGCTGCCAACACAGGGCAGCTGAGAACAGGACCGATGGGCAGAGCAGCTCTCCTCTCTCTGCACTACGGGACAGTCCCTTTGCTGCTCGGGACCCACAGGATTTCACTTGGAATGCATTAGAAATGTGAAGGATTTCAAGCATCCAAACCCACTCCTAAACGTGGCAGGTGAATCTAGAACACATTAAACAAAACAAAATCCCCTCAGCTCAGTTCTGCAGCTGGGAAAATTGCAGGGAACAGAGACAAAAAGTTCTTTGATGTCTCACAAGTACATTTAATTTGAGATCAACCTGTGGCACAGCCAGAAGGAGTCCTCAGTTTCCCATTCCGGAGTCCCTGCTCCCAATGGCACCCTCATCCAGCAAAAGCCAGGGCTCAAGTGAGGGAGCTGCAGAGAGGTCTTCCTGAAAAGAGAGAGCCTGAGTGGGGGGTTGCAATGAGACATGCAATCAGTTTTGCTCAGAGAAGTCAGGGTGAACTTTGTACTGCCTTTTCCTTCTCAACAGATAACCACAGCCAGTGGTAGCAAATGCCCAACAGCAGCTCCATCACCCAGTTCCTCCTCCTGGGATTCACAGACACACGGGAGCTGCAGCTCTTGCATTTCGGGCTCTTCCTGGGCATCTACCTGGCTGCCCTCCTGGGAAACGCACTCATCATCACCGCCATCGCCTGTGACCACCGCCTCCACACCCCCATGTACTTCTTCCTCCTCAACCTCTCCGTTCTTGACCTGGGCTCCATCTCCACCACTGTCCCTAAATCCATGGCCAATTCCCTGTGGGATACCAGGGCCATCTCCTACTGGGGATGTGCTGCACAGCTCTTCTTTTTTTTCTTTTGCATTGGTGCAGAGTTTTATCTTCTCACTGTCATGGCCTACGACCGCTACGTTGCCATCTGCCAACCCCTGCACTACAGGACCCTCCTGGGCAGCAGAGCTTGTGTCCACATGGCAGCAGCTGCCTGGGGCAGTGGGTTTCTCAATGCTCTCCTGCACACGGCCAATACATTTTCCCTACCCCTCTGCCAGGGCAATGTCCTGGACCAGTTCTTCTGTGAAATCCCCCAGATCCTCAAGCTCTGCTGCTCACACTCCTACCTCAGGGAAGTTGGGCTTCTTGTGGTCAGTGCCTGTTCAGGCTTAGGATGTTTTCTTTTCATTGTGGTGTCCTATGTGCAGATCTTCAGGGCCGTGCTGAGGATCCCCTCTGAGCAGGGACGGCACAAAGCCTTTTCCACGTGCCTCCGTCACCTGGCCGTGGTCTCCCTGTTTCTCAGCACTGCAGTGTTTGCCCACCTGAAGCCCCCCTCCATCTCCTCCCAAGTTCTAGACCTGGTGGTGGCTGTTCTGTACTCGGTGGTGCCTCCAGCAGTGAACCCCCTCATCTACAGCATGAGGAACAAAGAGCTCAAAGGTGCAGTGTGGAAACTGATGACCAGATGATTTTCAGAAACAATAAGCTGTTTTCTTTTACAAATCACTGTTAATGTAACTCATTATATGTCAAGCTCATGTACTGTAGTTTATGTTAGTTTTAATTCTGTGTTTAGGCCTTTGTTTGGTTTTTGTTGGTTTTTTTTTTGCTTTACTTTGTATAATGTTTTCTACCAAAAAAACCAACTTGTTTTGCTGATTCGAATTATGTATTTTTCCAAATTTGTGAAATCTACATACTGTATAAATGAGGACCTGCTCTCTCTGTGGATTAAAATAAAATATAAAACCATCCAGCGACCTGTTGCCCGAAATCCTTCCTCTCAGGCTTTCTCTGGAGCTGCAGGGCAATGCCTGTGAGCAGAGGTGGAGGGGAAAGAGTCCGAGCACAGCAGCTCTGTCAGCGAGCACCAACCTTGGTCTTTTCCAGCTTGTGCTCTTTCCACTCCCACGCTCTCCTTCTGAGCCCTTGCCTTGCTATGGAGCCCGAGTGCTCTGGCAGCTCATCCTCCTGCTGTGGGGCAGCCCTGGACCACAGGTCGGGACAGGCACTGGGCAATTCCCTTCCAGAGCTGAACTCCCTAACTAGCACCAGCCACACAAACCAAAAAATAAAGAAACCAAACACCAAAAACGAAACCGAAACCACACAAAACAAACACCCACAACCACACAGCACACCCACCCACAAACAGGCACAACCCAAGAATCTCGGGCACTAGAGCATGCCCTGAAGTGCCATGGCTACACGTTCCTTAAATACCTCCAGGGATGGTGACTCCACCACCTCCCTGGGCAGGCTGTTCCAGGGCCTGACCACTCTCTCACTCAAGTAATTCTTCCTAATATCTAATCTAAACCTCCCCTGCTCCAACTTCAGACCATTTCCTCTGGTCCTGTCATTATTCCCTTGGGAGAAGAGGCCAACACCCACCTCTCTACACCCTCCTTTCAGGGAGTTGTAGAGGGCAATGAGGTCTCCCCTCAGCCTCCTCTTCTCCAAACTAAACATGCCCAGTTCCCTCAGCCTCTGCTCGTATGACTTGTTCTCCAGACCCCTCACCAGCTTGGTGGCTCTCCTCTGGACACGCTCCAGCAGCTCCATGTCCTTCCTGTAGTGAGGGGCCCAGAACTGAACACAGCACTCGAGGTGAGGCCTCACCAGTGCCCAGTCCAGAGGCACCATCACTGCCCTCCTCCTGCTGGCCACGCTGTTCCTGATACAGGCCAGGATGCCGTTGGCCTTCTTGGCCACCTGGGCACACTGCTGGCTCATGTTAAGCTGGTTGTCCACCATCATCCCCAGGTCCTTTTCTGCTGGCAGCTTTCCAGCCACTCTTCCCATAGCTTGTAGCGTTGCCTGGGGTTGTTGTGACCAAAATGCAGGACCCATCACTTGGCCTTATTAAACCTCATTCCATGGGCCTTGACCCAATGATCCAACCTGTCCAGGTCCCTCTGTAGAGCCTGCCGACCCTCAAGCAGATCAACACTCCCACCTGGTTTGATGTCATCTGCAAACTTACTGACGGTGCACTCAATCCCCTTATCCAGATCATCAATAAAGATATTAAACAAGACTGGCCCCAAAACTGAGCCCTGAGGGACACCACTGGTGACCGGCCGCCAACTGCATTTCACCCCATTAATCACAACTCTCTGGGCACGGCCATCCAGCCAGGTTTTACCCAGTAAAAAGTACACTTGTCTATGCCATGATTCGCCAGCTTCTCCAGGAGAACGCTGTGGGGGACTCACCAAAGTCCAGGTAGACAACGTCCACAGCCTTCCCCGCATGGAGAAGGCGGGTCCCATGGTCATAGAAAGAGATCAAGTTGGTTAAGCAGGTCCTCCCTTTCATAAACCCATGCTGGCTGGCCCTGATCCCTCGGCTGCCCTGCACTTGCCGTGAGAGCTCACTCAAGATGATCCTCTCCATGATCTTTCCCGGTACTGAGGTCAGGCTGACAGGCCTAGAGATTCCCGGATCCTCCTTCCGGCCCTTCTTGTAGATGGGTGTCACATTGGCCACCCTCCAGTCATCTGGTACCTCTCCTGTTGACCAGGATTGTTGATAGATAATGGAGAGAGGCTTGGTGAGCTCTCCCGCCAGCTCCCTGAGTACCCTTGGGTTAATTCCATCAGGCCCCATAGACTTACGCGTGTCCAGGTGCATAGGCAAATCATTAACTACTTCCTCCTGGATTACGGGGGGGTTGTTCTGCTCTCCATCCTTATCTTCCAGCCCAGGAGGCTGTACACCCTGGTGGTAGCTGGTCTGACTATTGAAGACAGAGGCAAAGAAGGCATTAAGTATCTCAGCCTTCTCCTCGTCCTTGGTCGCAATGTTTCCCCCCTCATCCAGGAAGGGATGGAGATTCTCCCTGATTCTCTTTTTGTTGACGTATTTACAAAAACTTTTTTTGTTGTCCCTTATATTAATGGCCAGGTTGAGTTCCAGCTGGGCTTTTGCCTTCCTAATTTTTTCTCTGTGTAACCTAACAAGATCTCTGTACTCCTCCTGAGTTGCCTGTCCCTTCATCCAAAGGTGGTAAACCTTCCTTTTTTCCCCTAAGTCCCATCAAAAGCTCTTTGTTCATCCAGGCTGGCCATTTTCCCCACTCTTTAATTTTGCGCTTCATGGTGACAGCCTGCTCCTGGGCTTTTAGGATTTCCTTCTTGAAGAGCATCCAGCCCTCCTGGACCCCTTTGCCCTGCAGGATTCTCTCCCAAGGGACCCTCCCAACCAGGGTTCTGAACAGGCTAAAGTCCGCCCTCCGGAAGTCCAAGGCGGAGGTTTTGCTCACCCCCTTCCTTACCTCACTAAGAATTGAAAACTTGACCATTTCATGATTGCTAAGACCAAGACGTCCTCCGACCTCCACATCTCCCACTAGTCCTTCTTTGTTTGTGAAAAGTAGGTCTAGTGAGGCGCCTCCCCTGGTAGGCTCTCCTACCAGTTGTGTCAGGAAGTTATCTTCCATACACTCAAGGAACCTCCTAGACTGCCTGCTCTCTGATGGATTGTATTGCCGGCAGATATCCAGTAGGTTGAAGTCCCCAACCAGAACAAGGGCTGGCAATTGCGAGACTTCAGCCAGACGCTTACAGAACACTTCATCAACCTGCTCATCCTGGTTGGGTGGTCTATAACAGACTCCCAGCACAAAATCCCCCTTGTTAGCCTTCCCCTTCATCCTTACCCATAAACACTCAACTTCATCGTCACTGGAATCAAGCTCTATACAGTCAAACACTCCCGAATGTACAGAGCCACATCCCCGTCTCTCCTTCCTTGCCTATTCCTTCTGAGGAGCTTATAGCCACTCATCGCAACATTCCAGTCGTGACCGTCGTCCCACCGCGTTTCTGTGATGGCAACTACGTCATAGCTGTCCTGCTGCACAATGGCTTCCAGCTCATCCTGTTTGTTGCCCATCCTACGTGCATTAGCGTAGATGCACTTGAGCTGGGCTCCCCATTTCACCCCCATCCTTGCCCCTTTACCCCCAGGCTCATTACCAGTGGGCCCGGTTTTATCCCCTTCCCCCTTCACTTCTAGTTTAAAGCTCTGTCCATGAGCTTTGTTAACTCCTGGCCTAGTACCCTTTTCCCCTTTCGGGAGAGGGTTTTCCCATTGTTCGCAATCAGAAATTTCTAAACGTCTATCCCTTTGCTCAAATGAAATGGCAGAGCGAGAGTCCTCACTAGTCCAGCATCCTTCAAGCCCTGGCGTGCTTCCCTTGGGTTTAATCCTGACAGGCCCAGTTATTTCCCCTTCCCCCCTCATATCAAATTTAAAGCCCTGTCAATGAGCCCTGCTAACTCCTGCCCCAAAATTCTTTTCCCCCTCTGGGATAGGTGCATCCCACCTGCCACCAGCAGGTGCTGATGTTCATCCTGAGTCAGGGTGCCTCTAGCAAGAGCATCATTGTAGAAGCTGCAGGACGCTACAGATAAGAAGACAGTACTGGTGTAATGGAGTTGCTAATCAAAGTAGAAAGCACTGGGATACCATCTCAGAAACAGCAAAGGTGGGAGCAAAGTGAGGAAAGGCAGCGCCAGTGGGGAAATGGTGAAAAGGGGTTGACTTTTTGCAAGGGAGAGGATGAAGTTGGTTAAAGAGTGGGACTTGAGACGTGGGAAAATAGTGCAATGGGAATGAATGGTTAAGCAAAGGAAATGATCTGGGCTGTTTGGAGATACCTGTCAAGTAGCCCTGCATCTGAGCAACCCTGCCTGGAGCAGGACAAGAAACATGCAGCTGGTCTGACTGTACCAACATCTGACTGACTTCCATGGACACGGGAAACCCGAGAGCTTTCCCTGCTGTCACCACTTCCTCACTGAGGCTTGATTTACCCTTGGAAAGTCCGCGCTGACTGCTTTTGGACACATTGTCCTCTTTCCGGTGCCCAGAAATGTCACCCAAGGGGACTCTCATTGATGGCACACTAATCACCCCAGGGAGCTTGTACAGCCTGTGGGTCCCTGGGCTGGGCCTCTTTCAAAGGTGGGGGCAACATTGGCTTGTCCTCACCCACAAGAGAGCTCTGCCAAGCCTGTCACCTTCCAGAGGTGATATTCCAAAGAAATCTCAGTCTTCCCTTGTGACTTCACTACAACTATTTTGTCTGTTATATGGCGTATTTTGTTTCTCTAATCTTTCCTATACTTACACTTGTCCTGATACAATGGTCATTTGCAAAGTCATCTTTTCAGATGCAGACTGTCTAGGAAAAGGCCCTCTCCATCATTCTCCAGTTTTCTCCTCCCTTTACTCTTTGTTCATCCAGGTACCTCTCACCTCTGCTGCTCTTTCACCCTCAGGGAGTAAAACCTTGCCTGTCTCTCAGTAGTCTCATTGTCTCCTCAGCCAGCTCTTTCATTATGTTTATATCTATCTTTGTGTATCTACCTACCTCAACTATTTCTCCTAAGATTATCCCTTGTAGAAAGGCAACCTCATTAGAGGCAGTTTGTACTTTGCGTATGATTACACAGTGTTTTCTTGTTTATGAAAACTGACTGTGCTTTACTTTTCTTTTCTGAAGAACAGGCAGAATTCCCCTGTGGCTGTGAGCAGCCAGGTCTCTGAGGAGAGCAGGTGGGAGATGGTGCAATGGAGCTGTCACATCCAGACTGGAGTGGAGAAGTCTGATGCAAGGAACAGTGATGTCAGTCCCAGGTGGGCGAGGTCAGACCTGGTGGGGTTGGGGAGGTGAGGAGCAAAGCTGTCCATACAGGGATGGACATCACGGGACTGCTTTTCCTGACCTGGCCAGACCTCCTGAGGAGACACTCGGCCTCAGTATCCCTTGGAGAATGCTTCCATCACCTCCTCTGTAAACTGAACACTCATAAAATACATCCTTTACAATCAAGAAAGCATTTTCATTAGATGCACTTTGAAATCTTCCTCCTTAACTACACCACAAAACCTCCCCAAGTAGCTGTACAAGTCTTGAAGGAAATTGCAAAGAGATAAATTCCTTGTTAAGGCTTTCTGTTTCCAAGGAGCCCCATGGGGTATTTGCTGCTGAGTCCATGAGCCTCAGATACTGAGAGAAGATTGAAGAAAGTGCTCAAGAAATCAGAAGCACAACCCAAACTTCCTGGAAGCCTTAAGGAGCCCCACTGAGGGCAGTTACTGACAAAGGCTCCCTGGGGACTCGTTAGAGCAGATAATTGGAGGCTGTGATTGCAGGTAGGCAAAGGCAGAGTGCAGGTGGCTGTAATGCTGAGGAAAGCCTGGCTTTGTCTGAGGAAGCAGAAAGGCCAAGCCCTCACCCCCAGGCCCTGGCAAGGCAGATCCTGCCCCTCACTTGTGGCTCAGGGCTCTTCCTGGGGGCAGTGGGATGTGGGGGTGAGCAGTGCCCAGGGCAGGAAAATTCTGTGACACCTCCTGGCCTCCCAAAGAAGGGGCGAGGATGAAACAAAGTCCCAAGATTCAAAAGAATCGTAGACTCATAGAATCATTTAGGATGGGAAGGACCTTTACGGTCATTGAGTCCCTCACGCTCCCATGTCCACACCTAAACTACATCCCTATGTGCCCCATCTACACATCTTATAAACACCTCCAGGGATGGTGTCTCAGCCACTTCCCTGGGCAGCCTGTTCCAGCACTTGACAAACTCTTCAGTGAAGACATTTTTTCTAATATGCAATCTATATCTCCCCTCGTGTAACTTGCAGCCATTTCCTCGTGTCCTAACACTACTTACTTGGGAAGGGAGACTAACACCAACCTCGTTATAACCTCCTTTCAGTAGTTGTAGAGAGTGACAAGGTGCTCAGCCTCCTTTTCTCCAGACTGAACAACCCCAGTTCCCTCAGCCGCTCCTCACAAGACTTGTTCTCCAGACCCCTCACCAGCTTTGTTGATCTTTGGGAATGCTCCAGGACCTCCACGTCTTTCTCGTAGTGAGGAGCCCAAACCTGGACATAGCACTCAAGATGGGGCCTCACCAGTTCTGAGCACAGGAGAGACAATCACTTCCCTAGTCCTGCTGGCCACACTGTTCCTGATACAGGCAGGGATGCTGTTGGCCTCCTTGGCCACCTTGGCACACTGCTGGCTCATATCCAGCCAGCTGTCGACAAACACCCCCAGGTCCTTTTCCGTGGGGCAGCTCCAGCCACTCTTCCTGCCTCTTGTGGCGTCCATGGGGTTGCTGTGACCCAAGTGCAGGACTTGGGACTTGGCCTTGTTGAACCTCATACCATTGGCCTCAGCCCATTGATCCAGCCTGTCCAGATCCTTCTGTACAGACAGCCTAACCTCCAGCAGATCAACGCTCCCACCCAACTTGGTGTCATCTGCAACCTTACTGAGGGTGCAGTTGATCCTTTTATCCATATCACTGATAAGGATATTAAAGTGAACTGGCCCCAGTACCAAGCCCTGGGGAACACCACTCGTGACAAGCCACCAACTGGATTGAACTCCATTCACCACCACTCTCTGGGCCACACCCTCCAGCCAGGTTTTTTCCCAGCAAAGCATACACCTATCCAAGCCATAAGCACCAGTTCCTTCAGGAGAATGCTGTGGGGGATGGTGTCAAAGGCCTTACTAAAATCCAGGTAGACAACATCCACAGCCTTTCCCTCATCCACCAAGCGGGTTTCCTTGTCATAGAAGGAGATCAGGTTTGTCAAGCAGGACCTGCCTTTCACAAACCCATGCTGACTGGGCCTGGTTGTCCTTTCCATGCAGCTTGATGGCACTCAGGATGGTCTTCTCCATAACATTCCCAGGCACTGAGGTCAGACTGACAGGCCTGGAGTTCCCCGGATCTTCCTTGTTGCTCTTCTTGTAGATGGGCACCACATTTGCTTACCTCTGGTCAACTGGGACCTCCCCGTTCAGCCAGGACTGCTGATACATGATGGATAGTGACTCAGTGAGCACTTCCACCAGCTCCCACACTACCCTTGGGTGGATCCCATCCAGAGCCATACACTCGTGTACCTCTAAGGGCTGTAGCTGGTCACTAACTGTTTCCCCTTGGATTATGGAGGCTTCACTCTGCTCCCCTTACCTGCCTTGCAGCCCAGGGGTCTGGGTACCTGGAGGACAACTGGTCTTACTGAGGCCAAGAAGGCATTAAGTACCTCAGCCTTTTCTCATCCTTGGGCACCATGTTTCCCCCTGCATCCAATAAAGGATGGAGATTGTCCTTAGCCCTCTTTTAGTTCCTAATGTATTTATAGAAACTTTTTAATTGTCTTTTAAGGCAATATCCAGGTTAAGTTCCAGTTGGGTTTTGGCCATTCTACTTTTCTCCCTGCATAACCTTACGACATCCTTGTAGTCCTCTGGAGTTACTCGCCCCTTCTTCCAAAGGTCATAAATTCTGGTTTTTTTCCTGAGTTCCAGACAAAGCTCTCTGTTTGGCCAGGCCAGTCTTCTTCCCTGCCGGTTCGTCTTTTGGCACGTGGTGATGGCCTGCTCCTGTGCCTTTAAGATTTCCTTTCTGAAGAATTGCCATCCTTCCTGGGCCTCTTTTGCACGTCAAGAGAGCCATCCAAGGACAACCAGGTCTTTAAACATACCAAATCTGCCCTCCAGAAGTCAAAGGGAGAGGTTTTTCTAACCCCCCTCCTTATTTCTCCGAGAAATAAAAACTCTATCATTTCATGATTGCTGCCTCCAAGACGGCTGCCAACCACCAGGTCACTCACAAGTCCTTCTCTACTGGAAAACAACAGGTCCAGTGGGGCGCCTTTCCTACCTAGTTGGATCACTCATCAGGTGTGTCAGGAAGGCCTCTTCCACACACTCCAGGAACCTGCAAGACTGTTTTCTCTCTGCTCTATTGTCTTTACAGCCAACATTTGGCACGTTGAAGTCATCCACGAGAACAAGGGCCAGCGATTGTGAGACTTCTCCCAGCTGCTGACAGACTATTTAGTCTGCCTCTCGATCCTGGTTGGGTGGTCTATAACAGACTCCCACCGTGATACCTGCCTTGTTGGCCTTTCCCCTCATTCTTACCCATAAACACTCAACCTTTTCATCACCATTGTCAAGCTCTAGACAGTTAAAACACTCCCTAACATCCAGGGACACCCCACCACCTCTCCTTCCTTGCCTGTCCCTTCTGTAGGGTTTATAGCCATCCCTTGCAGCACCCCAGTCGTGCGAGTCATCCCACCACGTTTCCGTTATGGCGACGATGTTGTAGTCTTCCATCTGCATAAGAGCTTCCAACTCCTGTTTGTTGCCCCGATGCTGTGGGCGTTAGTGTAGATGCACTTCAGTTGGGCTATTGATCCCGCTACTTTTCTTGGAGGGAGAAGCCCTAATTCCTGCAGGAGAGTTTTCAAGCACTTCCGTGATTTCTAACATTTCAACAACCCTGTGGAGCCATGGGCTTGCTTTTCTTTCATAATAAACAATCCCAGGCAGTGCTACAGGCTTGGGGAAGAGTGGCTGGAAAGCTGCCCAGCAGAAAAGGACCTGGGGATGTTGGTGGACAGCCAACTTAACATGAGCCAGCAGTGTGCCCAGGTGGCCAAGAAGGCCAACGGCATCCTGGCCTGTATCAGGAATAGTGTGGCCAGCAGGAGTGGTGAAGTGATGGTGCCTCTGTACTGGGCACTGGTGAGGCCTCACCTCGAGTGCTGTGTTCAGTTCTGGGCCCCTCACTACAGGAAGGACATTGAGCTGCTGGAGCGTGTCCAGAGGAGAGCCACCAAGCTGGTGAGGGGTCTGGAGAACAAGTCATACGAGGAGAGGCTGAGGGAACTGGGCATGTTTAGTTTGGAGAAGAGGAGGCTGAGGGGAGACCTCATTGCCCTCTACAACTCCCTGAAAGGAGGGTGTAGAGAGGTGGGTGTTGGCCTCTTCTCCCAAGGGAATAATGGCAGGAGCAGAGGACATGGTCTGAAGTTGGGGCAGGGGAGGTTTAGGTTAGATATTAGGAAGAATTACTTGAGTGAGAGAGTGGTCAGGCACTGGAACAGCCTGCCCAGGGAGGTGGTGGAGTCACCATCCCTGGAGGAATTTAAGAAACATGTAGATGTGGCACTTCAAGGCATGCTTCAGGGGCTGAGATTGTAAGGGGTTTATTTCCGTGTGCGTGTATGGTTGGACTCGGTGATCTCAGAGGTCCTTTCCAACCATGATGATTGTGTGATTCTTTGCATGGGGACGGGGTTCCTGTGCTGTCCATGGCAGGTGCAGGCAGTTGTGCTGCAGAGCCCTGGCACCTCCCACAGCACCACAGGCCTGAATTGGTGACTGAAATTAAGATTCAGCTGCACTGAATTAGGTGAGGCAATGAAGGGATGCACAGGAGACAACTGCCAGACAGAGAGAGACTCAGCTGTCCCTGTGCCACACGACCCCACGAGGTCAGCTGAATCCCTCTCTGGGCTGCCCTGGACATCAGGACAGTTACAGGTTCACTTCTCCTACAGGTGGGCACCTTGTGTCGTTTAAGTTTGGCAAAGGAATTTCCCACCCTCAATCAATCCCTTCCCTCAGCAATGGCAGATGAGATCATTCCCTGTCCCTGTCTGGGTGTCCTCTCTGAAGATGGGACAATGATCAGGTGACCCATGGGCCTCCCTCTTTTTGTAATGGGAGAAATGACAGTGCAGGAAAGAAGTGTCTGTCCCCAGCTGAGAGACTGAAAACAAGTGATTGCCTCAGCCTGTTTCACAGCAGGTTCCCCTGGAGCCCCAGGGACACCTCAAGGAATTCCAGAGGGGCCAGAGGAAGCGCTGCCTTGGGCTGTTGCTCTGCTGCTGAGCTGGGCCGGGCTCCTGGGATGGAGGGAGCTCCTGGCCATGGGGCAGCGCATCAGAGAGACAGCTCTGCCCAGGAGCAGCTCCTCTGCCAAGCGCAGCAGGGCTGAGGGCACTGCCTGCAGGCACCGAGGGGAGTGAGGTACAGAGAGGATAGAGGCAGTCTGGGGAGTGGGGGGACGGTTCTGAGCTTGTTCATGGAGAAATCTTCACATCTTTTGACACAGTAAGTCTCTGGCTGTAGGGACATTAAGATGACTATCTTGGAGAGGTGTTCTAGAGCTGACACATTACATGACTGATAGGACCTCTCAGGATGGCTCTCCTGGTTTCTTTGGTGTGGAGAAGGAGGATGTGCTCCAGAGCAGGGCTTCAATGCCACACCATCACGGGGACAAGGATTGAAGGCTGCCTTCTGCCGGGGACAGCCGAGAGGGTGTGAAGCTGGGAGTGCATCCAGGGGTGCCCAGGGCTGTCCTGCAGAGCAGGGTCCCTGCACCCCAGGGGTCTGTGTGCCAGGACAGGGACTTTGCTGCCTGCCAGGGTCAGCTCTCAGCCTGCCCGGGGAGCTCCCCATGGAGCATCTGTGGGGAGAAGCTGGAGTGGAAGGAGTGACCCCTGTCAGTAAAAGATCCTACTTCATTCACGAGGGCTATCAGGGATGTCCTACTGCGTGGGACAGGGCTGCTGAGAGCTCCAGATCACCCCCAGGACATTGGCAGAGGCAGCATTTCAAGAGGAAGGGCAAGGCAGGGGCTCCATTAAAGACGAAGACTTTTCATTTTTCTGTGCTGTCAGCTTTCTCCCAAGGGAAAAGGGAAAGGAGCTCTCACTGAACTGAGGGATCAGCAGATCTGCCAGAAACCTCATACCGTGCCTTCCCCCACTCCTCTCCCTGCAGACAGCAGCAGCATCACCTTTGCCTGCAGCATCAGGCTTTACCTCATCTACTGCTCAGGAGCCACAAACAGGGAGATGTCCCTGGGCAGTGCCCTGCTGCCAGGAGGGGTCTGCAGGGCAGAGCTGAGCACAGGGTGGGTGGGGGTCTCTGGGAGCAGTGACAGGGAGAGACCTGGGGACAGAGAGACAGCTCCCAGCAGGGACAGCCCCAGGCAGCAGAGAGCCAGGCCGCCCCTCTGCATCCCTCTCTGCTCAGCTGCACAGGGAAAGGGACAACAGACGGGAGAAATGGACTTGGAACCTGGACTCTCCCACACTCACAAAAGGCCGTTTTCTTCCTCAAGGACGGTGTCAGGGAGACCATTCTCCCACGGAGAGAGGTGTAAGCACAGGACACCTGGGTGGTGACCAGCAGGTACTGGTGTGCAGAGCAGCTCTCCTGGCTCTGCCCCAGGGCACAGAGAGCCTTTTTGTCACCCAGGGATCAGCAGTGTCCAGGCTAAAGACAACGGGAAGGAGAGGGATATCCGCCCCTGCAAAGGACGTGCCCTCACTCAGCAGCACACACCTGAGCTCACAGTCAATTTGGCGGGATTTTTTTTGGAAAACAGCACAGGACAGGGTCAAAGAAGTCGGTCATAACTTGTCAATGTCTTCTTCTCTTTCAACAGTCCCCCATGTGTAGGGTGAACAAATGCCCAACAGCAGCTCCATCACCCAGTTCCTCCTCCTGGCATTCGCAGACACACGGGAGCTGCAGCTCTTGCACTTCGGGCTCTTCCTGGGCATCTACCTGGCTGCCCTCCTGGGAAACGGCCTCATCATCACTGCCATCGCCTGTGACCACCGCCTCCACACCCCCATGTACTTCTTCCTCCTCAACCTCTCCGTTCTTGACCTGGGATCCATCTCCACCACTGTCCCCAAAGCCATGGCCAATTCTCTCTGGGACACTAGGGCCATCTCCTACCGGGGGTGTGCTGCACAGCTATTTCTGTTTGTCTTCTTGATGTCAGCAGAGTTTTATCTTCTCACTGTCATGGCCTACGACCGCTACGTTGCCATCTGCCAACCCCTGCACTACGGGACCCTCCTGGGCAGCAGAGCTTGTGTCCACATGGCAGCAGCTGCCTGGGGCAGTGGGTTTCTCAATGCTCTCCTGCACACGGCCAATACATTTTCCCTACCCCTCTGCCAGGGCAATGTCCTGGACCAGTTCTTCTGTGAAATCCCCCAGATCCTCAAGCTCTCCTGCTCACACTCCTACCTCAGGGAAGTTGGGCTTCTTGTGGTCAGTGTCTGTTTATCATTTGGTTGTTTTGTGTTCATTGTGGTGTCCTATGTGCAGATCTTCAGGGCCGTGCTGAGGATCCCCTCTGAGCAGGGACGGCACAAAGCCTTTTCCACGTGCCTCCCTCACCTGGCCGTGGTCTCCCTGTTTATCAGCACTTCATTTTTTGCCCACCTGAAGCCCCCCTCCATCTCCTCCCAAGTTCTAGACCTGGTGGTGGCTGTTCTGTACTCAGTGGTGCCTCCAGCAGTGAACCCCCTCATCTACAGCATGAGGAACCAGGAGCTCAAAGGTGCAGTGTGGAAACTGATGACCAGATGATTTTCTGAAACAATAAGCTGTTTTCTTCTACAAATCACTGTTAACGTAACTCATTATATGTCAAGCTCATGTACTGTAGTTTATGTTAGTTTTAATTCTGTGTTTAGGCCTTTGTTTGGTTTTTGTTGTTGTTTTTTTCTTTTTTGCTTTACTTTGTATAATGTTTTCTACCAAAAAAACCAACTTGTTTTGCTGTTTCGAATTATGCATTTTTCCAAATTTGTGAAATCTACATACTGTATAAATGAGGACCTGCTCTCTCTGTGTATTAAAATAAAATATAGAACCATCCAGCAACCTGTTGCCCGAAATCCTTCTTCTCAGGCTTTCACTGGAGCTGCAGGGCAATGCCTGTGAGCAGAGGTGGAGGGGAAAGAGTCCGAGCACAGCAGCTCTGTCAGCGAGCACCAACCTTGGTCTTTTCCAATTTGTTCTCTTTCCACACCCACACTCTCCTTCTGAGCCCTTGCCTTGCTATGGAGCCCGAGTGCTCTGGCAGCTCATCCTCCTGCTGTGTGGCAGCCCTGGACCACAGGCCAGGACAGGCACTGGGCAATTCCCTTCCAGAGCTGAACTCCCTAACAGCACCTCCATCATATCAGAGACTCCTCAGGGCAGGGCATGAAGTCATAGTTCTTTTTATAAAGTTGGCATTTCCTTTTCCCAGGAAAGTGCCCCACAGTTGAAAACACAAGTGCAGAGCTTAACTGTGTGAGTGTGCAAGGCGTGGGCACACAACAGAGTCCTTGCACAGCCAGGCATCCTAGGAAAGACAGGAAGGACCAGCAGGGCAGGTTCTCCTCTGGTCCTGTGAGTGCTGGACACCCCAAGGAAGCTTCCCCAGGATAATTGTCACACACCCTGCCAGTAACAACCACCATTTCTGGCTCTGGCCTCTTATCCCAGCTTGGGGAGGCTGGTTGTCCCTCTAAAGAATCATAGAGTTTTCTAGATTGGATGGGACCTTTCAGATCATCGAGTCCAAGCATAAACCTAACCCTGACAAAAACCATCACTAAACCATGTCATTAAGCACCACGTCTTTTAAATACTTCCAGGGATGACAATTCCACCACTTCCCTGGGCAGCCTGTTCCAGTGCTTGATAACCCTTTCAGTGCAGAAAGTTTTCCTGATATCCAATCTGAACCTCCCCTGGTGTCACTTGAGGCCATTTCCTCTTGTCCTGAAGAATTCCATGTTTGTATTGGACAGCTGAGATGTCCGCATGTACGTCGTGTGTGCGTGGTGAGATTAACTCCAGTGAGTACAAAGACCAGCAGAAGTTCCTGTGAGTTCCTCAAAGGTCTGTGGGACAGTTAGTTTCTTGAGATCCGTTCATTTTGAGGGTAACATCCTGGGAAAGCCGCTGGATGCAGCACAGGGATGGGCTTCCTTGGACCGAGGTCCCTGTGTCCATTCCTCAGCTGTGGGGCATCTCAGAGAGGTGCAGAGCAGGAGACAGCCCGCAGGGCCGAGGGGCTGCAGCCTCTGGGGGTGGCCACCGGAGGCCAGGGAGTCTGCTGCAGGGCCTCTGCCTGTGCCAGGGAAGGACTCGTGTCTCTGAACAGCCCTGTCAGAGCCCTGACATTGCTGTGTGTGACGCCAGAACAGCCCCCACCATCCCAAGGAGATTTCTCTCACTTGCTCTCTCTCACCTCCCCTGTGCCCCCCAGGGGAGTGGAGACTCGCCTGGCTCTGAGGGGATGCGGATCAGGAGGGAGCCCGGTGGAGGCAGGACAGCCCTGCTTTTGGTCAGCAAAGAGAAGAAGATAACAGGAACCGTTGCAGGTCTTTGCTTCTTCAAAGGGCCATCATGTCCAATGAGTGACCTTTGCCTCATTGCCTGTGAAATGCATATTAAAGTTGACCCCCCTGCATATGCTAATGAGGATTATAGACATCATGCGAAACATATATGACCGTAGCACTCGTCTCTGCACCCAAATCATACAACCTGGGGGAGGGAAACCTCATAATTTTGGAAAGAAAAAGACGGAGAAAATGACTGCTAAACTGGGAGAGAAGAACCTCGACACCTGAGGGACCGGTCGAGGGGCTGCGTTCTCTCCCTCCACCCCAGGCAGGGACGCCTTCCTGGGTCAGCGCTGCGCCTTTCACCCTCTGGTGAATGTTACCCTGAGCTGTTGTATTATTACTATTTTTACCAGCAATATTAACCTCAATTAGTAGCGCTATTGTAGTTAGTGAATTTATCAACGCCAATCTCAAATCTGTTCTGAGGTTCTCAATAAAATAAATCATTTTGATTGATTGTGAATCTGACTCACTGCAAGTCCTTTGCTGGGACTCTGACAGACAAATCAGTGAAGGTCCTGGGACCCTGACAGACAAAACTAAAACTACATTCCTTTTGACACGACAGGCACGAACAGGACAACCAGGCGATCAGGCCCAGTCAGCATGGGCTTGTGAAAGGCAGGTCCTGCTTGACAAACCTGATCTCCTTCTATAAAGAGGTGACCCACTTGGTGGATGAGGGAAAGGCTGTGGATGTTGTTTCCCTGGACTTTAGTGAAGCCTTTGACAACATTTCCCACAGCATTCTCCTGGAGAAATGGCTGCCCATGGCTTGGATGGGAGCAAGCCAAATTACTCTTTGCTTGGTAAAAAACTGGCTGGGGGCTGGGCCCAGAGAGTGGTGGTAAATGGAGTTCAATCCAGTTGGCAGCCAATCACCAGTGGTGTTCCCCAGGGCTCAGTATCAGGGCCTGTTCTCTTTCATAACTTTATCAATGATCTGGACGAGGTGATTGAGTGAACCCTCAGTAAGTTCACAGAAGACACCAAGTTAGGTGGGAGTGTTGATCTGCTGGAGGGTAAGAAGGCTCTACAGAGTGATCTGGACAGTATGGACGGATGGATGTGCCTAGGCCAACGGTGTGAAGTTCAACAAGGCCAAGTGCCAGGTCCTGCACTTGGGTCACACCAACCCCATGAGCTCTACAGGCTGGGAGAAGAGTGGCTGGAGCTGCCCGGCAGAAAAGGACCTGGGGATGTTGGTCAACTGTCAGCTGAATATGAGCCAGCAGCATGTCCAGGTGGCCAAGAAGGCCAACAGCATCCTGGCCTGTGTCAGCATCATCAGTCCCTCAGCATTTCCCCTTGGATGCTACCTGAAAGGAGGGTGTAGAGAAGCGGGGGTCAATCTCTTCTCCCAAGTCACGGGCGACAGGACTAGAAGAAACGGCCTCAAGTTGCGCCAGGGGAGGTTCAGGCTGGCTATTAGGAAAAATTTTTTCCCTGAAAGGGTTATCAGACATTGGAATGGGCTGCCCAGGGAGGTGGTTGAGGCACCATCCCTGGAGGTATTCAAAAGACAGGTTGACGTGGTGCTGGGAGACATGGTTTAGTGATGGTGTTGCATTTTCTTGTTTTGTGGGTGTTTATTTTTGTCAGTTAGGTTGATGGTTGGACAAGATAATCTTGAAAGTCCCTTCCAACCTAGAAGATTCTGTGTGATTCTGTGTGATTATGGGGGCTTCATTCTTCTCCACACCCCTATCTACTATCACAGGGGTCTGGGTACTCAGGGAACAACTGGTCCTACTACTATAGGCTGAGGCAATTAAGGCATTAAGTGCCTTAGACTTTTCCTCATCCTTGGTCACTATCTTACCGCCCCCATCTAATAAAGGATGGAGAGTCTCCTTAGTCCTCCTTTTCTTGCTAATGTATTTGTAAAAACTCTCTTTATTGTGCTTAACGTCCAAACAGTCCTGGTTGTTTATGTTCACACGACTGATTTCTGACCAGAAAGCTGCACGGTGTTATTTTATATTTTTTATTTATTTTTTACGTTTGAAAAAAATATACAAGCACATGTTCATCATCTGAATCATCGGAGCACGTTTAAGAAATGGCCGAGTTTCCCACCATGACAGAATTTCCTGGGAGTGTACTAATGGCAGAAGAAATACTGATCTTCCCCTGTAATTTGTATTACCACTACTCTGTTAATTACTTCATCGACCTCGTTACTCAGGTGTTTCCACCTCTCCTGGTTCAATGGCCATGTCTAAGGACATCTTTTCAGCAGACTACCTGGATGCCTGCCCTTCCCATTGCTCTCGCGTTTCTCCTCCGCTTGCTCTTTGGCCAGTCAGATGCCTTTCCACTCTCTACTTTCTGCTTTGAGGTTCAGGGAGTTAGAAACCTGCCCCATTGTTCAGAAGTCTCTTTAACTCTTTAGTCAACACCTTCCTTGTGTTTATATCTATCCTTTCTTACCTCTCTGTCTAAAAATGTTCTTGTCTGGAAACCCCTTGTGAAAGCTGGACGACAGGAGATGCTGCTTAGACTTTGCCTACATGTGAGGAGAGAGTTCTATAGTTTATTAAATTACATCAAGTTTAACTTTTCTTTGTCGGCAATGAAGAGAAACCTTTCTGTGCCGTTGTGCAGCCCGGTCTCTAAGGAAAGCAGGTGGGAGCTGGTGGAAAGGAGCTGTACCATCCAGCTGCAGAGTGCGGTGGAGAAGTCTGATGCGAGGAAAAGGGATGCAAGTGTGAAGTGGCCGAGGAGGGAACTGGTGGGCTTGAGGAGGTGAGGAGTGAGGTTGTCCATACAGTGTTGGACCTAAAGGGACTGCTTCTCCTGCCTGTACAGGTGTCTCCAGGAGACCCGCTGGATCAATACCCATTGGAGAATGCTGTTCTCACTTCTTCTATAAAGTAGAACAAGATAGAAAATACCCTTGAAAGAAAGAATCCTCCTTTATGAGATCTTCACGTAAAGCTTCATATTAGGTACCCAACTGAAACCTCTCCAATTAGTTGTACAAGTCCTAAGGCCTTAAAGAAAATTACAGGTAGAGACATAGCTCATTAGGGCTTTCTGTATCTTAATGAGCCCCATGGCATATTTGGTGCTGGGTCCATGAACCTCAGATGCCAAGCGGAGATTGAAGAAACCTCTCAAGAAATCAAAGTCAGAAGCAAACCCCAAAGTACCTTGAAGTATAAACGGGCCCCTGTGAGGGCCATTCCTGACAAAGCCTCCCCAGGGACTCGTTAGAGCAGATCACAGGAGGCCATGATGGCAGGAAGGCAAAGGTGCTGTGCAGGCAGCTCAGGTGCTGAGAAACCCCTGGCTTTGTTTGATGAAGCAGAAAGGCCAAGCCCTGACCCCCAGGCCCTGGGAAGGCAGATCCTGACCCTTTTGTGTGGGTTAAGGTTCTTCCTGGGGATGTGGGGAGTGCAATGCCAAAGACAGGACAATGGTACGACACCTCCCGGCCTCCCTGGGAGGGTTGCAAGGAGGCAACGATGCCCCATTGCCATGAGGATGATGTGTGTCTTCTTAGGCCATCGGCCATAGCCAAGGGGGCAAAGACCTGGGTTCTGCCAGGGCCTTTCAGCCCTGACAGCGCCCTTGGCCATCTGCACCACAGGCTGTCCTACACTGTCCCATGCCTGTGCCTGTTTCCCTACAGGCTGCAGACACCCAATGTACTTCCCCATCTTGTTCTCACGCCAGCATGTCCCTATCTGTACCGGTGTCTCTCCTTCCTCACCAGATGTTCTTTGAAACACAAAGCCATGGGCTGGTCCAGACTCCCTCTCAGGGACTTTTTGCACCACAGCACCACCCTCAGAATGACATTTCTTCATCCTCAGGTGCACTTTGGACGTCCAAAGCTGCAGTGTCTGATGATTTTCCTTTGCCATCCTGTTTCCCACTGTCAAAAATGGTGCCATCATCTTGAAATGTTCAAACTGTCTTGAGCTACTGCTATTCTTCCCTCAGCCTCCACTTCACTGGGCTAAGTAGCCCAGGTCTCTCAGCCCCTCCACACATGGCCCATAGCCCCATCCTGGCAGATGTGACCATTCCTTCCAATTCCTCCAGAACAGGGAGTCAACTCCCTGGGGAACACCACTCCCAATGTGGCCGCACTCCTGCTGAGTCAGGATGGACAATAAGTCTCCTTTTCTGGGTGGCCATATTCCTCCAACGTGCTCATGGCCATATTCTTGTTGGGCTGCTCTGGCTGACCTTGGGATGCCCAAACCTTTCTCCTTGAGGTTGCTCCTCAACCAGTCCTGTCTGAGCTTGCCTTGATGTACGGGTGTTGTGGTATAACCTTGGTAGACAGCTCAGTCCCACACAGCCACTCACTCACTTATGACGTCATATGGTATGGAATATGCTCATTTAGCTCAGCTGTCCCAGCGATGTCCCCTCTGAACTTCCCATGTACCCCCTGCCTACTTTTTGCTGGGGCAGCATCAGAAGCCCAAATGGCCTTGATGCTGTGCAAGCTCCGCTCAGCAGAAACTACAACATGGATGTGTTACCAGGTGGGTAACACACGGGGTGACTCCACACTGCCTTGGGTGCCTGGAACCATTGCAGTGACCAGGGGGAGAGCCCTGTCTGTCTGGGCACTGGGGCTGGTACGAGGCAATGGGGTCTGGAAGGAGGTTGCTGGCACAGTTTCCCCTGTCTGTCCATGCAGCAACAAGCCAGGCTGGATCTTTGGAGTGAGGGACTCTTCTTGAGGGCTCCCATGGGCATGGGGATGGTCTACAGTTTCCCAAGTCTCTGTATACTGCCTTTTCTGCTGGGGGACCACAGAAGCTGCGACCCCAGCAGAGGACCCAGGAGAAGTCTTCCTGTGGTCACAGCTGGACCCCAGTCCTCCAGCTCAGCCCCTGCTGAGGAACCTTGTCTAGGGGTGACTTTTGAGGTAAGTGCTGACACCCAGAGTGGGGAAGGTTGCCTGAAGAACATGTTCTGGGCACAAGGACTGAAGGATGGCAGCAAAGTGATGTGGCTTCCTTCAGTGCAAGCCCTGATACAGGGTCCCAGCCTTCCTTTCCATGACACCCTTCAGGAGTGATGATGGCACCAAGAGATGGCAAGTGGTGGACACCAGTCCTTCTCCAGCCACTTCCCAGGCCTGGTGGAGCACCAGCACAGCAAGGACCCTGCACCGTGAGCGTCCTTTAGGGTACCCAAACTCAGGGTATTGTCTTGGAGCGGCTGAACACATTCATTTTTCTCTCCAAGGCTATTTCTAGCCGTGGTGGGCTCCTCTGATCTCTCCCCACCCCTCCTCTGGTCCAGCCTGGTGGCGCTGTGCTCCTCACAGGGCCCCACGCTGGCAGTGATGCTCCACAGAGCAAGTGGGCTGTGGGCCCTTGGAGTGACTCCACACTGGCTGTGCTGGTCAGGGAGGGAAGCAGAATCAGCTGGAGGGGCCGCACTGCCACTGAGCTCCTTCCCAGGGGTCTACAGCTGTGGAACGGGCTCAGAGCTTTTTTCATGACTCAGGATGTTTTCCCATGTGCACATTGACCCATCCATGGGCTTTTACTGAAGGACACACGAATCACTCTCCAGTCTCCTTTTGGAGGGTCCCACCGGCCTCCCCTGGGATGGCAGAGCCCTTGTTTGCTTGTGGATACTGTTACGGTTTGAGAAAACCCATAACAATTTATGGTCATTTAGACAATTATTCTCTCACCCAATGACCCCTCCCCACCAGGAAAGGGGAATTGATTTAATAAGGGGAATCAATGTAATCGATTAAATAAATTTAATAATTTAAAAGGGAATAGATTTAATAGGATAAGACTAAATAATTGACAATAATACTAAAGAACCAGTATCAATCCCGATACTAATCTAAGATTTACAAGAATTATTCTCAGCCCATTCCATCAGCAGGAAGCTGTGTGCTCCCAGCAGGAACAGCAAAGGTTGGACACTGCAAGGGCTGAGGCTTTGGGGGGAAGGAAAGGGCTCAGGGGTTCAGAACCAGGGCGAGGAGTTCTCTGGACCATCACCATCAAGGGAGAGAGAAACTACACAGCAAACTTTTCTAATTTATATTGAATGTGACGATCATGGTATGAAATAATCCTGTTGGCCAGCCCAGGCCAAATGCCCAGGCCTTGCTCCTCCTTGTGCCTGCACCTGGCAAGGCTCAAAAACACCGAGACCTTGAATCCCACAGAGTCTGGCTGGCTATAAAGTAAATATTTTCATGAATTCAGACACTAGAGCTTCTAAAAGTGCAGTTTTCCCCAGCACTTAAAGAGAAGTTAGCCCTGTGACACCCAACCCAGGACAGATACTTAAAATTAGTGAGACCTGGGTCCAGCCCTCTCTCCCCAGAATGTCTCCCAGTGCCCTCTCCCCATAAACCCTCCGAGAACCAAGCTCAGCAGCAGCCATGGCGAGTGCAGTTCCTGGAGCCTGCTCCTGCCTTCAGCAGGAAGAAGAGCCCAGGCTTCAGGAGCTGCCCTTGGGAGAGATGCCCTTTGATTACAGAGATGCTCCTCAGGAAGCCAGCTCTGACACCGTGATGGCACATTTACCAAAGGCCTCTGTATTGTTCAGCACAGTAGGAGCATGCTTCTGGAGATGTGGAGCAAATACAGACATTCCTGTATGAACACAATGACCACAGATGAAAAAGAAATGAAGCACAAACCATCCTGAGAAAAGCTAAGAAGAGTCTGTGAGGGGAGACGGGCAGCTCTACAGCTGCTGGAGGTGAACCCATTGAATGAGTTTCTTCAATGCTTCTTTGAGCTCCTGGTTCCTCATGCTGTAGATGAGGGGGTTCACTGCTGGAGGCACCACTGAGTACACAACAGCCACCATCAGATCCAGGGATGGGGAGGAAATGGAGGGGGGCTTCAGGTAGGCAAATGTGCCAGTGCTGACAAAGAGGGAGACCACGGCCAGGTGAGGGAGGCACGTGGAAAAGGCTTTGTGCCGTCCCTGCTCAGAGGGGATCCTCAGCACGGCCCTGAAGATCTGCACATAGGGCACCACAATGAAAACAAAACAACCAAATGCTAAACAGGCACTGACCACAAGAAGCCCAACTTCCCTGAGGCTGGAGTGTGAGCAGGAGAGCTTGAGGATCTGGGGGATTTCACAGAAGAACTGGTCCAGGACATTGCCCTGGCAGAGGGGTAGGGAAAATGTATTGGCCGTGTGCAGGAGAGCAGTGAGAAACCCACTGCCCCAGGCAGCTGCTGCCATGTGGACACAAGCTCTGCTGCCCAGGAGGGTCCCGTAGTGCAGGGGTTGGCAGATGGCAACGTAGCGGTCGTAGGACATGACAGTGAGAAGATAAAACTCTGCTGCAATCATGAAGAGAAACAGAAATAGCTGTGCAGTACATCCCCAGTAGGAGATGGCCCTGGTATCCCAGAGGGAACTGGTCATGGCTTTGGGGACAGTGGTGGAGATGGAGCCCAGGTCAAGAACGGAGAGGTTGAGGAGGAAGAAGTACATGGGGGTGTGGAGGCGGTGGTCACAGGCGATGGCGGTGATGATGAGTGCGTTTCCCAGGAGGGCAGCCAGGTAGATGCCCAGGAAGAGCCCGAAGTGCAAGAGCTGCAGCTCCCGTGTGTCTGCGAATGCCAGGAGGAGGAACTGGGTGATGGAGCTGCTGTTGGGCATTTGCTACCACTGGCTGTGGTTATCTGTTGAGAAGGAAAAGGCAGTACAAAGTTCAGCCTGACTTCTCTGAGCAAAACTAATTGCATGTCTCATTGCAACCCCCCACTCAGGCTCTCTCTTTTCAGGAAGACCTCTCTGCAGCTCCCTCACTTGAGCCCTGGCTTTTGCTGGATGAGGGTGCCATTGGGAGCAGGGACTCTGGAATGGGAAACTGAGGAGTCCTTCTGGCTGTGCCACAGGGTGATCTCAAATTAAATGTACTTGTGAGACATCAAAGAACTTTTTGTCTCTGTTCCCTGCAATTTTCCCAGCTGCAGAACTGAGCTGAGGGGATTTTGTTTTGTTTAATGTGTTCTAGATTCACCTGCCACGTTTAGGAGTGGGTTTGGATGCTTGAAATCCCTCACATTTCTAATGCACTCCAAGTGAAATCCTGTGGGTCCCGAGCAGCAAAGGGACTGTCCCTTAGTGCAGAGAGAGGAGAGCTGCTCTGCCCATCGGTCCTGTTCTCAGCTGCCCTGCGTTGGCAGCTTGGACCTGGAGGAGGGTCACACTCCGATGTCCCCCTAAAAAGAAAGAGGACGCTGCAGAGAGCAGAGGAATCCAGGTTCAAAGAGCAGATTCACAGACTCCTCGCCCTTTCTCATCTCTCCCCTCCCAGACTGGGACACGGAGGGATCACTGCAGTGGCCCATCTAACGCTGCCCAGCAGCATTTCCATGGCCTCAGCACCCAGATGTCTTCTCCATGGGCATCCTGGGCAGCACAGAGATAATTCTGGAGGGCACCCTGCAGCCCCACAGGACACCCCAGGGAAAAAGCTGAATGTCCTGAGCTGGCCTGGAGGAGACTTGGGCACGTTTCTCCCCTAGACACGTCTGTAGAGCAGGACCCAAAGGATGGGAGTCTGAACAGGAGCTGAATCTGCCGCCCCCGACCCCCACCCCCGGCACTGACTCAGGAAAGCCAATGGTGAGAACCAGGGCAGCACAGGCAGGAGGGGACGGCAGTGAAATGCCACAATGCTCCTGGCCAAGGGAGGAGGGACACACAAACAAGATGGAAATCAGGGGTTTGCCCTTTCCTGGGCTCTGGCTGCTGCAGGGGTGATGCGCAGCCAAGACCCCATGGGCCTGAGGACAGAGGCTCTGCCTGGGCTGGGAAAGGAGACCAGGGAGGAGCTGCTCAGGGGAAGGTGTCTGTGCTGCAGGGACAGCAGGGAGGTGCCCACATCCCCTTCCCCAGCCTTTCTGGCAGCAGCTCCCTCTCACTCCCTGCCCATGTCTCTGCTGCCAGGAGCCGTCTCCCTGTCCCCAGCTCAACTCCTGCCAGTGCTCACAAACCCCATCCCACCCGCTGGGCGCCCACCTCTGCCTGCAAACACCTCCCAGGGGCATCTCTGCGTGTGCAGGGGCTAAAGAGCAGATCACACAAAACCTGATGCGGCTGCAAAGGGGAAGATGCTGCTGAGTGAATGTGCTTCCTGAGAAGTCCCCTTAGAAATGTCACGAGGAAGAGCTTAACCCCTGAGAAGCCCTGACCCGTGCAGCACTCTCTTGACAGCAGAGGCACCGTGCCCTCACCTGCTCGTCCCTACCCTACCGTTGTGGTGGTCACTCCTTCCACCCACAGCTTCTCCCCACACTCCCCGGGCAGGCTACAGCTGACCCTGGCAGCAGCAGAATCCCTTCCCAGCACACAGTGCCCTGGGGTGTAGGGTCCCCGCTCTGATGGACAGCCCTGGGCAGCCCTGTTTGCACACGCGGCTTCACGCTTCTGATGCCCAAGGCCTTCTCTGAAGCATGTCCTCCTCCTCCACACCAGAAAACCCAGCAGAACCTTCCCGACAGGTCCTATCGGTCGTGGCATGTGCCAGGTCTAGGAGACGCTTCCAGGAACTCAGCTGCATTGCCCTGCAGCCAGAGACTTACCGTGTCAAAGCCTGGGAAGATTTCTCCCCCTGGTGAGCTCTCACTCACCACCCCAGCCTGCCTTTACCTCTCTCTCACATCTCTTGTCTCCCCTCGGTGCCTGCAGGCAGTGCCCTCAGCCCTGCTGCGCTTGGCAGAGGAGCTGCTCCTGGGCAGAGCTGTCTCTCTGCCGCGCTGCCCCATGGCCAGGAGCTCCCTCCATCCCAGGAGCCCGGCCCAGCTCAGCAGCAGAGCAACAGCCCAAGGCAGCGCTTCCTCTGGCCCCTCTGGGCTCCCTCACAGATGTCCCTGGGGCTCCAGGGCAACTGACTCTGAAACCAACTGAAGTCATTAATGATGTTTATTTCTTCCGCTGGGGAGAGACACTTCTTTCCAGCAGTGGCATTTCCCCTCTCAGAGACAGAGTTAGGTCCAAGAATGACCTCTTCTTGAGGTCACTGTGAGACAGGACACCCAGGCAGTGAAAGGGAGGAATCTCCTCTACCTCCTGTACCCATGCAAACCACAGGTGGCATTTGAGGTGCCAGAGGTGGTCCAAGACACTTGCAGATAACTGATGGAAACATTCAGAAGGACTGGGCAGCACCTGGGCTCATCTCCTCCTCCTCACCACCTCCTCCCTCGGAGGCTGGTGGAGCATGCCTTTGGCCAGCTGAAGTGACAGCAGATGTCCCCATTTAGGGCCATGAAGCTGATCCTGCTCATTGTGTCCAGGGCAGCCCATAGAGCTATTCCTCTGAGAGAATGGAGTCATTGCCATCAGGAGAGCTAAGCCTCTCTCTTCTCCACCAGCTGCATTTACCAGCTCTCCAGGGGCAGTGAGGGCAGGTTTGTCAGAGACACCCCTCCAAGGCCTCACCTAACTCAGGGCAGCTGCTCAATTTAGAGGTTGACTCCATCCTGTGGTGCTGCCTGAGGTGCCAGGGCTCTCCAGCACAGCAGCACGCAGCCAGCAGGGACAGCACAGGACTTGCAGGAACACCGTCCCCATTCAGAGCAGCCACATCGTCACAGACCCCAGGAGAACCTCAGACACGTTCAAGGTTTTCATTAAAGCAACCGCAGGGGGTCAAGTCCTGTCCCTTCTCCATCCAGTAGATGCTGGCAGTGCTGCTCCCGCATCCTTTAGTCATCCCTTTGATGATGCAATCAAGGAGCAGAGCAATGGTTTTCACAGTGTTGGATCACAGGTTGTCCGTAGCCAAGGACATTTTCAAGAGCACCTTGTCCTTCCTGGAGATCAGCTTCACCTGCACCACAGGCCCTCCAGGGCTGCAGAGACACCACAGGCAGCAAAGCCCTCTCCTGCCAGGGCCGCGCAGTCCAGCCCTGCGTCTCTCTGGTCCGAAGGGTTTGCTCTCCTCAGGGACATTTCATTTCCTCTTTACAGGTGTGGCTACTGCTGAATTTTGTCAGAGAAGGTGCAGATGTGTCTGAGGTCCTCTTTGTCCTCTTTGTCTTCAGCCATAAGGTCTCCCAGGCCTGTGTTCCTTGAAGCAGGACTCTGGAGGAGAACAACCAGCAGTGGATGTGGGGCAAGTCAGGGGTTACTTGAGCAAGCTCAGACATGAAGTGGTGGGGCAGGATCGAAGGGTTCTGACAACTTGGGAATCAAATAGAATAGAATAGAATAGAATAGAATAGAATAGAATAGAATAGAATATTTCAATTGGAAGGACCTACATCAATCATCTAGTCCAACTGCCCGGCCAATTCAGGGCTGGTCAAAAGTTAAAGTCTGTATTTGAAGGCATTTCCAAATGCCTCTTAATCACTGCCAGGCTTGGGGCATCAACCACCTCTCTGGGAAGCCTGTTCCAGTGTTTGACCACCCTCTCGGTAAAGGAAAGCTTCTGGATGTCCACTCTAAACCTCCCCTGCTCCAGCTTTGAACCTTTCCCACGTGTCCTATCCCTGGTTCCCAGGGAGAAGAGACCAGCACCTCCCTCTCCACTTCCCCACCTCAGGGGACTGTAGAGAACAAGGAGGTCATCCTTCTGCCTCCTTTTGCCCAAACTAGACAAGCCCAAAGTCCTCAGCCGATCCTCATCGTGCCTTCCAGCCCTTTCACCAGCTTTAATGCCCTCCTCTGGACGCTTTCAAAGACCTTCACATCCTTCTTAAATGGTGGGGCCTTGAACAGCACACGCTATTCAAGGTGAGGCCACACCAACACTGAATGCAGTGGGATAATCCCCTCTCTCGACCGGCTGGTTCTACTGTCTTTGATGCCCCCCAGCGTGTGGTTTGCCCTCTTGGCTGCCAGGGCTCCCTGCTGACTCCCAGGGACTCCTGCTGGGACTCCTGCTGCCAACCAGCACCCCTGATCCCTTTCTGCAGGGCAGCTCTCCAGCCACTCCTCTCCCAATTTGTACTTGTGCCCGGCAATACTCCGTCCTAGGTGAAGGATCTGGCATTTGGACGTGTTAAATTTCATCACATCAATCATCGGCCAGTGCTCCAATCTCTCTAGATCTCTCTGCAAGGCATCTTGTCCCACAAGAGGGTCAATAGCAACGCCCAGTTTGGGATCATCAGCAGACTTGCTCACGGTGCATTCAACTCCTGCGTCCAGATCGCTGATAAATGTATTGGATAGAACCGGCCCTAGAATTGAACCCTGAGGAGCACCACTGGTAGCCCTATTCACTGCAACCCTTTGAGCTCTGCCCTTCAGCCGCTTCTTCACCCAGTGATCAACCCAGAAGCTCGTCTAGAAGGATGCTGTGAGGGACAGTATCAAAAGCCTTACTAAAACCCAGAAAATCTACATCCACTGCTTTCCCTTCATCCAGTGGGCGGGTGACCTTATCATAGAAGGATATCAAATCAGTTAGGCAGGACTTTTCCTTTGTGAACCCATATTGACTGTTCTTTAAGTGCCTTTCAATAGGACCCAGTATAACCTTCTCCATAAATTTTTCCAGGAACTGAGCTTAGACTAACAGGTCTGTAGTTCCCTGGGTCTTCCCTCACACCCTCTGGGTAAATTGGAATAGCAATGGCTACGTCCCAGTCAGGGGGGACCTCTCCTGACTCCCAAAACATTTGGTAGGTGATGGACAGGGGTCCTGCCATCACATTCACCAGCTCCTTCAGTGCTCTGGGGTGAATCCCATCAGGCCCCGTGGACTTGTGAACATTAATCTGATCCAGTTGGTGCCTCATGATTTCAGTGTCCACAAATGGACAGTCTCTGTTCCCACAGCCAAGCTCCTCCGACTCAGGGGACCGGGCAGCCCAAGCTCTAGCTGCATTATTAAAGCCTGAGGCCAAAAAAGCATGGCATGCCTCTGCTTTCTCTTCGTCCCTATTAGTCAGATGACCATCTTCAACACGTATTGGTCCAATGCTTTCTTTTGACCTCCCCTTGCTATTAGCATACTTTAAAAAGCCCTTCTTGTTTTCTGAGACAACACTGGCCAGTTTCAACTCTAATTGAGCTTTGGCCTTTCCTGCCTTCTCCCTGCATATACGAACCACAGCTCTGTAATCTTCCTGCGAAGCCTGACCCTGCTTCCAGAGACTGAAGCATTTCTTTTCCTCCTGAACTTCACAAGGCAGGATCTGCAGTTCAGGAACTTGGCTCATTAACATGCAAAATGCCCTAACAAGCCAAGCCTCTGGGCAGTTTTCAGGAATCCCTCGGTTCTTATGCAGTTACTGATCGGGATTTCAGAAGTGACAGTATCACAATACTAAAAAATAAGAAACTATTTCTTCTCTTTAATATTTTATCTATTTTTTTCTTACACGTGGGGTGATATCAGCAATCTCCAGTCAATATTGATCCTGAATGTCTCCCAATGCAGTTTGAATATGCAAGTCAAGACCCTTTATGTCAGACTCTCCACAGGCACTCGTTTTCTCAGTAAGGTCTGTAGCTGCACGTTTCAGCTCGTTGGCACCAATTCCCACCTGCTTTCCTTGGAGAGCAAGCTGCACCCAGACACAGAGGGATGTTTTTTTTATTCACAAAGAAAAACAAAGGAAGGCAGAGTTCAGTAAAGGACAAAGGACATTCTTCAGCCGTACATTAAGTCCACTTTACCTCCACTCAGACCCACTTCCGACACTGGATAGACTTAGACCAAGAGGAAACTCAGTTTTGTGTCAAGCAGAGATCCCAGCATCTCCCAAAACACTCCCTGCCCTGCACTTTGTTTGATTGTCCATTTCCGTTCTTTGCACACAGTGAGACACAGACTGAAGTCACGAGCTCCCTCGATTCACAGAGGGCAGCAAAGAGACAAGGTGAATTAAATGCTCTCCTTTGAACAGCCAAATCTGCACTAAGCCCTGTGCCTCTGGTTACTGGAGCACCGTCAGGCAGACTCTGCAGCATCTACACCCACTCATTTTGCATTCCCTGCAGGGTGAGTTACATGTGCCTCCGGTGTAGGTGAAGGCAGGGATGAGAGTGATCTTCTTTAACATTGGACACCTTGGATGCAATTGCCCAGGCTTCTCTTTCGAGCCAAAGGAGAGAAATCAGTTGTCTCAACCGAGACGCCTTGACCTACCCTGCCAATCACCCAGCGCCTGCTCCAGAGAGGTTCCTGTAGCTCCTGGCTTACATTTCCCAGTCCCAAGTGGAAGTTTCAGCGTCTCCCATGCATCCTGGAGGAGGAAGCCCCCGCCCGGTGTGGGCAATCGAATCAACCCCTGATGGAAGATGGAATGATGGAAGATGTCAGGCAGAAGTTGCAACATATGCCGAAAAGGCCTTGGTGTAACAGGAGCGTAAGAAGTCTTTGACACTGGTCTGCAAATTCTCATGATTGTTTTTCATGGGACATGGACCAGCAAGGTGATGACACTTTCTCTGCCCCTACGTACATATAGATTTATGCAGCCATTTGCGTAAACACATTTCCTCCCAACACACTGAATGGACAAACTCTGTTTCGAGGACATGTTTCTATCAGGACATTTCACATCTCCATTTCATATTTCATATGGGGATGTGAGTGGAGGCCCCGGTGTGATGTGCCTTGTGTTCCTGGACATCTACTGCGTAGAGAAGGGACAGAGCTTTCCTCGCTGCAGAGGTGGCAATCAGTCATTGCCGTTAGGAAAATTTGCAACTGGCCTGCGCTGACCGAGGAGAGAGGCTGAGACACCGAGTACAGAATTACAAAGCAGAAATATTTATTCACGCGCTTGAGGTGTCCCAGCTAAATTGGGGTATCCCAAATGTGGTTTCACATGGGGTTCTTACACCGTTCAAGCATTCAGGTACAACAGGATTTGATTAATGACTACTTAAGAGACACACTGCCACTTACTAATCATAGTGAAACTTCAGAGAGCAACTATATTTCTGCAGTGTTAACGTCCATCAGCATTCTCCCTGTGGGTCTGTCTATAACAGATGTCCCTGGAGTTGGTCCTGCGATAGTTATTTATCTGCGATGGCACATGCTGGGAGTGTTTCAAACTGTGCGAGAGGGGCCGGGAAGCTGGTGTTCCCTTGGTTCTCCAGCAGTATCCTTTGTCCTTCATGGACAACTAACTCTAAGATTCTGGGAGGCACAGTCCTTATTTCCAGAGCAGGGCTGCTCTTCTGCTCCTTGTGGTGAGCTGGTGTCCTTTCCTTTGCTTCCTCAAGGAGGATAAATCAGTATACAATGTGAGATGCCAGCTCGCAGGTACATGGAGGGTCTAAGAGCAGCTCCTGGGGGGATCCATACTGTCTCTGGGTCTATAGAGATACACATCTAAAGCTGACACAGCCCAGCACGCAAACAGCCCAACCCCCATTTCCCTTTCTCCACTGACAGTAGTTTGCTTGCCCTGGAGACCTCCCAAGGTCCCTTCCAAGATGAGTGATTGTGCCTTTCCTTCCACCATGGCTCTTCCCTTAACGATGACAGGGAGAGCACGCAGGTTCCCCATGACCAGAGAAGTCAGCAGGCATAAGTTTGGTCCACTCAGCTGTGGCTTTTTTGGCCCACAAAACTCATTGACCCAAGGCTGCTGGGCTGGTAACCCCAAACAGGCCTCCTCATATCCTGAGCTGAATCTTTTCTTGTCCTTTTCCCTCGTTCCCACTCCCAGCTTTTTCTCTTTTATCGTTCTCATACGTTCCTCTACAAAGAGCCCAATTCTCCTCTGGCTTTGTGCCCCCATTCAGTGTTTCTGAGATGGTTGTTGTGCAGATTCCAATGTTGGTCAGTACAAAACTAGTAACTCCTGTTCCTGTCTGCAATGCCCTGTGACTTCCCATGCTGTGATTTTGTGGTGATGGACCATGACAAGCCGGGTGAGCCGTCTGTAGCAAACATTAACAGCCGACACAATGGAGCTTCAGTCCAGGTGTCCCTCTGTGGGAATTCCTGCTCAGGAGAGGTGGGGAGGAACCGGAGAGGGCCAGAGGAGGTTGGCGCATGGCCTGTACTTTAGGCCCCAAACCCCAGCATTCTCCTGGCTCAGCAATGGCCCCTATCAAAACTCAGTTGAAACTTGAAAAGGAATTCCAGGGCACCAAGATGAGCTTTTGGTAATTCAGGAACCATTAAAGCAGAAGAAGAGATAACATGGGGCCACTGCTGAATTTAGTAGGAGACGGTGTAGATAGATCTGAGATAGTCTATGTCCTCTTTCCCCGAGTTGCCACCAGCGAGGTCTCCCAGCCCTTTCTGCTTTGAGGCAGGACTCTGGAGGAGAAGAACGAGCAGTGGACGGGGACCCAGCCAGGGGCTACCTGAGCAAACTACACCCTTACCAGTCCATGGGACCTGAGTGTTGGCATCCAAGGTTGCTGAAAGAGTGGTTATAACCAGGAGGTGCTGGTCTGTGATGATCCCAGTAAGAAAAGCACTCAGACTCCACAAGGTATCTTTTAAAATGCTCTTCATGAGGAGAGCGCTGTAAGGGGAGCATCACAGAGGCAATCTCATGTCTGTTTCGATGGTGAGAACCCCAGGAGGCGTAGCATTGAATGGGCCTTCGACCCAAATGCAGCAAACCATGCAGACAACCACGCAGACCCCCTCCATAGGAGACAGTCTCCTCTTTTGGTCATTCAAACCACTCCAGGATTTTCTTACAAGGAAACAACACTATTCATCATCTCGACAGTCAAACAGACAGGACGTTTCCATGAGAACTTCCTGCAGCAGTGCCGGGTACAGGGAGGGCCACGCGGGAGGCAAAATGTCTGGTACAGACTGGGACCTTTCTGCAGGCTCCTGTGTGACAATGTGCTGCTGAGGTTGTCCTGTGGCCAAGGCATCTGTGCAGCACAGCCCAGGGGTGAAGGCCACTCTGTACGTACAGCCCAGCCCAGCACGAACTGCTCGATGTACAATGGTTCTTCTGGGCAGGATCACAGCTCAGGTTTCCCCGTGAGAAGTCAGCTGAGGTGCTGTGGCCCAAATATGCACTGCCAGGAGGAGTCCCATGTCTACTCACAGAACTGGGATGGTTTGGGATTGAATGAGATGTGGTGGGACATCTTGCTGAGCTGTGGTGCTGCAATGGAAGGGTACAGGCTCTGCTGGAGGGAGTAGCAGGGAAGAGGACGACCAGCAGAATGCCCCCTGAGTGAAGGAGCAGCTCAGATCTATGGAGCTCCTGTATGAGATGGGGCAAGGGTTGAGTGAGCTCGTGTGAGTGAGGATGAGAGGAGAAGCCAGTAAGAGTGAAAATGTCTTGGCCATTATAATCCACTTGATCGGGCACAGTAGGCAGAATAAGTCTTCTAACAGCAACCTGAAGAAGTCTCCAAGTCAATGAGCAGGTTCCTATGGGGAAGAGTAGTTGCCCTGGCATTCACTGGCCAGGCAAAGACACAGGGTGCCAGCAGCCTGGAGGACCTTGGGACAACTTCTTAACACAGCTGCCAGGTGGGCAAACAAGGGTGATGCTCACCTGGACCTGGTCCTGGCAAAAAAACAAATAAAAAAAAAAAAGAGTGGTCAGGGAGGTGAAAATCAGTGTCAGCCTTGGCTGCTGTTATCAGGAAATAGTGGGGTCCCAGGTGCCGAAGAGGAGTGAGGAAGGCCAGCAGCAGAGCAAAAACGGGTGGACTCCAGAGAAGAAGACTTTGATGTACTTGGGAGACTGATGCGAGTGGTGCCATGGGAAGCAGCTCTGAAGGCTGAAGGATCATGGAAAATCTGATAGGCCTTACAGGACAGCCTCCTCCAGGCACAAAAACGATCTCTCCAACTCCTCTTGAAAAGAAGCCACTGTCTCAGGAGGCTGCTTGTTGGAACTGACTGAGCTCCAGGACAAAGAGGCAGCACAAAGGAGGTGGAAGCAGGGAAGCTGCAGAGGAGGAATTGAGAAACCTTGTCCCAGGACGTAGGGATGATGTCAAAGCCAAAGCTCCCATGGGCTTGACAGATGAAGGGAAGGACAGCAAAAGCACAACGAGCTGATCCAGGCTTCGAGGGTCATGGGAATGAGTCACCCTCTGCCTGGAGGCCTGTGACAAGTGGGCACTGCAGATATTTGCATCCTGACTGCCTCAGCGTGGGCGATGGGGATCCCCCTGCTGGGGGTGGCTCTGCCAGCCCATCCACATGGGTCTGGATGGTGCAGACTCTACTTGGAGACATTCCTGTAACCCAAATTCCTTGGCGTTAATGCAGAATTGGCAAGTTGAAATCAAGCATTTCATGCACTTGGCCTCTTTGCTTTGATATCTTTTTGCTTTGACTCCACTCCCGAAAGCTCTCTAATCAACCACAGAAGAATTGAAGATGAAGGGAAAATTATGGCCTGGCATGGCTCCTCAGGGCGTTTTGCATGTTAATGAACCCTCTGGTGCCAAGTTCCTGAACTGCAGATCTCTAAAGGCTGACCAAGTCTCTAGAGGACTAAGAGCCAGCAGCAAACCTCCAGGTTTCTGAGAGTGTTTGCAGGCCCTGCTGAAGTCCATCACTGAAGAAACCATGGAGGGAATGAGCAGACAAGGGTCCTGTCCCTGGGGGCTGGTGAAGCAGGAAGTTGGAGACACTTGGTACAATGGAAAATTTAAATGTAGAGATCACTGTGGAAGCCCTTGATGAGCTCTTCCAAGCAGGAAGGCCACGTCCTTACCCACATCCGCTACAGATGGGGCTCCTTTCCCTCTTGGCATGTTCGGGGCTCTTCCTGGGGGCAATGTGATTGGGAGTGTGTGTTGCCAGGTGCAGGTCAGCAGTAGGGCACCTCCCAGGATTTATGGGGGGTGGCTGAGGAGGCAACGAGGCACTGGAGCTGGAAGGACCTTGTGTTCTCTCCTGGGTCTCAGTGGAAGAGACAGAAGCCATAGGCAAGAGAGCAAGGGTCTCAGATCTGTTGGGGTGTCAAAGCCCCACCAAGGCCCTTGGCCATCCCCACCACAGCTACGCTGTCCTGTGCCTGTGCCTGCTTCCTTGTTTCCAACACCAAAATGTGGGTGTCTGAGGATTTGCCAATGCCAGTGAGTTCCCCACATCTCACCTGGTTTCCTCCAAAGCCTTGCTACTGCTCATTTATCCCCAAGATTTCCAAGCTCCAGAATCCTGGAGAATCCACGCCAGAATCCTCTCTGTAGCTCCACATCCCAGCACTGAACAGCCAACCCCCAATATTCCATTTCTTCTTCCTGCCTTTAGCACACTCACTGCTGCCCCCACACTGCTCTCTCCCTGCACGCCCATGTGTCTCACAAACCCTTCCCCTGCCCCTGCAGCGCTGAGACCTCAGCCCAGGAGGGTTGTGCATCCTCCAGGCTCATGGATGTTTCCTGAAGTCCATCCAAGTGTGGGCAGTGAAGGAGGGGAAAGGAGCAAGTTGTCAGCCCATGGGGCATTCCTAAGAACAGCCACCCCCAGCAGTGGGCATTCCCCATCCGCCAGGCTGAGGCAGGCACACAAGAGGTGAATGTCTGTATCACCCCTGGTTTGCAGAGGAAGGGTCTTCTTCCTGCCATTGTCCCAGGACAAGCCTCTTCCTCAGCCTCTACCCACAAACATCCACTGCTTCCCATGGCTGGCTTCAGACACGGCTGTAAGGATTGGCTAAAGCCATCAGCCGTCCCCTTGCTTCTCGCTGACATTGCTTGACCCTCTCTAACAGACTTACACGTGGCCAATCACCACTGCTCAGGGCCACTCGCCCTTTGGAAGAGCATTTTGGACTTTCCTAGTGCTTTTTATAATCTTCCTCGCTCCCTCCAGAGCACATGGTGGGCTTTCTTGGCCAAACAGGGCCTTTTTCACCATCTCTTAAGAAACAGTCGTCTTTTTATGATCCTCTATGTGGGAATAGTCATCCCAGAAAAGCACCAAAAGTATCCAAATAGCAGTTGAGTGAAGTGCCAGTAAGAACCAGGTGAGCTCCCCCCATGGCCGTGGCTCCCTGGCAAGGAGCCTCTTCTGAGAAGGTGATCCGGCCTCTGCCACTCTCTGGAGAGGGAAACCAGCAGCGTCTGTGCCACACGGGGACACAAGGGGTGACTTTTGCAAGACCACCCTTCATCTGAACCACTTTCAATATGTACTTCAGGATGGGATATCATACCTTATATGGCAAATACTAATTTAATTGCCTTTGTCCAGATTTGCTATTGTGGAAGTAGACTGTTACTTTAACATTTCTTTTCATCATTATTATTATTTTTTGCCACTCTAAAGGAAATCACAGAATCACTGGAAGGATCACTGATGCTTTATCAACAGAAGACCCGCCAGCTTTGCATCTCAAGAAATAGGATGCCAGAGGTCAAGAGAAGGATGGGTTGGGAAAACTCATGGGATTTGGGAAACTGAAGCGTGTGCCCCTCTCCCCGACATCCTGCCCTCCTCCGTGACCTGTGTGAGAAACTCCATCCACTGGGTCTGAGCTCACAGTCGTGTCAAGAAAACGGTGTGTACCTGCAGCCAATGTTGCCTTCCAGTTCAGGATTTGAGCTCCCACTTAAGACCAAGAAGCCCAAGGATCCCAGTTCCTAGAGGGCCAACTAATGAGGACATCCCACAGGCTGGGGGAGTTTTTCTTTACTGACAAAGATTTTGTTGACTTTTTTTCCTCCCTCTTTGTAACTTGACTGTCAGAATTCATGCATTGAATCTACTTTGACCCTTTAAAACTGTCTCTGTGAAAAAATAATCCAGTATAGTTTTGGTTTTGGTTTTTTTTTTTTTCCCCCCGACCTGACTGTATTTGGAGCATTGAAGAGTCTTTCCAGATTTGGAGTGGTTTTTCAGAATGTCTGCTCCAAGAGGGAAAATATCTCAGCCTGCAGATGGAAGGACGGGAGGAGGACAGCATCATTCAGGCTCAAAGGGAATTGGAGGATGTCTTGACCAACCTCCCATTGAAAACAGGGTCAGACCTGAAGAGTCAGGGCGTTGTTCAAAGATGTCTGGATCCCTTTCCAGGACAGAGCTGTTGCACGCTCTCTGGGAAACAGCTTCCAGTGCTTGACTATCCTCATGCTGGAAAAAGTTCCGCCTTATCTGGCTTGACCGTCCCTTTTCTCAGCCCATTGCCTCTTGTCCTTGTATCTTCTACCATGGATTTGACTCAGGCTCAGTCTTCCTGGTAACTGTGTGATGCTGCTCCATGTTCCCCCCAAGAGCTCCTCTCCTCCAAGCTGAACAAGCCCAGCTCTCTAAGCCTCTTCTCACAGTACAAGCTCTGTCAATGTTGGTGTCCCTCCACTGACCTGGCTCCACTTTGCAAGGGCTCTCTGGCACGGTGTGGTGCCAAAACCTAGGGAAGTATTCTGGATAAGGTGTAACAAGTGCTGAGCAGACTGGCTGTGCTCCTGCAGCTCAGGAAGCTCTTGGCCACCTTTGCTGATGGCTCATGTTTTACCCAATAGAACCCAAGGGCCACCAGAGCCTTTCCCGCAGAGCTGCTGCCCACCTGGGCAGTCCCTGGTCTCTGTCATGGCATGGGTTTAGTCCACCTCCAGGTCAGGACCTATTGGCTCTCCTGAAGTTCCTATCGGTCTATCCCTCCAGCCTGTCTAGGTCCCTCCGGATGGCAACCTTGCCCTGCAGTGCAGTGTCTGCTCTCTTCCTTGTGAGGTCATCTGCAAATGTTATGAAAAAGGACTCTCTCATACACTAACCCAAAGACAGCCCCCCAGCTTGTAGAAATCAGATCCTGCCCTGTCACCCTCCTGGTGTGCTGCCTCACGATAGGATAAGGAAAGGCGATTCTTAGTATTCTCATGGTTCTCATGCCCAAGTCTTCTCCTGACAGGAGAAATGACACTGCTGGAAATGAATCTCTCCCACAATCTCTCCCATCTCCTGAGAGAACATCAGGGCTGACTTCATCCTGTTTCACAGCAGGTTCCCCTGGAGCCCCAGGGACACCTCCAGGGATCCCAGGGGGACAGAAAAGTGATGTCTTGGGCTGTTCCTTGGGCTGTTGCTCTGCTGCTGAGCTGGGCCGGGCTCCTGGGATGGAGGGAGCTCCTGGCCATGGGGCAGCGCGGCAGAGAGACAGCTCTGCCCAGGAGCAGCTCCTCTGCCAAGGGCTGAGGGCACTGCCTGCAGGCACTGAGAGACAACTTGTGAGGCCAGGAGAGCTGAAAAGCATTCAGGAATGGATGAAAACTGAGAGCTCACTGGGGGAGAAACCTTCACCGCCCTTCACAAAATAAGTCTCTGGCTGCAGGGCATTGACTCTGCAGTTGCTGGAGGGATCCAGGAGCTGCACAACCCACAGCCCGTGGGATCTGTAAGTACAACTCTCACAGTTTCTCTAGTGTAGAGGAGAAGGAGAACTTGTGGAGCAGGGCTTCCCTGCTGCCGGGGCAGAGGGACAGGGCGTGATGTTTCTCTCTGGTGCAGTATAATGCAGAGAGGCTTCCTGGAGCAGTCTCCTACAGCTGGCATAGCCCGTGTCTCATGTGATCTGTCAGGAAGGCTCTCAGGGATCTGTTGGTGCTGAGAAGGATTTTCTTGAGAGCAGCGGATGCCCACCACATCATCAAAGTGCCAGGACGTGTCGGCTGCCTTCTCCCAGGGATGGCTGCAGGGCTGTGAAGGTGGGCGTGCAGCCAGGGGTGCCCAGGGCTGTCCTTCCTAGCAGGGTCCCTGTGTCCCAGGGAACTGTGTGCTGGGGCAGGGACTCTGTCTCCTGCCAGGGTCAGCTCTCAGCCTGCCCGGGGAGCTGCCCATGGCAGTGTGGGGAGAAGCTGTGGAGGGAAGGGGTGACCCCAGTCTGGGCATGGCAGGGTCCTTCTGCAGTCGAGAGGATGCTGCGTGGGTCAGGTTTGCTCACAGCTCCACATCACCCCCAGGACATTTGCAGAGGGTCCTTTTGAAGAAGGACACAGAGGCAGCATTTAGCCAAAAGAAATGGAATCTGTGCTTTGAATTTTCCCCTCTTGGTTGGTTAGATGGGCGGTGGGAGATCTGAATTTACATCTCCATTCCCATGAGGGCAATGAGACCCCAGTTTTTGTTAGCACTTGTCCGAGCTGCTCCTTTAGCCCGTGCACACCCAGAGATGCCCCTGGGCCATTCCCTGCTGCAGAAGGTGTCTGCAGGGCAGAGCTGAGCCCTCAGCAGCTGGGATGGAGTCTCTGAGCACTGAAAGGGAGGAGACCTGGGGGCAGAGAAACAGCCCCCAGCAGCGACAGTGCAGGCAGCAGAGGCATGGGCAGGGAGTGAGAGGGAGCTGCTACAGGAAGGGTGATGGGAGGGGGGATTCCAGCACCTCCCTGCCATCCCCTGCAGCGCAGATGCCTTCCCTGCAGCAACTTCCCTCTCCCACACAGTAGAGTCCCCAACCCCTTCATATCTTGGGGACTTAGTCCTGAGTCTCCCTCCCAGCAGCCCAAGCACCAAAGAGGAGAAATGCTCGCGTGTCTGACTGTGTCTCCCTGTCCCGACTCTCTTGGCAGGAGAACTTTGGCGTGTTCCCCTCTTGCCCCTGCTGCCCTTGTTCCTCCCCTTCTTTTGGCTGTGGTGGGGGGGTGAGGATTCAGGTGAAGCTCAGACACTGGTGTGTCCATGGATGAAAAGCATCCCAATGACCTTAATCTTTCAGGCTCTCGTGACTGCAATGTGTTGGGTGAGTGTAAGCCGACACTCACATCAGGATATTCCATCTATAGGACAGTTGACTTGAGTCAACTCAAGTCAACATCCCCTTGCAGTGCCCTGTTGGGTGCCACGCTGCCCTCCAGAAGGGCACAGCTCTCCCTTTACATCTCTGTGGTTTTTAGGAGCCCCACGGAATAGACCTGACAGTGGCAAGGCCATGTCAGTCCTGCTGGAGGGCTAAATGTAGGCAGCTGCAATGAGCCCTGTGTGTCGCTGGCTGGGAGGGGAGAGCTGAGATCCTCCTCAGGTCCTGCGAGATGGGGTGGGGGGTTGGGAACAATACTGATGGATAGACGGGCTGTCCCCACTCTGTACTGAGGGACAGCCCTTTGGCTCTTAGGACCCACAAGGTTTTACATAGTGTGCAGCAGAAATGCCAAGGGTTTCTGTCTTAAAGACACTCCTCAGGTGTGGTGGGGAAAATAGAACAGAACAAACAGAGAAATAAAGTGCCCTCAGCTCTGTTCTGCAGTCGGGTGAATTGGGAATGACAAGGCTGAAAAGCCCTTTGATGCCATGAATGGATTTAATCTGAGATCGCCCCAGTTCCTATTTAACTATTGCTGTAGGACAGGACTGGATCCTGCAGAGCTAACACCTCCCTGATGGATCATCAGCCAGCTCCAACCAGTGTGTGCAAAAAGGATGCGACAAATACATTCCCAAAAGGGGAGAGGCAGTTGGCTGGGTCTCAAAGAGTGATTGAAGAGGCTTTTTTGAGAGAAGTCTGCCCTAACTTCTCACTGTCTTTCCTTCCATGGACAGGTCTCTAAGCCTAGGGGAAGATAATGTCCAACAGCAGCTCCATCACCCAGTTCCTCCTCCTGGCATTCGCAGACACACGGGAGCTGCAGCTCTTGCACTTTGGGCTCTTCCTGGGCATCTACCTGGCTGCCCTCCTGGGAAACGCGCTCATCATCACCGCCATCGCCTGTGACCACCGCCTCCACACCCCCATGTACTTCTTCCTCCTCAACCTCTCCGTTCTTGACCTGGGCTCCATCTCCACCACTGTCCCCAAAGCCATGGCCAATTCCCTGTTTGACACCAGGGCCATCTCCTACTGGGGATGTGCTGCACAGCTCTTCTTCTTTCTCTTCTTTATCACAGCAGAGTACTGTCTTCTCACCGTCATGTCCTACGATCGCTACGTTGCCATCTGCCAACCCCTGCACTACGGGACCCTCCTGGGCAGCAGAGCTTGTGTCCACATGGCAGCAGCTGCCTGGGGCAGTGGGTTTCTCAATGCTCTCCTGCACACGGCCAATACATTTTCCCTACCCCTCTGCCAGGGCAATGTCCTGGACCAGTTCTTCTGTGAAATCCCCCAGATCCTCAAGCTCTCCTGCTCACACTCCTACCTCAGGGAAGTTGGGCTTCTTGTGGTCAGTGCCTGTTTAGCATTTGGTTGTTTCATTTCCGTTGTGGTGTCCTATGTGCAGATCTTCAGGGCCGTGCTGAGGATCCCCTCTGAGCAGGGACGGCACAAAGCCTTTTCCACGTGCCTCCCTCACCTGGCCGTGGTCTCCCTCTTTGTCAGCACTGCAGTGTTTGCCCACCTGAAGCCCCCCTCCATCTCCTCCACATTTCTAGACCTACTGGTGGCTGTTCTGTACTCAGTGTTTTCTCCGGCAGTGAACCCCCTCATCTACAGCATGAGGAACCAGGAGCTGAAGGAGGTCATTAGGAATCTGATTTCATGGATATTTTTCAAGAGGGAGACATTTACCACCTCTTTCCACAAATGACTCCCACACTATCTGATTCCATCTGGGTTTTTGTGTGTTTTGTTTGTTGGTTGGTGTTGAATTTTTAAACATTATCTTTATTGTCATTCATGGTTTTTATGTTTCTACACAAAGGTTTCATTTGTGTCACTGCACCTGAGACCATGTACCTGCTTGATGTCACCTGGTTCCCTTATAAAATTTAATTTAATAGTGGCTCCGAGCTGGCATCTTTCATAGCATCTCTGTAATAAAATGGGATCCCTTTCAGTGCAGTGCTTTCATACCAGGCTCCTTCTCCAAACAGGCCTGAGAACTGCACCCCTGAACTTCCTCTTCCTCCATCAGTTCAGGAATGAAAAACTTAGTGTCTGTGACATTTTAGAGATGTAGAACTGGATTTTGGAGTCACCAGTCGGTGTTTGCTGACAGGTAAGATGGTGAGTGGAACTGAGGGATGTGCCCAGGCTTTTCACACAGGTTGTATTAAGGACATCCATCCTCTGGGAGGGGACTCTGGAGCGGTCTGGAGAGCATCCTGGTTCTCCTGGGTCAGCATGTTCCTGGTGTTGTGTTGAGATGGAAACAGTCGGCAGAGATGGGTTTTGGGGCCATGAGTAGTGGAAAAGGGCCTACCTCCTCCAGACACTCTCCACTTCCTCCCCACCTCTCTACAGCAGGAATTCCCACAGAGGGACACACACACGTGTCCAGGTGTGGCCACCACACAGCTCACTGGAGGGGTATGAAAATTTAAGATGCTGGGGGGTGACCATGCTCCTCCTAATAAATCCCCCTTTGCAACTGGCCTTGCTCATGGTGAGCATGAACCACTGGCTCATATGGTGTCCCTCATAATGCCTAGGTCTTCTTCTCAGGGTCACTGCTCATCCTTTCAGGTCCTTTCAGGTCCTGATATACGAGGTTTATCTTCCCTCTGATGCAGGACTGGTGACTCCTCCTTGTAAAACTTCGGAGTTTGCTGCTGGCTGAATCCCAGAGTTTCCCAAAGTCCCTCTGGACTGAAGCTCCATTTGGTCCATTCTTAATGTTTGCATGCAGACAGCTCACAGTGGTTGTGGTGATCCATCAGCACAAGATAACAGCAAGAGCAGTTGCAGGGCACTACAGGAAATAAAGGACATTACTAGTTTGTACTGACCAACATAGAAATCAGCACAACAACTGTGTCAGAAATATCTTTATGCCCTGTAGAGAGAGCACAAAGCAAGTAAAGGAGAACAACCAAAACAACATGGTGCCCAGCGACTATTTAACTAATACAATAAATGTATATAACAAATTCATTTTAGCACGCTCTGGTCAGATCTGTCGTTATCTCAACCCTTCGTGTGCAACATCGATTGCCGAAAAGGACTGTCGTGGTTTAGCCTCAGCCACTCTCTCGGGCCGCCCAGCACCCCCCTGGCCATGAGGGGAGAATCGGAAGAAAAAGGCAAAACTTGTACGATGAGACAAAGGCAGCTTAACAGAACAGCAAAGGGAACAGGAAAACAACAGCCATAACACTGACAGAGGAATGTACAAACACCATTACGGTACCACCACTCACCCATTGGACCCAGGACTCCCCATCCTGCTCCCAAGTGGAGACTTCCTGCCCCGTCCCCTGGCCAGCTCCTGGCTACAGACTGACCATGGCTCACCTGGGATGGAATAGCTGTGTCCCTGACAGAGCCTGGGGAGAATTAACCCTATCCCTGCCGGAACCAGGACAGGCAGACATCACAGCAATGCTCCTCCCAGTCCATTTTATTTTTCTTAATGCTCTGTCAAAAGATCCCAAGAGGCAGTTTGTGGCTGTTGCCTCTGTCATATCCATTCACCACTGCAGAAGAGACCTTGGGTCTGTCACCTCTCCAGGTAGGTGTAGGCTTTTACACAGGTCACCCCAGTCCTCCCCTTCTGCAGGATAGAGACGCCCAGTTCCCTCAGACTCTCCTCACAGCTCAAGCTTTAGGGACTTCACCATCTTGTCAGACCTCCTCTGGACCATCTCCAGTCTCTCCATTTTCCTTTTGAAATGCAAATCATTTCAAATGGCTCATCATGGCAGCCATCATGACTCAAAAGCCCTTCTCCTCAGGGCGCTCCTTAGCTGGTGTGGTCACTGCCCGTGCTGCTGCATGGAGTTGTTGTGAACCTCTTTCTTCTAAACATTCAGGTTCCTGATGGCCAAATCCCCAGGTGGGTCAAGGTCCCTCTGGACATAAGCTCCAGCAGTCAAGCATTGGAAGTACACGTGCTGATGTTCATCCTGAGTCAGGGTGCCTCTAGCAAGAGCATCATTGTAGAAGCTGCAGGACGCTACAGATAAGAAGACAGTACTGGTGTAATGGAGTTGCTAATCAAAGTAGAAAGCACTGGGATAGCATCTCAGAAACACCAAAGGTGGGAGCAAAGTGAGGACACGCAGCGCCAGTGGGGAAATGGTGAAAAGGGAGAGGATGAAGTTGGTTAAAGAGTGGGACTTGAGACATGGGAAAATAGTGCAATGGGAATGAACGGTTAAGCAAAGGAAATGATCTGGGCTGTTTGGAGATACCTGTCAAGTAGCCCTGCATCTGAGCAACCCTGCCTGGAGCAGGACAAGAAACATGCAGCTGGTCTGACTGTACCAACATCTGACCGACTTCCATGGACACAGGAAACCCGAGAGCTTTCCCTGCTGTCACCACTTCCTCACTGAGGCTTGATTTACCCTTGGAAAGTCCATGCTGACTGCTTTTGGACACATTGTTCTCTTTCCAGTGCCCAGAAATGTCACCCAAGAGGACTCTCATTGATGGCACACTAATCACCCCAGGGAGCTTGTACAGCCTGTGGGTCCCTGGGCTGGGCCTCTTTCAAAGGTGGGGGCAACATTGGCTTGTCCTCACTCACAAGAGAGCTCTGCCAAGCCTGTCACCTTTCAAAGGTTATATTCCAAAGAAATCTCAGTCTTCCCTTGTGACTTCACTACAACTATTTTGTCTGTTATATGGTGTATTTTGTTTCTCTAATCTTTCCTATACTTACACTTGTCCTGATACAATGGTCATTTGCAAAGTCATCTTTTCAGATGCAGACTGTCTAGGAAAAGGCCCTCTCCATCATTCTCCAGTTTTCTCCTCCCTTTACTCTTTGTTCATCCAGGTACCTCTCACCTCTGCTGCTCTTTCACCCTCAGGGAGTAAAACCTTGCCTGTCTCTCAGTAGTCTCATTGTCTCCTCAGCCAGCTCTTTCATTACGTTTATATCTATCTTTGTGTATCTACCTACCTCAACTATTTCTCCTAAGATTATCCCTTGTAGAAAGGCAACCTCATTAGAGGCAGTTTGTACTTTGCGTATGATGACACAGTGTTTTCTTGTTTATGAAAACTGACTGTGCTTTACTTTTCTTTTCTGAAGAACAGGCAGAATTCCCCTGTGGCTGTGAGCAGCCAGGTCTCTGAGGAGAGCAGGTGGGAGATGGTGCAATGGAGCTGTCACATCCAGACTGGAGTGGAGAAGTCTGATGCAAGGAACAGTGATGTCAGTCCCAGGTGGGCGAGGTCAGACCTGGTGGGGTTGGGGAGGTGAGGAGCAAAGCTGTCCATACAGGGATGGACATCACGGGACTGCTTTTCCTGACCTGGCCAGACCTCCTGAGGAGACACTCGGCCTCAGTATCCCTTGGAGAATGCTTCTATCACCTCCTCTGTAAACTGAACACTCATAAAATACATCCTTTACAATCAAGAAAGCATTTTCATTAGATGCACTTTGAAAAAATTGTCATTAACTACACCACAAAACCTCCCCAAGTAGCTGTACAAGTCTTGAAGGAAATTGCAAAGAGATAAATTCCTTGTTAAGGCTTTCTGTTTCCAAGGAGCCCCATGGGGTATTTGCTGCTGAGTCCATGAGCCTCAGATACTGAGAGAAGATTGAAGAAAGTGCTCAAGAAATCAGAAGCACAACCCAAACTTCCTGGAAGCCTTAAGGAGCCCCACTGAGGGCAGTTACTGACAAAGGCTCCCTGGGGACTCGTTAGAGCAGATAATTGGAGGCTGTGATTGCAGGTAGGCAAAGGCAGAGTGCAGGTGGCTGTAATGCTGAGGAAAGCCTGGCTTTGTCTGAGGAAGCAGAAAGGCCAAGCCCTCACCCCCAGGCCCTGGCAAGGCAGATCCTGCCCCTCACTTGTGGCTCAGGGCTCTTCCTGGGGGCAGTGGGATGTGGGGGTGAGCAGTGCCCAGGGCAGGAAAATTCTGTGACACCTCCTGGCCTCCCAAAGAAGGGGCGAGGATGAAACCAAGTCCCAAGATTCAAACAAATCGTAGACTCATAGAATCATTTAGGATGGAAAGGACCTTTACGGTCATTGAGTCCCTCACACTCCCATGTCCACACCTAAACTACGTCTCTATGTGCCCCATCTACACATCTTATAAACACTTCCAGGGATGGTGTCTCAGCCACTTCCCTGGGCAGCCTGTTCCAGCGCTTGACAAACTCTTCAGTGAAGAAGTTTTTCTTCATATCCAATCTACATCTGCCCTGGAGAAACTGCCAGCCATTTCCTCTCACCCTATAAACTTGTTACTTGGGACAAGAGACACACACCCACCTTGCTATAACCTCCTTTAGGTTGTTCTAGAGAGCAAGAATGTCTCCCTTCAGCCTCCTTTTCTCCAGGCTGAACAACCCTAGTTCCCTCAGCTGCTCCTCATGACACGTGTTCTCCAGACCTCTCACCAGCTTCCTTGCCCTCCTCTGGACACGCTTCAGCACTTTCTTATAGTGAGGAGCCAAAACCTGAACACAGCACTCGAGGTGCAACCTCAGCCGTGTCAAGTACAGGAGAGACCATCACTTCCCTGCTCCTGCTGGCCACGCTGTTCCTGATACAGGTCAGGATGCTGTTGACCTTTGTGGCCACCTGGACGCTCTGCTGGCTCATATTCAGCTACTGTCGACTGACATCCCCGGTGCTTTTCTGCCGGGCAGCTCCAGCTGCTCCTCCCCAGCCCGTAGCGCTGCATGGGGTTGTTGTGATTCAAGGGCAGGACCTGGCACTTGGCCTTGTTCAATCTCATCCTGTTGGCCTCAGCCCATCGATCCAGCCTGTCCAGATCCCCCTGTAGGGCCAGCCTAACCTCAAGCAGGTCAAAACTCCACCCCACTCCGTGTCATCTGGAAACTTACTGAAGGTGTACTCGATCCTCTCATTCAGGTCATTGATAAATATATTAAAAGGAACTGGCCCCAGCACCGAGCCCTGGGGGACACCACTAATGACCAGCCGCCAACTGGATTGAACTCCATTCAGCACCACTCTCTGGGCCCGGCCCTCCAGCCAGTTTTTTACCCAGGGAAGAGCACGCCCACTCAAGCCATGAGCATTCACTGTGTCCAGGAGAACTCTGTGGGAAACAGTGTCAAAGGCTTTACTAAAGTCCAGGGAAACAACATCCACACCCTTTCCCTCATCCACCAAGCGGGTCACAGAATCACAGAATATTTTTGGTTGGATGGGACCTTTGAGATCATCAAGTCCAACGAACAAAAAAAAAAAACAGAAACAAACAAACAAACAAACAAAAAAAAAATCCCAGAACACCAAACACCAAAACCAAACCAAACCAAATGCCCACAACCACACCTCACCCCACCATCAAACAGACAGAAACCAACAATCTCGGGCACTAGAGCATGCCCTGAAGTGCCATGTCTACACATTCCTTAAATTCCTCCAGGAATGGTGACTCCACCACCTCCCTGGGCAGGCCGTTCCAGGGCCTGACCACTCACTCAAGTAATTTTTCCTAATATCTAACCTAAACCTCCCCTGCCGCAACTTCAGACCATTTCCTCTGGTCCTGTCATTATTCCCTTGGGAGAAGAGGCCAACACCCACCTCTCTACACCCTCCTTTCCGGGAGTTGTAGAGGGCAATGAGGTCTCCCCTCAGCCTCCTCTTCTCCAAACTAAACATGCCCAGTTCCCTCAGCCTCTCCTCATAGGATTTGTTCTCCAGACCCCTCACCAGCTTGGTGGCTCTCCTCTGGACACGCTCCAGCAGCTCAATGTCCTTCCTGTAGTGAGGGGCCCAGAACAGAACACAGCACTCGAGGTGAGGCCTCACCAGTGCCGAGTGCAGAGGCACCATCACTGCCCTCCTCCTGCTGGCCACGCTGTTCCTGATACAGGCCAGGATGCCGTTGGCCTTCTTGGCCACCTGGGCACACTGCTGGCTCATGTTAAGCTGGCTGGCCACCAACACCCCCATGTCCTTTTCTGCTGGGCAGCTTTCCAGCCACTCTTCCCTGAGCTTGCAGCGTGTCCTGGGGTTGTTGTGACCAAAATGCAGGACCCGGCACTTGGCTTTATTAAACCTCATCTCATTGGCCTTGGCCCAATGATCCAACCTGTCCAGGTCGCTCTGTGGAGCCTGCCGACCCTCAAGCAGATCAACACTCCCACCTAGCTTGGTGTCATCACTCATGATCCTCTCCATGATCTTTCCCAGTACCGAGGTCAGGCTGACAGGCCTATAGTTTCCCGCATCCTCCTTCCGTCCCTTCTTGTAGATGGGCGTCACATTGGCCACCCTCCAGTCATCTGGTACCTCTCCTGTTGACCAGGATTGTGGATAGATAATGGAGAGAGGCTTGGTGAGCTCTCCTGCCAGCTCCCTGAGTACCCTTGGGTGAATCTCATCCGGCCCCATGGACTTATGCGTGTCCAGGTGCATAAGCAAATCCTTAACTACTTCCTCCTGGATTACGGGGGGGTTGTTCTGCTCTCCATCCTTATCTTCCAGCCCAGGAAGCTGTACACCCTGGGCGTAGCTGGTCCGACTATTGAAGACAGAGGCAAAGAAGGCATTAAGTTTCTCAGCCTTCTCCTCGACCTTGGTCGCAATGTTTCCCCCCGCATCCAGGAAGGGATGGAGATTCTCCCTGACTCTCTTTTTGTCGACGTATTTATAAAAACTTTTTTTGTTGTCCCTTATATTAATGGCCAGGTTGAGTTCCAGCTGGGCTTTTGCCTTCCTAATTTTTTCTCTGTATAATCTAACAAGATCTCTGTACTCCTCCTGAGTTGCCTTCCCTTAAAAATGTTAAACAGTACCGGTCACAGCACGGACCCTTGAGGGACACCACTTGTCACTGCTCTCCCTCTGGACTTCAAGCCATTGAGTACCACCCTCTGGGTGCGACCATCCAGCCAATTCCTTATCCACTGAACAGTCCACCCATCAAATCTGTATCCCTCCAATTTGGCAAGCAGGATGTTGCGAGGGACCGTGTCAAAGGCCTTACTGAAGTCCAGATAGATCACGTCCATAGGTCGGCCCTTATCTACTGACCTAGTCACTCTATCATAGAAGGCCACTAGGTTAGGCAGGAAGGACCTGCCCCTAGTAAAGCCGTGCTGGCTATCTTGAATCATCTCCGTGTCCTCCGTGTGCCCAAGCATGGCATCTAGAAGGATCTGTTCCATGATCTTCCCAGGCACGGAGGTGAGGCTGACAGGTCGGTAGTTCCCAGGGTCCTCCTTTCTACCCTTTTTAAAAATGGGTGTGATGTTTCCTCTCTTCCAGTCCACAGGGACTTCACCTGACCGCCACGACTTTTCAAATATCATGGAAAGTGGCTTGGCAACTAAGGTGGTCAAAGAAGTCAGTAACATTTTAGGAACGGATTGGCAGTTACATACTCCATACCGCCCACAGGCCAGCGGCCAGGGGGAGAAAACAAACCATCTGATAAAACAACAATTGGCTAAACTTTGTCAGGAGGTTAATTTGCACTGGGATCAGGCACTTCCTTTGGCCTTGCTAAGGATCCGAACCAAGGCAAGGTCCAAGGAAGGAATCAGCCCTTTTGAAATTCTGTGTGGAAGACCCTAGCAATTGCAGTATGCCAGAGATCTTACACAATTAGGTGACAATTATTTACAACAATATGTAATTAGTCTGGGGAAACTGTTAAATTCAATTGAGAAAACTGGGTTAGCTGGAGAACTGAAATAAAGACAGATTTCTCGACTGAGCGGGTTGGTTGGATTTTACACAGCGGGTGAAGGGCCCTGATTCAGGGACATCTCCTCCCGCCCCGTTTTTTCCCATTCCCTGCTGCAGCTCCCTTTGGGTGAGCCCTGGCACCGGCTGCTGGAACCTGCTCCCCTGCACCATCCTGGGCCTCCACAATAGACCTGCCTCCCCGCTCCGGACTGAGGGGACCCAAAGGACACGTGGCAGAGCGGTCCCCAGGGGGAGTCGCCACTGTCCCTCCCCGCAGCGGCGAGAGCAAGGGTTGGTGCAGGGCTTCTTGGTCTGAGGAGAAAGAGCCCTGGAGAAAGGATCTCAGCACAGAGACCGCCAAAGCCCAGGCTGAACAGAGCTGGAGCAGCCCCTCCAGCTTTCTCCATGAGACAAAAGCTGGGTCTTTGTTCTGGCTGGTCACCTCCTGACCCGTAAGAGCTGCCGTGTGATGAGACGTAAGGAATGGAGAATGGTGAGGGGTGGGTGGCTCAAAGGCCCGGCAGGTGCCGCCTGGAGACTGGGCTGGCACTTGTCCATGAGGAGGGGCTGGGTTTTCCCGTGGCATTTCCATACATCCAGACCTCTTTGGGAAGGACGGGCACCACCTGCCCCGGCGTCCCACAGACAGTCTGCAAGGCTCTGGGCAAAACCCACTTGACCAGTGATGGGATGGTTGGGGAGAAGTGCTTAGGACAGGAAGGAAGCGAAATGTGTTGGGATTATTAACTTTGGGGGGGTGTACGTATTAAGCTGCCCCCCCGTTAAGGGGGCTCGTCCCCATCCCCGCTGCGCATCCCGTTGCCATGGTCCGTGTTCCATCTGCAACTGCCAGTGCCTGGTGACGGGCACGACGCAGCCTTCTGCCCCGCGCCTCACAGCCCTTCTGCCCTGCTCCTGGTGCCTTGGACCAACGACCCGGCCCTTCCCTTCCCGCTCCCAAAACCACCTTCCTCCCTCTCTTTTGCACTCTGGGAATCATGAAGGCCCTCAGGAAGAGGTCGCTTGTGCTGGCAGAGGTACGGCCCCGCTCCACGGAGGTGGGCACCCCCCAGTGCCCAGGCAGGATGGAGAAGGCTCCTCAGGGATGGGGTGGGATGGGGCAGGGACCCCGCTCTGGGGAGCTCGGGGGGCCAGGAGCTGGGCTCGCCCTCTCCCCCCAGCCCTGCAAGGCCAGGGGCTGGCAGAAGTCCTCCTGGGCTGCTCGTGCCCAGCTGGGATGGAGCATCCCTGCGCGGGGGGACACGTCCCCGGGGGAGCCCAGGGTGCCCCGGGCTGGTGCCACAGGGATGCTCGCCGGGAGCAGCCGGGTGCTGCCCGGAGCCTGAGCCCGTGCCTCCTCTGCCCCTTTCCAGGCTGGAGCCGGGGGAGCCGAGCCCTGCCCCCAGAGCAGCGCCGAGCCCAAAGGGCGGCTGCACAGAGTAAGGAGCTTCTGGGAACCCAGGCAGGCGCGGGGCCGGGGTCTGCGCCTGCGGGGCCGGGGTCTGTGCCCGGGCCCCACGGGGCAGGGAGCAGGGCCGCTCACCCCTCTCCTCTCTGCTCCGGCAGATCCAGAAGACCTTGACACACCCCAAACTCAGGAAGGAGAAGAAGGTGAGGAGCCTGCAGCTGCAAGCAGTGGCCCTCGACTGCTGGTGGGTGCTGGTGGCCAAGGAGTCGCCCAGGTCCGGCCAGCTCCTACTGGGGAAATGCCCAGGGGTCCCATCACCCCACGGCTCTCTCCGGGTGGCGAGACCCCTGTTCCACGGGTCCTCTTGGCTGGCCAGGGCAGGACCAACGCACTTTTCTGCTTGCATTTGGGCTTAGGATGTGCCAAGTTGCCCTTGAGTCTGCAGAGGCAGCTGCCCAAAGTGTAAAAGAGTGGATCGAGCTGGAGCTGGCAATGGAGATCGATGAAGATGAGCAGGAGCAGATGGAGGTGGATGAGGAGGAGGAGGCAATGGATGTAGACCCCCCACCAGCAGCACAGGCACGTGCTCGCTGTCTACTGCCCGCAGGGAGGGAGGGTCTCCTGCCGCCGGGCTGGGGCTGGGGGGTCCCCGCTGCAGGGACAGAGCTCCCGGTGCCCTCGTCCTGGCGGCACAACCGCCCCCACCGCGCTGCCCTGAGCCCCCGTCCGCTTTGGGACGGGAGCGGGTTCTTGGGGCCGGGACACCCAAGTGTAAGCTGGAGCCCAGACGGGGCTCAGCGCTGGCGGCAGAGTCCCGCTCTCCCCAGCGTGTCCCAGGGCTGTGGCCATCGAATGCCCGTCAGGGGCAAGCCCCAGCCCAAGCAGCTGCTGCCACTGAGCTGGCTCAGGAAGCCCCAGCTCTGCTGGGCCAGGCGCTGCTCGTTAGCCAAACGGCCCTGCCACTTGCTTTGCTTCCAGGGCCAGCAGAGCTGTGGGGACCAATGGCGAGGAAGAGGAGTGATGAAGAGGAAGCGCTGTAAATAGTTCTAGAGAGTTGGTGTTTTGTTAATAGTTTTACAGGGTTGGGTTTTTTTTTTTTTTGTTAATAGTTTTACAGAGTTGTTGTTGTTGTGTTGTAAACAGTTGTTGAAAGTTGTTTTGTTGTTCATAAAGAGTTGTATGTATGTTTTTCAGACCCAAGCTCTCTCTATATTTCCTTGGGCACCCGCGGCGTTTGCAGAGCTGTGGTTTCCACTCGCTGGGGGTTCCCGGGGCTGGAGGGGGCTGGGGGTGCTGGCACGGCCGCCCCGGGGGCAGGGGGTCCCTGTGCACAGAGGGGTCCCGCTGACGCAGGGGACGGCACTGGGCAGCAGCGGGGTTCATGGGCTGCTGGAGAGCGGTGTCCCCAGCAGCAACGGGGTCCCCAGCAGAAGCCTGAGCTCTGAGGTGACCCACCCCTGCCGTGATGCCGTCAAAGCAGCAGGAAACCTTCTGCTCCCCTTCCTGCTGGAGGGAAAGGGAAGGGACTCACGGGGCACGAGCCGGGATCAGGCCACTGCGACGCAAGAGGCAAAATCTTGAACCTTTCAAGTCCCCACACTCAGGGCTTTGCTTCTCCTCCTGCCTGGTTTTCCCCTGGGCCGTGAGCAGAGACGAAGCCCCGAGCAAAGCCCTCCTTTCCCTGCTGCCATTCCTGCTGCTGGTAGTGGCCCTGTCCCCGACTCGGGGCGACCCGTGGAGTGCGCAGCGCAGGCTGCGGGGGAGGCTGCGGGGGGCTTTGGGGAGAGGGAGCTGGTGAAGGGGTGCCCTGGGGCCCGTGGGTGCAGGCGGGGAGCTGTGGGTGCAAAATCTCAACTAACCCCCTAAAGGCCATGACATCCTTGGGAATGGCTGGTGCCAGGATCAGGGAGAACGTTTTGTAGCTGTAGCTGCTGATGTTAACCAGCTCCCCTGGTGTTAACTAGCCAGGTGGCCTTTGCTAAATGTGTATCCCGATGTTTTAAAGTCCCACCACCTCTTGCTCTCAGTGTCATTTTTAACAGCCCATTGTACCCTTCGACCTTCCCAGAGGCTGGTGTGTGGTGTGGGATGTGATAGACCCATTCAATGCCGTGCTCTTTGGTCCGGGTGTCAATGAGGCTGTTTTGGAAATGAGTCCCATTGTCCGACTCAATTCTCTCTGGGGTGCCATGTCACCACAGGACTTGCTTTTCAAGGCCCAGGATGGCGTTCTGGGCGGTGGCGTGGGGCACAGGGTATGTTTCCAGCCATCCGGTGGTTGTTTCCACCATTGTGAGCACATGGCACTTCCCTTGACGGGTTTGTGGGAGTGTGATAGAATTGATCTGCCAGGCCTCCCCAGATTTATATTTCAGCCATCGTCCTCCACACCAGAGAGGTTTTAACCGTTTGGCTTGTTTGATTGCAGCACGTCTCAGCTCGATCCACCTGCTGGTTGTTCTGATGTTCCTTAGTGGCCTGACTCTTGGGTACATGGGCATCTATGTGACGTACTTTCACAACCAGATTCTCTACCTGGGCAGCAATATCTTGCCACAGTTCAGCAGCCCAGATGGGTTCGCCTCTGCGCTGCCGGTTGCTCTGCTTCCACTGCCGTAACCACCCCCACAGAGCATTTGCCACCATCCATGAATGGGTGTATGTCCCGGTTTGAAGTAAAACCGAACCAATTTTCTGTTCTGTAAGTTTACATCCTAGCTAGGCCTCTTCTAACTCTCTGAAATTAACGGCATATTGTGGAGAAAACTGCTCGTTCTCAGAGTGATAAGACCAATGTTTGTGCTCCATGCCAAGGGATGGTGTGCAGGGAGGCCCTTGCTTATACTTATTGCTATAACAACCAAGGTCAGCCAATTTCGTTATTTGCCCCCTTAGAGGGTCGGAAACGGAAAAAACGTAGAGGGGTCACGTCGGTGGGGAGGAGTGGACAGGACAGGTGACCCAAATCTGACCAACTGGGGTATTCCATCCCATCTGCCCCATGCTCAGTATAAAGGCTGAGGGATCAAAGGGTCAGCCCCTTCCTGCGATGGCCGACGTCCAGAGAGGACTCTGTCTGTTCATCTGCCTTTGATCCCGATCCGTGTGTTCCTGACTCCAGAGCTGGAATCCAGTTCCCATTCGTCACTGAGCCCAGTCTGGGACTTCCCCAGTGCCTGCCGGTGATGTGACTGTCATCCTGGGAGCTTGATACGGTTTTGTATATATTGTATCTATTTCATTATTTTTCTCCTTTATTTTTATTTTAATATTAATTCTTCATTAAAGTAGTTTAGTTCATTCTAAACTTCTGAATCTCCTTATCTCTTTCTCCTCCTCTCTCCTCTTTTGGGGGGGGAGGGGGGGAAGGGCCATCTGCCGGTCCGGTTTTGGTAAATTCAGCCAAAACCACGACAGATTCATTGGCGCCCAACGTGGGGCTCGACGACTGTGGTCTGTTAAGATTGCCTGAATAGTTTGAATTCCAGTTTGCTTTCACCATGTTGTACCTACAGGATATGGTATATGATATTTTTAGGGACTTTTTTATGAAGTTGATTGATTTAGTGGTGCTTAACTGGTTGGACATATTGACTTGTTGTATTGAGGTAGGTTTATATTTGTTCTGTGTTTGGATGCGATGGTATAGGCGTGCTATGTTGGTGTGGGCTGGTGCTCAGGTGTATAATCTGAGATTTGCATTTGGTAGGGTATCTTCATGTTTCGGGCATCGCATAATAGATTCTGCCGCTAATTATACTTTTGATTTTGCCTGGGGAAAGTTTACTTTGCCTGTTCATGATTATTTCAAAATGTTACCAATTGAACTAAGGGGTGGAAAACCTACGGGCTGGACAGAGAATGATTGTTATGATTGTCTCTGTCATGTGGGCCTGATTTTGATACTTATGTCACTGAATGTGCTGCAGGCGTTAGATCTTATTAGATTTGAGGAGTATCAGAATGAGCGTTGTGTGACATGCACTATTGCTGCTCAGACACAAACAGAACCAGCCCCAGCCCCGGCCCCGGCCCAAGCCAAGCCAGCGGCACCGGCCAAGGCCACGCCGACACCGGCGCCAACGGCATCGGCTGCTCCCCCACAGCCACCGGCACAAGCCAAGGCTCCGGCCCCGGCGAAAGCCACGCCCCTGGCCCCGCCAACACCGGCCCCAGCGGCAGCGGTCGCCCCCCCACCGGCTCCGGCACCGGCTTCGGCACAAGCCGCGCCCCGGCCCGTTCCGGCCCCGGTCACTCCGCAGCCGGCGGTAAAAGTGGCTCCGCCGCCCGCACCCCCCGCATCTCCGTCGCCAGCCCCTCCTACGCCCGCAGCTGCACCGGCCGCTCCGGCCCCGACAGCCAGCGCTGTCACTGCTCCAGCTCCCAAACCGAGCACTGCCGCTCCCCCAGCGCCAGCAGAACCGGCACAAGTTGCTCCGGTGACCAGGAAGCAGAAAAAGAGGTTGGCTCCGTCCCCTGCCCCTTACGACAAGGACATGCCCAAGCTAGAGAGCTCGGGAGAGGGTTCCTCTGATGAAGATGCAGGACAGGGTCCGTCTGGTGTAGATAAAGGAAAGCACCCTCTTACAACACGGTCAACAGCCCCTTCTCAGGTAGATAGGGGAGAGGGTCCTTCTCAGCCAGCCTCGATACAGGATGATGCCTCAGATGTAGATGTAATTATTAACTCTTTGTCCTTAAAGGATTTGCGAAATCTGAGGAAGGATTTTACTCGTCATGATGGGGAGCCACTTCTCTCTTGGTTGCTCCGATGCTGGGACAGTGGAGCTAATTCCATAGACTTAGATGGTAGAGAAGCCAGCCAGCTGGGAAATCTGGCCAAAGAGGGAGGTATTGATAAAGCGATTGGGAATAAGGCAGACGTACTCAGTCTCTGGAGGCGACTGTTATCAGCTGTAAAGAGCAGATATCCCTTTAAGGATGATATCCAAAGCCGTCCAAGGCAATGGACCAGCATGGAGAAAGGTATTCAATACCTGAGAGAACTGGCTATTCGAGAAGTGATTTATGGTGATTGGCAAGTGACTATAAATCCTGATGAAATGCCATGTCAACGACCTTTGTTGAAAAAGTTTGTGCAGAGTGCACCATCAGTGTATTCCCACACTTTGTCAACAATGGTCTGGGGAGCATCTGATACTGATACCCCAACTGTAAATGAGGTCGCTGATAGGGTGCGACAGTATGAAGATAGTCTCTCTCGTCCCATCGGTGTTGCAGCAATAGAAAACCTGACTAAGAAAGTGGCTGAACAAACTGAGAAGATGGCTGAACAGAATAAGACACAGAATGAGACAATAGAGAAAATGACCAAGGCAATAGTTGAGCAAAACGAGACAATTTTTCACAAACTGCTTGAAAAACTTGCTGAGATTGGGAGAGAATCTTACTCTTCTCTAGCTCAGGCTCAAGTTGCAGCTCAGGCTCAAGTTCCTGCTCAGATCCAAGTTGCAGCTCAGACTGAGGTGCCTGCTCAGACCCAAGCTGCAGTTAAGACCAGAGTTGCAGCCATTAAGAAAAAACGCCCTCCTATGAGACCAACCAAAGGGAAACAGGACTCGCTTCGAGGTTTCCTGTGGCTTTGCCTCTGCAATAATGGAGAGGACATGAGGAGATGGGATAAAAAACCTACTTCAGCCCTACAGTCACGAGTGCTTGAGTTGCAAGGTAAAGCAAACAGAAGAAAGGATGGTTACATGAATATGGCTGCTCCAGTTCAGAATATGCACTGCCCCTGTCCAGACAGGAGCTCACCTTGCAATTGGAGATGCTGTCCTCAGCATTAGGGTTGCCCTGCCTCCAGCCAGGAGGAGGAGAGGGATAACCGAGTTTATTGGACTGTGTGGATTCGATGGCCTGGCACATTAGAGCCACGAAAGTATAGAGCCCTGGTGGACACTGCTGCACAGTGTACCCTAATGCCATCGAATCATAAAGGGACAGAATCAGTAACTATTGCAGGAGTGACAGGAGGATCTCAAGAACTGACTGTACTGGAGGCCGAAGTGAGCCTGAATAAGAATAAATGGGAAAAGCATCCTATTGTAACTGGCCCAGATGCTCCGTGCATCCTTGGCATAGACTACCTCAAGAGAGGGTATTTCAAAGACCCGAAAGGGTATCGGTGGGCTTTTGGTATAGCAGCTGTAGAGACTGAGGGTGTTACACAGCTGTCTACCTTACCTGGCCTTTCAGACGACCCTTCTGTGGTAGGATTGCTGAAGGTTGAAGAACAGCAGGTACCACTTGCTACTTCCACGGTGCATCGACGACAGTATCGCACTAACCGAGATTCTTTGATTCCCATTCAGAACCTGATTCGTCGGCTGGAGACTCAAGGAGTGATCAGCAAGACTCGCTCACCCTTTAACAGCCCGATATGGCCAGTGCGCAAGTCTGATGGTGACTGGCATCTAACAGTAGACTATCGTGGCCTGAATGAAGTCACACCACCACTGAGTGCTGCTGTGCCAGACATGCTAGAACTGCAATATGAACTAGAGTCGAAGGCAGCCAAGTGGTATGCTACAATTGACATTGCTAATGCCTTTTTCTCTATTCCTTTAGCAGCAGAGTGCAGGCCACAGTTTGCTTTCACCTGGAGGGGTGTCCAGTATACCTGGAATCGACTGCCCCAGGGGTGGAAACACAGCCCTACTATTTGCCATGGACTGATCCAGACTGTACTGGAGAAGGGTGGAGCTCCAGAACACCTGCAGTACATTGATGACATCATTGTGTGGGGTAATACAGCAAAAGAAGTTTTCAAGAAAGGTAAGAAGGTAATTGAGATTCTTCTGAAAGCAGGTTTTGCTGTGAAAAGAGGTAAGGTCAAGGGACCTGCACGAAACATCCAATTCTTGGGAATTAAATGGCAAGATGGTCATCGTCAGATCCCAATGGAGGTGATTAACAAAATAACAGCTATGTCCCCACCTACTAACAAAAAGGAAACACAAGCCTTCTTAGGCGTTGTGGGATTCTGGAGAATGCATATTCCAGGTTATAGTCAGATTGTGAAACCTCTCTATGAAGTGACTCGAAAAAAAAATGAGTTTGTGTGGGGTCCTGAGCAACGACAAGCCTTTGAACAAATTAAACAGGAGATTGTGCGTGCGGTAGCACTTGGACCAGTCCGAAGAGGACAGGACATTAAAAATGTGCTGTATACTGCAGCTGGAGATAACGGCCCTACCTGGAGCCTATGGCAGAAAGGACCAGGGGAAACTCGAGGTCGACCCCTGGGATTTTGGAGTCGAGGCTATAAAGGCTCCGAGGCCAACTATACTCCGACTGAGAAAGAAATCTTGGCAGCATATGAAGGAGTTAGAGCTGCTTCAGAAGTAATTGGTACTGAAGTACAGCTCCTCCTGGCGCCCCGATTGCCAGTGTTAGGTTGGATGTTCAAAGGTAAAGTTCCTTCTACTCATCATGCCACCGATGCTACCTGGAGTAAGTGGATTGCCTTAACCACACAGCGAGCTCGAATAGGAAATCCAAATCGTCCAGGAATTGTAGAAGTGATCACAAACTGGCCCGAAGGCGGAGATTTCACAATGCCACCAGAGGAGGTGGTAACACGTGCTGAGGAAGCCCCACCATATAATGAACTCTCAGATAATGAGAAACAGTATGTTTTGTTCACTGATGGATCTTGTCGTATTGTAGGAAAGCATCGAAGATGGAAAGCTGCTGTATGGAGTCCTACACGACGAGTTGCAGAAGCTACTGAAGGAGAAGGTGAATCAAGTCAATTTGCAGAGGTAAAAGCTATCCAGCTGGCCCTAGACATTGCTGAACGAGAAAAGTGGCCAATACTCTATCTTTATACTGACTCATGGATGGTGGCAAATGCTCTGTGGGGATGGTTAAAACAATGGAAGCAGAGCAACTGGCAGCGCAAGGGTAAACCCGTTTGGGCTGCTGAATTATGGCAAGATATTGCTGACCGGCTAGAGAAACTAGTCGTGAAAGTACGCCATGTAGATGCCCACGTACCTATGAATCGAGCCACTGAGGAACATCGGAACAATCAGCAAGTGGACCGAGCAGCTGAGATTTTCCAGACAGATTTAGACTGGGAACATAAAGGTGAATTGTTCTTAGCTCGATGGGCCCATGACACTTCAGGTCATCAAGGAAGAGATGCAACGTACAAATGGGCTCGTGACCGAGGGGTGGATCTAACCATGGACGCTATTGCGCAGGTTATCCACGACTGTGAAACATGCGCCGAAATCAAGCAAGCTAAAAGGTTAAAACCTTTGTGGCATGGAGGTCGGTGGTTGAAATACAAGTATGGGGAGGCTTGGCAAATCGACTATATCACACTCCCTCAAACCCGCCAGGGCAAGCGTTACGTGCTTACAATGGTGGAAGGAAGCACCGGATGGTTGGAAACCTATGCCGTGCCCCATGCCACGGCCCGGAATACCATCCTGGGCCTTGAAAAGCAAGTCTTGTGGCGACATGGTACTCCAGAAAGAATTGAATCTGACAATGGAACTCATTTCAAAAACAATCTTATAAGTAGCTGGGCAAAAGAACATGGTATTGAGTGGATATATCATATTCCCTATCATGCACCAGCTTCTGGAAAAATTGAACGATACAATGGATTGTTAAAAACTACCCTAAAAGCGATGGGTGGTGGATCCTTTAAAAATTGGGACAAGCATTTAGCTCAAGCTACTTGGTTAGTTAATACCAGGGGATCCATCAATCGAGGTGGTCCTGCTCAATCAGACCTTTTACATATTGTAGAAGGGGATAAAGTCCCTGTGGTGCATGAAAGGAATATACTAGGGAAAACTGTATGGGTTTTTCCTGCCTCGGGCAAAGGCAAACCCATTCGTGGGACTGTTTTTGCTCAAGGACCTGGATGTACTTGGTGGGTGATGCTGAAGAATGGAGAAGTTCAATGTGTACCTCAAGGGAATTTGACCCTGGGTGAGAATACTTAATTCCGAGTATGATGTTAGTTGTTTACAATACTAACAGTGTTCTATAAGTGTTTTTCAGGATGAAACCTAGCCGGATTGATCAAGTGGCGTCTAGTAAAACTTCTCTGAGATGGACATGTTACCCATGGGCACGAACCACAATGAATTTCACACTGTCTTTCCTACCCTGAGAACCTGATCTGCTGTGAAATGGACTTAAGCTTTTGTATATAGAGATAAATTATACCTGAGTGATTTACATATATCTATCTATATATGTATGTATGTATAGATTTTAGAGATGATAGTCGTTGTAATCTAAGCATGATGCAAATGGTATGGAATAAGGGGTGGAATGTCCTGGTTTGAAGTAAAACCGAACCAATTTTCTGTTCTGTAACTTTACATCCTAGCTAGGTCTCCTCTAACTCTCTGAAATTAACGGCATATTGTGGAGAAAACTGCTCGTTCTCAGAGTGATAAGCCCAATGTTTGTGCTCCATGCCAAGGAATGGTATGCAGGGAGGCCCTTGCTTATACTTATTGCTATAACAACCAAGGGCAGCCAATTTCGTTATTTGCCCCCTTAGATGGTCAGAAACTGAAAAAACGTAGAGGGGTCACATCGGTGGGGAGGAGTGGACAGGACAGGTGACCCAAACCTGACCATCTGGGGTATTCCATCCCATCTGCCCCATGCTCAGTATAAAAGCTGAGGGATCAAAGGGTCAGCCCCTTCCTGCGATGGCCGACGTCCAGAGAGGACTCTGTCTGTTCATCTGCCTTTGATCCCGATCCGTGTGTTCCTGACTCCAGAGCTAGAAAGCAGTTCCCATTCGTCACTGAGTCCAGTCTGGGACTTCCCCAGTGCCTGCCGGTGACGTGACTGTCATCCTGGGAGCTTGATACGGTTTTGTATATATTGTATCTATTTCATTATTTTCTTCTTTATTTTTATTTTAATATTAATTTTTCATTAAAGTAGTTTAGTTCATTCTAAACTTCTGAATCTCCTTATCTCTTTCTCCTCCTCTCTCCTCTTTTGGGGGGGGGAAGGGGGGGGGGAAGGGCCATCTGCCGGTCCGGTTTTGGTAAATTCAGCCAAAACCGCGACACCAAGGAACACGCTCGACTCAGGAGGACCACCATGCTCTCCAGACCGCTCTAGATTCCCCTCCAAGACGCTGGGTGTCCTTAATGTCACCTGTGTGAAAGCCCTGAGTACATCCCTCAGATCCATTCACCATCTTATCTGTCACCAGACACCAACTGGTGACTTCTAAACCCAGTTTTACATTTCTAAAACGTCAGAGCTTTTCATTCCTGAACACATGGAGGAAGAGGATCTCTAGAGGTGTGCTTCTCAGGCCTGCTGGGAGATAGATCCCGGTATGAAAGCAGGACACTGCGGAGATCCCCTTTTATTACAGAGATGCTGCGTAAGAGGCCAGCTCTGAGCCACTGTTAAACACACTTTTATAAGGGAAGCAGGTGACACAAAGAAGGTACATGTCTCAGGTGCAGGGATGCAAACGCAAACATTTCTGTAGAACTAAAATAAACATGAACACAAATAACAACAGCAATCATGATAACTAAAATGCTTTAAAATAAAAAAAAAAAAAAAAGGACGTAATCAGATAGTGTGGGAATCATTGGTGGGGAGAGGTGGCAAATTTGTCACTCTTGGAGAAGGTCCATGAAATCAGCCTTCTAATGGCATCCTTGAGCTCTTTGTTTCTCATGCTGTAGATGAGGGGGTTCACAGCTGGAGGAAGCACTGAGTACAGAACAGTCACCACCAGATCCAGGTATGGAGAGGAGATGGAGGAGGGCTTCAGGTGGGCAAACACTGCAGTGCTGACAAAGAGGGAGACCACGGCCAGGTGAGGGAGGCACGTGGAAAAGGCTTTGTGCCGTCCCTGCTCAGAGGGGATCCTCAGCACGGCCCTGAAGATCTGCACGTAGGACACCACAATGAAAACAAAACACCCAAATGCTAAACAGACACTGACCACAAGAAGCCCAACTTCCCTGAGGTAGGAGTGTGAGCAGGAGAGCTTGAGGATCTGGGGGATTTCACAGAAGAACTGGTCCAGGACATTGCCCTGGCAGAGGGGTAGGGAAAATGTATTGGCCGTGTGCAGGAGAGCATTGAGAAACCCACTGCCCCAGGCAGCTGCTGCCATGTGGACACAAGCTCTGCTGCCCAGGAGGGTCCCGTAGTGCAGGGGTTGGCAGATGGCAACGTAGCGGTCGTAGGACATGACAGTGAGAAGACAATACTCTGTTGTGATAAAGAAGAAAAAGAACAAGAGCTGGGCCACACATCCCCAGTACGAGATGGCCCTGGATTCCCAGAGGGAAACTGCAAGAGATTTGGGGACAGTGGAGGAGATGGTGCCCAGGTCAAGAACGGAGAGGTTGAGGAGGAAGAAGTACATGGGGGTGTGGAGGCGGTGGTCACAGGTGATGGCGGTGATGATGAGTGTGTTTCCCAGGAGGGCAGCCAGGTAGATGCCCAGGAAGAGCCAGAAGTACAAGAGCTGCAGCTCCTTCTTGTTTTCAAATGCCAGGAGGAGGAACTGGGTGATGGAGCTGCTGTTGGACATTTTCTTTCAGCAGGCTTGGAGACCTGTCCATGGAAGGAAAGAGAGTGAGAAGACAGGGCAGAATTCTCAGAAAAAAAAGTTTTCAATTTCTCTTAGAGACCCACCCAACTGGCTTTTCCATTTCAAGAAGACCTTTAGTACTTCCATTTTGCACACTCTGGTGGGTGCTGGCTGACGATCCATCAGGGAGCTGTGAGCGCTGCGGGATTCACTCCTGCCCTACAGCAATAGTTAAACAGGAACTCGGGGCGATCTCTGATTAAATCCACTCCTGGCATCAAAGGGCTTTTCAGCTTTGTCACTCCCAATTCGCCCGACGGCAGAGCAGAGCTGGTCGGACTTTTTTTGTTTGATCTGTTTCAGTTTTCCCCACCACACCCGAGGAGTGTTTTTAAGGCAGAAATCTTTGGCATTTCTGATATGCCCCGAGCAAAACCTTGTGTGTCCTAAGAGCCAAGGGGACTGTCCCTCCGTGCAGAGCGAGGACAGCCCGTCTGTCCATCGGGATTGCTCTCAGCTACACTGGGCTGGTACCACTTTGAGATGGAGAAAGATTGATCACACCAGATGTTCCCTGAGAAGAAATGGACACTGCTGAGAGAAGAAGAGCCAAATTTACAAGTGGAGGTCTCCCAACCCCCCACCCCATCTCGCTGGACCCGAGAAGGATCTCAGCTCTCCCCTCCCAGTCGGGGACACAGAGGGCTCATTGCAGCTGCCTACATTCAGCCCTCCAGCAGGACTGACATGGCCTTGCCACTGTCATGTCTATTCCGTGGGGTTCCTAGAAAACACAGAGATGCCGTGGGAAAGCTGTGCCCTTCTGGAAGGCAGCGTGGCACCCAACAGGACCCTCCAAGGAAAGAGTCCACTGTCCTATAGATGAGGAGTTTTGATGGGAGGGTCGACTTACCCTCAGCCCCACACAGTGCAGTCCCCAGAGACCCAGATATTCAGCAATTTGGATGCTTTTCCTCCATGGATAAACCTGGATGACAGGATGCAGCACCAGCATTCAGCTGCACCTGAATCTTCACCCCCCACCACAGCCAAAAGAAGGGGAAGAACAAGGGCAGCAGGGGCAAGAGGGGAACAGGCCAAAGTTCTCCTGCCAAGAGAGGCAGGACAGGGAGACACAGTCAGACACGCGAGCATTTCTCCTCTTTGGTGCTTGGGCTGCTGGGAGGGAGACTCAGGACTAAGTCCCCAAGATGTGAAGGGGTTGGGGACTCTACTGTGTGGGAGAGGGAAGTTGCTGCAGGGAAGGCATCTGCGCTGCAGGGGATGGCAGGGAGGTGCTGGAATCCCCCCTCCCATCACCCTTCCTGTAGCAGCTCCCTCTCACTCCCTGCCCATGCCTCTGCTGCCTGCACTGTCGCTGCTGGGGGCTGTTTCTCTGCCCCCAGGTCTCCCCCCTTTCAGTGCTCAGAGACTCCATCCCAGCTGCTGAGGGCTCAGCTCTGCCCTGCAGACACCTTCTGCAGCAGGGAATGGCCCAGGGGCATCTCTGGGTGTGCACGGGCTAAAGGAGCAGCTCGGACAAGTGCTAACAAAAACTGGGGTCTCATTGCCTTCATGGGAATGGAGATGTAAATTCAGATCTCCCACTGCCCATCTAACCAACCAAGAGTGGAAAATTCAAAGCACAGATTCCATTTCTTTTGGCTAAATGCTGCCTCTGTGTCCTTCTTCAAAAGGACCCTCTGCAAATGTCCTGAGGGTGATGTGGAGCTGTGAGCAAACCTGACCCACGCAGCATCCTCTCGACTGCAGAAGGACCCTGCCATGCCCAGACTGGGGTCACCCCTTCCCTCCACAGCTTCTCCCCACACTGCCATGGGCAGCTCCCCGGGCAGGCTGAGAGCTGACCCTGGCAGGAGACAGAGTCCCTGCCCCAGCACACAGTTCCCTGGGACACGGGGACCCTGCTCGGAAGGACAGCCCTGGGCACCCCTGGCTGCACGCCCACCTTCACAGCCCTGCAGCTGGGAGAAGGTAGCAGACATGTCCTGGCACTTTGACGATGTGGTGGGGATGCCCTTCTCTCGAACACATCTTTCTCAACGCCAAGGGATCCCCAAGAGCCTTCTTGACGGAACATATTAGACATGGACTATGCCAGCTTTAGGAGACTGCTCCAGGAAGCCTCTCTGCATTATACTGCACCAGAGAGAAACATCACGCCCTGTCCCTCTGCCCCTGCAGCAGGGAAGCCCTGCTCCACAAGTTCTCCTTCTCCTCTACACTAGAGAAACTGTGAGAGTTGTACTTACAGATCCCACGGGCTGTGGGTTGTGCAGCTTCTGGATCCCTCCAGCAACTGCAGAGTCAATGCCCTGCAGCCAGAGACTTATTTTGTAAAAGGCTGTGAAGGTTTCTCCCCCAGTGAGCTCTCAGCTTTCATCCATTCCTGAATGCTTTTCAGCTCTCCTGGCCTCACAAGTCTCCTTTCAGTGCCTGCAGGCAGTGCCCTCAGCCCTTGGCAGAGGAGCTGCTCCTGGGCAGAGCTGTCTCTCTGCCGCGCTGCCCCATGGCCAGGAGCTCCCTCCATCCCAGGAGCCCAGCCCAGCTCAGCAGCAGAGCAACAGCCCAAGGAACAGCCCAAGGCATCACTTTTCTGTCCCCCTGGGATCCCCGGAGATGTCCCTGGGGGAACCTGCTGTGAAACAGGATGAAGTCAGCCCTGATGTTCTCTCAGGAGATGGGAGAGATTGTGGGAGAGATTCATTTCCAGCAGTGTCATTTCTCCTGTCAGGAGAAGACTTGGGCATGAGAACCATGAGAATACTAAGAGTCGCCTTTCCTTATCCTATCGTGAGGCAGCACACCAGGAGGGTGACAGGGCAGGATCTGATTTCTACAAGCTGGGGGGCTGTCTTTGGGTTAGTGTATGAGAGAGTCCTTTTTCATAACATTTGCAGATGACCTCACAAGGAAGAGAGCAGACACTGCACTGCAGGGCAAGGTTGCCATCCGGAGGGACCTAGACAGGCTGGAGGGATAGACCGATAGGAACTTCAGGAGAGCCAATAGGTCCTGACCTGGAGGTGGACTAAACCCATGCCATGACAGAGACCAGGGACTGCCCAGGTGGGCAGCAGCTGTGCGGAAAAGGCTCTGGTGGCCCTTGGGTTCTATTGGGTAAAACACGAGCCATCAGCAAAGGTGGCCAAGAGCTTCCTGAGCTGCAGGAGCACAGCCAGTCTGCTCAGCACTTGTTACACCTTATCCAGAATACTTCCCTAGGTTTTGACACCACACCGTGCCAGAGAGACCTTGCAAAGTGGAGCCGGGTCACTGGAGGGACACCAACGTTGACAGAGCTTGTACTGTGAGAAGAAGCTTAGAGAGCTGGGCTTGTTCAGCTTGGAGGAGAGGAGCTCTTGGGAGGAACATGGAGCAGCATCACACAGTTACCAGGAAGACTGAGCCTGAGTCAAATCCATGGTAGAAGATACAAGGACAAGAGGCAATGGGCTGAGAAAAGGGACGGTCAAGCCACATAAGGAGGAACTTTTTCCAGCATGAGGATAGTCAAGCACTGGAAGCTGTTTCCCAGAGAGCGTGCAACAGCTCTGTCCTGGAAAGGGATCCAGACATCTTTGAACAAAGCCCTGACCCTTCAGGTCTGACCTTGTTTTCAATGGGAGGTTGGTCAAGACACCCTCCAATTCCCTTTGAGCCTGAATGATGCTGTCCTCCTCCCGTCCTTCCATCTGCAGGCTGAGATATTTCCCCTCTTGGAGCAGACATTCTGAAAAACCACTCCAAATCTGGAAAGACTCTTCAATGCTCCAAGTACAGTTGGGTTGGGAAAAAAAAAACAAACAAAAAAACCAAAACTGTGCTGGATTATTTTTTCACAGAGACAGTTTTAAAGGGTCAAAGTAGATTCAATGCATGAATTCTGACAGTCAAGTTACAAAGAGGGAGGAAAAAAAGGCAACAAAATCTTTGTCAGTAAAGAAAAACTCCCCCAGCCTGTGGGATGTCCTCATTAGTTGGCCCTCTAGGAACTGGGATCCTTGGGCTTCTTGGTCTTAAGTGGGAGCTCAAATCCTGAACTGGAAGGACAACATTGGCTGCAGGTACACACCATTTTCTTGACACAACTGTGAGCTCAGACCCAGTTGATGGAGTTTCTCACACAGGTCACGGAGGACGGCAGGATGTCGGGGAGAGTGGCACATGCTTCAGTTTCCCAAATCCCATGAGTTTTCCCAACCCATCCTTCTCTTGACCTCTGGCATCCTATTTCTTGAGATGCAAAGCTGGCGGGTCTTCTGTTGATAAAGCATCAGTGATCCTTCCAGTGATTCTGTGATTTCCTTTAGAGTGGCAAAAAATAATAATAATGATGAAAAGAAATGTTAAAGTAACAGTCTACTTCCACAATAGCAAATCTGGACAATGGCAATTAAATTAGTATTTGCCATATAAGGTATGATATCCCATCCTGAAGTACATATTGAAAGTGGTTCAGATGAAGGGTGGTCTTGCAAAAGTCACCCCTTGTGTCCCCGTGTGGCACAGACGCTGCTGGTTTCCCTCTCCAGAGAGTGGCAGAGGCCGGATCACCTTCTCAGAAGAGGCTCCTTGCCAGGGAGCCACGGCCATGGGGGGACCTCACCTGGTTCTTACTGGCACTTCACTCAACTGCTATTTGGATAAATTTGGTGCTTTTCTGGGATGACTATTCCTGCACAGAGGATCATAAAAAGACGACTGTTTCTTAAGAGATGGTGAAAAAGGCCCTGTTTGGCCAAGAAGGCCCACCATGTGCTCTGGAGGGAGCGAGGAAGATTATAAAAAGCACTAGGAAAGTCCAAAATGCTCTTCCAAAGGGCGAGTGGCCCTGAGCAGTGGTGATTGGCCACGTGTAAGTCTGTTAGAGAGGGTCAAGCAACGTCAGCGAGAAGCAAGGGGACGGCTGATGGCTTTAGCCAATCCTTACAGCCATGTCTGAAGCCAGCCATGGGAAGCAGTGGATGTTTGTGGGCAGAGGCTGAGGAAGAGGCTTCTCCTGAGACAATGGCAGGAAGGAAGACCCTTCCTCTGCAAACCAGGGGTGATACAGACATTCATCTCTTGTGTGCCTGCCTCAGCCTGGCGGATGGGGAATGCCCACTGCTGGGGGTGGCTGTTCTTAGGAATGCCCCATGGGCTGACAACTTGCTCCTTTCCCCTCCTTCACTGCCCACACTTGGATGGACTTCAGGAAACATCCATGAGCCTGGAGGATGCACAAACCTCCTGGGCTGAGGTCTCAGCACTGCAGGGGAAATGGAAGGGTTTGTGAGACACATGGGCGTGCAGGGAGAGAGCAGTGTGGGGGGAGCAGTGAGTGTGCTAAAGGCAGGAAGAAGAAATGTCAAGGCGAAGAGGCCAAGTGCATGAAATGCTTGATTTCTACTTGCCAATTCTGCATTAACGCCAAGGAATTTGGGTTACAGGAATGTCTCCAAGTAGAGTCTGCACCATCCAGACCCATGTGGATGGGCTGGCAGAGCCACCCCCAGCAGGGGGATCCCCATCGCCCACGCTGAGGCAGTCAGGATGCAAATATCTGCAGTGCCCACTTGTCACAGGCCTCCAGGCAGAGGGTGACTCATTCCCATGACCCTCGAAGCCTGGATCAGCTCGTTGTGCTTTTGCTGTCCTTCCCTTCATCTGTCAAGCCCATGGGAGCTTTGGCTTTGACATCATCCCTACGTCCTGGGACAAGGTTTCTCAATTCCTCCTCTGCAGCTTCCCTGCTTCCACCTCCTTTGTGCTGCCTCTTTGTCCTGGAGATCAGTCAGTTCCAACAAGCAGCCTCCTGAGACGGTGGCTTCTTTTCAAGGGGAGTTGGAGAGATCATTTTTGTGCCTGGAGGAGGCTGTCCTGTAAGGCCTATCAGATTTTCCATCATTCTTCAGCCTTCAGAGCTGCTTCCCATGGCACTACTCGCATCAGTCTCCCAAGTACATCAAAGTCTTCTTCTCTGGAGTCCACCCGTTTTTGCTCTGCTGCTGGCCTTCCTCACTCCTCTTCGGCACCTGGGACCCCACTATTTCCTGGTGACAGCAGCCAAGGCTGACACTGATTTTCACCTCCCTGACCACTCTTTTTTTTTTTTTTTATTTGTTTTTTTGCCAGGACCAGGTCCAGGTGAGCATCACCCTTGTTTGCCCACCTGGCAGCTGTGTTAAGAAGTTGTCCCAAGGTCCTCCAGGCTGCTGGCACCCTGTGTCTTTGCCTGGCCAGTGAATGCCAGGGCAACTACTCTTCCCCATAGGAACCTGCTCATTGACTTGGAGACTTCTTCAGGTTGCTGTTAGAAGACTTATTCTGCCTACTGTGCCCGATCAAGTGGAGTATAATGGCCAAGACATTTTCACCCTTACTGGCTTCTCCTCTCATCCTCACTCACACAAGCTCACTCAACCCTTGAGTAGCTGCCCTGAATTCTGTTAGGCAATGAGGGGCTGAACTTGGGACAAATGCCATTGTAGTCACTGGAGATTGAGTAAATTCGGCTGATGGAAAAGAGAGAGACCTTGCTCTCCCTACAGGACATGACTGCAGTCCATTCATATGAACACCTCTGTGAACTGCCATGAACATCAGGAGTAGGAAAGGTTCCTTTTATTTGGACATCAGCTGTCATTTCACTTGGCTAAAGGATTTCCCACCAGGCTCATGTACGATCCCCGAGATGTTTCCCCATCTCTATCACCATCCCCATTAGAGCTTGCAGTTTCCTGCGTGTACCTTGCACCACCTCTGGCAACTGGAATGTTCCCAGGCATTTGCATCTGAACATTTCACTCCCGCCCTCCATCTCCATTACTTAGCGTGGGAGTGGAGAAAAGAGGCTCCCATGCAGGTGCCTATTTTGTGCACAGCTCAACACCTGAGGAAAGAGGAATCCCATCTCCTGTGGGCTTCTAGCAGGCATGGGAGGGCGCTGAGTCTCCGTCAAATGCTAGGAATAGAAACGCAGGATGAGATGCCTCGATTCCCTCAGCTGAATCCCTTCCCTCAGCAGGGGTAAAGGAGATGCCTGTCTGTCCCCGTCTGGCTGTCCTGTCTAATGATGGGCCAAGGAAAGTTGATATTTAGAGCTAACTCTCCCTCTCAGCAGGGAAATGACACTTCTGGAAAGGAGTGTCTCGATCCAGCTGAGAGAGAGAACATCAGGGATTGCATCAGCAGGTTCCCCGGCAGCCCCAGGGACACCTCAAGGGATTTTAGAGGGGGGCAGAAAAGGTACTGCCTTGGGCTGTTGCTCTGCTGCTGAGCTGGGCCGGGCTCCTGGGATGGAGGGAGCTCCTGGCCGTGGGGCAGCGCGGCAGAGAGACAGCTCTGCCCAGGAGCAGCTCCTCTGCCAAGCGCAGCAGGGCTGAGGGCACTGCCTGCAGGCACCGAGGGGAGAGGAGGGAAGCAAGACAGAGGCTAAAGGCAGCCTGGGGTGGGAGGACAGATGAGAGCTCGCCTGGAGAGAAATCTTCACAGCCCTTGACAGGGTAAGTCTCTGGCTGCAGGGCAATGCAGCTGCGGTTCCTGGAAAGACCTCCTAAAGCTGGCACATCCCACAGCCCATGGGATCTGTCAGGAGGACTCTCAGTTTCCCCCGCGTAGAAAAAGGACGTGCTTTGGAGCACGGCTTCCCTGCTGCACCCTCAGCCGGCCAGGGCATGTCGGCTGCCTTCCCCTGGGGGAGGCTGCAGAGTGTGAAGCCGGGTGTGCAGCCAGGAGTACTCAGGGCTGTCCTTCAGAGCAGGGTCTCTGCACCGCAGGGGGCTGTGTGCCAGCGCAGGGACTTTGTCTCTTGCCAGGGTCAACACTCAGTCTGCCCAGGTTGTTCCCACAGCGGTGTGGGGAGAAGCTCTGGGGAGAAGCAGGAGAGGGTCCTTCTGCTGTCAAGACGGTGTTGAGTTGGTCAGGGCTGCTCACAGCTCCAGATCACCCCTACACGCTTCCAAGGGAACTATTTCCTCAGGTTGTGTTTCCAGTTTCTTATCCAGGGGGTGCGGGGAGAGAGGTGGAAAAAGGGATGAATGTGTAAGGATCTCTCGAGTTTGCAGAAGTCACTGTGATTCCTGAGCTGCAACTTTGAGGCATCAGTTGGTCTAAAAGAAGCCTCCTAAGGGGCCTTCAGCCGCTCCTCTGCCCATGGAGAGCACCAGCATCACCTCTGCTGGACCATCAGGGTTGCTCTGACCTGCCCTTTTGCACCTGCGAACAGGAACATGAACCCAGCCCCTGCCCTGCAAACAGGCAGGTGTCTGTAGGGCCAAGGTGAGTGCACAGAGGTTGGGATGGGCTCTGTGAGTGCTGACAGGGAAAAGACACGGCACAGGGAGACACTTCCCAGGAGGAAAATCTCCTGGCAGCAGGGATATGACCAGGGAACGAGAGGAAACTTAAGCCAGAAATGTTGTGGGAGGGAGAATTCCGCAAACGCCGTACGATCCCCTCCAATGCAGACCCCTTCCCCTGAGCAAGCCCCCCCGTGCCTCCTCTCCCACCAAAGCCTCTGCCCTCAGGGCTGTGGGGTCCAAGGCATGAACCACCTCCTCTGCAGCCGGAGCTCCAGCAGAGCCGTGGTGCAGCTCTCCAGCCACGTGCCCCGTTCTCCCTGCGGAGCAGCGGGGCTGAGAGCGACTGCCCGGCAGCGTCGGTGTCTGGGAGGTGACAGGCACGGCTGGGCACGGGTGATGCTGTCCCGAGCGCCCGGCTGCCTCTGCCCTGGCCTCCTTCAGCCAGACCCTCGCTGCAGTTTCCCTTGTTTCTCCACTTGTCTGTGTTATTGCTGCTCTTTTCTTGTTCTCACTCTCAGGCTCTCTGGGGATGGGAGTTTCAGCTGCAGAGTCACACATTATCTTGTGCGTCCTCCCATGCAGGTGTGTCCATGGGAACAAGGGTCCCAGCTTTCCTCTCGCCTGTGCGGCTGTGGACAATGCAGCCTGTGGGGCTGGGGAATCAGCTGGTTTTCCCTTGGTGAGATAACATCGTGAAAAAACTGATGTATCTCCTTGAGGTGTCCTTCCAAGCTGTGAGCTGCCCTCCAGGATGCAAATCTGTCCCATAGCATCTTTGTGTTACCTGAAAGCCCCATGGAGAAGCGCAGAGACGCTATGACCAAGGAAATGCTGTTGGGTTGGTGAAATGAGCCCTGTGTGTCCTGGGCTGGAAGTGGTTGCTGAGACGCTGAGAAAGGGCAAGACATTTAGTTGTCTGCAGTGGATCCCTCTGCTCTCAGCAGGTTCTGCTGACGTTTCAGAGAAACATTGAGGGCGTGTGATCGCCCTCCATCTCAGAAAGGCGCAAGCCCAGTGTGTCAGGGGCTGAGGGACAGCCCAGCTCCCCTCGCTCTGTACTAAGCCACAGGCAATCCTCTTGCCTTGCAGGATTCTCTCTGCTCTCCCTGAGTGCAGCAGGAATACTGAGGGTTTCTGACATCCCAAAACAGTCCTCAGATGGGACGGAGGGAATTTTTTTTTCAAAAAAGCTCTCAGTTGGCCTCTGCCTCCCTCACTCCTTCGAAGAGGCAGTGCAGGTACTGGCACACCCTTGTGCATTGGGCATGGTTTTATCTGACAAAGTCAAACACCAGGACTGGCCCCTGCTTCCAGCGTTCCCGTGAACTCTCTGCTGCAGAGCAGGGCTGACTCCTCGGCACCAGTGGGCAGAGGCCCAGCTCCTCATGGCACGTTCAACCAGCACGGTAGCAGAGCTTCAGCCATGGAGCTGAGGGAAGGTCTCCTAGAAAAGGAATACAGGGGGTAAGGCGTGTAGCAGGGAAGGGTCTGTAGGAAAAGGCTTTGGTTTTGCTGCTAAAAGTCTCCATTAACTTGTCAATAACTTTTCCTCCTTGCAGGGGTCTCCATGCCCAGAGGCAGCAAATGTCCAACAGCAGCTCCATCACACAGCTCCATGGGGTTCCATGAGAACTGGAGTACGTTTTGCTCTGAGACGTCCACCGTAACTTGTCACTGCCTTTTTTCCTTGGACAGGTTCCAGTGCGCAGAGGAAGCAAATGTCCAACAGCAGCTCCATCACCCAGTTCCTCCTCCTGGCATTCGCAGACACACGGGAGCTGCAGCTCTTGCACTTCGGGCTCTTCCTGGGCATCTACCTGGCTGCCCTCCTGGGAAACGCACTCATCATCACCGCCATCGCCTGTGACCACCGCCTCCACACCCCCATGTACTTCTTCCTCCTCAACCTCTCCGTTCTTGACCTGGGCTCCATCTCCACCACTGTCCCCAAAGCCATGGCCAATTCCCTGTTTGACACCGTGGCCATCTCCTACTGGGGATGTGCTGCACAGCTATTTCTGTTTCTCTTCATGATTGCAGCAGAGTTTTATCTTCTCACTGTCATGTCCTACGACCGCTACGTTGCCATCTGCCAACCCCTGCACTACGGGACCCTCCTGGGCAGCAGAGCTTGTGTCCACATGGCAGCAGCTGCCTGGGGCAGTGGGTTTCTCAATGCTCTCCTGCACACGGCCAATACATTTTCCCTACCCCTCTGCCAGGGCAATGTCCTGGACCAGTTCTTCTGTGAAATCCCCCAGATCCTCAAGCTGTCCTGCTCACACTCCTACCTCAGGGAACTTGGGCTTCTTGTGGTCAGTGCCTGTTTAGCATTTGGGTGTTTCGTTTCCATTGTGGTGTCCTATGTGCAGATCTTCAGGGCCGTGCTGAGGATCCCCTCTGAGCAGGGACGGCACAAAGCCTTTTCCACGTGCCTCCCTCACCTGGCCGTGGTCTCCCTCTTTGTCAGCACTGCAGTGTTTGCCCACCTGAAGCCCCCCTCCATCTCCTCCTCACCCCTGGACTTGGTGGTGTCATTTCTGTACTCGGTGGTGCCTCCAGCTGTGAACCCCTTCATCTACAGCATGAGGAACCAGGAGCTGAAAGACACATCGAAGAAGCTGATTCTGTCACTGATCTCTCAGCAGCATTAACCTGCCCGTGTCTCTTCAGAAGTGATTTCAGATTCATCTGGGGAACTTCCTGGGCTTTGGGCCTTTTGTCTGTGATAACCATGTGTGTCCAGGAACCTTCTACTTCCCCACAAGCATGAACCCAGCTCTTCTGACCCTGAGGCCTGTTCACGTGTGCCTGGCACAGGGGTACAGCTGACCTCCCATCTCATGTCTCTTTAATAAAATGGGATTTCTTCAGTGCCGGTGTCTGGAGGTTTGGCTCTTCTTCCAAAGCTGAGCTCAGGCTGAGGAAGTTGTCCTCACAAGGCCACGCTGCTTTGTTTGGGTTCTCCATGGGATGAGGGAAGAGTGTTAGGCAATGGGACAATGTGGGGCAATGTATTAGGGAACGGGCCCAGGCTGAGCCTTCACCCGTGGGTGCCCAGTTCCCCCGGAAACGGTGAATGATCCACAGGGATCTGCCTGGGACTGTCCCTCCATGGCTTTCAGTCATCACAGCCAACTCGCTCTGCGGAGCAGAAACAACAGTGCAGGACCCTGTGGAGATTGTGGGGAGGGGGCAGGAGTGGCAAATGAGGCCAGATCAGACAAAGTTCCCTGGTGAAATGTTCTCTGGGGACAGGGACACCCTTGGAGAAGAGCAAAGGAGCATCTCTGTGCATCCAAGGTGGAAAAAAAAAGACGACAAAGAGAAATCAATCTCTGCATGCACCAGCTCAGGGCAGGCTTCTCTAGGGATGGAGCAGTCTGAGGAGCTCCGGGGCCCGGAGTCTTCTCCTGGAAGAGGGGCTGACACAGAGGGGCTTGCTGTCAGTGGTCAGGATGTCTTGGAGACAGGCGCAGGGGACACGGGGAGACACTGGTCTCTGCCATCTCGTGCCATGTCCGGCCCTCAGCCCTGGGGCCAATGTGGGGCTGAGACATCTCTCTGCCCCCCAGGAGCTACTGTGACCATCAGAGGGGCTGAGGCTGTGGGGTTGAGTCTGCAGAGCTTTGCAGAACCCATCAATGGGCACTGCCACGGGGTCAGCCCAGAATGGGCTGCTTTTCTGGGCTGGACAGGGGAGAGATGGGGGAGAGGGACAAGAAGCAAGAGGGAGAACCAGAGAGAGACTGGGATGGGCTTGAAAGTGCTTGGAAGAGGAACACGCTAAAGTTAGCTGAGCTGCCTGCCCATGCAGGGTGAGGAGTCACACAAGAGGGTTGGTGTTGCAGAGCCAGGGCTCGTAGAAGGCATCTGAGGCTTGCAGACACAGGAGAGAGGAGGTTGGTCTGTGCCTTTGGTGGCATGGGCAGTTGAGGAAGGTGGCACAGAGCATTTGTAGCACCCCAAATCTTTCGCACTGGCCACTTCCAGCACCGGCAGCACACCCCAAGTTTATGGGTGACTTTTCCTATTTGGCCTTCTCCGTCCTCCTGCCGGGCTCAGTGCCTGAATCAATTTTCTTGAAGCAAAGGACCACCAAGATGGTCAGGGACTGGAGCGCCTTTCCCCTGAGGAGACGCTGAGGGAGATGAGCTAGTCCAGCCTGGAGAAAGGAAGGCTGAGAGGGACCTCATTGCAGCCTGCCAGTACCTAGGAGGACTTTATGGAGAACAGAGAGCCAAGCTCTTCACCAGGGTGCATGGTGGGAGGACAAAAGACGGTGGGTGGAAGGTAAAAGAGAAGAGGCTCAGCCTGCAGATAGGAAAGCGCTTTTCCCCATGAGCTGAGCCAAGCATTGGAGCAGGTCGCCCAGAGATGCTGAGCAGACTCCAGCCCTGGAGGTTGTCAGACTCTGACTGGTCCAAGCCTTGAACAACGTGGCCTGACCATGTTTCTGACAGGCTGGAACGGAGACCTCCCAAGGCCCCTTCCAACTTGAGCTGATACTATGAACCTACGACCTCACGCCCTTTTTCTGATAACAACAGAGCAAATGCTTACGGGGCACGAATCTCCCTCTGCTGTATGTGACCCCCTAAAACAAAACCTCAGCCAGTGACGAGAGGTCGGTATCACGGTGTGACTCTCTGTGCAAGGACTGAGGGGTGACATTGACAGTCCTGGGCAGGAACTGTTTTGGGGACACGGGGCTCTATGCAAGGCACAAAATGACCGTTTTTATTTTTTTTTTTTCAATGCTGCAAGTCTCATCAAAGAAGAAGTAAAGAAAAGATGCAAAGAAAAGAAAATATACTTTTCAGCTTTTAAAATTACCTGTGGATTTTTTTACTTTAATATAATAGTCAAAGGGGGGAATTTGTGTCCTTGCTCTTCTTTTTTTTTTTTTTTTAAAAAAAAAAAAGGAAGTGTGTTCCAGAACTGGGATTGGATGTAGGACACAAATACCTTCAGCTACAGAGGCACAGATACCTCCTGCCAGCATAGATGCCCTGGACAAGTGCCAGCGCACTCCTGACTTCTCCCGTCACTCAATCAGCCAGAGCTTTTTGAAACATTCCATCAGGTACCAACTGTCGTGGTTTGGCCTCAGAGGACAACAAAGAACCACGGGGCAGCCGTGCTCTCTCAAGCCCCCCCCACGGCCATGAGGGGAGAATCGGAAGGAAAAGGCAAAACTCGTGGGTTGGGACAAAGGCAGTTTAACAGAACAACAAAGGGAACAAGAAAACAATAACAGTAACACGGATAGTGATGCCGTGAAAGTCGAAATCAGGACTCAAGAGTGGGGATGACTATTAAGCAGGTATTCTTTATTGCAGCGCTGGACGCGCAGGGGATCGCTCCTCCAAATGTGCGCACCAAAAGCCATGAGTTACACAGCTTATACACAAGTTAAACATACATATTCATTATTCTTCCCAGAACTCATTGTCATACGTTGCCACCCACTCCCGCATGCGTCTTTCAGTCTCTTGGTGGTCTTCAAAGACCTCTGGTGGTCGCTTACTTCATCCCTTCCTCTTCATCACTGCGTCCTTTTGGTGAACTGCAGTCATCTACTTCTCTATTCTTGCTGACAAAGCCGCAAGGCTGGTTTAGGCTGGCTCTGCATGCCTTGGTGGTCTCGACACATCCTGTTCTCAGAGATAAGTTCCTCTTGGAAGATAACAAGGTGCTGACCTGTACAATTGCTAGTTGCATATGTGCTTAGGCCCCTGTTTGCATTTAGCCAAGTTAGAAAAACAAAGACTCACAGTATTTGCTAACTCATTGTTTATGCTAAGAGCGGCTTAGTTGTGTCAAGCAAACCTTCAAGCCATACTCAGCCCTATTCCTTCATTCAACCCCCGCTTTTCTTTAAGCTACAGCAAATTCTTTTGCAAAATCTTGTTTACAGTCCACAATACATGTACTGGTTGAGCAAGAGTCCGTACTTTCCACCACATCCAAAGGTCGAGAGCAGTCAACAGTAGGGCTACAAGGATCAGCACTAGTACAGGATGCACTGGGAAGTTGAAAAACAGTGCCGCGGTTGGAGATTTTAATGAGGTATTTAGAAAAATGTCCCACCAGTGGTGTTCCCCGGTTTCCTCGATGGTTGTAATGATGTTCCTTATTTCCAGAGTATCGTGCTGGACTTGCCATAATGTTCGTTTAGAAGTTTCTTTCACTTTCTCTAGCAGTGAGTATACTTGCTTCACATCAAATTTACATGCTATATCAACTGAGCTGTTTTCTCTTATTTTATAGGATGGTATTTGTCCTTAATCTCCCCAGTCTCTCCTAATTTGGCCATCAATTTGTAAAACTGTGTATACCTTAGTTTATTCATCTGTGATATTCAGACCTACATTACCCAAGTATCCATTCCTGGTCCAGTCTTCAGGGTCGGGGACATCATCTAGACCTTGACGGGTGATGCAGTTCTCTGTCCAGCTGTGATGCAGAAGATCATGATAATGATTTCCGGAATCGCAGTTTTGCTGGTCCAGTACATTCAGAGGTCCATTTCTGCTCAAGTGGGGGATCTTCCTCACACTTTGGAGCCTTCCATTGTTTACGTCTTTGTAATCTTAGTTTTAAAGGTCTTAAAGGTTCCGAAGTCCACTGCTTATCTGGAGCCTTTTTCACTCGGGAGCAGTGAATCCAGGCCGGCTGTTCTTTTTACTTTGATTGCAGTGAAGGTGGTCAGTAGCACTTGGAATGCTCCGTTCCACTTTTCTTCTAGTGGATCACCTGAAAAATTCTTAATATAAACCCAATTTCCAGGACTAAAGGGATAGATAGGATGGTCCAGTCCCTTAACTCTGGTTCTTAAGTCATTCTTATTGATTTTCTCTAATGAAGGGAGCAGGCAGTCTAGGAGGTTCCTTGAGTGTATGGAAGATACCTTCCTGACACAACTGGTAGGAGAGCCTACCATGGGAGGCGCCTCACTAGACCTACTTTTCACAAACAAAGAAGAACTAGTGGGAGATGTGGAGGTAGGAGGCCGTCTTGGGCTTAGCGATCATGAAATGGTCAAGTTTTCAATTCTTAGTGAGGTAAGGAAGGGGGTGAGCAAAACCTTCACCTTGGACTTCCGGAGGGCGGACTTGTGCCTGTTCAGAACCCTGGTTGGGAGGGTCCCTTGGGAGAGAATCCTGCGGGGCAAAGGGGTCCAGGAGGGCTGTACGCTCTCCAAGAAGGAAATCCTAAAGGCCCATGAGCAGGTTGTCCCCCTGAGGCGCAAAATTAAAGGGTGGGGAAAATGGCCGGTCTGGTTGAACAAAGAGTTTTTGATGGGACTTAGGGGAAAAAAGGAGGGTTTACCACCTTTGGATAAAGGGACAGGCAACTCAGGAGGAGTACAGAGATCTTGTTAGGTTACACAGGGAAAAAATTAGGAAGGCAAAAGCCCAGCTGGAACTCAACCTGGCCATTAATATAAGGGACAACAAAAAAAGTTTTTATAAATACATCGACAAAAAGAGAGTCAGGGAGAATCTCCATCCCTTACTGGATGCGGGGGGAAACATTGCGACCAAGGACGAGGAGAAGGCTGAGCTACTTAATGCCTTCTTTGCCTCCGTCTTCAATAGTCAGACCAGCTACCCCCAGCGTGTACAGCCTCCTGGGCTGGAAGATAAGGATGGAGAGCTGAACAACCCCCCCATCTGTGATTCTGTGAAAGAGACACAGTGAAAGAAATGCTCTCTTTGAACAGCTCCAACTGCACTAATCCCAAAACGTCAGGGTTTCAGGAGCATCTTCAAGTAGACTCTTCAACATCTAGATCTGCCCATTTTTCATTGTCTGTGGGGTAAATTACATGTAACCCCACTGTCGTGAAGGCAGGGATGAGAGTGATCTGCTCCAGTGTTGGACATCATGGGTGCAATTGCCCAGGTTTCCCTTCAAGTCAAAGGAGAGAAAGAAATCCGTTGTCTCCACTGAGGTGCCCTGGCCTATCCTGTCTGTCCACCAGCTCCTGCTCCAGAAAGGCTCCCGTAGCTCCTGGGTCACATTTCCCAGTCCCTTGTGGAGGCTTCAGCTACTTCTATACAAGTATACATTTATGCAGCCATTTCCAAAAACACATTTCGTTCCAACACTTGGAATGGAGAAGCTGTGCTCTGAGGACATGTTTATTTGAATACATTTCATGTCTATATCTCATATCTAAAGGGACCTGGGAGCAATGAAGTTTGGATAAGTTGGATGGATCCTGCTTTTCTCTCTTTGCTGTCAATTGATGGCCCCACCTGCTGGCACCTCCCTCATATCGTCCCTTTTTATTAGATTTATAGATTCATAGATTGGTCCAGGCCAGAAGGGACCTCCAAAGGTCATCTAGTCCGACCTCCCCGCAGTCAGCAGGGACACCCCCAACTAGACCAGGTTGCCCAGGGCCTCGTCGAGCTTCACCTTGAATATCTCAAGGGAAGGGGCCTCAACCACCTCCCTGGGCAACCTGTTCCAGTGTTCCACCACCCTCATGGTAAAGAACTTTTTCCTAATATCCAATCTAAATCTCCCCCTCCCCAACTTAAAACCATTGCCCCTCGTCCTGTCACTGCAGGCCTTTGGAAACAGACCCTCCCCAACCTTCCTGTAGCCCCCCTCAGGTACTGGAAGGCCGCTATGAGGTCTCCCCAGAGCCTCCTTTTCTCCAAGCTGAACAACCCCAGCTCCCTCAGTCTGTCCTCATAGGAGAGGTGCTCCAGCCCCCTGATCATTTTGGTGGCCCTCCTCTGGACCCGCTCCATCAGGTCCATGGCCTTCCTATATTGAGGGCTCCAGACCTGCACACAGTACTCCAGGTGAGGTCTCACTAGAGCAAAGTGGCAGAATCACCTCTCTGGATCTGCTGGCAACACTTCTTTTGATGCAGCCCAGGATGTGATTGGCCTTCTGGGCTGCGAGAGCACATTGCCTGTGCAATGACAGCACATTGCCTGACCAATGAGATGGCCAAATCTTGATGGGGCGTATAAAAGCATAACACCATGGCCCTCCAAGGGCCAGACCGTAACCGATGTACATATTCCGAGTTCATCCAGTAACCTTCTCTTTCAGGCACCGTGAAACGCAGTCCAAAAGAGCATGCTCTAGGACACATTTCTCATCTGAAGTGAGGCTCAGCGGCCTTTAGCTCCCCAGCTCAGTGTCTGGGCCGTTTTGAAGGATCCAGACCATGTTTACTTTTGGCCAGATGTCAGGGAGTCCTGCCAGTCTCCATGACCATTAAAGTGAAAAAGCACAGGCTCTTGCTCAATGTTTCTGTTCCCCTGGCTGAGGGATTTGATGCATGTCTGGGCTGTAGCACCTCGGGTGTAGCTCCAGGCCAAGCTTGGACTTGTCTTAAATGAAACCTGGGTACCGAGAGTCAAAGACCTTCTGTGTGCAAAGGCTTTGCTTCAGGGCAGAGCCATGGCCAAGTGGATGGCACCTGGAAACTTAAAGCTGAAAGTGGATGCCAGGACAGTGAGCAAACCCTGCTGTCTCCAAAAACCCTCAAAGTAAGAAGTTTTTCCTCACGTTGAGATGGAATTTCCCGTGTTCCAGCCTTTGTCCATTGCCCCTTGTACTGTCCCTGGGCACCACTGAAAAGAGTCTGGCCCCATCCTCTTGACACCCACCCTTTAGATACTGGTAAGCATTGGTGAGATCTCCTCAGTCTTTCCTCACTGAAGAGGTGCACATGTCCCTTGAGCATGTTTGTAGCCTCCGCTAGACTCCCTCCAGTAGTTCCCTGTCCTTCTTGAACTGGAGAGCCCAGACCTGGACGCAGTACTCCAGATGTGGCGTCACCAGGGCAGAGGAGAGGGGGAAGATGACCTCCCTCGACCTGCTGGCCATGCACCACAGGAGACCGTTGGCCTTCTTGACCACAAGGGCACATGGCTGGCTCATGGGCAACTTGTTGTCCACCAGGACTCCCGGGTCTCTCTCTGCAGAGCTTCTTTCCAGCAGGTAAACCAACCTCTAACTTGTACCATTGCATGAAACAGACACCTCTTAAGTTTTACAAGGAGAAGTGGCCAGTCCTGCATTAGGGGGGAGAAAAAACCCCATATATCAGGGGACCTCACCAAGGGAGCAGTGACCCTGAGAAGAATGGCTTGGGCACTGTGAAGGACACCATACGAGCCAGTGGTTCATGCTCACCATGAACAAGGCCAGCTGCAAAGGGGCATTCATTAGGAGGGGCGTAGCCACCCCGGACGTCTGGAGTTTTCATCCCCCTCCAGTGAGCTGTGGTGTGGCCACACATGGACATGTGTGTCCCTCTGTGAGAATTCCTGCTGTAGAGAGGTGGGGAGGAACTGGAGAGTGCCCAGAGGAGGTCTGCACTTCTCTTGTACTCAAGGCCCCAAACCCCATCTTTGTCGACCTCTTCAAGCCCAACACAACCCAAGGAACACGCTCGACTCAGGAGAACCACCATGCTCTGCAGACCGCTCCAGATTCCCCTCCAAGACGCTGGGTGTCCTTAATGTCACCTGTGTAAAAGCCCTGAGTACATCCCTCAGATCCACTCACCATCTTATCTGTCACCAGACACCAACTGGTGACTTCTAAACCCAGTTTTACATTTCTAAAACGTCAGAGCTTTTCATTCCTGAACACATGGAGGAAGAGGATCTCTAGAGGTGTGCTTCTCAGGCCTGCTGGGAGATAGATCCCGGTATGAAAGCAGGCCACTGCGGAGATCCCCTTTTATTACAGAGATGCTGTGTAAGAGGCCAGCTCTGAGCCACTGTTAAACACACTTTTATAAGGGAAGCAGGTGACACAAAGAAGGTACATGTCTCAGGTGCAGGGATGCAAATGCAAACATTTCTGTAGAACTAAAATAAACGTGAACACAAATAACAACAGCAATCATGATAACTAAAATGCTTTAAAATAAAAAAAAAAAAAAAAGGACGTAATCAGATAGTGTGGGAATCATTGGTGGGGAGAGGTGGCAAATTTGTCACTCTTGGAGAAGGTCCATGAAATCAGCCTCCTAATGGCATCCTTGAGCTCTTTGTTTCTCATGCTGTAGATGAGGGGGTTCACAGCTGGAGGAAGCACTGAGTACAGAACAGTCACCACCAGATCCAGGTATGGAGAGGAGATGGAGGAGGGCTTCAGGTGGGCAAACACTGCAGTGCTGACAAAGAGGGAGACCACGGCCAGGTGAGGGAGGCACGTGGAAAAGGCTTTGTGCCGTCCCTGCTCAGAGGGGATCCTCAGCACGGCCCTGAAGATCTGCACATAGGAAACCACAATGAACACAAAACAGCCAAAGCCTAAACAGACACTGACCACAACAAGCCCAACTTCCCTGAGGTAGGAGTGTGAGCAGGAGAGCTTGAGGATCTGGGGGATTTCACAGAAGAACTGGTCCAGGACATTGCCCTGGCAGAGGGGTAGGGAAAATGTATTGGCCGTGTGCAGGAGAGCATTGAGAAACCCACTGCCCCAGGCAGCTGCTGCCATGTGGACACAAGCTCTGCTGCCCAGGAGGGTCCCGTAGTGCAGGGGTTGGCAGATGGCAACGTAGCGGTCGTAGGACATGACAGTGAGAAGACAATACTCTGCTGTGATAAAGAAGAAAAAGAACAAGAGCTGGGCCACACATCCCCAGTACGAGATGGCCCTGGATTCCCAGAGGGAAACTGCAAGAGATTTGGGGACAGTGGTGGAGATGGAGCCCAGGTCAAGAACGGAGAGGTTGAGGAGGAAGAAGTACATGGGGGTGTGGAGGCGGTGGTCACAGGCGATGGCGGTGATGATGAGTGCGTTTCCCAGGAGGGCAGCCAGGTAGATGCCCAGGAAGAGCCAGAAGTACAAGAGCTGCAGCTCCTTCTTGTTTTCAAATGCCAGGAGGAGGAACTGGGTGATGGAGCTGCTGTTGGACATTTTCTTTCTTTCTTTCTTTTTTTTTTTTTTTATTTGTTTTTTTGCCAGGACCAGGTCCAGGTGAGCATCACCCTTGTTTGCCCACCTGGCAGCTGTGTTAAGAAGTTGTCCCAAGGTCCTCCAGGCTGCTGGCACCCTGTGTCTTTGCCTGGCCAGTGAATGCCAGGGCAACTACTCTTCCCCATAGGAACCTGCTCATTGACATGGAGACTTCTTCAGGTTGCTGTTAGAAGACTTATTCTGCCTACTGTGCCCGATCAAGTGGAGTATAATGGCCAAGACATTTTCACCCTTACTGGCTTCTCCTCTCATCCTCACTCACACAAGCTCACTCAACCCTTGAGTAGCTGCCCTGAATTCTGTTAGGCAATGAGGGGCTGAACTTGGGACAAATGCCATTGTAGTCACTGGAGATTGAGTAAATTCGGCTGATGGAAAAGAGAGAGACCTTGCTCTCCCTACAGGACATGACTGCAGTCCATTCATATGAACACCTCTGTGAACTGCCATGAACATCAGGAGTAGGAAAGGTTCCTTTTATTTGGACATCAGCTGTCATTTCACTTGGCTAAAGGATTTCCCACCAGGCTCATGTATGATCCCCGAGATGTTTCCCCGTCTCTATCACCGTCCCCATTAGAGCTTGCAGTTTCCTGCGTGTACCTTGCACCACCTCTGGCAACTGGAATGTTCCCAGGCATTTGCATCTGAACATTTCACTCCCGCCCTCCATCTCCATTACTTAGCGTGGGAGTGGAGAAAAGAGGCTCCCATGCAGGTGCCTATTTTGTGCACAGCTCAACACCTGAGGAAAGAGGAATCCCATCTCCTGTGGGCTTCTAGCAGGCATGGGAGGGCGCTGAGTCTCCGTCAAATGCTAGGAATAGAAACGCAGGATGAGATGCCTCGATTCCCTCAGCTGAATCCCTTCCCTCAGCAGGGGTAAAGGAGATGCCTGTCTGTCCCCGTCTGGCTGTCCTGTCTAATGATGGGCCAAGGAAAGTTGATATTTAGAGCTAACTCTCCCTCTCAGCGGGGAAATGACACTTCTGGAAAGGAGTGTCTCGATCCAGCTGAGAGAGAGAACATCAGGGATTGCATCAGCAGGTTCCCCGGCAGCCCCAGGGACACCTCAAGGGATTTTAGAGGGGGGCAGAAAAGGTACTGCCTTGGGCTGTTGCTCTGCTGCTGAGCTGGGCCGGGCTCCTGGGATGGAGGGAGCTCCTGGCCGTGGGGCAGCGCGGCAGAGAGACAGCTCTGCCCAGGAGCAGCTCCTCTGCCAAGCGCAGCAGGGCTGAGGGCACTGCCTGCAGGCACCGAGGGGAGAGGAGGGAAGCAAGACAGAGGCTAAAGGCAGCCTGGGGTGGGAGGACAGATGAGAGCTCGCCTGGAGAGAAATCTTCACAGCCCTTGACAGGGTAAGTCTCTGGCTGCAGGGCAATGCAGCTGCGGTTCCTGGAAAGACCTCCTAAAGCTGGCACATCCCACAGCCCATGGGATCTGTCAGGAGGACTCTCAGTTTCCCCCGCGTAGAAAAAGGACGTGCTTTGGAGCACGGCTTCCCTGCTGCACCCTCAGCCGGCCAGGGCATGTCGGCTGCCTTCCCCTGGGGGAGGCTGCAGAGCGTGAAGCCGGGTGTGCAGCCAGGAGTACTCAGGGCTGTCCTTCAGAGCAGGGTCTCTGCACCGCAGGGGGCTGTGTGCCAGCGCAGGGACTTTGTCTCTTGCCAGGGTCAACACTCAGTCTGCCCAGGTTGTTCCCACAGCGGTGTGGGGAGAAGCTCTGGGGAGAAGTAGGAGAGGGTCCTTCTGCTGTCAAGACGGTGTTGAGTTGGTCAGGGCTGCTCACAGCTCCAGATCACCCCTACGTGCTTCCAAGGGAACTATTTCCTCAGGTTGTGTTTCCAGTTTCTTATCCGGGGGGTGCGGGGAGAGAGGTGGAAAAAGGGATGAATGTGTAAGGATCTCTCAAGTTTGCAGAAGTCACTGTGATTCCTGAGCTGCAACTTTGAGGCATCAGTTGGTCTAAAAGAAGCCTCCTAAGGGGCCTTCAGCCGCTCCTCTGCCCATGGAGAGCACCAGCATCACCTCTGCTGGACCATCAGGGTTGCTCTGACCTGCCCTTTTGCACCTGCGAACAGGAACATGAACCCAGCCCCTGCCCTGCAAACAGGCAGGTGTCTGTAGGGCCAAGGTGAGTGCACAGAGGTTGGGATGGGCTCTGTGAGTGCTGACAGGGAAAAGACACGGCACAGGGAGACACTTCCCAGGAGGAAAATCTCCTGGCAGCAGAGATATGACCAGGGAACGAGAGGAAACTTAAGCCAGAAATGTTGTGGGAGGGAGAATTCCGCAAACGCCGTACGATCCCCTCCAATGCAGACCCCTTCCCCTGAGCAAGCCCCCCCGTGCCTCCTCTCCCACCAAAGCCTCTGCCCTCAGGGCTGTGGGGTCCAAGGCATGAACCACCTCCTCTGCAGCCGGAGCTCCAGCAGAGCCGTGGTGCAGCTCTCCAGCCACGTGCCCCGTTCTCCCTGCGGAGCAGCGGGGCTGAGAGCGACTGCCCGGCAGCGTCGGTGTCTGGGAGGTGACAGGCACGGCTGGGTACGGGTGATGCTGTCCCGAGCGCCCGGCTGCCTCTGCCCTGGCCTCCTTCAGCCAGACCCTCGCTGCAGTTTCCCTTGTTTCTCCACTTGTCTGTGTTATTGCTGCTCTTTTCTTGTTCTCACTCTCAGGCTCTCTGGGGATGGGAGTTTCAGCTGCAGAGTCACACATTATCTTGTGCGTCCTCCCATGCAGGTGTGTCCATGGGAACAAGGGTCCCAGCTTTCCTCTCGCCTGTGCGGCTGTGGACAATGCAGCCTGTGGGGCTGGGGAATCAGCTGGTTTTCCCTTGGTGAGATAACATCGTGAAAAAACTGATGTATCTCCTTGAGGTGTCCTTCCAAGCTGTGAGCTGCCCTCCAGGATGCAAATCTGTCCCATAGCATCTTTGTGTTACCTGAAAGCCCCATGGAGAAGCGCAGAGACGCTATGACCAAGGAAATGCTGTTGGGTTGGTGAAATGAGCCCTGTGTGTCCTGGGCTGGAAGTGGTTGCTGAGACGCTGAGAAAGGGCGAGACATTTAGTTGTCTGCAGTGGATCCCTCTGCTCTCAGCAGGTTCTGCTGACGTTTCAGGGAAACATTGAGGGCGTGTGATCGCCCTCCATCTCAGAAAGGCGCAAGCCCAGTGTGTCAGGGGCTGAGGGACAGCCCAGCTCCCCTCGCTCTGTACTAAGCCACAGGCAATCCTCTTGCCTTGCAGGATTCTCTCTGCTCTCCCTGAGTGCAGCAGGAATACTGAGGGTTTCTGACATCCCAAAACAGTCCTCAGATGGGACGGAGGGAATTTTTTTTTCAAAAAAGCTCTCAGTTGGCCTCTGCCTCCCTCACTCCTTCGAAGAGGCAGTGCAGGTACTGGCACACCCTTGTGCATTGGGCATGGTTTTATCTGACAAAGTCAAACACCAGGACTGGCCCCTGCTTCCAGCGTTCCCGTGAACTCTCTGCTGCAGAGCAGGGCTGACTCCTCGGCACCAGTGGGCAGAGGCCCAGCTCCTCATGGCACGTTCAACCAGCACGGTAGCAGAGCTTCAGCCATGGAGCTGAGGGAAGGTCTCCTAGAAAAGGAATACAGGGGGTAAGGCGTGTAGCAGGGAAGGGTCTGTAGGAAAAGGCTTTGGTTTTGCTGCTAAAAGTCTCCATTAACTTGTCAATGACTTTTCCTCCTTGCAGGGGTCTCCATGCCCAGAGGCAGCAAATGTCCAAAAGCAGCTCCATCACACAGCTTCATGGGGTTCCATGAGAACTGGAGTACGTTTTGCTCTGAGACGTCCACCGTAACTTGTCACTGCCTTTTTTCCTTGGACAGGTTCCAATGTGCAGAGGAAGCACATGTCCAACAGCAGCTCCATCACCCAGTTCCTCCTCCTGGCATTTGCAGACAAACGGGAGCTGCAGCTCTTGCACTTCGGGCTCTTCCTGGGCATCTACCTGGCTGCCCTCCTGGGAAACGCACTCATCATCACCGCCATCGCCTGTGACCACCGCCTCCACACCCCCATGTACTTCTTCCTCCTCAACCTCTCCGTTCTTGACCTGGGATCCATCTCCACCACTGTCCCCAAAGCCATGGCCAATTCCCTGTTTGACACCGTGGCCATCTCCTACTGGGGATGTGCTGCACAGCTATTTCTGTTTCTCTTCTTCATTGGTGCAGAGTACTCCCTTCTCACTGTCATGGCCTACGACCGCTACGTTGCCATCTGCCAACCCCTGCACTACGGGACCCTCCTGGGCAGCAGAGCTTGTGTCCACATGGCAGCAGCTGCCTGGGGCAGTGGGTTTCTCAATGCTCTCCTGCACACGGCCAATACATTTTCCTTACCCCTTTGCCAGGGCAATGTCCTGGACCAGTTCTTCTGTGAAATCCCCCAGATCCTCAAGCTCTCCTGCTCACACTCCTACCTCAGGGAAGTTGTTCTTATTGTGGTCAGTGTCTGTTTATCATTTGGTTGTTTTGTTTTCATTGTGGTGTCCTATGTGCAGATCTTCAGGGCCGTGCTGAGGATCCCCTCTGAGCAGGGACGGCACAAAGCCTTTTCCACGTGCCTCCCTCACCTGGCCGTGGTCTCCCTGTTTCTCAGCACTGGCTTCTTTGCCCACCTGAAGCCCCCCTCCATCTCCTCCTCACCCCTGGACTTGGTGGTGTCATTTCTGTACTCGGTGGTACCTCCAGCTGTGAACCCTCTCATCTACAGCATGAGGAACCAGGAGCTGAAAGACACATCGAAGAAGCTGATTCTGTCACTAATCTCTCAGCAGCATTAACCTGCCCGTGTCTCTTCAGAAGTGATTTCAGATTCATCTGGGGAACTTCCTGGGCTTTGGGCCTTTTGTCTGTGATAACCATGTGTGTCCAGGAACCTTCTACTTCCCCACAAGCATGAACCCAGCCCTTCTGACCCTGAGGCCTGTTCACGTGTGCCTGGCAGAGGGGTACAGCTGACCTCCCATCTCATGTCTCTTTAATAAAATGGGATTTCTTCAGTGCCGGTGTCTGGAGGTTTGGCTCTTCTTCCAAAGCTGAGCTCAGGCTCAGGAAGTTGTCCTCACAAGGCCACGCTGCTTTGTTTGGGTTCTCCATGGGATGAGGGAAGAGTGTTAGGCAACGGGACAATGTGGGGCAATGTATTAGGGAACGGGCCCAGGCTGAGCCTTCACCCGTGGGTGCCCAGTTCCCCCGGAAACGGTGAATGATCCACAGGGATCTGCCTGGGACTGTCCCTCCATGGCTTTCAGTCATCACAGCCAACTCGCTCTGCGGAGCAGAAACAACAGTGCAGGACCCTGTGGAGATTGTGGGGAGGGGGCAGGAGTGGCAAATGAGGCCAGATCAGACAAAGTTCCCTGGTGAAATGTTCTCTGGGGACAGGGACACCCTTGGAGAAGAGCAAAGGAGCATCTCTGTGCATCCAAGGTGGAAAAAAAAGACGACAAAGAGAAATCAATCTCTGCATGCACCAGCTCAGGGCAGGCTTCTCTAGGGATGGAGCAGTCTGAGGAGCTCCGGGGCCCGGAGTCTTCTCCTGGAAGAGGGGCTGACACAGAGGGGCTTTATGTCAGTGGTCAGGATGTCTTGGAGACAGGCGCAGGGGACACGGGGAGACACTGGTCTCTGCCATCTCGTGCCATGTCCGGCCCTCAGCCCTGGGGCCAATGTGGTGCTGAGACATCTCTCTGCCCCCCAGGAGCTACTGTGGCCATCAGAGGGGCTGAGGCTGTGGGGTTGAGTCTGCAGAGCTTTGCAGAACCCATCAATGGGCACTGCCACGGGGTCAGCCCAGAATGGGCTGCTTTTCTGGGCTGGACAGGGGAGAGATGGGGGAGAGGGACAAGAAGCAAGAGGGAGAACCAGAGAGAGACTGGGATGGGCTTGAAAGTGCTTGGAAGAGGAACACGCTAAAGTTAGCTGAGCACCCTGCCCATGCAGGGTGAGGAGTCACACAAGAGGGTTGGTGTTGCAGAGCCAGGGCTCGTAGAAGGCATCTGAGACTTGCAGACACGGGAGAGAGGAGGTTGGTCTGTGCCTTTGGTGGCATGGGCAGTTGAGGAAGGTGGCACAGAGCATTTGTAGCAGCCCAAATCTTTCGCACTGGCCACTTCCAGCACCGGCAGCACACCCCAAGTTTATGGGTGAATTTTCCTGTTTGGCCTTCTCTGTCCTCCTGCCGGGCTCAGTGCCTGAATCAATTTTCTTGAAGCAAAGGACAACCAAGATGGTCAGGGACTGGAGCGCCTTTCCCATGAGGAGACGCTGAGGGAGATGAGCTAGTCCAGCCTGGAGAAAGGAAGGCTGAGAGGGACCTCATTGCAGCCTGCCAGTACCTAGGAGGACTTTATGGAGAACAGAGAGCCAAGCTCTTCACCAGGGTGCAGGGTGGGAGGACAAAAGACGGTGGGTGGAAGGTGAAAGAGAAGAGGCTCAGCCTGCAGATAGGAAAGCGCTTTTCCCCATGAGCTGAGCCAAGCATTGGAGCAGGTCGCCCAGAGATGCCGAGCAGACTCCAGCCCTGGAGGTTGTCAAACTTTTTTCAAACTGGTCCAAGCCTTGAACAACGTGGCCTGACCATGTTTCTGACAGGCTGGAATGGAGACCTCCCAAGGCCCCTTCCAACTTGAGCTGATACTATGAACCTACGACCTCACGCCCTTTTTCTGATAACAACAGAGCAAATGCTTACGGGGCACGAATCTCCCTCTGCTGTATGTGACCCCCTAAAACAAAACCTCAGCCAGTGACGAGAGGTCGGTATCACGGTGTGACTCTCTGTGCAAAGACTGAGGGGTGTCATTGACGGTCCTGGGCAGGAACTGTTTTGGGGACACGGGGCTCTATGCAAGGCACAAAATGACCATTTTTTTTTTTTTTCGATGCTGCAAGCCTCATCAAAGAAGAAGTAAAGAAAAGATGCAAAGAAAAGAAAATGTACTTTTCAGCTTTTAAAATTACCTGTGGATTTTTTTCCTTTTACTTTAATATAATAGTCAAAGGGGGGAATTTGTGTCCTTGCTCTTCTTTTTTTTTTTTTTTAAAAAAAAAAAAAAAAGAAAGTGTGTTCCAGAACTGGGATTGGATGTAGGACACAAATACCTTCAGCTACAGAGGCACAGATACCTCCTGCCAGCATAGATGCCCTGGACAAGTGCCAGCGCACTCCTGACTTCTCCCGTCACTCAATCAGCCAGAGCTTTTTGAAACATTCCATCAGGTACCAACTGTCATGGTTTGGCCTCAGAGGACAACAAAGAACCACAGGGCAGCCGTGCTCTCTCAAGCCCCCCCCCCGGCCATAATCGGAAGGAAAAGGCAAAACTCGTGGGTTGGGACAAAGGCAGTTTAACAGAACAACAAAGGGAACAAGAAAACAATAACAGTAACACGGATAGTGATGTGGTCAAAGTCGAAATCAGGACTCAAGAGTGGGGATGACTATTAAGCAGGTATTCTTTATTGCAGCGCTGGACGCACAGGGGATCGCTCCTCCAAATGTGCGCGCCAAAAGCCATGAGTTACACAGCTTATACACAAGTTAAACATACATATTCATTATTCTTCCCAGAACTCATTGTCATACGTTGCCACCCACTCCCGCATGCGTCTTTCAGTCTCTTGCTGGTCTTCAAAGACCTCTGGTGGTCGCTTACTTCATCCCTTCCTCTTCATCACTGCGTCCTTTTGGTGAACTGCAGTCATCTACTTCTCTATTCTTGCTGACAAAGCCGCAAGGCTGGTTTAGGCTGGCTCTGCATGCCTTGGTGGTCTCGACACATCCTGTTCTCAGAGATAAGTTCCTCTTGGAAGATAACAAGGTGCTGACCTGTACAATTGCTAGTTGCATATGTGCTTAGGCCCCTGTTTGCATTTAGCCAAGTTAGAAAAACAAAGACTCACAGTATTTGCTAACTCACTGTTTGTGCTAAGAGCGGTTTAGTTGTGTCAAGCAAACCTTCAAGCCATACTCAGCCCTATTCCTTCATTCAACCCCCGCTTTTCTTTAAGCTACAGCAAATTCTTTTGCAAAATCCCGTTTACAGTCCACAATACATGTACTGGTTGAGCAAGAGTCCGTACTTTCCAGCACATCCAAAGGTCGAGAGCAGTCAACAGTAGGGCTACAAGGATCAGCACTAGTACAGGATGCACTGGGAAGTTGAAAAACGGTGCCGCGGTTGGAGATTTTGATGAGGTATTTAGAAAAATGTCCCACCAATGGTGTTCCTCGGTTTCCTCGATGGTTGTAATGATGTTCCTTATTTCCAGAGTATCGTGCTGGACTTGCCATAATGTTCGTTTAGATGTTTCTTTCACTTTCTCTAGCAGTGAGTATACTTGCTTCACATCAAATTTACATGCTATATCAACTGAGCTGTTTTCTCTTATTTTATAGGATGGTATTTGTCCTTAATCTCCCCAGTCTCTCCTAATTTGGCCATCTATTTTTAAAACTGTGTATACTTTAGTTTCGTCATCTGTGATATTCAGACCTACGTTACCCAAGTATCCATTCCTGGTCCAGTCTTCAGGGTCGGGGACATCATCTAGACCTTGACAGGTGATGCAGTTCTCTGCCCAGCTGTGATGCAGAAGATCATGATAATAATTTCCGGAATCGCAGTTTTGCTGGTCCAGTACATTCAGAGGTCCATTTCTGCTCAAGTGGGGGATCTTCCTCACACTTTGGAGACTTCCATTGTTTACGTCTTTGTAATCCTAAAGGTCCTAAAGGTTCCGAAGTGCACTGCTTATCTGGAGCCTTTTTCACTTGGGAGCAGTGAATCCAGGCCGGCTGTTCTTTTTACTTTGATTGCAGTGAAGGTGGTCAGTAGCACTTGGAATGCTCCGTTCCACTTTTCTTCTAGTGGGTCACCTGAAAAATTCTTAATATAAACCCAATTTCCAGGACTAAAGGAATAGATAGGATGGTCCAGTCCCTTAACTCTGGTTCCTAAGTCATTCTTATTGTTTTTCTCTAATCAAGGGAGTAGGCAGCCTAGGAGGTTCCTTGAGTGTATGGGAGATACCTTCCTGACACAACTGGTAGGAGAGACTACCAGGGGAGGCGCCTCACTAGACCTACTTTTCACAATCAAAGAAGGACTAGTGGGAAATGTGGAGGTCGGAGGACGTCTTGGTCTTAGCAATCATGAAATGGTCAAGTTTTCAATTCTTAGTGAGGTAAGGAAGGGGGTGAGCAAAACCTCCACCTTGGACTTCCGGAGGGCGGACTTGTGCCTGTTCAGAGCCCTGGTTGGGAGGGTCCCTTGGGAGAGAATCCTGCAGGGCAAAGGGGTCCAGGAGGGCTGTACGCTCTTCAAGAAGGAAATCCTAAAGGCCCAGGAGCAGGCTGTCCCCATGAGGCACAAAATTAAAGGGAGGAGAAAATGGCCGGTCTGGTTGAACAAAGAGCTTTTGATGGGACTTAGGGAAAAAAGGAGGGTTTACCACCTTTGGATAAAGGGATGGGCAACTCAGGAGGAGTACAGAGATCTTGTTAGGTTATACAGAGAAAAAATTAGGAAGGCAAAAGCCCAGCTGGAACTCAACCTGGCCATTAATATAAGAGACAACAAAAAAAGTTTTTATAAATACATCAACAAAAAGAGAGTCAGGGAGAATCTCCATCCCTTACTGGATGCCAGGGGGGAACATCCCAACCAAGGTCGAGGAGAAGGCTGAGAAACTTAATGCCTTCTTTGCCTCTGTCTTCAATAGTCGGACCAGCTACCCCCAGGGTGTACAGCCTCCTGGGCTGGAAGATAAGGATGGAGAGCTGAACAACCCCCCCGTAATCCAGGAGGAAGTAGTTAATGATTTGCTTATGCACCTGGACATGCATAAGTCCATGGGGCAGGATAGGATTCACCCAAGGGTACTCAGAGAGCTGGCGGGAGAGCTCATCAAGCCTCTCTCCATTATCTATCAACAATCCTGGTCAACAGGAGAGGTACCAGATGACTGGAGGGTGGCCAATGTGACGCCCATCTACAAGAAGGGACGGAAGAAGGATGCGGGAAACTATAGGCCTGTCAGCCTGACCTCGGTACCGGGAAAGATCATGGAGAGGATCGTGAGTGATGCCACCAAACCAGGTGGAAGTGTTGATCTGCTTGAGGGTCGGCAGGCTCTATAGAGGGCCCTGGACAGGTTGGATCATTGGGCCAAGGCCAATGGGATGAGGTTTAATAAGGCCAAGTGCCGGGTCCTGCATTTTGGTCACAACAACCCCAGGCAACGCTGCAAGCTCAGGGAAGAGTGGCTGGAAAGCTGCCCAGCAGAAAAGGACATGGGGGTGTTGGTGGCCAGCCAGCTTAACATGAGCCAGCAGTGTGCCCAGGTGGCCAAGAAGGCCAACGACATCCTGGCCTGTATCAGGAATAGTGTGGCCAGCAGAAGCAGGGAAGGGATTGTGCCTCTGTACTGGGCACTGGTGAGGCCTCACCTCGAGTGCTGTGTTCAGTTTTGGGCCCCTCACTACAGGAAGGACATTGAGCTGCTGGAGCGTGTCCAGAGGAGAGCCACCAAGCTGGTGAGGGGTCTGGAGAACAAGTCATATGAGGAGAGGCTGAGGGACCTGGGCATGTTTAGTTTGGAGAAGAGGAGGCTGAGGGGAGACCTCATTGCCCTCTACAACTCCCTGAAAGGAGGTTGGAGAGAGGTGGCTGTTGGCCTCTTCTCCCAAGGGAATAATGACGGGACCAGAGGAAATGGTCTGAAGTTGGGGCAGGGGAGGTTTAGGTTAGATATTAGGAAGAATTACTTGACTGGGAGAGTGGTCAGGCCCTGGAACGGCCTGCCCAGGGAGGTGGTGGAGTCACCATCCCTGAAGGGATTTAAGGAACGTGTAGACATGGCACTTCAGGGCACGCTCTAGCACCCGAGATTGTTGGTTTCTGTCTGTTTGTGGGTGGGTGTGCTGTGTGGTTGTGGGTGTTTGTTTTGTGTGGGTTTTGGTTTTGTTTTGGTGTTTGGGGTTTTTTATTTGTTTTGTTTGTTTGTTTTTTATTTTGTTTTGTTGTGGGGTTTGTTTTTTTGGTTTTTTTTGTTTTTTTGATGATCTCAAAGGTCCCTTCCAACCAAGAAGATTCTGTGATTCTGTTATTGTTTTCCCAACAAAATAACATATTTTTCTAAATAGGAATTTCCCAACTGGTTGAAATCTTCTCCTTTTTATTTTGTCTGGTACATTCTCCCACATAATATTTCAAAACAGCTTAGGTTCTCTTTAGCTCTTGGCTTTACACGTAGTCTGAGCAGAGCTATGGGTAATGCCTGATACCAATACAAATTCGCTTCCTGACATATTTTGGCTATCTGCTGTTTTATCGCGTGATTCATTTTTTCTACTTGCCCGCTGGCCTGCGGCCTATATGGGGTGTGTCATTGCCAATCAATTCCCAATCGTTTACTAACTTGTTGCACTACTTGTGCACAGAAGTGAGTACCTCTATCTGATGAGACGACTGTAGGTACCCCGAATCGAGGCATTACCTCGTTCAATAGCACTTTAGTCACTTCTCTCGCCTTGCTTGTTCTACAGGGAAAAGCCTCTGGCCATCCAGAAAAGGTGTCTGTAAGTACCAATAAGTGCTTGTACCCCTCTTTTTTCTTGGGAGTTTGGAAAAATCGATTTGCCACTGGCCTCCTGGTGTGTTTCCTTTCCCAATAGTTCCTCACTGTACTCGATTACCTGTGTTGGGGTTGTTTCTTGAACACATTTCACACTGCTGAGTCACTTGTCGAACAGTGGTATATAAATTCTGTCCTATCCATTTCTGACTCAAAAATTTATATAACGAATCTGCTCCCCAACGTGTCTTACCGTGTTCTTCTCTAACAAGTCCCCACACTAGTTTGGCAGGTGTGATAATCCTACCGTCACTCAAATGAGCCCATCCCCTGGAGGGAACTTGTCCTCCTAGTTCTTGGATGAGCTCCTGGTCTGGTCTAGAATATTCAATGCCCTCCTGGTCGTCCAGGTCTTTATTTCTACTGTCTGGAATTAAAGCTGAAATGGGTTCTTTCTGGGTTCTTTCTGCTGCCTGTTTAGCCTCACAGTCAGCCAAGCTCTTACCTCTTTCTTGGTCAGTGTTCCCCCTCAGATGTCCTCGGCAATGCATGATGGCCACTCTAGCTGGTAACCGTACTGCCTCCAATAGGCGAAGTATTTCTTCTGCGTGTTTGATCTGTTTTCCTTGCGCGGTGAGCAATCCTCGTTCCTTCCAGACTGCTCCATGGGCATGAACAACTCCAAAGGCATATTTAGAGTCTGTCCACGTATTTATCTTTTTCCCTTTTACCAATTCCAAAGCCCTGCTCAAGGCAATAACCTCAGCCTTTGGAGCTGACGTCCCGGTAGGCAATGGTTGGGATTCAATTACCTTATTTGTTGTGGTCACTGCGTATCCAGCTTTACGGATACCTTGTCGGACAAAGCTGTTTCCATCCGTAAGCCAGGAGTCCTGTGCGTCCTCCAGGGGTTCTTCTTTCAGATCTGCTCTGCTGGAGTACACAGTCTCTATTGTTTCCAAACAGTCATGTGTCAGTGGTTCAGTTGTTGCCTCACTAAGGAAAGACGCTGGGTTCACAACGCTAGTCACCTCAATTTTAACATCATCGGATTCAACCAGGATGGGCTGGTATTTCAAAAACCTGGATGGGGAAAGCCAGTGATCCCCTCTCTGTTCCAATACAGTGGATACCGAATGTGAAACCAATACCGTCCTCTTCTGGCCCAAAACACATTTCTGGGCTTCCTCAATATTTAGTATTATCGCTGCTACCGCTCGGAAACATCCTGGCCATCCTTTACTTACTTCATCTAATTGTTTAGAGAAGTAAGCTATGGCTCTTTTGTAGGGTCCCAGACGTTGAGCTAGAAGTCCTAGAGCTATTCCTTGTTTCTCGTGAGCCAAAAAGGTTTGGTTACATCAGGCAAGCCCAAAGCCGGGGCTCTCACGAGCTCTTTCTTGAGTATTTCAAATGCATTCTGGGCTTCTTTGGACCATATCAATTGAGAGGGATTATTTTTCAAAAGTTCATATAAAGGTTTTACTATCATCCCATAGTTGTAAATCCCTAATCAACACCAACCCATCATTCCCGAAAAATTTCTGAGTTCTTTTACCGCCCGAGGGAGAGGGGTCCTGCAGATGGCTTCTTTTCGTTCCGTTCCCAATTCCCGTTGTCCTCCAGACAGCTCGTATCCCTAGTAGGTTACTTGCCTCTGCACCATCGGAGCTTTCTGTTGAGAAACCCAATATCCCTTTGATCCCAAAAAGTTTAACAAGCTAACAGTCCACCGGGTACAGTCATGTTTTGTTTCGGTTGCTATCAATAGATCATCCACATACTGTAAAAGGGTTCCGTTTTTGGAAGGAGGCTTCCATACCTCAAGCTCTTGTGCTAACTGATTTCCAAACGTTGTCGGACTGTTTTGGAAACCTTGGGGTAACACTGTCCGGGTAAGCTGGGTTTTCCTACCAGTGGTAGGGCTCTCCCACTCGAAGGCAAACAACTTTTGACTTTCTTTGGCCAAAGGCAGACAAAATATTTCAATAGTCGCTGGACACCGTGTTGTTTGGTTGTTCTCGTGGCTGTCTTATGTAAATTCCTATATGCTCTAGGTACTCCTCACGATGCTGGAGTCGGGGATACAGAGGATGCAAAGCCCCCTTTGTTCAAACTGAAAAAGAGATATTGGCAGCGTATGAAAGGGTTCGAGCTGCTCCAGGAGTGGTTGGTACAGAAGCAGAGCTCCTCTTAGCACCTCGGCTGCCGGTGCTGGATGTCCAAAGAAAGGGTCCCTGCCACACATCGTGCAACTGATGCCACGTGGAGAAAGTGGTTTGCCCTGATCACAGGGAACTCGAATGGGAAACCCCAGTCACCCTGGAATTCTGGAAGTGATCATGGACTGAAGGCAAGGATTTCTAATGTCACCAGAGGAGGAGGTGACACACACGGCAGAGGCTCCACTCTATGAAATACTACCAGAAAGTGAGATGTGCCCTCTTCACTGATGGGTCCTCCTGGATTGTGGGAAACATGGAAAGGGGAAGGCGGCCTTGTGGAGTCCTACACAACAAGTTGCAGAAGCCACTGAAGGACAAGGTGAATGGAGCCGGTTTGCAGAGGTGAAAGCCATTGAACTGGCCCTAGCCATTGCCGGAAGAGAGAAATGGCCAGTACTTTGTCTCTACACCCATTCATGGATGGTGGCAAATGCTCTGTGGGGGTGGTTACGGCAGTGGAAGCAGAGCAACCGGCAGCGCAGAGGCGAACCCATCTGGGCTGCTGAACTGTGGCAAGATATTGCTGCCCGGGTAGAGAATCTGGTTGTGAAAGTACGTCACATAGATGCCCATGTACCCAAGAGTCAGGCCACTGAGGAACATCAGAACAACCAGCAGGTGGATCGAGCTGCTAAGATTGAAGTGGCTCAGGTGGATCCGGACTGGCAACATCAGGGTGAGTTATTCATAGCTCGATGGGCCCATGACACCTCAGGCCATCAAGGAAGAGATGCCACATATAGATGGGCTCGTGACTGAGGGGTGGATTTGACCATGGACACTATTGCACAGGTCATCCATGAACGTGAGACGTGCTGCAATCAAACAAGCCAAGCGGTTAAAACCTCTCTGGTGTGGAGGACGATGGCTGAAATATAAATCTGGGGAGGCCTGGCAGATCGATTCTATCACACTCCCACAAACCCGTCAAGGGAAGCGCCATGTGCTCACAATGGTGGAAACAACCACCGGATGGCTGGAAACATACCCTGTGCCCCACGCCACCGCCCAGAACGCCATCCTGGGCCTTGAAAAGCAAGTCCTGTGGCGACATGGCACCCCAGAGAGAACTGAGTCGGACAACGGGACTCATTTCCAAAACAGCCTCATTGACACCTGGACCAAAGAGCACGGCATTGAATGGGTCTGTCACATCCCCCACCACGCACCAGCCTCTGGGAAGGTCGAAGGGTACAATGGGCTGTTAAAAATGACACTGAGAGCAAGAGGTGGTGGAACTTTAAAATATCGGGATGCACATTTAGCAAAGGCCACCTGGCTAGTTAACACCAGGGGAGCTACCAACCGAGCTGGCCCTGCCCAATCAAAACCCCCACGTGCTGTGGAGGGAGATAAAGTCCCCGTAGTGCACATGAAGAATATGTCAGGGAAGGCCGTCGGGGTTAGTCCTGCCTCGGGCAAAGGCAAACCCATCCATGGGATTGCCTTTGCTCAGGGACCTGGGTGCACTTGGCGGGTGATGCGGAAGGACGGGGAAGTGCAACGTGTCCCTCATGGGGACCTGATTTTGGGCAAGAATAGCCAATGAATAAACTGTATGATGTTAATTGCTAAATGACCCTGCCGCTGCACATCTCATTTCTATAACTGCTCTTGGTTGCACTACAGCAAGAATCACCCAAACTAATGGACTCTGATGAAAAATCAAGTAAAGTGCAGCGGTGACGGCATCAGAACTGACCTCAGCAGCTGGCACCCAGCAACTTCGTCGAGGTCCACATCTTCAACCCATGGACCGTGGCATAAAACATCAGCAGCTACAGCTACAAAACGTTCTCCCTGATCCTGGCACCAGCCATTCCCAAGGATGTCATGGCCTTTAGGGGGTTAGTTGAGATTTTGCACCCACAGCTCCCCGCCTGCACCCACGGGCCCCAGGGCACCCCTTCACCAGCTCCCTCTCCCCAAAGCCCCCCGCAGCCTCCCCCGCAGCCTGCGCTGCGCACTCCACGGGTCGCCCCGAGTCGGGGAAAGGGCCACTACCAGCAGCAGGAATGGCAGCAGGGAAAGGAGGGCTTTGCTCGGGGCTTCATCTCTGCTCATGGCCCAGGGGAAATGCAGGCAGGAGGAGAAGCAAAGCCCTGAGCGTGGGGAGGTTCAAAGGTTCAAGATTTTGCCTCTTGCGTCTCTGTGGCCTGATCCCGGCTCGTGCCCCGTGAGTCCCTTCCCTTTCCCTCCAGCAGGAAGGGGAGCAGAAGGTTTCCTGCTGCTTTGACGGCATCACGGCAGGGGTGGGTCACCTCAGAGCTCAGGCTTCTGCTGGGGACCCCGTTGCTGCTGGGGACACCGCTCTCCAGCAGCCCATGAACCCCGCTGCTGCCCAGTGCCGTCCCCTGCGTCAGCGGGACCCCTCTGTGCACAGGGACCCCCTGCCCCCGGGGCGGCCGTGCCAGCACCCCCAGCCCCCTCCAGCCCCGGGAACCCCCAGCGAGTGGAAACCACAGCTCTGCAAACGCCGCGGGTGCCCAAGGAAACACAGAGAGAGCTTGGGTCTGAAAAACATACATACAACTCTTTATGAAGAACAAAACAACTTTCAACAACTGTTTACAACACAACAACAACAACTCTGTAAAACTATTTCCAAAAAAAAAACCCAACCCTGTAAAACTATCAACAAAACACTAACTCTCTAGAACTATTTACAGCGCTTCCTCTTCATCGCTCCTCTTCCTCGCCGTCGGTCCCCACAGCTCTGCTGGCCCTGGAAGCAAAGCAAGTGGCAGGGCCGTTTGGCTAACGAGCAGCGCCTGGCCCAGAAGAGCTGGGGCTTCCTGAGCCAGCTCAGCGGCAGCAGCTGCTTGGGCTGGGGCTTGCCCCTGACGGGCATTCGATGGCCACAGCCCTGGGACACGCTGGGGAGAGCGGGACTCTGCCGCCAGCGCTGAGCCCCGGCTGGGCTCCGGCTTAGACTTGGGTGTCCCGGCCCCAAGAACCTGCTCCCGTCCCAAAGCGGACGGGGGCTCAGGGCAGCGTGGGGGGGGCGGTTGTGCCGCCAGGACGAGGGCACCGGGAGCTCTGTCCCTGCAGCGGGGACCCCCCAGCCCCAGCCCGGTGGCAGGACACCCTCCCTCCCTGCGGGCAGTGGGTGGGGAGCACGTGCCTGTGCTGCTGGTGGGGGGTCTACATCCATTGCCTCCTCCTCCTCATCCACCTCCATCTGCTCCTGTTCATCCTCATCGATCTCCATTGCCAGCTCCAGCTCGATCCACTCTTTTACACTTTGGGCAGCTGCCTCTGCAGACTCAAGGGCAACTTGGCACATCCTAAGCCCAGAGGCAAGCAGAAAAGTGCGTTGGTCCTGCCCTGGCCAGCCAAGAGGACCCGTGGAACAGGGGTCTCGCCACCCGGCAAGAGCCGTGGGGTGATGGGACCCCTGGGCATGTCCCCAGTAGGAGCTGGCTGGACCCGGGCGACTCCTTGGCCACCAGCACCCACCAGCAGTCGAGGGCCACTGCTTGCAGCTGCAGGCTCCTCATCTTCTTCTCCTTCCTGAGTTTGGGGTGTGTCAAGGTCTTCTGGATCTGCCGGAGCAGAGAGGAGAGGGGTGAGCGGCCCTGCTCCCTGCCCCGTGGGGCCCGGGCACAGACCCCGGCCCCGCAGGCGCAGACCCCGGCCCCGCGCCTGCCTGGGTTCCCAGAAGCTCCTTACTCTGTGCAGCCACCCTTTGGGCTCGGCGCTGCTCTGGGGGCAGGGCTCGGCTCCCCCGGCTCCAGCCTGGAAAGGGGCAGAGGAGGCACGGGCTCAGGCTCTGGGCAGCACCCGGCTGCTCCCGGCGAGCATCCCTGCAGCACCAGCCCGGGGCGCCCTGGGCGCCCCCGGGGACGTGTCCCCCCGCGCAGGGATGCTCCGTCCCATCAGGGCACGAGCAGCCCAGGAGGGCTTCTGCCAGCCCCTGGCCTTGCAGGGCTGGGGGCAGAGGGCGAGCCCAGCTCCTGGCCCCCCAAGCTCCCCAGAGCGGGGTCCCTGCCCCATCCCACCCCATCCCTGCGGAGCCTTCTCCATCCTGCCTGGGCACTGGGGGGTGCCCACCTCCGTGGAGCGGGGCCGTACCTCTGCCAGCACAAGCGACCTCTTCCTGAGGGCCTTCATGATTCCCAGAGTGCAAAAGAGAGGGAGGAAGGTGGTTTTGGGAGCGGGAAGGGAAGGGCTGGGTCGTTGGTCCAAGGCACCAGGAGCAGGGCAGAAGGGCTGTGGGGCGCAGGGCAGAAGGCTGCGTCGTGCCCGTCACCAGGCACTGGCAGTTGCAGATGGAACACGGGCCATGGCAACGGGATGCGCAGCGGGGATGGGGACGAGTCCCCTTAACGGGGGGGCAGCTTAATACGTACACCCCCCCAAAGTTAATAATCCCAACACATTTCACTTCCTTCCTGTCCTAAGCACTTCTCCCCAACCATCCCATCACTGATCAAGTGGGTTTTGCCCAGAGTCTTGCAGAGTGTCTGTGGGACGCCGGGGCAAGTGGTGCCCGTCCTTCCCAAAGAGGTCTGGATGTATGGAAATGCCACGGGAAAACCCAGCCCCTCCTCACGGACAAATGCCAACCCAGTCTCCAGGCAGCACCTGCCGGGCCTTTGAGCCACCCACCCCTCCCCATCCTCCATTCCTTACGTCTCATCACACGGCAGCTCTTACGGGTCAGGAGGTGACCAGCCAGAACAGCTTTTGTCTCATGGAGAAAGCTGGAGGGGCTGCTCCAGCTCTGTTCAGCCTGGGCTTTGGCGGTCTCTGTGCTGAGATCCTTTCTCCAGGGCTCTTTCTCCTCAGACCAAGAAGCCCTGCACCAACCCTTGCTCTCGCCGCTGCGGGGAGGGACAGTGGCGACTCCCCCTGGGGACCGCTCTGCCACATGTCCTTTGGGTCCCCTCGGTCCGGAGCGGGGAGGCAGGTCTATTGTGGAGGCCCAGGATGGTGCAGGGGAGCAGGTTCCAGCAGCCGGTGCCAGGGCTCACCCAAAGGGAGCTGCAGCAGGGAATGGGAAAAAACGGGGCGGGAGGAGATGTCCCTGAATCAGGGCCCTTCACCCGCTGTGTAAAATCCAACCAACCCGCTCAGTCGAGAAATCTGTCTTTATTTCAGTTCTCCAGCTAACCCAGTTTTCTCAATTGAATTTAACCGTTTCCCCAGACTAATTACATATTGTGGTAAATAATTGTCACCTAATTGTGTAAGATCTCTGGCATACTGCAATTGCTAGGGTCTTCCACACAGAATTTCAAAAGGGCTGATTCCTTCCTTGGACCTTGCCTTGGTTTGGATCCTTAGCAAGGCCAAAGGAAGTGCCTGATCCCAGTGCAAATTAACCTCCTGGCAAAGATTAGCCAGTTGTTGTTTTATCAGATGGTTCGTTTTCTCCCCCTGGCCGCTGGTCTGTGGGCGGTATGGAGTATGTAACTGCCAATCCGTTCCTAAAATGTTACTGACTTCTTTGACCACCTTAGTTGCCAAGCCACTTTCCATGATATTTGAAAAGTCGTGGCGGTCAGGTGAAGTCCCTGTGGACTGGAAGAGAGGAAACATCACACCCATTTTTAAAAAGGGTAGAAAGGAGGACCCTGGGAACTACCGACCTGTCAGCCTCACCTCCGTGCCTGGGAAGATCATGGAACAGATCCTTCTAGATGCCATGCTTGGGCCCACGGAGGACACGGAGATGATTCAAGATAGCCAGCACGGCTTTACTAGGGGCAGGTCCTGCCTGCCTAACCTAGTGGCCTTCTATGATAGAGTGACTAGGTCAGTAGATAAGGGCCGACCTATGGACGTGATCTATCTGGACTTCAGTAAGGCCTTTGACACGGTCCCTCACAACATCCTGCTTGCCAAATTGGAGGGATACGGATTTGATGGGTGGACTGTTCAGTGGATAAGGAATTGGCTGGATGGTCGCACCCAGAGGGTGGTACTCAATGGCTTGAAGTCCAGAGGGAGAGCAGTGACAAGTGGTGTCCCTCAAGGGTCCGTGCTGTGACCGGTACTGTTTAACATTTTTAAGGGAAGGCAACTCAGGAGGAGTACAGAGATCTTGTTAGGTTACACAGAGAAAAAATTAGGAAGGCAAAAGCCCAGCTGGAACTCAACCTGGCCATTAATATAAGGGACAACAAAAAAAGTTTTTATAAATATGTCAACAAAAAGAGAGTCAGGGAGAATCTCCATCCCTTCCTGGATGCGGGGGGAAACATTGCGACCAAGGACGAGGTGAAGGCTGAGCTACTTAATGCCTTCTTTGCCTCCGTCTTCAATAGTCAGACCAGCTACCCCCAGGGTGTACAGCTTCCTGGGCTGGAAGATAAGGATGGAGAGCAGAACAACCCCCCCGTAATCCAGGAGGAAGTAGTTAAGGATTTGCTTATGCACCTGGACACGCATAAGTCCATAGGGCCGGATGGGATTCACCCAAGGGTACTCAGGGAGCTGGCGGGAGAGCTCACCAAGCCTCTCTCCATTATCTATCAACAATCCTGGTCAACAGGAGAGGTACCAGATGACTGGAGGGTGGCCAATGTGACACCCATCTACAAGAAGGGACGGAAGAAGGATGCGGGAAACTATAGGCCTGTCAGTCTGACCTCGGTACTGGGAAAGATCATAGAGAGGATCATGAGTGATGACACCAAGCTAGGTGGGAGTGTTGATCTGCTTGAGGGTCAGAAGGCTCTACAGAGGGACCTGGACAGGTTGGATCATTGGGCCAAGGCCAATGAGATGAGGTTTAATAAGGCCAAGTGCGGGGTCCTGCATTTCAGTCACAACAACCCCAGGCAACGCTGCAAGCTATGGGAAGAGTGGCTGGAAAGCTGCCCAGCAGAAAAGGACATGGGGGTGTTGGTGGCCAGCCAGCTTAACATGAGCCAGCAGTGTGCCCAGGTGGCCAAGAAGGCCAACGGCATCCTGGCCTGTATCAGGAACAGCGTGGCCAGCAGGAGGAGGGCAGTGATGGTGCCTCTGTACTCGGCCCTGGTGAGGCCTCACCTCGAGGGCTGTGTTCAGTTCTGGGCCCCTCACTACAGGAAGGACATTGAGCTGCTGGAGCGTGTCCAGAGGAGAGCCACCAAGCTGGTGAGGGGTCTGGAGAACAAGTCATAGGAGGAGAGGCTGAGGGAACTGGGCATGTTTAGTTTGGAGAAGAGGAGGCTGAGGGGAGACCTCATTGCCCTCTACAACTCCCTGAAAGGAGGGTGTAGAGAGGTGGCTGTTGGCCTCTTCTCCCAAGGGAATAATGACAGGACCAGAGGAAATGGTCTGAAGTTGCGGCAGGGGAGGTTTAGATTAGATATTAGGAAGAATTACTTGAGTGAGAGAGTGGTCAGGCACTGGAACGGCCTGCCCAGGGAGGTGGTGGAGTCACCATTCCTGGAGGAATTTAAGAAATGTGTAGACGTGGCACTGCTGGGCATGCTCTAGTGCCCGAGATTGTTGGTTTCTGTCTGTTTGAGGGTGGGGTGAGGTGTGGTTGTGGGCATTTGGTTTGGTTTGGTTTGGTTTTGGTTTTGTTTGTTTGTTTTTGGTTTTTTTTTGTTCGTTGGACTTGATGATCTCAAAGGTCCCATCCAACCAAAAATATTCTGTGATTCTGTGACCTGCTTGGTGGATGAGGGAAAGGGTGTGGATGTTGTTTCCCTGGACTTTAGTAAAGCCTTTGACACTGTTTCCCACAGAGTTCTCCTGGACACAGTGAATGCTCATGGCTTGAGTGGGCGTGCTCTTCCCTGGGTAAAAAACTGGCTGGAGGGCCGGGCCCAGAGAGTGGTGGTGAATGGAGTTCAATCCAGTTGGCGGCTGGTCATTAGTGGTGTCCCCCAGGGCTCGGTGCCGGGGCCGGTTCCTTTTAATATATTTATCAATGACTTGAATGAGAGGATCGAGTACACCTTCAGTAAGTTTCCAGATGACACGGAGTGGGGTGGAGTTTTGACCTGCTTGAGGTTAGGCTGGCCCTACAGGGGGATCTGGACAGGCTGGATCGATGGGCTGAGGCCAACAGGATGAGATTGAACAAGGCCAAGTGCCAGGTCCTGCCCTTGAATCACAACAACCCCATGCAGCGCTACGGGCTGGGGAGGAGCAGCCGGAGCTGCCCGGCAGAAAAGCACCGGGGATGTCAGTCGACAGTGGCTGAATATGAGCCAGCAGAGCGTCCAGGTGGCCACAAAGGTCAACAGCATCCTGACCTGTATCAGGAACAGCGTGGCCAGCAGGAGCAGGGAAGTGATGGTCTCTCCTGTACTTGACACGGCTGAGGTTGCACCTCGAGTGCTGTGTTCAGGTTTTGGCTCCTCACTATAAGAAAGTGCTGAAGCGTGTCCAGAGGAGGGCAAGGAAGCTGGTGAGGGGTCTGGAGAACACGTGTCATGAGGAGCAGCTGAGGGAACTAGGGTTGTTCAGCCTGGAGAAAAGGAGGCTGAAGGGAGACACTCTTGCTCTCTAGAACAACCTAAAGGAGTTATAGCAAGGTGGGTGTGTGTCTCTTGTCCCAAGTAACAAGTTTATAGGGTGAGAGGAAATGGCTGGCAGTTTCTCCAGGGCAGATGTAGATTGGATATGAGGAAAAACTTCTTCACTGAAAACTTTCTCAAGCGCTGGAACAGGCTGCCCAGGGAAGTGGCTGAGACACCATCCCTGGAGGTGTTTATAAGATGTGTAGATGGGGCACATAGGGATGTAGTTTAGGTGTGGACATGGGAGTGTGAGGGACTCAATGACCGTAAAGGTCCTTCCCATCCTAAATGATTCTATGAGTCTACGATTCGTTTGAATCTTGGGACTTTGTTTCATCCTCGCCCCTTCTTTGGGAGGCCAGGAGGTGTCACAGAATTTTCCTGCCCTGGGCACTGCTCACCCCCACATCCCACTGCCCCCAGGAAGAGCCCTGAGCCACAAGTGAGGGGCAGGATCTGCCTTGCCAGGGCCTGGGGGTGAGGGCTTGGCCTTTCTGCTTCCTCAGACAAAGCCAGGCTTTCCTCAGCATTACAGCCACCTGCACTCTGCCTTTGCCTACCTGCAATCACAGCCTCCAATTATCTGCTCTAACGAGTCCCCAGGGAGCCTTTGTCAGTAACTGCCCTCAGTGGGGCTCCTTAAGGCTTCCAGGAAGTTTGGGTTGTGCTTCTCATTTCTTGAGCACTTTCTTCAATCTTCTCTCAGTATCTGAGGTTCATGGACTCAGCAGCAAATACCCCATGGGCCTCCTTGGAAACAGAAAGCCTTAACAAGGAATTTATCTCTTTGCAATTTCCTTCAAGACTTGTACAGCTACTTGGGGAGGTTTTGTGGTGTAGTTAATGACAATTTTTTCAAAGTGCATCTAATGAAAATGCTTTCTTGATTGTAAAGGATGTATTTTATGAGTGTTCAGTTTACAGAGGAGGTGATGGAAGCATTCTCCAAGGGATACTGAGGCCGAGTGTCTCCTCAGGAGGTCTGGCCAGGTCAGGAAAAGCAGTCCCGTGATGTCCATCCCTGTATGGACAGCTTTGCTCCTCACCTCCCCAACCCCACCAGGTCTGACCTCGCCCACCTGGGACTGACATCACTGTTCCTTGCATCAGACTTCTCCACTCCAGTCTGGATGTGACAGCTCCATTGCACCATCTCCCACCTGCTCTCCTCAGAGACCTGGCTGCTCACAGCCACAGGGGAATTCTGCCTGTTCTTCAGAAAAGAAAAGTAAAGCACAGTCAGTTTTCATAAACAAGAAAACACTGTGTAATCATATGCAAAGTACAAACTGCCTCTAATGAGGTTGCCTTTCTACAAGGGATAATCTTAGGAGAAATAGTTGAGGTAGGTAGATACACAAAGATAGATATAAACATAATTAAAGAGCTGGCTGAGGAGACAATGAGACTACTGAGAGCCAGGCAAGGTTTTACTCCCTGAGGGTGAAAGAGCAGCAGAGGTGAGAGGTACCTGGATGAACAAAGAGTAAAGGGAGGAGAAAACTGGAGAATGATGGAGAGGGCCTTTTCCTAGACAGTCTGCATCTGAAAAGATGACTTTGCAAATGACCATTGTATCAGGACAAGTGTAGAGTATAGGAAAGATTAGAGAAACAAAATATACCATATAACAGACAAAATAGTTGTAGTGAAGTCACAAGGGAAGACTGAGATTTCTTTGGAATATCACCTCTGAAGGCGACAGGCTTGGCAGAGCTCTCTTGTGGGTGAGGACAAGCCAATGTTGCCCCCACCTTTGAAAGAGGCCCAGCCCAGGGACCCACAGGCTGTACAAGCTCCCTGGGGTGATTAGTGTGCCATCAATGAGAGTCCCCTTGGGTGACATTTCTGGGCACTGGAAAGAGAACAATGTGTCCAAAAGCAGTCAGCATGGACTTTCCAAGGGTAAATCAAGCCTCAGTGAGGAAGTGGTGACAGCGGGGAAAGCTCTCGGGTTTCCTGTGTCCATGGAAGTCGGTCAGATGTTGGTACAGTCAGACCAGCTGCATGTTTCTTGTCCTGCTCCAGGCAGGGTTGCTCAGATGCAGGGCTACTTGACAGGTATCTCCAAACAGCCCAGATCATTTCCTTTGCTTAACCGTTCATTCCCATTGCACTATTTTCCCACGTCTCAAGTCCCACTCTTTAACCAACTTCATCCTCTCCCTTGCAAAAAGTCAACTCCTCTTCACCATTTCCCCACTGGCGCTGCCTTTCCTCACTTTGCTCCCACCTTTGCTATTTCTGACATGGTATCCCAGTGCTTTCTACCCTGATTAGCAACTCCATTACACCAGTACTGTCTTCTTATCTGTAGTGTCCTGCAGCTTCTACAATGATGCTCTTGCTAGCGGCACCCTGACTCAGGATGAACATCAGCACGTGTACTTCCAATGCTTGACCGCTGGAGCTTATGTCCAGAGGGACCTTGACCCACCTGGGGATTTGGACATCAGAAACCTGAATGTTTAGAAGAAAGAGTTGCACAACAACTCCATGCAGCAGCACGGGCAGTGACCACACCAGGTAAGGAGTGCCCTGAGGAGAAGGGCTTTTGAGTCATGATGGCTGCCATGATGAGCCAGTGGGCTTTGCATTTCAAAAGGAAAATGGAGAGACTGGAGAGGGTCCAGAGGAGGTCTGACGAGATGGTGAAGACCCTAAAGCTTGAGCTGTGAGGAGAGTCTGAGGGAACTGGGCGTCTCTACCCTGCAGAAGGGGAGGCATGGGGTAACCTGTGAAAGAGCCTACCTGGAGAGGTGACAGACCCAAGGTCTCTTCTGCAGTGGTGAATGGATATGACAGAGGCAACAGCCACAAACTGCCTCTTGGAGCTTTAGACAGAGCATTAAGAGACCTTGCAAAGTGGAGCCAGGTCACTGGAGGGACACCAACGTTGACAGAGCTTGTACTGTGAGAAGAGGCTTAGAGAGCTGGGCTTGTTCAGCTTGGAGGAGAGGAGCTCTTGGGGGGAACATGGAGCAGCATCACACAGTTACCAGGAAGACTGAGCCTGAGTCAAATCCATGGTAGAAGATACAAGGGCAAGAGGGGAACAGGCCAAAGTTCTCCTGCCAAGAGAGGCAGGACAGGGAGACACAGTCAGACACGCGAGCATTTCTCCTCTTTGGTGCTTGGGCTGCTGGGAGGGAGACTCAGGACTAAGTCCCCAAGATATGAAGGGGTTGGGGACTCTACTGTGTGGGAGAGGGAAGTTGCTGCAGGGAAGGCATCTGCGCTGCAGGGGATGGCAGGGAGGTGCTGGAATCCCCCCTCCCATCACCCTTCCTGTAGCAGCTCCCTCTCACTCCCTGCCCATGCCTCTGCTGCCTGCACTGTCGCTGCTGGGGGCTGTTTCTCTGCCCCCAGGTCTCCTCCCTTTCAGTGCTCAGAGACTCCATCCCAGCTGCTGAGGGCTCAGCTCTGCCCTGCAGACACCTTCTGCAGCAGGGAATGGCCCAGGGGCATCTCTGGGTGTGCACGGGCTAAAGGAGCAGCTCGGACAAGTGCTAACAAAAACTGGGGTCTCATTGCCTTCATGGGAATGGAGATGTAAATTCAGATCTCCCACCGCCCATCTAACCAACCAAGAGGGGAAAATTCAAAGCAGAGATTATATTTCTTTTGGCTAAATGCTGCCTCTGTGTCCTTCTTCAAAAGGACCCTCTGCAAATGTCCTGGGGGTGATGTGGAGCTGTGAGCAAACCTGACCCACGCAGCATCCTCTCGACTGCAGAAGGACCCTGCCATGCCCAGACTGGGGTCACCCCTTCCCTCCACAACTTCTCCCCACACTGCCATGGGGAGCTCCCCGGGCAGGCTGAGAGCTGACCCTGGCAGGAGACAGAGTCCCTGCCCCAGCACACAGTTCCCTGGGACACAGGGACCCTGCTCGGAAGGACAGCCCTGGGCACCCCTGGCTGCACGCCCACCTTCACAGCCCTGCAGCCACCCCTGGGAGAAGGCAGCCGACACGTCCTGGCACTTTGATGATGTGGTGGGCATCCGCTGCTCTCAAGAAAATCCTTCTCAGCACCAACAGATCCCTGAGAGCCTTCCTGACAGATCACATGAGACACGGGCTATGCCAGCTGTAGGAGACTGCTCCAGGAAGCCTCTCTGCATTATACTGCACCAGAGAGAAACATCACGCCCTGTCCCTCTGCCCCTGCAGCAGGGAAGCCCTGCTCCACAAGTTCTCCTTCTCCTCTACACTAGAGAAACTGTGAGAGTTGTACTTACAGATCCCACGGGCTGTGGGTTGTGCAGCTTCTGGATCCCTCCAGCAACTGCAGAGTCAATGCCCTGCAGCCAGAGACTTATTTTGTGAAAGGCTGTGAAGGTTTCTCCGCCAGTGAGCTCTCAGCTTTCATCCATTCCTGAATGCTTTTCAGCTCTCCTGGCCTCACAAGTCTCCTCTCAGTGCCTGCAGGCAGTGCCCTCAGCCCTGCTGCGCTTGGCAGAGGAGCTGCTCCTGGGCAGAGCTGTCTCTCTGCCGCGCTGCCCCATGGCCAGGAGCTCCCTCCATCCCAGGAGCCCGGCCCAGCTCAGCAGCAGAGCAACAGCCCAAGGAACAGCCCAAGACATCACTTTTCTGTCCCCCTGGGATCCCTGGAGGTGTCCCTGGGGGAACCTGCTGTGAAACAGGATGAAGTCAGCCCTGATGTTCTCTCAGGAGATGGGAGAGATTGTGGGAGAGATTCATTTCCAGCAGTGTCATTTCTCCTGTCAGGAGAAGACTTGGGCATGAGAACCATGAGAATCCTAAGAGTCGCCTTTCCTTATCCTATCGTGAGGCAGCACACCAGGAGGGTGACAGGGCAGGATCTGATTTCTACAAGCTGGGGGGCTGTCTTTGGGTTAGTGTATGAGAGAGTCCTTTTTCATAACATTTGCAGGTGACCTCACAAGGAAGAGAGCAGACACTGCACTGCAGGGCAAGGTTGCCATCCGGAGGGACCTAGACAGGCTGGAGGGATAGACCGATAGGAACTTCAGGAGAGCCAATAGGTCCTGACCTGGAGGTGGACTAAACCCATGCCATGACAGAGACCAGGGACTGCCCAGGTGGGCAGCAGCTCTGCGGGAAAGGCTCTGGTGGCCCTTGGGTTCTATTGGGTAAAACATGAGCCATCAGCAAAGGTGGCCAAGAGCTCCCTGAGCTGCAGGAGCACAGCCAGTCTGCTCAGCACTTGTTACACCTTATCCAGAATACTTCCCTAGGTTTTGACACCACACCGTGCCAGAGAGACCTTGCAAAGTGGAGCCAGGTCACTGGAGGGACACCAACGTTGACAGAGCTTGTACTGTGAGAAGAGGCTTAGAGAGCTGGGCTTGTTCAGCTTGGAGGAGAGGAGCTCTTGGGGGGAACATGGAGCAGCATCGCACAGTTACCAGGAAGACTAAGCCTGAGTCAAATCCATGGTAGAAGATACAAGGACAAGAGGCAATGGGCTGAGAAAAGGGATGGTCAAGCCAGATAAGGCGGAACTTTTTCCAGCATGAGGATAGTCAAGCACTGGAAGCTGTTTCCCAGAGAGCGTGCAACAGCTCTGTCCTGGAAAGGGATCCAGACATCTTTGAACAAAGCCCTGACTCTTCAGGTCTGACCCTGTTTTCAATGGGAGGTTGGTCAAGACACCCTCCAATTCCCTTTGAGCCTGAATGATGCTGTCCTCCTCCCGTCCTTCCATCTGCAGGCTGAGATATTTCCCCTCTTGGAGCAGACATTCTGAAAAACCACTCCAAATCTGGAAAGACTCTTCAATGCTCCAAGTACAGTTGGGTTGGGAAAAAAAAAACAAACAAAAAAACCAAAACTGTGCTGGATTATTTTTTCACAGAGACAGTTTTAAAGGGTCAAAGTAGATTCAATGCATGAATTCTGACAGTCAAGTTACAAAGAGGGAGGAAAAAAAGGCAACAAAATCTTTGTCAGTAAAGAAAAACTCCCCCAGCCTGTGGGATGTCCTCATTAGTTGGCCCTCTAGGAACTGGGATCCTTGGGCTTCTTGGTCTTAAGTGGGAGCTCAAATCCTGAACTGGAAGGACAACATTGGCTGCAGGTACACACCGTTTTCTTGACACGACTGTGAGCTCAGACCCAGTGGATGGAGTTTCTCACACAGGTCACGGAGGAGGGCAGGATGTCGGGGAGAGGGGCTCACGCTTCAGTTTCCCAAATCCCATGAGTTTTCCCAACCCATCCTTCTCTTGACCTCTGGCATCCTATTTCTTGAGATGCAAAGCTGGCGGGTCTTCTGTTGATTAAGCATCAGTGATCCTTCCAGTGATTCTGTGATTTCCTTTAGAGTGGCAAAAAATAATAATAATGATGAAAAGAAATGTTAAAGTAACAGTCTACTTCCACAATAGCAAATCTGGACAATGGCAATTAAATTAGTATTTGCCATATAAGGTATGATATCCCATCCTGAAGTACATATTGAAAGTGGTTCAGATGAAGGGTGGTCTTGCAAAAGTCACCCCTTGTGTCCCCGTGTGGCACAGACGCTGCTGGTTTCCCTCTCCAGAGAGTGGCAGAGGCCGGATCACCTTCTCAGAAGAGGCTCCTTGCCAGGGAGCCACGGCCATGGGGGGAGTTCACCTGGTTCTTACTGGCACTTCACTCAACTGCTATTTGGATACATTTGGTGCTTTTCTGGGATGACTATTCCTGCACAGAGGATCATAAAAAGACGACTGTTTCTTAAGAGATGGTGAAAAAGGCCCTGTTTGGCCAAGAAGGCCCACCATGTGCTCTGGAGGGAGCGAGGAAGATTATAAAAAGCACTAGGAAAGTCCAAAATGCTCTTCCAAAGGGCGAGTGGCCCTGAGCAGTGGTGATTGGCCACGTGTAAGTCTGTTAGAGAGGGTCAAGCAATGTCAGCGAGAAGCAAGGGGACGGCTGATGGCTTTAGCCAATCCTTACAGCCATGTCTGAAGCCAGCCGTGGGAAGCAGTGGATGTTTGTGGGTAGAGACTGAGGAAGAGGCTTGTCCTGGGACAATGGCAGGAAGGAAGACCCTTCCTCTGCAAACCAGGGGTGATACAGACATTCATCTCTTGTGTGCCTGCCTCAGCCTGGCGGATGGGGAATGCCCACTGCTGGGGGTGGCTGTTCTTAGGAATGCCCCATGGGCTGACAACTTGCTCCTTTCCCCTCCTTCACTGCCCACACTTGGATGGACTTCAGGAAACATCCATGAGCCTGGAGGATGCACAAACCTCCTGGGCTGAGGTCTCAGCGCTGCAGGGGCAGAGGAAGGGTTTGTGAGACACATGGGCGTGCAGGGAGAGAGCAGTGTGGGGGGAGCAGTGAGTGTGCTAAAGGCAGGAAGAAGAAATGAAATATTGGGGGTTGGCTGTTCAGTGCTGGGATGTGGAGCTACAGAGAGGATTCTGGCATGGATTCTCCAGGATTCTGGAGCTTGGAAATCTTGGGGATAAATGAGCAGTAGCAAGGCTTTGGAGGAAACCAGGTGAAATGTGGGGAACTCACTGGCATTGGCAAATCCTCAGACACCCACATTTTGGTGTTGGAAACAAGGAAGCAGGCACAGGCACAGGACAGCGTAGCTGTGGTGGGGATGGCCAAGGGCCTTGGTGGGGTGTTGACACCCCAACAGATCTGAGACCCTTGTTCTCTTGCCTGTCGCTTCTGTCTCTTCCACTGAGACCCAGGAGAGAACACAAGGTCCTTCCAGCTCCAGTGCCTCGTTGCCTCCTCAGCCACCCCCCATAAATCCTGGGAGGTGCCCTACTGCTGACCTGCACCTGGCAACACACACTCCCAATCACATTGCCCCCAGGAAGAGCCCCGAACATGCCAAGAGGGAAAGGAGCCCCATCTGTAGGGGATGTGGGTAAGGACGTGGCCTTCCTGCTTGGAAGAGCACATCAAGGGCTTCCACAGTGATCTCTACTTTTAAATTTTCCATTGTACCAAGTGTCTCCAACTTCCTGCTTCACCAGCCCCCAGGGACAGGACCCTTGTCTGCTCATTCCCTCCATGGTTTCTTCAGTGATGGACTTCAGCAGGGCCTGCAAACACTCTCAGAAACCTGGAGGTTTGCTGCTGGCTCTTAGTCCTCTAGAGACTTGGTCAGCCTTTAGAGATCTGCAGTTCAGGAACTCGGCACCAGAGGGTTCATTAACATGCAAAACGCCCTGAGGAGCCAAGCCAGGCCATAATTTTCCTTTCATCTTCAATTCTTCTGTGGTTGATTTCGGGAGTGGAGTCAAAGCGAAAAGATGTCAAGGCGAAGAGGCCAAGTGCATGAAATGCTTGATTTCAACTTGCCAATTCTGCATTAACGCCAAGGAATTTGGGTTACAGGAATGTCTCCAAGTAGAGTCTGCACCATCCAGACCCATGTGGATGGGCTGGCAGAGCCACCCCCAGCAGGGGGATCCCCATCGCCCACGCTGAGGCAGTCAGGATGCAAATATCTGCAGTGCCCACTTGTCACAGGCCTCCAGGCAGAGGGTGACTCATTCCCATGACCCTCGAAGCCTGGATCAGCTCGTTGTGCTTTTGCTGTCCTTCCCTTCATCTGTCAAGCCCATGGGAGCTTTGGCTTTGACATCATCCCTACGGCCTGGGACAAGGTTTCTCAATTCCTCCTCTGCAGCTTCCCTGCTTCCACCTCCTTTGTGCTGCCTCTTTGTCCTGGAGCTCAGTCAGTTCCAACAAGCAGCCTCCTGAGACGGTGGCTTCTTTTCAAGGGGAGTTGGAGAGATCATTTTTGTGCCTGGAGGAGGCTGTCCTGTAAGGCCTATCAGATTTTCCATCATCCTTCAGCCTTCAGAGCTGCTTCCCACGGCACCACCTGCATCAGTCTCCCAAGTACATCAAAGTCTTCTTCTCTGGAGTCCACCCATTTTTGCTCTGCTGCTGGCCTTCCTCACCCTTGTGAGCATCCCTTGGGAGCATCACCCTTGTTTGCCCACCTGGCAGCTGTGTTAAGAAGTTGTCCCAAGGTCCTCCAGGCTGCTGGCACCCTGTGTCTTTGCCTGGCCAGTGAATGCCAGGGCAACTACTCTTCCCCATAGGAACCTGCTCATTGACTTGGAGACTTCTTCAGGTTGCTGTTAGAAGACTTATTCTGCCTACTGTGCCCGATCAAGTGGAGTATAATGGCCAAGACAGTTTCACCCTTACTGGCTTCTCCTCTCATCCTCACTCACACAAGCTCACTCAACCCTTGACCCATCTCACACAGGAGCTCCATAGATCTGAGCTGCTCCTTCACTCAGGGGGCATTCTGCTGGTCGTCCTCTTCCCTGCTACTCCCTCCAGCAGAGCCTGTACCCTTCCATTGCAGCACCACAGCTCAGCAAGATGTCCCACCACATCTCATTCAATCCCAAACCATCCCAGTTCTGTGAGTAGACATGGGACTCCTCCTGGCAGTGCATATTTGGGCCACAGCACCTCAGCTGACTTCTCACGGGGAAGCCTGAGCTGTGATCCTGCCCAGAAGAACCATTGTACATCGAGCAGTTCGTGCTGGGCTGGGCTGTACGTACAGAGTGGCCTTCACCCCTGGGCTGTGCTGCACAGATGCCTTGGCCACAGGACAACCTCAGCAGCACATTGTCACACAGGAGCCTGCAGAAAGGTCCCAGTCTGTACCAGACATTCTGCCTCCCGCGTGGCCCTCCCTGTACCCGGCACTGCTGCAGGAAGTTCTCATGGAAACGTCCTGTCTGTTTGACTGTCGAGATGACGAATAGTGTTGTTTCCTTCTAAGAAAATCCTGGAGTGGTTTGAATGACCAAAAGAGGAGACTGTCTGCTATGGAGGGGGTCTGCATGGTTTGCCGCATTTGGGTCGAAGGCCCATTCAATGCTACACCTCCTGGGGTTCTCACCATCGAAACAGACATGAGATTTGTGAGAAACACCGGCTCACGATTAGAATTTGATAGAGAACAAAGTCGCCGAAGCAAAGATAAAAAAATTACAAATTTATTATACGAAACAGTGCTGAATGTGGTGCGTCTCAAAGCAGAGGCACACCTCATCTTTCAGCTTTTAGGTATTTATACCCTATCCCGGCCGCCGGAGTTTCTGTCTCTCTTCTCGTTGGTTGAGAAGTTGGAGCTCACATTCTTCCCGACCGCCTGACCCGTTACAGGTTCAGTTCACACCTTTTCACCTTACAGGGCATACACACACCTCCCCTACGAAATCATTATCCTAAACACGCCTTGGATTAGTTGATTACGCTACAAGTTATTTCACAGTCTTTGCTGCCATCTACTGTCCAGTGTTAGTAATTACAAGCACTCTGGTGGTCGTTTACTTCCTCAGGTGGTCGTATCCTCCTCTTCATCAGCTGCCCTCTAGATGACCTTAGTCCACTCAGCGGTCTTCACAGCCCCCTCAGCAGTTTTACTGTCCAGGCCTGGTTTCTTTGGCCTTATCGATACTCCCCTATCTTCTGGGTTCCTGTATTGAAGGCCACATGCCAGTCTGTTTCTCTTTACCTGGATAACGTTCTGTAAACAAGGATCCCTTGACAGACCCAGGGCAGTTCTAAGGATTAGTTGGGTGCCATTGATTAGATTCTACTATCACTAAGCCTCCTTTCTTAGTGCAGACACACTAACAAACACATATCCATTTGCTGAAGCAAAACTTAACCCGTTTCTCACAGTTCACCCCCTTTTCATTCATTACTTTTTTGCTGAAGCTCATAACCTTCTTCCCATTTATTTAATAATAACTGTAACCTCTCATTTTGTTCTTCCTTCTGGTGGTCCCTTTTCCTTAGGACCAGAATTCTCTGTGGTGTAACATCTTGATTCGAGGCCTTCGCATCTGGTAGACTGGTCACTTGCATTCCTTCTACCACACTAGAAATCCATCTCACTGCACAAGGAATAAAGCAAGGTATGAACAGCAGCCCAGTAGTAGCACATAACGAAATGAAGCCCACCTTTTTCCACCAAGATACTCCAAAAAAGTTATCCCACCAGTTGGCCTCTATCATAGACTTCCATTTTGCATTTTTGCACCGGGACACGTGCTAGTCTTCTGATGCTCGTTGCTAGATCTCTCACAGCTTGCCTGTTATCATCAATTTGAAGACAACATTCTGACATGTTAAACTTGCCACATACCCCCCCTTCTTCTGCTAGTAGGTAGCCTAATGCCAATCTATTCTGGTACATTGCAGTTCGCATCTGTGTTTGTTGGGCCGCTATTAATTCTAATGCTGAGGCGGTCTGATTGGTAATTACTTTGAGTACGGCTTGCAACCTAATTATTCTATCGAGCATATAAACAGGTGTTCGATATCCCCAGCTACCATCTTGTAGAGTCTGACATAAAGGGTCTTGACTTGCATATTCAAACTGCATCGGGAGACATTCAGGATCAATATTGACTGGAGATTGCTGATATCACCCCACGTGTAAGAAAAAAAATAGATTAAATATTAAAGAGAAGAAATAGTTTCTTATTTTTTAGTATTGTGATACTGTCACTTCTGAAATCCTGATCACTTACTGCATAAGAACCGAGGGATTCCTGAAAACTGCCCAGAGGCTTGGCTTGTTAGGGCGTTTTGCATGTTAATGAGCCAAGTTCCTGAACTGCAGATCCTGAAAGACTGAACAAGCATCTGGAGAAGTAACAGTGGGCAGCAAACCTCCAAGTTCCTGAGGGTGTCAGCAGGCCCCACCGAGGGCCATCACCAGAGAGACCCTGGAGGGAAGGAGCAGGCAAATTGCCATCCCTGGGGACTGGTGAAGCAGAAAGGCAGAAGCACTGGTTACAGGTAGAAAACCACGCGTGGGGATGGCTCTGAAAACCTTGGATGCATTTAGTTGATCAAGAGAGCAAAGCCCTGACCCCTGTCCCCTGGGAAAGGGGATTCTTCCCTCATGGCAGTCTCAGGGCTTTTCCTGGGGCAGGGAGAGGTGGGGCTGTGCAAAGCGGGGTGCAGGACAGCAGTGGGACACCCCCCAGCCTCTGTGGAGGTGAGGAGGTAAGGACGCACTGGGGACTTAAGGAACTGCTGTCCTCTTGTGGGCCTCAGTGGCAGAGACAGCAGCCATAGCCAAGAGGACAAGGATTTCAGTTCTGTTGATGATGTTGTTCTTGGTTCTGACCCCACCAAGGCCCTTGGTTGTCCCCACCACAGGCTGTCCTCCACTGTCCTGCGACTGTGCCTGCTTCCTTGCAGACTTCAACTCCCCCCCTGGTTCCTCACATCACTCTGACCCAGGATCTCCCACGCTTTACTGGTGTCTCCCTGTCCTCACTGGCTGTGTCTTCAAACACAAAGATTTCTGAGTAATTGCCGGTGCCTGTGAGGTTTCCACAACTGATCCAGCTTCTTCCAAGGCCCTGCTAATGCTCCCCCAGCTCCCAAGATGTCCTGGCCTCCAGACTTGCTTGAATCCTCACTCCATATCCCAGCACGGAACGGCACACGTGCCTTCTGCTGCCGCCTCAAATTGAAGAATCAACCTGCTTCAATTCAACATGACCCCACCTCACCCATGGTATTTCAGATGTTTTCCTACCTCTAACACACCTATTGCTACCCATACATCGCTGTCTCTGCACTCCCCTGTGGTGCACAAACCCTTCCCTCTTCCCTAGCAGTGCTGGGCAGTCTTCAGGAACCACCTTTTCGAAGCAGAGGAGCCAGCAATTCCACTCTGCCGTAACTCCAGCAAGCTGGGCAGGAGACCAGCTTGGCTGAAGAGGGACGCCTCGTGAAGTTCAGGAGGAAAAGAAATGCTTCAGTCTCTGGAAGCAGGGTCAGGCTTCGCAGGAAGATTACAGAGCTGTGGTTCGTATATGCAGGGAGAAGGCAGGAAAGGCCAAAGCTCAATTAGAGTTGAAACTGGCCAGTGTTGTCTCAGAAAACAAGAAGGGCTTTTTAAAGTATGCTAATAGCAAGGGGAGGTCAAAAGAAAGCATTGGACCAATACGTGTTGAAGATGGTCATCTGACTAATAGGGATGAAGAGAAAGCAGAGGCATGCCATGCTTTTTTGGCCTCAGGCTTTAATAATGCAGCTAGAGCTTGGGCTGCCCGGTCCCCTGAGTTGGAGGAGCTCGGCTGTGGGAACAGAGACTGTCCATTTGTGGACACTGAAATCATGAGGCACCAACTGGATCAGATTAATGTTCACAAGTCCACGGGGCCTGATGGGATTCACCCCAGAGCACTGAAGGAGCTGGTGAATGTGATGGCAGGACCCCTGTCGATCACCTACCAAATGTTTTGGGAGTCAGGAGAGGTCCCCCCTGACTGGGACGTAGCCATTGCTATTCCAATTTACACAGAGGGTGTGAGGGAAGACCCAGGGAACTACAGACCCGTTAGTCTAAGCTCAGTTCCTGGAAAAATTTATGGAGAAGGTTATACTGGGTCCTATTGAAAGGCACTTAAAGAACAGTCAATATGGGTTCACAAAGGGAAAGTCCTGCCTAACTGATTTGATATCCTTCTATGATAAGGTCACCCGCCCACTGGATGAAGGGAAAGCAGTGGATGTAGATTTTCTGGATTTTAGTAAGGCTTTTGATACTGTCCCTCCCAGCATCCTTCTAGACGAGCTTCTGGGTTCACGGTGCACTGGGTGAAGAAGCGGCTGAAGGGCAGAGCTCAAAGGGTTGCAGTGAATAGGGCTACCAGTGGTGCTCCTCAGGGTTCAATTCTAGGGCCGGTTCTATCCAATACGTTTATCAGCGATCTGGACGCAGGAGTTGAATGCACCGTGAGCAAGTCTGCTGATGATCCCAAACTGGGCGTTGCTATTGACCCTCTTGTGGGACAAGATGCCTTGCAGAGAGATCTAGAGAGATTGGAGCACTGGCCGATGATTGATGTGATGAAATTTAACACGTCCAAATGCCAGATCCTTCGCCTAGGACGGAGTATTGCCGGGCACAAGTATAAATTGGGAGAGGAGTGGCTGGAGAGCTGCCCTGCAGAAAGGGATCTGGGGTGCTGGTTGGCAGCAGGAGTCCCAGCAGGAGTCCCTGGGAGTCAGCAGGGAGCCCTGGCAGCCAAGAGGGCAAACCACACGCTGGGGGGCATCAAAGACAGTAGAACCAGCCGGTCGAGAGAGGGGATTATCCCACTGCATTCAGTGTTGGTGTGGCCTCACCTTGAATAGCGTGTGCTGTTCAAGGCCCCACCATTTAAGAAGGATGTGAAGGTCTTTGAAAGCGTCCAGAGGAGGGCATTAAAGCTGGTGAAAGGGCTGGAAGGCACGATGAGGATTGGCTGAGGACTTTGGGCTTGTCTAGTTTGGGCAAAAGGAGGCAGAAGGATGACCTCCTTGTTCTCTACAGTCCCCTGAGGTGGGGAAGTGGAGAGGGAGGTGCTGGTCTCTTCTCCCTGGGAACCAGGGATAGGACACGTGGGAATGGTTCAAAGCTGGAGCAGGGGAGGTTTAGACTGGACATCCAGAAGCTTTCCTTTACCGAGAGGGTGGTCAAACACTGGAACAGGCTTCCCAGAGAGGTGGTTGATGCCCCAAGCCTGGCAGTGATTAAGAGGCATTTGGAAATGCCTTTAAATACACGGTTTAACTTTTGACCAGCCCTGAATTGGCCGGGCAGTTGGACTAGATGATTGATGTAGGTCCTTCCAATTGAAATTATTCTATTCTATTCTATTCTATTCTATTCTATTCTATTCTATTCTATTCTATTCTATTTGATTCCCAAGTTGTCAGAACCCTTCGATCCTGCCCCACCACTTCATGTCTGAGCTTGCTCAAGTAACCCCTGACTTGCCCCACATCCACTGCTGGTTGTTCTCCTCCAGAGTCCTGCTTCAAGGAACACAGGCCTGGGAGACCTTATGGCTGAAGACAAAGAGGACAAAGAGGACCTCAGACACATCTGCACCTTCTCTGACAAAATTCAGCAGTAGCCACACCTGTAAAGAGGAAATGAAATGTCCCTGAGGAGAGCAAACCCTTCGGACCAGAGAGACGCAGGGCTGGACTGCGCGGCCCTGGCAGGAGAGGGCTTTGCTGCCTGTGGTGTCTCTGCAGCCCTGGAGGGCCTGTGGTGCAGGTGAAGCTGATCTCCAGGAAGGACAAGGTGCTCTTGAAAATGTCCTTGGCTACGGACAACCTGTGATCCAACACTGTGAAAACCATTGCTCTGTTCCTTGATTGCATCATCAAAGGGATGACTAAAGGATGCGGGAGCAGCACTGCCAGCATCTACTGGATGGAGAAGGGACAGGACTTGACCCCCTGCGGTTGCTTTAATGAAAACCTTGAACGTGTCTGAGGTTCTCCTGGGGTCTGTGACGATGTGGCTGCTCTGAATGGGGACGGTGTTCCTGCAAGTCCTGTGCTGTCCCTGCTGGCTGCGTGCTGCTGTGCTGGAGAGCCCTGGCACCTCAGGCAGCACCACAGGATGGAGTCAACCTCCAAATTGAGCAGCTGCCCTGAGTTAGGTGAGGCCTTGGAGGGGTGTCTCTGAGAAACCTGCCCTCACTGCCCCTGGAGAGCTGGTAAATGCAGCTGGTGGAGAAGAGAGAGGCTTAGCTCTCCTGATGGCAATGACTCCATTCTCCCAGAGGAATAGCTCTATGGGCTGCCCTGGACACAATGAGCAGGATCAGCTTCATGGCCCTAAATGGGGACATCTGCTGTCACTTCAGCTGGCCAAAGGCATGCTCCACCAGCCTCCGAGGGAGGAGGTGGTGAGGAGGAGGAGATGAGCCCAGGTGCTGCCCAGTCCTTCTGAGTGTTTCCATCAGTTATCTGCAAGTGTCTTGGACCACCTCTGGCACCTCAAATGCCACCTGTGGTTTGCATGGGTACAGGAGGTAGAGGAGATTCCTCCCTTTCACTGCCTGGGTGTCCTGTCTCACAGTGACCTCAAGAAGAGGTCATTCTTGGACCTAACTCTGTCTCTGAGAGGGGAAATGCCACTGCTGGAAAGAAGTGTCTCTCCCCAGCGGAAGGAACAAACATCATTAATGACTTCAGTTGGTTTCAGAGTCAGTTGCCCTGGAGCCCCAGGGACATCTCTGAGGGAGCCCAGAGGGGCCAGAGGAAGCGATGCCTTGGGCTGTTGCTCTGCTGCTGAGCTGGGCCGGGCTCCTGGGATGGAGGGAGCTCCTGGCCATGGGGCAGCGCGGCAGAGAGACAGCTCTGCCCAGGAGCAGCTCCTCTGCCAAGCGCAGCAGGGCTGAGGGCACTGCCTGCAGGCACCGAGGGGAGACAAGAGATGTGAGAGAGAGGTAAAGGCAGTCTGGGGTGGTGAGTGAGAGCTCACCAGGGGGAGAAATCTTCCCAGGCTTTGACACGGTAAGTCTCTGGCTGCAGGGCAACGCAGCTGAGTTCCTGGAAGCGTCTCCTAGACCTGGCACATGCCACGACCGATAGGACCTGTCAGGAAGGTTCTGCTGGGTTTTCTGGTGTGGAGGAGGAGGACATGCTTCAGAGAAGGCCTTGGGGCATCAGAGGCGTGAAGCCGGGTGTGCAAACAGGGCTGCCCAGGGCTGTCCATCAGAGCGGGGACCCTACACCCCAGGGCACTGTGTGCTGGGAAGGGATTCTGCTGCTGCCAGGGTCAGCTGTAGCCTGCCCGGGGAGTGTGGGGAGAAGCTGTGGGTGGAAGGAGTGACCACCACAACGGTAGGGTAGGGACGAGCAGGTGAGGGCACGGTGCCTCTGCTGTCAAGAGAGTGCTGCACGGGTCAGGGCTTCTCACGGGTTAAGCTCTTCCTCGTGACATTTCTAAGGGGACTTCTCAGGAAGCACATTCACTCAGCAGCATCTTCCCCTTTGCAGCCGCATCAGGTTTTGTGCGATCTGCTCTTTAGCCCCTGCACACGCAGAGATGCCCCTGGGAGGTGTTTGCAGGCAGAGGTGGGCGCCCAGCGGGTGGGATGGGGTTTGTGAGCACTGGCAGGAGTTGAGCTGGGGACAGGGAGACGGCTCCTGGCAGCAGAGACATGGGCAGGGAGTGAGAGGGAGCTGCTGCCAGAAAGGCTGGGGAAGGGGATGTGGGCACCTCCCTGCTGTCCCTGCAGCACAGACACCTTCCCCTGAGCAGCTCCTCCCTGGTCTCCTTTCCCAGCCCAGGCAGAGCCTCTGTCCTCAGGCCCATGGGGTCTTGGCTGCGCATCACCCCTGCAGCAGCCAGAGCCCAGGAAAGGGCAAACCCCTGATTTCCATCTTGTTTGTGTGTCCCTCCTCCCTTGGCCAGGAGCATTGTGGCGTTTCACTGCCGTCCCCTCCTGCCTGTGCTGCCCTGGTTCTCACCATTGGCTTTCCTGAGTCAGTGCCGGGGGTGGGGGTCGGGGGCGGCAGATTCAGCTCCTGTTCAGACTCCCATCCTTTGGGTCCTGCTCTACAGACGTGTCTAGGGGAGAAACGTGCCCAAGTCTCCTCCAGGCCAGCTCAGGACATTCAGCTTTTTCCCTGGGGTGTCCTGTGGGGCTGCAGGGTGCCCTCCAGAAGTATCTCTGTGCTGCCCAGGATGCCCATGGAGAAGACATCTGGGTGCTGAGGCCGTGGAAATGCTGCTGGGCAGCGTTAGATGGGCCACTGCAGTGATCCCTCTGTGTCCCAGTCCGGGAGGGGAGAGATGAGAAAGGGCGAGGAGTCTGTGAATCTGCTCTTTGAACCTGGATTCCTCTGCTCTCTGCAGTGTCCTCTTTCTTTTTAGGGGGACATCGGAGTGTGACCCTCCTCCAGGTCCAAGCTGCCAACGCAGGGCAGCTGAGAACAGGACCGATGGGCAGAGCAGCTCTCCTCTCTCTGCACTAAGGGACAGTCCCTTTGCTGCTCGGGACCCACAGGATTTCACTTGGAGTGCATTAGAAATGTGAGGGATTTCAAGCATCCAAACCCACTCCTAAACGTGGCAGGTGAATCTAGAACACATTAAACAAAACAAAATCCCCTCAGCTCAGTTCTGCAGCTGGGAAAATTGCAGGGAACAGAGACAAAAAGTTCTTTGATGTCTCACAAGTACATTTAATTTGAGATCACCCTGTGGCACAGCCAGAAGGACTCCTCAGTTTCCCATTCCAGAGTCCCTGCTCCCAATGGCACCCTCATCCAGCAAAAGCCAGGGCTCAAGTGAGGGAGCTGCAGAGAGGTCTTCCTGAAAAGAGAGAGCCTGAGTGGGGGGTTGCAATGAGACATGCAATTAGTTTTGCTCAGAGAAGTCAGGCTGAACTTTGTACTGCCTTTTCCTTCTCAACAGATAACCACAGCCAGTGGTAGCAAATGCCCAACAGCAGCTCCATCACCCAGTTCCTCCTCCTGGCATTCGCAGACACACGGGAGCTGCAGCTCTTGCACTTCGGGCTCTTCCTGGGCATCTACCTGGCTGCCCTCCTGGGAAACGCACTCATCATCACCGCCATCGCCTGTGACCACCGCCTCCACACCCCCATGTACTTCTTCCTCCTCAACCTCTCCGTTCTTGACCTGGGCTCCATCTCCACCACTGTCCCCAAAGCCATGACCAGTTCCCTCTGGGATACCAGGGCCATCTCCTACTGGGGATGTGCTGCACAGCTATTTCTGTTTCTCTTCATGATTGCAGCAGAGTTTTATCTTCTCACTGTCATGTCCTACGACCGCTACGTTGCCATCTGCCAACCCCTGCACTACGGGACCCTCCTGGGCAGCAGAGCTTGTGTCCACATGGCAGCAGCTGCCTGGGGCAGTGGGTTTCTCACTGCTCTCCTGCACACGGCCAATACATTTTCCCTACCCCTCTGCCAGGGCAATGTCCTGGACCAGTTCTTCTGTGAAATCCCCCAGATCCTCAAGCTCTCCTGCTCACACTCCAGCCTCAGGGAAGTTGGGCTTCTTGTGGTCAGTGCCTGTTTAGCATTTGGTTGTTTTGTTTTCATTGTGGTGCCCTATGTGCAGATCTTCAGGGCCGTGCTGAGGATCCCCTCTGAGCAGGGACGGCACAAAGCCTTTTCCACGTGCCTCCCTCACCTGGCCGTGGTCTCCCTCTTTGTCAGCACTGGCACATTTGCCTACCTGAAGCCCCCCTCCATTTCCTCCCCATCCCTGGATCTGATGGTGGCTGTTGTGTACTCAGTGGTGCCTCCAGCAGTGAACCCCCTCATCTACAGCATGAGGAACCAGGAGCTCAAAGAAGCATTGAAGAAACTCATTCAATGGGTTCACCTCCAGCAGCTGTAGAGCTGCCCGTCTCCCCTCACAGACTCTTCTTAGCTTTTCTCAGGATGGTTTGTGCTTCATTTCTTTTTCATCTGTGGTCATTGTGTTCATACAGGAATGTCTGTATTTGCTCCACATCTCCAGAAGCATGCTCCTACTGTGCTGAACAATACAGAGGCCTTTGGTAAATGTGCCATCACGGTGTCAGAGCTGGCTTCCTGAGGAGCATCTCTGTAATCAAAGGGCATCTCTCCCAAGGGCAGCTCCTGAAGCCTGGGCTCTTCTTCCTGCTGAAGGCAGGAGCAGGCTCCAGGAACTGCACTCGCCATGGCTGCTGCTGAGCTTGGTTCTCGGAGGGTTTATGGGGAGAGGGCACTGGGAGACATTCTGGGGAGAGAGGGCTGGACCCAGGTCTCACTAATTTTAAGTATCTGTCCTGGGTTGGGTGTCACAGGGCTAACTTCTCTTTAAGTGCTGGGGAAAACTGCACTTTTAGAAGCTCTAGTGTCTGAATTCATGAAAATATTTACTTTATAGCCAGCCAGACTCTGTGGGATTCAAGGTCTCGGTGTTTTTGAGCCTTGCCAGGTGCAGGCACAAGGAGGAGCAAGGCCTGGGCATTTGGCCTGGGCTGGCCAACAGGATTATTTCATACCATGATCGTCACATTCAATATAAATTAGAAAAGTTTGCTGTGTAGTTTCTCTCTCCCTTGATGGTGATGGTCCAGAGAACTCCTCGCCCTGGTTCTGAACCCCTGAGCCCTTTCCTTCCCCCCAAAGCCTCAGCCCTTGCAGTGTCCAACCTTTGCTGTTCCTGCTGGGAGCACACAGCTTCCTGCTGATGGAATGGGCTGAGAATAATTCTTGTAAATCTTAGATTAGTATCGGGATTGATACTGGTTCTTTAGTATTATTGTCAATTATTTAGTCTTATCCTATTAAATCTATTCCCTTTTAAATTATTAAATTTATTTAATCGATTACATTGATTCCCCTTATTAAATCAATTCCCCTTTCCTGGTGGGGAGGGGTCATTGGGTGAGAGAATAATTGTCTAAATGACCATAAATTGTTATGGGTTTTCTCAAACCGTAACAGTATCCACAAGCAAACAAGGGCTCTGCCATCCCAGGGGAGGCCGGTGGGACCCTCCAAAAGGAGACTGGAGAGTGATTCGTGTGTCCTTCAGTAAAAGCCCATGGATGGGTCAATGTGCACATGGGAAAACATCCTGAGTCATGAAAAAAGCTCTGAGCCCATTCCACAGCTGTAGACCCCTGGGAAGGAGCTCAGTGGCAGTGCGGCCCCTCCAGCTGATTCTGCTTCCCTCCCTGACCAGCACAGCCAGTGTGGAGTCACTCCAAGGGCCCACAGCCCACTTGCTCTGTGGAGCATCACTGCCAGCGTGGGGCCCTGTGAGGAGCACAGCGCCACCAGGCTGGACCAGAGGAGGGGTGGGGAGAGATCAGAGGAGCCCACCATGGCTAGAAATAGCCTTGGAGAGAAAAATGAATGTGTTCAGCCGCTCCAAGACAATACCCTGAGTTTGGGTACCCTAAAGGACGCTCACGGTGCAGAGTCCTTGCTGTGCTGGTGCTCCACCAGGCCTGGGAAGTGGCTGGAGAAGGACTGGTGTCCACCACTTGCCATCTCTTGGTGCCATCATCACTCCTGAAGGGTGTCATGGAAAGGAAGGCTGGGACCCTGTATCAGGGCTTGCACTGAAGGAAGCCACATCACTTTGCTGCCATCCTTCAGTCCTTGTGCCCAGAACATGTTCTTCAGGCAACCTTCCCCACTCTGGGTGTCAGCACTTACCTCAAAAGTCACCCCTAGACAAGGTTCCTCAGCAGGGGCTGAGCTGGAGGACTGGGGTCCAGCTGTGACCACAGGAAGACTTCTCCTGGGTCCTCTGCTGGGGTCGCAGCTTCTGTGGTCCCCCAGCAGAAAAGGCAGTATACAGAGACTTGGGAAACTGTAGACCATCCCCATGCCCATGGGAGCCCTCAAGAAGAGTCCCTCACTCCAAAGATCCAGCCTGGCTTGTTGCTGCATGGACAGACAGGGGAAACTGTGCCAGCAACCTCCTTCCAGACCCCATTGCCTCGTACCAGCCCCAGTGCCCAGACAGACAGGGCTCTCCCCCTGGTCACTGCAATGGTTCCAGGCACCCAAGGCAGTGTGGAGTCACCCCGTGTGTTACCCACCTGGTAACACATCCATGTTGTAGTTTCTGCTGAGCGGAGCTTGCACAGCATCAAGGCCATTTGGGCTTCTGATGCTGCCCCAGCAAAAAGTAGGCAGGGGGTACATGGGAAGTTCAGAGGGGACATCGCTGGGACAGCTGAGCTAAATGAGCATATTCCATACCATATGACGTCATAAGTGAGTGAGTGGCTGTGTGGGACTGAGCTGTCTACCAAGGTTATACCACAACACCCGTACATCAAGGCAAGCTCAGACAGGACTGGTTGAGGAGCAACCTCAAGGAGAAAGGTTTGGGCATCCCAAGGTCAGCCAGAGCAGCCCAACAAGAATATGGCCATGAGCACGTTGGAGGAATATGGCCACCCAGAAAAGGAGACTTATTGTCCATCCTGACTCAGCAGGAGTGCGGCCACATTGGGAGTGGTGTTCCCCAGGGAGTTGACTCACTGTTCTGGAGGAATTGGAAGGAATGGTCACATCTGCCAGGATGGGGCTATGGGCCATGTGTGGAGGGGCTGAGAGACCTGGGCTACTTAGCCCAGTGAAGTGGAGGCTGAGGGAAGAATAGCAGTAGCTCAAGACAGTTTGAACATTTCAAGATGATGGCACCATTTTTGACAGTGGGAAACAGGATGGCAAAGGAAAATCATCAGACACTGCAGCTTTGGACGTCCAAAGTGCACCTGAGGATGAAGAAATGTCATTCTGAGGGTGGTGCTGTGGTGCAAAAAGTCCCTGAGAGGGAGTCTGGACCAGCCCATGGCTTTGTGTTTCAAAGAACATCTGGTGAGGAAGGAGAGACACCGGTACAGATAGGGACATGCTGGCGTGAGAACAAGATGGGGAAGTACATTGGGTGTCTGCAGCCTGTAGGGAAACAGGCACAGGCATGGGACAGTGTAGGACAGCCTGTGGTGCAGATGGCCAAGGGCGCTGTCAGGGCTGAAAGGCCCTGGCAGAACCCAGGTCTTTGCCCCCTTGGCTATGGCCGATGGCCTAAGAAGACACACATCATCCTCATGGCAATGGGGCATCGTTGCCTCCTTGCAACCCTCCCAGGGAGGCCGGGAGGTGTCGTACCATTGTCCTGTCTTTGGCATTGCACTCCCCACATCCCCAGGAAGAACCTTAACCCACACAAAAGGGTCAGGATCTGCCTTCCCAGGGCCTGGGGGTCAGGGCTTGGCCTTTCTGCTTCATCAAACAAAGCCAGGGGTTTCTCAGCACCTGAGCTGCCTGCACAGCACCTTTGCCTTCCTGCCATCATGGCCTCCTGTGATCTGCTCTAACGAGTCCCTGGGGAGGCTTTGTCAGGAATGGCCCTCACAGGGGCCCGTTTATACTTCAAGGTACTTTGGGGTTTGCTTCTGACTTTGATTTCTTGAGAGGTTTCTTCAATCTCCGCTTGGCATCTGAGGTTCATGGACCCAGCACCAAATATGCCATGGGGCTCATTAAGATACAGAAAGCCCTAATGAGCTATGTCTCTACCTGTAATTTTCTTTAAGGCCTTAGGACTTGTACAACTAATTGGAGAGGTTTCAGTTGGGTACCTAATATGAAGCTTTACGTGAAGATCTCATAAAGGAGGATTCTTTCTTTCAAGGGTATTTTCTATCTTGTTCTACTTTATAGAAGAAGTGAGAACAGCATTCTCCAATGGGTATTGATCCAGCGGGTCTCCTGGAGACACCTGTACAGGCAGGAGAAGCAGTCCCTTTAGGTCCAACACTGTATGGACAACCTCACTCCTCACCTCCTCAAGCCCACCAGTTCCCTCCTCGGCCACTTCACACTTGCATCCCTTTTCCTCGCATCAGACTTCTCCACCGCACTCTGCAGCTGGATGGTACAGCTCCTTTCCACCAGCTCCCACCTGCTTTCCTTAGAGACCGGGCTGCACAACGGCACAGAAAGGTTTCTCTTCATTGCCGACAAAGAAAAGTTAAACTTGATGTAATTTAATAAACTATAGAACTCTCTCCTCACATGTAGGCAAAGTCTAAGCAGCATCTCCTGTCGTCCAGCTTTCACAAGGGGTTTCCAGACAAGAACATTTTTAGACAGAGAGGTAAGAAAGGATAGATATAAACACAAGGAAGGTGTTGACTAAAGAGTTAAAGAGACTTCTGAACAATGGGGCAGGTTTCTAACTCCCTGAACCTCAAAGCAGAAAGTAGAGAGTGGAGAGGCATCTGACTGGCCAAAGAGCAAGCGGAGGAGAAACGCGAGAGCAATGGGAAGGGCAGGCATCCAGGTAGTCTGCTGAAAAGATGTCCTTAGACATGGCCATTGAACCAGGAGAGGTGGAAACACCTGAGTAACGAGGTCGATGAAGTAATTAACAGAGTAGTGGTAATACAAATTACAGGGGAAGATCAGTATTTCTTCTGCCATTAGTACACTCCCAGGAAATTCTGTCATGGTGGGAAACTCGGCCATTTCTTAAACGTGCTCCGATGATTCAGATGATGAACATGTGCTTGTATATTTTTTTCAAACGTAAAAAATAAATAAAAAATATAAAATAACACCGTGCAGCTTTCTGGTCAGAAATCAGTCGTGTGAACATAAACAACCAGGACTGTTTGGACGTTAAGCACAATAAAGAGAGTTTTTACAAATACATTAGCAAGAAAAGGAGGACTAAGGAGACTCTCCATCCTTTATTAGATGGGGGCGGTAAGATAGTGACCAAGGATGAGGAAAAGTCTAAGGCACTTAATGCCTTAATTGCCTCAGCCTATAGTAGTAGGACCAGTTGTTCCCTGAGTACCCAGACCCCTGTGATAGTAGATAGGGGTGTGGAGAAGAATGAAGCCCCCATAATCACACAGAATCACACAGAATCTTCTAGGTTGGAAGGGACTTTCAAGATTATCTTGTCCAACCATCAACCTAACTGACAAAAATAAACACCCACAAAACAAGAAAATGCAACACCATCACTAAACCATGTCTCCCAGCACCACGTCAACCTGTCTTTTGAATACCTCCAGGGATGGTGCCTCAACCACCTCCCTGGGCAGCCCATTCCAATGTCTGATAACCCTTTCAGGGAAAAAATTTTTCCTAATAGCCAGCCTGAACCTCCCCTGGCGCAACTTGAGGCCGTTTCTTCTAGTCCTGTCGCCCGTGACTTGGGAGAAGAGATTGACCCCCGCTTCTCTACACCCTCCTTTCAGGTAGCATCCAAGGGGAAATGCTGAGGGACTGATGATGCTGACACAGGCCAGGATGCTGTTGGCCTTCTTGGCCACCTGGACATGCTGCTGGCTCATATTCAGCTGACAGTTGACCAACATCCCCAGGTCCTTTTCTGCCGGGCAGCTCCAGCCACTCTTCTCCCAGCCTGTAGAGCTCATGGGGTTGGTGTGACCCAAGTGCAGGACCTGGCACTTGGCCTTGTTGAACTTCACACCGTTGGCCTAGGCACATCCATCCGTCCATACTGTCCAGATCACTCTGTAGAGCCTTCTTACCCTCCAGCAGATCAACACTCCCACCTAACTTGGTGTCTTCTGTGAACTTACTGAGGGTTCACTCAATCACCTCGTCCAGATCATTGATAAAGTTATGAAAGAGAACAGGCCCTGATACTGAGCCCTGGGGAACACCACTGGTGATTGGCTGCCAACTGGATTGAACTCCATTTACCACCACTCTCTGGGCCCAGCCCCCAGCCAGTTTTTTACCAAGCAAAGAGTAATTTGGCTTGCTCCCATCCAAGCCATGGGCAGCCATTTCTCCAGGAGAATGCTGTGGGAAATGTTGTCAAAGGCTTCACTAAAGTCCAGGGAAACAACATCCACAGCCTTTCCCTCATCCACCAAGTGGGTCACCTCTTTATAGAAGGAGATCAGGTTTGTCAAGCAGGACCTGCCTTTCACAAGCCCATGCTGACTGGGCCTGATCGCCTGGTTGTCCTGTTCGTGCCTGTCGTGTCAAAAGGAATGTAGTTTTAGTTTTGTCTGTCAGGGTCCCAGGACTTTCACTGATTTGTCTGTCAGAGTCCCAGCAAAGGACTTGCAGTGAGTCAGATTCACAATCAATCAAAATGATTTATTTTATTGAGAACCTCAGAACAGATTTGAGATTGGCGTTGATAAATTCACTAACTACAATAGCGCTACTAATTGAGGTTAATATTGCTGGTAAAAATAGTAATAATACAACAGCTCAGGGTAACATTCACCAGAGGGTGAAAGGCGCAGCGCTGACCCAGGAAGGCGTCCCTGCCTGGGGTGGAGGGAGAGAACGCAGCCCCTCGACCGGTCCCTCAGGTGTCGAGGTTCTTCTCTCCCAGTTTAGCAGTCATTTTCTCCGTCTTTTTCTTTCCAAAATTATGAGGTTTCCCTCCCCCAGGTTGTATGATTTGGGTGCAGAGACGAGTGCTACGGTCATATATGTTTCGCATGATGTCTATAATCCTCATTAGCATATGCAGGGGGGTCAACTTTAATATGCATTTCACAGGCAATGAGGCAAAGGTCACTCATTGGACATGATGGCCCTTTGAAGAAGCAAAGACCTGCAACGGTTCCTGTTATCTTCTTCTCTTTGCTGACCAAAAGCAGGGCTGTCCTGCCTCCACCGGGCTCCCTCCTGATCCGCATCCCCTCAGAGCCAGGCGAGTCTCCACTCCCCTGGGGGGCACAGGGGAGGTGAGAGAGAGCAAGTGAGAGAAATCTCCTTGGGATGGTGGGGGCTGTTCTGGCGTCACACACAGCAATGTCAGGGCTCTGACAGGGCTGTTCAGAGACACGAGTCCTTCCCTGGCACAGGCAGAGGCCCTGCAGCAGACTCCCTGGCCTCCGGTGGCCACCCCCAGAGGCTGCAGCCCCTCGGCCCTGCGGGCTGTCTCCTGCTCTGCACCTCTCTGAGATGCCCCACAGCTGAGGAATGGACACAGGGACCTCGGTCCAAGGAAGCCCATCCCTGTGCTGCATCCAGCGGCTTTCCCAGGATGTTACCCTCAAAATGAACGGATCTCAAGAAACTAACTGTCCCACAGACCTTTGAGGAACTCCCAGGAACTTCTGATGGTCTTTGTACTCACTGGAGTTAATCTCACCACGCACACACGACGTACATGCGGACATCTCAGCTGTCCAATACAAACATGGAATTCTTCAGGACAAGAGGAAATGGCCTCAAGTGACACCAGGGGAGGTTCAGATTGGATATCAGGAAAACTTTCTGCACTGAAAGGGTTATCAAGCACTGGAACAGGCTGCCCAGGGAAGTGGTGGAATTGTCATCCCTGGAAGTATTTAAAAGACGTGGTGCTTAATGACATGGTTTAGTGATGGTTTTTGTCAGGGTTAGGTTTATGCTTGGACTCGATGATCTGAAAGGTCCCATCCAATCTAGAAAACTCTATGATTCTTTAGAGGGACAACCAGCCTCCCCAAGCTGGGATAAGAGGCCAGAGCCAGAAATGGTGGTTGTTACTGGCAGGGTGTGTGACAATTATCCTGGGGAAGCTTCCTTGGGGTGTCCAGCACTCACAGGACCAGAGGAGAACCTGCCCTGCTGGTCCTTCCTGTCTTTCCTAGGATGCCTGGCTGTGCAAGGACTCTGTTGTGTGCCCACGCCTTGCACACTCACACAGTTAAGCTCTGCACTTGTGTTTTCAACTGTGGGGCACTTTCCTGGGAAAAGGAAATGCCAACTTTATAAAAAGAACTATGACTTCATGCCCTGCCCTGAGGAGTCTCTGATATGATGGAGGTGCTGTTAGGGAGTTCAGCTCTGGAAGGGAATTGCCCAGTGCCTGTCCTGGCCTGTGGTCCAGGGCTGCCACACAGCAGGAGGATGAGCTGCCAGAGCACTCGGGCTCCATAGCAAGGCAAGGGCTCAGAAGGAGAGTGTGGGTGTGGAAAGAGAACAAATTGGAAAAGACCAAGGTTGGTGCTCGCTGACAGAGCTGCTGTGCTCGGACTCTTTCCCCTCCACCTCTGCTCACAGGCATTGCCCTGCAGCTCCAGTGAAAGCCTGAGAAGAAGGATTTCGGGCAACAGGTTGCTGGATGGTTCTATATTTTATTTTAATACACAGAGAGAGCAGGTCCTCATTTATACAGTATGTAGATTTCACAAATTTGGAAAAATGCATAATTCGAAACAGCAAAACAAGTTGGTTTTTTTGGTAGAAAACATTATACAAAGTAAAGCAAAAAAGAAAAAAACAACAACAAAAACCAAACAAAGGCCTAAACACAGAATTAAAACTAACATAAACTACAGTACATGAGCTTGACATATAATGAGTTACGTTAACAGTGATTTGTAGAAGAAAACAGCTTATTGTTTCAGAAAATCATCTGGTCATCAGTTTCCACACTGCACCTTTGAGCTCCTGGTTCCTCATGCTGTAGATGAGGGGGTTCACTGCTGGAGGCACCACTGAGTACAGAACAGCCACCACCAGGTCTAGAACTTGGGAGGAGATGGAGGGGGGCTTCAGGTGGGCAAAAAATGAAGTGCTGATAAACAGGGAGACCACGGCCAGGTGAGGGAGGCACGTGGAAAAGGCTTTGTGCCGTCCCTGCTCAGAGGGGATCCTCAGCACGGCCCTGAAGATCTGCACATAGGACACCACAATGAACACAAAACAACCAAATGATAAACAGACACTGACCACAAGAAGCCCAACTTCCCTGAGGTAGGAGTGTGAGCAGGAGAGCTTGAGGATCTGGGGGATTTCACAGAAGAACTGGTCCAGGACATTGCCCTGGCAGAGGGGTAGGGAAAATGTATTGGCCGTGTGCAGGAGAGCATTGAGAAACCCACTGCCCCAGGCAGCTGCTGCCATGTGGACACAAGCTCTGCTGCCCAGGAGGGTCCCGTAGTGCAGGGGTTGGCAGATGGCAACGTAGCGGTCGTAGGCCATGACAGTGAGAAGATAAAACTCTGCTGACATCAAGAAGACAAACAGAAATAGCTGTGCAGCACACCCCCGGTAGGAGATGGCCCTAGTGTCCCAGAGAGAATTGGCCATGGCTTTGGGGACAGTGGTGGAGATGGATCCCAGGTCAAGAACGGAGAGGTTGAGGAGGAAGAAGTACATGGGGGTGTGGAGGCGGTGGTCACAGGCTATGACAGTGATGATGAGGCCGTTTCCCAGGAGGGCAGCCAGGTAGATGCCCAGGAAGAGCCCGAAGTGCAAGAGCTGCAGCTCCCGTGTGTCTGCGAATGCCAGGAGGAGGAACTGGGTGATGGAGCTGCTGTTGGGCATTTGTTCACCCTACACATGGGGGACTGTTGAAAGAGAAGAAGACATTGACAAGTTATGACCGACTTCTTTGACCCTGTCCTGTGCTGTTTTCCAAAAAAAATCCCGCCAAATTGACTGTGAGCTCAGGTGTGTGCTGCTGAGTGAGGGCACGTCCTTTGCAGGGGCGGATATCCCTCTCCTTCCCGTTGTCTTTAGCCTGGACACTGCTGATCCCTGGGCGACAAAAAGGCTCTCTGTGCCCTGGGGCAGAGCCAGGAGAGCTGCTCTGCACACCAGTACCTGCTGGTCACCACCCAGGTGTCCTGTGCTTACACCTCTCTCCGTGGGAGAATGGTCTCCCTGACACCGTCCTTGAGGAAGAAAACGGCCTTTTGTGAGTGTGGGAGAGTCCAGGTTCCAAGTCCATTTCTCCCGTCTGTTGTCCCTTTCCCTGTGCAGCTGAGCAGAGAGGGATGCAGAGGGGCGGCCTGGCTCTCTGCTGCCTGGGGCTGTCCCTGCTGGGAGCTGTCTCTCTGTCCCCAGGTCTCTCCCTGTCACTGCTCCCAGAGCCCCCCCACCCACCCTGTGCTCAGCTCTGCCCTGCAGACCCCTCCTGGCAGCAGGGCACTGCCCAGGGACATCTCCCTGTTTGTGGCTCCTGAGCAGTAGATGAGGTAAAGCCTGATGCTGCAGGCAAAGGTGATGCTGCTGCTGTCTGTAGGGAGAGGAGTGGGGGAAGGCACGGTATGAGGTTTCTGGCAGATCTGCTGATCCCTCAGTTCAGTGAGAGCTCCTTTCCCTTTTCCCTTGGGAGAAAGCTGACAGCACAGAAAAATGAAAAGTCTTCGTCTTTAATGGAGCCCCTGCCTTGCCCTTCCTCTTGAAATGCTGCCTCTGCCAATGTCCTGGGGGTGATCTGGAGCTCTCAGCAGCCCTGTCCCACGCAGTAGGACATCCCTGATAGCCCTCGTGAATGCAGTAGGATCTTTTACTGACAGTGGTCACTCCTTCCACTCCAGCTTCTCCCCACAGATGCTCCATGGGGAGCTCCCCGGGCAGGCTGAGAGCTGACCCTGGCAGGCAGCAAAGTCCCTGTCCTGGCACACAGACCCCTGGGGTGCAGGGACCCTGCTCTGCAGGACAGCCCTGGGCACCCCTGGATGCACTCCCAGCTTCACACCCTCTCGGCTGTCCCCGGCAGAAGGCAGCCTTCAATCCTTGTCCCTGTGATGGTGCAGAAGGGAAACACTGCTCTGCAGCACGTCCTCCTTCTCCACACCAGAGAAGCCAGGAGAGCCGTCCTGAGAGGTCCTAGCAGTCATACAATGTGTCAGCTCTAGAAGATCCATCTAGGATTCTTATCGTAATTTGCCGGTTGCCAGAGACTTTCTGTGTCAAGAGATGTGAAGATCTCCCCATGAGCAAGCTCAGAACCGTCCCCCGACTCCCAGCTGCCTCTATCCTCTCTGTACCTCACTCCCCTCGGTGCCTGCAGGCAGTGCCCTCAGCCCTTGGCAGAGGAGCTGCTCCTGGGCAGAGCTGTCTCTCTGCTGCGCTGCCCCATGGCCAGGAGCTCCCTCCATCCCAGGAGCCCGGCCCAGCTCAGCAGCAGAGCAACAGCCCAAGGCAGCAATTTTTCTGCCCCTCTGGAATCCCTTGAGGTGTCCCTGGGGCTCCAGGGGAAAGTGTTGTGAAGCAGGCTGAAATCACCACTGACTTTCCCTCTCTTAGCTCTGGAGAGACACTTCTTTCCAGCAGTAGCATTTCTCAATCACAGACAGATTGAGGTCCAAGAATACCTTTTCTGTTGTGGTTTCAGACAGGACACCCAGACAATGCCAGAGAGGAATCTCCTTCAATCTCTTCTCAGGGAAGGGATTCCGCTGAGTCAATGGAGGCTTCTCATCCTGGGTTTGTAGTCCCTAGAGCTAAGAGAGGAGTCGGCTCCATCCCTGGCACACCACAAACCCCCACGAGGTGGGATTCCTCTTGCCTCCATTCAGATGTGCACAAAATCAGGTCCTGCCTGTGAGCTCCTTGTCTCAGGTCCCCTGGTACTGAATGGAGATGGAGGGCAGGAGTCAGATGTTCAGACACAGACACCTGGGGACATATTTGGTGCCAGCGGTGACCAAGATGCAGCTGGGAACTGCAAGCTCTAGTGGAGCAATTCTTAGAGACGGGGCAGCATCTGGGGGCATCTTCTTGGAGGTTAGTGGGAAATCCCTTGGGCGACATTTAAACAACAAAAGGTGCCCACATGTAGGAGAAGTGAACCTGTGACTGTCCTTATGTTCGGGGCAGCGCAGAGAGGGATTCGGCTGACCTCGTGGTATCAGGCCTGTGGTGCTGTGGGAGGTGCCAGGGCTCTGCAGCACAACTGCCTGCACCTGCCATGGACAGCACAGGAACCCCGTCCCCGTTCAGACCAGCTGTGTGACAGCCATCACCCAGGGCATCTCAGACAGAGTCGGGGCCTTTGGGCCAGCGACTGAATCCCGCCACTGCAGTGACGCAAGGGCTGTCCCTTCTCTATCCAGTAGGTGCTGGGCAGGGCATGAACAGCCAGCACATCACACCAGGGTCTCCACTCGTGTTCCTTCACCCTCAAACTCTTCTAGTTCTTCTCTCCTCCAGCGTTCAAGCATCCCCTTGGTGATACAACTGTGGGTCAGGCCAATGATTTCTACAGTGGGTCTGAATCACACGGTGTCCACACCAAGGATGTTTTCAACATCATCCCTTCCTTCCTGAGATAAGATTCACCTCCCGCACAGGCCCTCGGGGCTGCAGAGACACACAACAGACAGCAAAGCCCTCTACTGCTCCAAGGGCACACACCAGCTCTTTCTCTTTGGCCTTGGGGCGAGCAGGGTTTGCTCTCTTTGTGGGCATGTGATTTCTGCTTCACACTGCCATCTGCCCTCCGCTCCAGCATGTCTCTGCTCTGAAGCAGAGCCTTTGCACATTTGAGGTCTTATGGGCTGGAAGCAGGTTTTCCCTCTGCAAGTCTGCTCTCAGCCCAGCTGAGGTGCTGCTGCCCAGACGTGCCCCAATGCCCTCAGCCTGGGGCACAGAGAGGAGGAGCTGGAGCTGTGTGTGCAACCTCTTCCTTCCACTTGGAGGGAATAACAGCTGGAGGGGTGTTGGGACAGCTCACATGCCTGGGGGCTGTGATGGGGGGTTCAGGATGATCAGGAGGCCAGCAAGGTCAGGAGGGAGGTGCCCTCAGTGTGAAGGAGCTGCTCAGATGTGTGGAGCTCCTCTATGGGACGAACAAGTTGAGTGAACCTTTGTGGTTGATGGTCAGAGGAGAGGCTGGTAAGGGTGACATTGTCGTGGGTGGTGAAGAGTCTATTAAACTCCCTTTGCTGGCTGTAATGACCCTGGCATTCACTGGAAGGGGACCACAGCAGCACGAATGCAAACTGTCCTGGAGTTTCTTGGAGGATCTTGGTCAAGGCACAGCTTGGGACACAGGTGCCAGATTGGCCAAAAATGGTGATGCTCATCTGCATCTGTTACTCTCAAAGAAGGAAGAGGTGGACACCAGTGTGACCTTGAAGTGTTTTGACCGTGAAATTGTGGGGTCTCACCTCCCAAGGGGAAGAAGAAGAGCGCAGATGCCAGACCTGAGAGGAGCAGACTTTGGCCACGTCTTGCGACTTTGAGTAGGGGAGCCCATGTGAGCAGCAGGGAGGGGCAGCAGAGCCCAGTAGAAATTTTTCCATAGAAAATAGGAACCATGCGAGATGTGGATGCAGTGATCAAAAACAAAGGGGGAATTCAGAAATGCAGTTGGATTTGTGAACACCAGAGCTCCCACAGAGTAAGAACACTTGTTCAAGGGCACAAGGATGAGCTCTTCCTACTCCAGAAACAGTTAAAGAAGAAACAAAGAGACTGTGTGGCCACTGCTGAATTTGCTAAAAGTAGGTGTGGGTAGGGCTGAGGTACTCTTGGCCTTTTTCTTCACCGGCAAGGTCTCCCAGTTCCATGTGCCTAAGAGGTAGAACACCATGTGAAATCCAGCAGCGCATGGTCATCCCTTAATAGGCCATTGGACCAGAGAGGATGAATCCCAGGATGCTGAGAGACCAGGCTGATGTCAGAGCAGGGCTGCTCTGATCCATTTGGGAAGGTCATCACGACGGGAGAAAGCAAAAAGCAAACCTGGCACACATCTTCTAAAAAGGCCTCAGGACTGAGCAGGGGAATTACAGGCTGCAGTGACAGAGGCCAGGGGCTGCGTGGCTGGGCAACAGCTCGGTGGAAATGGCCCTGGAGATCCTTGAGCTTCATCAGACAAAACATGAGCCATCAGCAAAGGCAGCCAAGAGTGTCCGGGGCTGCATGAGCAGGAGCACAGCCAGAAGTGATTGTCCTCCTCTGCTCAGCACCTTTTACACCACACCCTGCCCAGTGACAGTGAGACAATGGCAAACAGGAACCAGCTCACAGGAGGGCCGCTGAGGTGGTAATCCTTCCATTATCCTTCAAGAGTTACTGTGATTTCCCTAAGAATATCAGCATCTACAAGAACAAAAAACATTAAATCAACAAAAGCATTCCCCTGCCTAAATACAAATATGGCACTGGGAAACACTTCCCAGGAGGAACATCTCCTGGCAGCAGGGATATGACATGGGAACGAGAGGAAACTTAAACCAGAAATGTTGTGGGAGGGAGAATTCCGCAAACGCCGTACTATCCCCTCCAATGCAGACCCCTTCCCCTGAGCAAGCCCCCCCGTGCCTCCTCTCCCACCAAAGCCTCTGCCCTCAGGGCTGTGGGGTCCAAGGCATGAACCACCTCCTCTGCAGCCGGAGCTCCAGCAGAGCCGTGGTGCAGCTCTCCAGCCACGTGCCCCGTTCTCCCTGCGGAGCAGCGGGGCTGAGAGCGACTGCCCGGCAGCGTCGGTGTCTGGGAGGTGACAGGCACGGCTGGGCACGGGTGATGCTGTCCCGAGCGCCCGGCTGCCTCTGCCCTGGCCTCCTTCAGCCAGACCCTCGCTGCAGTTTCCCTTGTTTCTCCACTTGTCTGTGTTATTGCTGCTCTTTTCTTGTTCTCACTCTCAGGCTCTCTGGGGATGGGAGTTTCAGCTGCAGAGTCACACATTATCTTGTGCGTCCTCCCATGCAGGTGTGTCCATGGGAACAAGGGTCCCAGCTTTCCTCTCGCCTGTGCGGCTGTGGACAATGCAGCCTGTGGGGCTGGGGAATCAGCTGGTTTTCCCTTGGTGAGATAACATCGTGAAAAAACTGATGTATCTCCTTGAGGTGTCCTTCCAAGCTGTGAGCTGCCCTCCAGGATGCAAATCTGTCCCATAGCATCTTTGTGTTACCTGAAAGCCCCATGGAGAAGCGCAGAGACGCTATGACCAAGGAAATGCTGTTGGGTTGGTGAAATGAGCCCTGTGTGTCCTGGGCTGGAAGTGGTTGCTGAGACGTTGAGAAAGGGCGAGACATTTAGTTGTCTGCAGTGGATCCCTCTGCTCTCAGCAGGTTCTGCTGACGTTTCAGGGAAACATTGAGGGCGTGTGATCGCCCTCCATCTCAGAAAGGCGCAAGCCCAGTGTGTCAGGGGCTGAGGGACAGCCCAGCTCCCCTCGCTCTGTACTAAGCCACAGGCAATCCTCTTGCCTTGCAGGATTCTCTCTGCTCTCCCTGAGTGCAGCAGGAATACTGAGGGTTTCTGACATCCCAAAACAGTCCTCAGATGGGACGGAGGGAATTTTTTTTTCAAAAAAGCTCTCAGTTGGCCTCTGCCTCCCTCACTCCTTCGAAGAGGCAGTGCAGGTACTGGCACACCCTTGTGCATTGGGCATGGTTTTATCTGACAAAGTCAAACACCAGGACTGGCCCCTGCTTCCAGCGTTCCCGTGAACTCTCTGCTGCAGAGCAGGGCTGACTCCTCGGCACCAGTGGGCAGAGGCCCAGCTCCTCATGGCACGTTCAACCAGCACGGTAGCAGAGCTTCAGCCATGGAGCTGAGGGAAGCTCTCCTAGAAAAGGAATACAGGGGGTAAGGCGTGTAGCAGGGAAGGGTCTGTAGGAAAAGGCTTTGGTTTTGCTGCTAAAAGTCTCCATTAACTTGTCAATAACTTTTCCTCCTTGCAGGGGTCTCCATGCCCAGAGGCAGCAAATGTCCAACAGCAGCTCCATCACACAGCTTCATGGGGTTCCATGAGAACTGGAGTAGGTTTTGCTCTGAGACGTCCACCGTAACTTGTCACTGCCTTTTTTCCTTGGACAGGTTCCAATGCGCAGAGGAAGCAAATGCCCAACAGCAGCTCCATCACCCAGTTCCTCCTCCTGGCATTCGCAGACACACGGGAGCTGCAGCTCTTGCACTTCGGGCTCTTCCTGGGCATCTACCTGGCTGCCCTCCTGGGAAACGCACTCATCATCACCGCCATCGCCTGTGACCACCGCCTCCACACCCCCATGTACTTCTTCCCTCTCAACCTCTCTGTTCTTGACCTGGGATCCATCTCCACCACTGTCCCCAAAGCCATGGCCAATTCTCTCTGGGACACCATGGCCATCTCCTACTGGGGATGTGCTGCACAGCTATTTCTGTTTTTCTTCTTCATTGGTGCAGAGTAATCCCTTCTCACTGTCATGTCCTACGACCGCTACGTTGCCATCTGCCAACCCCTGCACTACGGGACCCTCCTGGGCAGCAGAGCTTGTGTCCACATGGCAGCAGCTGCCTGGGGCAGTGGGTTTCTCAATGCTCTCCTGCACACGGCCAATACATTTTCCCTACCCCTCTGCCAGGGCAATGTCCTGGACCAGTTCTTCTGTGAAATCCCCCAGATCCTCAAGCTCTCCTGCTCACACTCCTACCTCAGGGAAGTTGGGCTTCTTGTGGTCAGTGTCTGTTTAGGCTTTGGCTGTTTTGTTTCCATTGTGGTGTCCTATGTGCAGATCTTCAGGGCCGTGCTGAGGATCCCCTCTGAGCAGGGACGGCACAAAGCCTTTTCCACGTGCCTCCCTCACCTGGCCGTGGTCTCCCTTGTTATCACCACTGGCATGTTTGCCTACCTGAAGCCCCCCTCCATCTCCTCCTCACCCCTGGACTTGGTGGTGTCATTTCTGTACTCGGTGGTACCTCCAGCTGTGAACCCCTTCATCTACAGCATGAGGAACCAGGAGCTGAAAGAAACATCGAAGAAGCTGATTCTGTCACTGATCTCTCAGCAGCATTAACCTGCCCGTGTCTCTTCAGAAGTGATTTCAGATTCATCTGGGGAACTTCCTGGGCTTTGGGCCTTTTCTCTGTGATAACCATGTGTGTCCAGGAACGTTCCATTTCCCCAGAGGCATGAACCCAGCTCTTCTGACCCTGAGGCCTGTTCACGTGTGCCTGGCACAGGGGTACAGCTGACCTCCCATCTCATGTCTCTTTAATAAAATGGGATTTCTTCAGTGCCGGTGTCTGGAGGTTTGGCTCTTCTTCCAAAGCTGAGCTCAGGCTCAGGAAGTTGTCCTCACAAGGCCACACTGCTTTGTTTGGGTTCTCCATGGGATGAGGGAAGAGTGTTAGGCAATGGGACAATGTGGGGCAATGTATTAGGGAACGGGCCCAGGCTGAGCCTTCACCCGTGGGTGCCCAGTTCCCCCGGAAACGGTGAATGATCCACAGGGATCTGCCTGGGACTGTCCCTCCATGGCTTTCAGTCATCACAGCCAACTCGCTCTGCGGAGCAGAAACAACAGTGCAGGACCCTGTGGAGATCGTGGGGAGGGGGCAGGAGTGGCAAATGAGGCCAGATCAGACAAAGTTCCCTGGTGAAATGTTCTCTGGGGACAGGGACACCCTTGGAGAAGAGCAAAGGAGCATCTCTGTGCATCCAAGGTGGAAAAAAAAAGACGACAAAGAGAAATCAATCTCTGCATGCACCAGCTCAGGGCAGGCTTCTCTAGGGATGGAGCAGTCTGAGGAGCTCCGGGGCCTGGAGTCTTCTCCTGGAAGAGGGGCTGACACAGAGGGGCTTGCTGTCAGTGGTCAGGATGTCTTGGAGACAGGCGCAGGGGACACAGGGAGACACTGGTCTCTGCCATCTCATGCCATGTCCGGCCCTCAGCCCTGGGGCCAATGTGGGGCTGAGACATCTCTCTGCCCCCCAGGAGCTACTGTGACCATCAGAGGGGCTGAGGCTGTGGGGTTGAGTCTGCAGAGCTTTGCAGAACCCATCAATGGGCACTGCCACGGGGTCAGCCCAGAATGGGCTGCTTTTCTGGGCTGGACAGGGGAGAGATGGGGGAGAGGGACAAGAAGCAAGAGGGAGAACCAGAGAGAGACTGGGATGGGCTTGAAAGTGCTTGGAAGAGGAACACACTAAAGTTAGCTGACCGCCCTGCCCATGCAGGGTGAGGAGTCACACAAGGGGGTTGGTGTTGCAGAGCCAGGGCTCGTAGAAGGCATCTGAGACTTGCAGACACGGGAGAGAGGAGGCTGGTCTGTGCCTTTGGTGGCATGGGCAGTTGAGGAAGGTGGCACAGAGCATTTGTAGCACCCCAAATCTTTCGCACTGGCCACTTCCAGCACCGGCAGCACACCCCAAGTTTATGGGTGAATTTTCCTGTTTGGCCATCTCCATCCTCCTGCCGGGCTCAGTGCCTGCATCAATTTTCTTGAAGCAAAGGACCACCAAGATGGTCAGGGTCAGCCTTTCCCATGAGGAGACGCTGAGGGAGATGAGCTAGTCGAGCCTGGAGAAAGGAAGGCTGAGAGGGACCTCATTGCAGCCTGCCAGTATCTAGGAGGACTTTATGGAGAACAGAGAGCCAAGCTCTTCACCAGGGTGCAGGGTGGGAGGACAAAAGACGGTGGGTGGAAGGTGAAAGAGAAGAGGCTCAGCCTGCAGATAGGAAAGCGCTTTTCCCCATGAGCTGAGCCAAGCATTGGAGCAGGTCGCCCAGAGATGCCGAGCAGACTCCAGCCCTGGAGGTTGTCAAACTTTTTTCAAACTGGTCCAAGCCTTGAACAACGTGGCCTGACCATGTTTCTGACAGGCTGGAATGGAGACCTCCCAAGGCCCCTTCCAACTTGAGCTGATACTATGAACCTACGACCTCACGCCCTTTTTCTGATAACAACAGAGCAAATGCTTACGGGGCACGAATCTCCCTCTGCTGTATGTGACCCCCTAAAACAAAACCTCAGCCAGTGACGAGAGGTTGGTATCACGGTGTGACTCTCTGTGCAAAGACTGAGGGGTGTCATTGACAGTCCTGGGCAGGAACTGTTTTGGGGACACGGGGCTCTATGCAAGGCACAAAATGACCATTTTTTTTTTTTTTCGATGCTGCAAGCCTCATCAAAGAAGAAGTAAAGAAAAGATGCAAAGAAAAGAAAATGTACTTTTCAGCTTTTAAAATTACCTGTGGATTTTTTTCCTTTTACTTTAATATAATAGTCAAAGGGGGGAATTTGTGTCCTTGCTCTTCTTTTTTTTTTTTTTAAAAAAAAAAAAAAAAGAAAGTGTGTTCCAGAACTGGGATTGGATGTAGGACACAAATACCTTCAGCTACAGAGGCACAGATACCTCCTGCCAGCATAGATGCCCTGGACAAGTGCCAGCGCACTCCTGACTTCTCCCGTCACTCAATCAGCCAGAGCTTTTTGAAACATTCCATCAGGTACCAACTGTCATGGTTTGGCCTCAGAGGACAACAAAGAACCACGGGGCAGCCGTGCTCTCTCAAGCCCCCCCCCCGGCCATAATCGGAAGGAAAAGGCAAAACTCGTGGGTTGGGACAAAGGCAGTTTAACAGAACAACAAAGGGAACAAGAAAACAATAACAGTAACACGGATAGTGATGTGGTCAAAGTCGAAATCAGGACTCAAGAGTGGGGATGACTATTAAGCAGGTATTCTTTATTGCAGCGCTGGACGCACAGGGGATTGCTCCTCCAAATGTGCGCGCCAAAAGCCATGAGTTACACAGCTTATACACAAGTTAAACATACATATTCATTATTCTTCCCAGAACTCATTGTCATACGTTGCCACCCACTCCCGCATGCGTCTTTCAGTCTCTTGCTGGTCTTCAAAGACCTCTGGTGGTCGCTTACTTCATCCCTTCCTCTTCATCACTGCGTCCTTTTGGTGAACTGCAGTCATCTACTTCTCTATTCTTGCTGACAAAGCCGCAAGGCTGGTTTAGGCTGGCTCTGCATGCCTTGGTGGTCTCGACACATCCTGTTCTCAGAGATAAGTTCCTCTTGGAAGATAACAAGGTGCTGACCTGTACAATTGCTAGTTGCATACGTGCTTAGGCCCCTGTTTGCATTTAGCCAAGTTAGAAAAACAAAGACTCACAGTATTTGCTAACTCACTGTTTGTGCTAAGAGCGGTTTAGTTGTGTCAAGCAAACCTTCAAGCCATACTCAGCCCTATTCCTTCATTCAACCCCCGCTTTTCTTTAAGCTACAGCAAATTCTTTTGCAAAATCCTGTTTACAGTCCACAATACATGTACTGGTTGAGCAAGAGTCCGTACTTTCCACCACATCCAAAGGTCGAGAGCAGTCAACAGTAGGGCTACAAGGATCAGCACTAGTACAGGATGCACTGGGAAGTTGAAAAACGGTGCCGCGGTTGGAGATTTTGATGAGGTATTTAGAAAAATGTCCCACCAATGGTGTTCCTCGGTTTCCTCGATGGTTGTAATGATGTTCCTTATTTCCAGAGTATCGTGCTGGACTTGCCATAATGTTCGTTTAGATGTTTCTTTCACTTTCTCTAGCAGTGAGTATACTTGCTTCACATCAAATTTACATGCTATATCAACTGAGCTGTTTTCTCTTATTTTATAGGATGGTATTTGTCCTTAATCTCCCCAGTCTCTCCTAATTTGGCCATCTATTTTTAAAACTGTGTATACTTTAGTTTCGTCATCTGTGATATTCAGACCTACGTTACCCAAGTATCCATTCCTGGTCCAGTCTTCAGGGTCGGGGACATCATCTAGACCTTGACGGGTGATGCAGTTCTCTGCCCAGCTGTGATGCAGAAGATCATGATAATAATTTCCGGAATCGCAGTTTTGCTGGTCCAGTACATTCAGAGGTCCATTTCTGCTCAAGTGGGGGATCTTCCTCACACTTTGGAGACTTCCATTGTTTACGTCTTTGTAATCCTAAAGGTCCTAAAGGTTCCGAAGTGCACTGCTTATCTGGAGCCTTTTTCACTTGGGAGCAGTGAATCCAGGCCGGCTGTTCTTTTTACTTTGATTGCAGTGAAGGTGGTCAGTAGCACTTGGAATGCTCCGTTCCACTTTTCTTCTAGTGGGTCACCTGAAAAATTCTTAATATAAACCCAATTTCCAGGACTAAAGGAATAGATAGGATGGTCCAGTCCCTTAACTCTGGTTCCTAAGTCATTCTTATTGTTTTTCTCTAATCAAGGGAGTAGGCAGCCTAGGAGGTTCCTTGAGTGTATGGGAGATACCTTCCTGACACAACTGGTAGGAGAGCCTACCATGGGAGGCGCCTCACTAGACCTACTTTTCACAATCAAAGAAGGACTAGTGGGAAATGTGGAGGTCGGAGGACGTCTTGGTCTTAGCAATCATGAAATGGTCAAGTTTTCAATTCTTAGTGAGGTAAGGAAGGGGGTGAGCAAAACCTCCACCTTGGACTTCTGGAGGGCGGACTTGTGCCTGTTCAGAGCCCTGGTTGGGAGGGTCCCTTGGGAGAGAATCTTGCGGGGCAAAGGGGTCCAGGAGGGCTGTACGCTCTTCAAGAAGGAAATCCTAAAGGCCCAGGAGCAGGCTGTCCCCATGAGGCACAAAATTAAAGGGTGGGGAAAATGGCCGGTCTGGTTGAACAAAGAGCTTTTGATGGGACTTAGGGAAAAAAGGAGGGTTTACCACCTTTGGATAAAGGGATGGGCAACTCAGGAGGAGTACAGAGATCTTGTTAGGTTATACAGAGAAAAAATTAGGAAGGCAAAAGCCCAGCTGGAACTCAACCTGGCCATTAATATAAGAGACAACAAAAAAAGTTTTTATAAATACATCAACAAAAAGAGAGTCAGGGAGAATCTCCATCCCTTACTGGATGCCAGGGGGGAACATCCCAACCAAGGTCGAGGAGAAGGCTGAGAAACTTAATGCCTTCTTTGCCTCTGTCTTCAATAGTCGGACCAGCTACCCCCAGGGTGTACAGCCTCCTGGGCTGGAAGATAAGGATGGAGAGCTGAACAACCCCCCCGTAATCCAGGAGGAAGTAGTTAATGATTTGCTTATGCACCTGGACACGCATAAGTCCATGGGGCAGGATAGGATTCACCCAAGGGTACTCAGAGAGCTGGCGGGAGAGCTCATCAAGCCTCTCTCCATTATCTATCAACAATCCTGGTCAACAGGAGAGGTACCAGATGACTGGAGGGTGGCCAATGTGACGCCCATCTACAAGAAGGGACGGAAGGAGGATGCGGGAAACTATAGGCCTGTCAGCCTGACCTCGGTACCGGGAAAGATCATGGAGAGGATCGTGAGTGATGCCACCAAACCAGGTGGAAGTGTTGATCTGCTTGAGGGTCGGCAGGCTCTATAGAGGGCCCTGGACAGGTTGGATCATTGGGCCAAGGCCAATGGGATGAGGTTTAATAAGGCCAAGTGCCGGGTCCTGCATTTTGGTCACAACAACCCCAGGCAACGCTGCAAGCTCAGGGAAGAGTGGCTGGAAAGCTGCCCAGCAGAAAAGGACATGGGGGTGTTGGTGGCCAGCCAGCTTAACATGAGCCAGCAGTGTGCCCAGGTGGCCAAGAAGGCCAACGACATCCTGGCCTGTATCAGGAATAGTGTGGCCAGCAGGAGGAGGGCAGTGATGGTGCCTCTGTACTGGGCACTGGTGAGGCCTCACCTCGAGTGCTGTGTTCAGTTTTGGGCCCCTCACTACAGGAAGGACATTGAGCTGCTGGAGCGTGTCCAGAGGAGAGCCACCAAGCTGGTGAGGGGTCTGGAGAACAAGTCATATGAGGAGAGGCTGAGGGACCTGGGCATGTTTAGTTTGGAGAAGAGGAGGCTGAGGGGAGACCTCATTGCCCTCTACAACTCCCTGAAAGGAGGTTGGAGAGAGGTGGCTGTTGGCCTCTTCTCCCAAGGGAATAATGACGGGACCAGAGGAAATGGTCTGAAGTTGCGGCAGGGGAGGTTTAGGTTAGATATTAGGAAGAATTACTTGACTGGGAGAGTGGTCAGGCACTGGAACAGCCTGCCCAGGGAGGTGGTGGAGTCACCATCCCTGAAGGGATTTAAGGAACGTGTAGACATGGCACTTCAGGGCACGCTCTAGCACCCGAGATTGTTGGTTTCTGTCTGTTTGTGGGTGGGTGTGCTGTGTGGTTGTGGGTGTTTGTTTTGTGTGGGTTTTGGTTTTGTTTTGGTGTTTGGGGTTTTTTATTTGTTTTGTTTGTTTGTTTTTTATTTTGTTTTGTTGTGGGGTTTGTTTTTTTGTTTTTTTTTGGTTTTTTGATGATCTCAAAGGTCCCTTCCAACCAAGAAGATTCTGTGATTCTGTTATTGTTTTCCCAACAAAATAACATATTTTTCTAAATAGGAATTTCCCAACTGGTTGAAATCTTCTCCTTTTTATTTTGTCTGGTACATTCTCCCACATAATATTTCAAAACAGCTTAGGTTCTCTTTAGCTCTTGGCTTTACACGTAGTCTGAGCAGAGCTATGGGTAATGCCTGATACCAATACAAATTCGCTTCCTGACATATTTTGGCTATCTGCTGTTTTATCGCGTGATTCATTTTTTCTACTTGCCCGCTGGCCTGCGGCCTATATGGGGTGTGTCATTGCCAATCAATTCCCAATCGTTTACTAACTTGTTGCACTACTTGTGCACAGAAGTGAGTACCTCTATCTGATGAGACGACTGTAGGTACCCCGAATCGAGGCATTACCTCGTTCAATAGCACTTTAGTCACTTCTCTCGCCTTGCTTGTTCTACAGGGAAAAGCCTCTGGCCATCCAGAAAAGGTGTCTGTAAGTACCAATAAGTGCTTGTACCCCTCTTTTTTCTTGGGAGTTTGGAAAAATCGATTTGCCACTGGCCTCCTGGTGTGTTTCCTTTCCCAATAGTTCCTAACTGTACTCGATTACCTGTGTTGGGGTTGTTTCTTGAACACATTTCACACTGCTGAGTCACTTGTCGAACAGTGGTATATAAATTCTGTCCTATCCATTTCTGACTCAAAAATTTATATAACGAATCTGCTCCCCAACGTGTCTTACCGTGTTCTTCTCTAACAAGTCCCCACACTAGTTTGGCAGGTGTGATAATCCTACCGTCACTCAAATGAGCCCATCCCCTGGAGGGAACTTCTCCTCCTAGTTCTTGGATGAGCTCCTGGTCTGGTCTAGAATATTCAATGCCCTCCTGGTCGTCCAGGTCTTTATTTCTACTGTCTGGAATTAAAGCTGAAATGGGTTCTTTCTGGGTTCTTTCTGCTGCCTGTTTAGCCTCACAGTCAGCCAAGCTCTTACCTCTTTCTTGGTCAGTGTTCCCCCTCAGATGTCCTCGGCAATGCATGATGGCCACTCTAGCTGGTAACCGTACTGCCTCCAATAGGCGAAGTATTTCTTCTGCGTGTTTGATCTGTTTTCCTTGCGCGGTGAGCAATCCTCGTTCCTTCCAGACTGCTCCATGGGCATGAACAACTCCAAAGGCATATTTAGAGTCTGTCCACGTATTTATCTTTTTCCCTTTTACCAATTCCAAAGCCCTGCTCAAGGCAATAACCTCAGCCTTTGGAGCTGACGTCCCGGTAGGCAATGGTTGGGATTCAATTACCTTATTTGTTGTGGTCACTGCGTATCCAGCTTTACGGATTCCTTGTCGGACAAAGCTGCTTCCATCCGTAAGCCAGGAGTCCTGTGCGTCCTCCAGGGGTTCTTCTTTCAGATCTGCTCTGCTGGAGTACACAGTCTCTATTGTTTCCAAACAGTCATGTGTCAGTGGTTCAGTTGTTGCCTCACTAAGGAAAGACGCTGGGTTCACAACGCTAGTCACCTCAATTTTAACATCATCGGATTCAACCAGGATGGGCTGGTATTTCAAAAACCTGGATGGGGAAAGCCAGTGATCCCCTCTCTGTTCCAATACAGTGGATACCGAATGTGAAACCAATACCGTCCTCTTCAGGCCCAAAACACATTTCTGGGCTTCCTCAATATTTAGTATTATCGCTGCTACTGCTCGGAAACATCCTGGCCATCCTTTACTTACTTCATCTAATTGTTTAGAGAAGTAAGCTATGGCTCTTTTGTAGGGTCCCAGCCGTTGAGCTAGAAGTCCTAGAGCTATTCCTTGTTTCTCGTGAGAAAAGAGCCAAAAAGGTTTGGTTACATCAGGCAAGCCCAAAGCCGGGGCTCTCACGAGCTCTTTCTTGAGTATTTCAAATGCATTCTGGGCTTCTTTGGACCATATCCATTGAGTGGGATTATTTTTCAAAAGTTCATATAAAGGTTTTACTATCATCCCATAGTTGTAAATCCCTAATCAACACCAACCCATCATTCCCGAAAAATTTCTGAGTTCTTTTACCGCCCGAGGGAGAGGGGTCCTGCAGATGGCTTCTTTTCGTTCCGTTCCCAATTCCCGTTGTCCTCCAGACAGCTCGTATCCCTAGTAGGTTACTTGCCTCTGCACCATCGGAGCTTTCTGTTGAGAAACCCAATATCCCTTTGATCCCAAAAAGTTTAACAAGCTAACAGTCCACTGGGTACAGTCATGTTTTGTTTCGGTTGCTATCAATAGATCATCCACATACTGTAAAAGGGTTCCGTTTTTGGAAGGAGGCTTCCATACCTCAAGCTCTTGTGCTAACTGATTTCCAAACGTTGTCGGACTGTTTTGGAAACCTTGGGGTAACACTGTCCGGGTAAGCTGGGTTTTCCTACCAGTGGTAGGGCTCTCCCACTCGAAGGCAAACAACTTTTGACTTTCTTTGGCCAAAGGCAGACAAAAGATTTAAATAGTCGCTGGACACCGTGTTGTTTGGTTGTTCTCGTGGCTGTCTTATGTAAATTCCTATATGCTATAGGTACTCCTCACGATGCTGGAGTCGGGGATACAGAGGATGCAAAGCCCCCTTTGTTCAAACTGAAAAAGAGATATTGGCAGCGTATGAAAGGGTTCGAGCTGCTCCAGGAGTGGTTGGTACAGAAGCAGAGCTCCTCTTAGCACCTCGGCTGCCGGTGCTGGATGTCCAAAGAAAGGGTCCCTGCCACACATCGTGCAACTGATGCCACGTGGAGAAAGTGGTTTGCCCTGATCACAGGGAACTCGAATGGGAAACCCCAGTCACCCTGGAATTCTGGAAGTGATCATGGACTGAAGGCAAGGATTTCTAATGTCACCAGAGGAGGAGGTGACACACACGGCAGAGGCTCCACTCTATGAAATACTACCAGAAAGTGAGATGTGCCCTCTTCACTGATGGGTCCTCCTGGATTGTGGGAAACATGGAAAGGGGAAGGCAGCCTTGTGGAGTCCTACACAACAAGTTGCAGAAGCCACTGAAGGACAAGGTGAATGGAGCCGGTTTGCAGAGGTGAAAGCCATTGAACTGGCCCTAGCCATTGCCGGAAGAGAGAAATGGCCAGTACTTTGTCTCTACACCCATTCATGGATGGTGGCAAATGCTCTGTGGGGGTGGTTACGGCAGTGGAAGCAGAGCAACCGGCAGCGCAGAGGCGAACCCATCTGGGCTGCTGAACTGTGGCAAGATATTGCTGCCCGGGTAGAGAATCTGGTTGTGAAAGTACGTCACATAGATGCCCATGTACCCAAGAGTCAGGCCACTGAGGAACATCAGAACAACCAGCAGGTGGATCGAGCTGCTAAGATTGAAGTGGCTCAGGTGGATCCGGACTGGCAACATCAGGGTGAGTTATTCATAGCTCGATGGGCCCATGACACCTCAGGCCATCAAGGAAGAGATGCCACATATAGATGGGCTCGTGACTGAGGGGTGGATTTGACCATGGACACTATTGCACAGGTCATCCATGAACGTGAGACGTGCTGCAATCAAACAAGCCAAGCGGTTAAAACCTCTCTGGTGTGGAGGACGATGGCTGAAATATAAATCTGGGGAGGCCTGGCAGATCGATTCTATCACACTCCCACAAACCCGTCAAGGGAAGCGCCATGTGCTCACAATGGTGGAAACAACCACCGGATGGCTGGAAACATACCCTGTGCCCCACGCCACCGCCCAGAACGCCATCCTGGGCCTTGAAAAACAAGTCCTGTGGCGACATGGCACCCCAGAGAGAACTGAGTCGGACAACGGGACTCATTTCCAAAACAGCCTCATTGACACCTGGACCAAAGAGCACGGCATTGAATGGGTCTGTCACATCCCCCACCACGCACCAGCCTCTGGGAAGGTCGAAGGGTACAATGGGCTGTTAAAAATGACACTGAGAGCAAGAGGTGGTGGGACTTTAAAATATCGGGATGCACATTTAGCAAAGGCCCCCTGGCTAGTTAACACCAGGGGAGCTACCAACCGAGCTGGCCCTGCCCAATCAAAACCCCCACGTGCTGTGGAGGGAGATAAAGTCCCCGTAGTGCACATGAAGAATATGTCAGGGAAGGCCGTCGGGGTTAGTCCTGCCTCGGGCAAAGGCAAACCCATCCATGGGATTGCCTTTGCTCAGGGACCTGGGTGCACTTGGCGGGTGATGCGGAAGGACGGGGAAGTGCAACGTGTCCCTCATGGGGACCTGATTTTGGGCAAGAATAGCCAATGAATAAACTGTATGATGTTAATTGCTAAATGACCCTGCCGCTGCACATCTCATTTCTATAACTGCTCTTGGTTGCACTACAGCAAGAATCACCCAAACTAATGGACTCTGATGAAAAATCAAGTAAAGTGCAGTGGTGACGGCATCAGAACTGACCTCAGCAGCTGGCACCCAGCAACTTCGTCGAGGTCCACATCTTCAACCCATGGACCGTGGCATAAAACATCAGCAGCTACAGCTACAAAACGTTCTCCCTGATCCTGGCACCAGCCATTCCCAAGGATGTCATGGCCTTTAGGGGGTTAGTTGAGATTTTGCACCCACAGCTCCCCGCCTGCACCCACGGGCCCCAGGGCACCCCTTCACCAGCTCCCTCTCCCCAAAGCCCCCCGCAGCCTCCCCCGCAGCCTGCGCTGCGCACTCCACGGGTCGCCCCGAGTCGGGGACAGGGCCACTACCAGCAGCAGGAATGGCAGCAGGGAAAGGAGGGCTTTGCTCGGGGCTTCGTCTCTGCTCATGGCCCAGGGGAAAACCAGGCAGGAGGAGAAGCAAAGCCCTGAGCGTGGGGAGGTTCAAAGGTTCAAGATTTTGCCTCTTGCGTCGCTGTGGCCTGATCCCGGCTCGTGCCCCGTGAGTCCCTTCCCTTTCCCTCCAGCAGGAAGGGGAGCAGAAGGTTTCCTGCTGCTTTGACGGCATCACGGCAGGGGTGGGTCACCTCAGAGCTCAGGCTTCTGCTGGGGACCCCGTTGCTGCTGGGGACACCGCTCTCCAGCAGCCCATGAACCCCGCTGCTGCCCAGTGCCGTCCCCTGCGTCAGCGGGACCCCTCTGTGCACAGGGACCCCCTGCCCCCGGGGCGGCCGTGCCAGCACCCCCAGCCCCCTCCAGCCCCAGGAACCCCCAGCGAGTGGAAACCACAGCTCTGCAAACGCCGCGGGTGCCCAAGGAAACACAGAGAGAGCTTGGGTCTGAAAAACATACATACAACTCTTTATGAACAACAAAACAACTTTCAACAACTGTTTACAACACAACAACAACAACTCTGTAAAACTATTTCCAAAAAAAAAACCCAACCCTGTAAAACTATCAACAAAACACCAACTCTCTAGAACTATTTACAGCGCTTCCTCTTCATCACTCCTCTTCCTCGCCGTCGGTCCCCACAGCTCTGCTGGCCCTGGAAGCAAAGCAAGTGGCAGGGCCGTTTGGCTAACGAGCAGCGCCTGGCCCAGCAGAGCTGGGGCTTCCTGAGCCAGCTCAGCGGCAGCAGCTGCTTGGGCTGGGGCTTGCCCCTGACGGGCATTCGATGGCCACAGCCCTGGGACACGCTGGGGAGAGCGGGACTCTGCCGCCAGCGCTGAGCCCCGGCTGGGCTCCGGCTTAGACTTGGGTGTCCCGGCCCCAAGAACCTGCTCCCGTCCCAAAGCGGACGGGGGCTCAGGGCAGCGCGGTGGGGGCGGTTGTGCCGCCAGGACGAGGGCACCGGGAGCCCTGTCCCTGCAGCGGGGACCCCCCAGCCCCAGCCCGGTGGCAGGAGACCCTCCCTCCCTGCGGGCAGTGGGTGGGGAGCACGTGCCTGTGCTGCTGGTGGGGGGTCTACATCCATTGCCTCCTCCTCCTCATCCACCTCCATCTGCTCCTGCTCATCCTCATCGATCTCCATTGCCAGCTCCAGCTCGATCCACTCTTTTACACTTTGGGCAGCTGCCTCTGCAGACTCAAGGGCAACTTGGCACATCCTAAGCTCAGAGGCAAGCAGAAAAGTGCGTTGGTCCTGCCCTGGCCAGCCAAGAGGACCCGTGGAACAGGGGTCTCGCCACCCGGCAAGAGCCGTGGGGTGATGGGACCCCTGGGCATGTCCCCAGTAGGAGCTGGCTGGACCCGGGCGACTCCTTGGCCACCAGCACCCACCAGCAGTCGAGGGCCACTGCTTGCAGCTGCAGGCTCCTCATCTTCTTCTCCTTCCTGAGTTTGGGGTGTGTCAAGGTCTTCTGGATCTGCCGGAGCAGAGAGGAGAGGGGTGAGCGGCCCTGCTCCCTGCCCCGTGGGGCCCGGGCACAGACCCCGGCCCCGCAGGCGCAGACCCCGGCCCCGCGCCTGCCTGGGTTCCCAGAAGCTCCTTACTCTGTGCAGCCGCCCTTTGGGCTCGGCGCTGCTCTGGGGGCAGGGCTCGGCTCCCCCGGCTCCAGCCTGGAAAGGGGCAGAGGAGGCACGGGCTCAAGCTCTGGGCAGCACCCGGCTGCTCCCGGCGAGCATCCCTGCAGCACCAGCCCGGGGCGCCCTGGGCTCCCCCGGGGACGTGTCCCCCCGCGCAGGGATGCTCCGTCCCATCAGGGCACGAGCAGCCCAGGAGGGCTTCTGCCAGCCCCTGGCCTTGCAGGGCTGGGGGCAGAGGGTGAGCCCAGCTCCTGGCCCCCCGAGCTCCCCAGAGCGGGGTCCCTGCCCCATCCCACCCCATCCCTGCGGAGCCTTCTCCATCCTGCCTGGGCACTGGGGGGTGCCCACCTCCGTGGAGCGGGGCCGTATCTCTGCCAGCACAAGCGACCTCTTCCTGAGGGCCTTCATGATTCCCAGAGTGCAAAAGAGAGGGAGGAAGGTGGTTTTGGGAGCAGGAAGGGAAGGGCTGGGTCGTTGGTCCAAGGCACCGGGAGCAGGGCAGAAGGGCTGTGGGGCGCAGGGCAGAAGGCTGCGTCGTGCCCGTCACCAGGCACTGGCAGTTGCAGATGGAACACGGGCCATGGCAACGGGATGCGCAGCGGGGATGGGGACGAGCCCCCTTAACGGGGGGCAGCTTAATACGTACACCCCCCCAAAGTTAATAATCCCAACACATTTCACTTCCTTCCTGTCCTAAGCACTTCTCCCCAACCATCCCATCACTGATCAAGTGGGTTTTGCCCAGAGTCTTGCAGAGTGTCTGTGGGACGCCGGGGCAAGTGGTGCCCGTCCTTCCCAAAGAGGTCTGGATGTATGGAAATGCCACGGGAAAACCCAGCCCCTCCTCACGGACAAGTGCCAGCCCAGTCTCCAGGCAGCACCTGCCGGGCCTTTGAGCCACCCACCCCTCACCATTCTCCATTCCTTACGTCTCATCACACGGCAGCTCTTACGGGTCAGGAGGTGACCAGCCAGAACAGCTTTTGTCTCATGGAGAAAGCTGGAGGGGCTGCTCCAGCTCTGTTCAGCCTGGGCTTTGGCGGTCTCTGTGCTGAGATCCTTTCTCCAGGGCTCTTTCTCCTCAGACCAAGAAGCCCTGCACCAACCCTTGCTCTCGCCGCTGCGGGGAGGGACAGTGGCGACTCCCCCTGGGGACCGCTCTGCCACATGTCCTTTGGGTCCCCTCGGTCCGGAGCGGGGAGGCAGGTCTATTGTGGAGGCCCAGGATGGTGCAGGGGAGCAGGTTCCAGCAGCCGGTGCCAGGGCTCACCCAAAGGGAGCTGCAGCAGGGAATGGGAAAAAACGGGGCGGGAGGAGATGTCCCTGAATCAGGGCCCTTCACCTGCTGTGTAAAATCCAACCAACCCGCTCAGTCGAGAAATCTGTCTTTATTTCAGTTCTCCAGCTAACCCAGTTTTCTCAACTGAATTTAACCGTTTCCCCAGACTAATTACATATTGTTGTAAATAATTGTCACCTAATTGTGTAAGATCTCTGGCATACTGCAATTGCTAGGGTCTTCCACACAGAATTTCAAAAGGGCTGATTCCTTCCTTGGACCTTGCCTTGGTTTGGATCCTTAGCAAGGCCAAAGGAAGTGCCTGATCCCAGTGCAAATTAACCTCCTGGCAAAGATTAGCCAGTTGTTGTTTTATCAGATGGTTCGTTTTCTCCCCCTGGCCACTGGCCTGTGGGCGGTATGGAGTATGTAACTGCCAATCCGTTCCTAAAATGTTACTGACTTCTTTGACCACCTTAGTTGCCAAGCCGCTTTCCATGATATTTGAAAAGTCGTGGCGGTCAGGTGAAGTCCCTGCAGACTGGAAGAGAGGAAACATCACACCCATTTTTAAAAAGGGTAGAAAGGAGGACCCTGGGAACTACCGACCTGTCAGCCTCACCTCCGTGCCTGGGAAGATCATGGAACAGATCCTTCTAGATGCCATGCTTGGGCCCACGGAGGACACGGAGATGATTCAAGATAGCCAGCACGGCTTTACTAGGGGCAGGTCCTGCCTGCCTAACCTAGTGGCCTTCTATGATAGAGTGACTAGGTCAGTAGATAAGGGCCGACCTATGGACGTGATCTATCTGGACTTCAGTAAGGCCTTTGACACGGTCCCTCACAACATCCTGCTTGCCAAATTGGAGGGATACGGATTTGATGGGTGGACTGTTCAGTGGATAAGGAATTGGCTGGATGGTCGCACCCAGAGGGTGGTACTCAATGGCTTGAAGTCCAGAGGGAGAGCAGTGACAAGTGGTGTCCCTCAAGGGTCCGTGCTGTGACCGGTACTGTTTAACATTTTTAAGGGAAGGCAACTCAGGAGGAGTACAGAGATCTTGTTAGGTTACACAGAGAAAAAATTAGGAAGGCAAAAGCCCAGCTGGAACTCAACCTGGCCATTAATATAAGGGACAACAAAAAAAGTTTTTATAAATATGTCAACAAAAAGAGAGTCAGGGAGAATCTCCATCCCTTCCTGGATGCGGGGGGAAACATTGCGACCAAGGACGAGGTGAAGGCTGAGCTACTTAATGCCTTCTTTGCCTCCGTCTTCAATAGTCAGACCAGCTACCGCCAGCGTGTACAGCTTCCTGGGCTGGAAGATAAGGATGGAGAGCAGAACAACCCCCCCGTAATCCAGGAGGAAGTAGTTAAGGATTTGCTTATGCACCTGGACACGCATAAGTCCATAGGGCCGGATGGGATTCACCCAAGGGTACTCAGGGAGCTGGCGGGAGAGCTCACCAAGCCTCTCTCCATTATCTATCAACAATCCTGGTCAACAGGAGAGGTACCAGATGACTGGAGGGTGGCCAATGTGACACCCATCTACAAGAAGGGACGGAAGAAGGATGCGGGAAACTATAGGCCTGTCAGTCTGACCTCGGTACTGGGAAAGATCATAGAGAGGATCATGAGTGATGACACCAAGCTAGGTGGGAGTGTTGATCTGCTTGAGGGTCAGAAGGCTCTACAGAGGGACCTGGACAGGTTGGATCATTGGGCCAAGGCCAATGAGATGAGGTTTAATAAGGCCAAGTGCGGGGTCCTGCATTTCAGTCACAACAACCCCAGGCAACGCTGCAAGCTCAGGGAAGAGTGGCTGGAAAGCTGCCCAGCAGAAAAGGACATGGGGGTGTTGGTGGCCAGCCAGCTTAACATGAGCCAGCAGTGTGCCCAGGTGGCCAAGAAGGCCAACGGCATCCTGGCCTGTATCAGGAACAGCGTGGCCAGCAGGAGGAGGGCAGTGATGGTGCCTCTGTACTCGGCCCTGGTGAGGCCTCACCTCGAGTGCTGTGTTCAGTTCTGGGCCCCTCACTACAGGAAGGACATTGAGCTGCTGGAGCGTGTCCAGAGGAGAGCCACCAAGCTGGTGAGGGGTCTGGAGAACAAGTCATAGGAGGAGAGGCTGAGGGAACTGGGCATGTTTAGTTTGGAGAAGAGGAGGCTGAGGGGAGACCTCATTGCCATCTACAACTCCCTGAAAGGAGGGTGTAGAGAGGTGGGTGTTGGCCTCTTCTCCCAAGGGAATAATGACAGGACCAGAGGAAATGGTCTGAAGTTGCGGCAGGGGAGGTTTAGATTAGATATTAGGAAGAATTACTTTACTGAGAGAGTGGTCAGGCACTGGAACGGCCTGCCCAGGGAGGTGGTAGAGTCACCATTCCTGGAGGAATTTAAGAAATGTGTAGACGTGGCACTGCTGGGCATGCTCTAGTGCCCGAGATTGTTGGTTTCTGTCTGTTTGAGGGTGGGGTGAGGTGTGGTTGTGGGCATTTGGTTTGGTTTGGTTTGGTTTTGGTTTTGTTTGTTTGTTTTTTTTTTTTTTTGTTCGTTGGACTTGATGATCTCAAAGGTCCCATCCAACTAAAAATATTTTGTGATTCTGTGACCTGCTTGGTGGATGAGGGAAAGTGTGTGGATGTTGTTTCCCTGGACTTTAGTAAAGCCTTTGACACTGTTTCCCACAGAGTTCTCCTGGACACAGTGAATGCTCATGGCTTGAGTGGGCGTGCTCTTCCCTGGGTAAAAAACTGGCTGGAGGGCCGGGCCCAGGGAGTGGTGGTGAATGGAGTTCAATCCAGTTGGCGGCTGGTCATTAGTGGTGTCCCCCAGGGCTCGGTGCTGGGGCCGGTTCCTTTTAATATATTTATCAATGACCTGAATGAGAGGATTGAGTACACCTTCAGTAAGTTTCCAGATGACATGGAGTAGGGTGGAGTTTTGACCTGCTTGAGGTTAGGCTGGCCCTACAGGGGGATCTGGACAGGCTGGATCGATGGGCTGAGGCCAACAGGATGAGATTGAACAAGGCCAAGTGCCAGGTCCTGCCCTTGAATCACAACAACCCCATGCAGCGCTACGGGCTGGGGAGGAGCAGCTGGAGCTGCCCGGCAGAAAAGCACCGGGGATGTCAGTCGACAGTGGCTGAATATGAGCCAGCAGAGCGTCCAGGTGGCCACAAAGGTCAACAGCATCCTGACCTGTATCAGGAACAGCGTGGCCAGCAGGAGCAGGGAAGTGATGGTCTCTCCTGTACTTGACACGGCTGAGGTTGCACCTCGAGTGCTGTGTTCAGGTTTTGGCTCCTCACTATAAGAAAGTGCTGAAGCGTGTCCAGAGGAGGGCAAGGAAGCTGGTGAGGGGTCTGGAGAACACGTGTCATGAGGAGCAGCTGAGGGAACTAGGGTTGTTCAGCCTGGAGAAAAGGAGGCTGAAGGGAGACACTCTTGCTCTCTAGAACAACCTAAAGGAGTTATAGCAAGGTGGGTGTGTGTCTCTTGTCCCAAGTAACAAGTTTATAGGGTGAGAGGAAATGGCTGGCAGTTTCTCCAGGGCAGATGTAGATTGGATATGAGGAAAAACTTCTTCACTGAAAACTTTCTCAAGCGCTGGAACAGGCTGCCCAGGGAAGTGGCTGAGACACCATCCCTGGAGGTGTTTATAAGATGTGTAGATGGGGCACATAGGGATGTAGTTTAGGTGTGGACATGGGAGTGTGAGGGACTCAATGACCGTAAAGGTCCTTCCCATCCTAAATGATTCTATGAGTCTACGATTCGTTTGAATCTTGGGACTTTGTTTCATCCTCGCCCCTTCTTTGGGAGGCCAGGAGGTGTCACAGAATTTTCCTGCCCTGGGCACTGCTCACCCCCACATCCCACTGCCCCCAGGAAGAGCCCTGAGCCACAAGTGAGGGGCAGGATCTGCCTTGCCAGGGCCTGGGGGTGAGGGCTTGGCCTTTCTGCTTCCTCAGACAAAGCCAGGCTTTCCTCAGCATTACAGCCACCTGCACTCTGCCTTTGCCTACCTGCAATCACAGCCTCCAATTATCTGCTCTAACGAGTCCCCAGGGAGCCTTTGTCAGTAACTGCCCTCAGTGGGGCTCCTTAAGGCTTCCAGGAAGTTTGGGTTGTGCTTCTGATTTCTTGAGCACTTTCTTCAATCTTCTCTCAGTATCTGAGGCTCATGGACTCAGCAGCAAATACCCCATGGGGCTCCTTGGAAACAGAAAGCCTTAACAAGGAATTTATCTCTTTGCAATTTCCTTCAAGACTTGTACAGCTACCTGGGGAGGTTTTGTGGTGTAGTTAAGGAGGAAGATTTCAAAGTGCATCTAATGAAAATGCTTTCTTGATTGTAAAGGATGTATTTTATGAGTATTCAGTTTACAGAGGAGGTGATGGAAGCATTCTCCAAGGGATACTGAGGCCGAGTGTCTCCTCAGGAGGTCTGGCCAGGTCAGGAAAAGCAGTCCCGTGATGTCCATCCCTGTATGGACAGCTTTGCTCCTCACCTCCCCAACCCCACCAGGTCTGACCTCACCCACCTGGGACTGACATCACTGTTCCTTGCATCAGACTTCTCCACTCCAGTCTGGATGTGACAGCTCCATTGCACCATCTCCCACCTGCTCTCCTCAGAGACCTGGCTGCTCACAGCCACAGGGGAATTCTGCCTGTTCTTCAGAAAAGAAAAGTAAAGCACAGTCAGTTTTCATAAACAAGAAAACACTGTGTAATCATACGCAAAGTACAAACTGCCTCTAATGAGGTTGCCTTTCTACAAGGGATAATCTTAGGAGAAATAGTTGAGGTAGGTAGATACACAAAGATAGATATAAACATAATGAAAGAGCTGGCTGAGGAGACAATGAGACTACTGAGAGACAGGCAAGGTTTTACTCCCTGAGGGTGAAAGAGCAGCAGAGGTGAGAGGTACCTGGATGAACAAAGAGTAAAGGGAGGAGAAAACTGGAGAATGATGGAGAGGGCCTTTTCCTAGACAGTCTGCATCTGAAAAGATGACTTTGCAAATGACCATTGTATCAGGACAAGTGTAGAGTATAGGAAAGATTAGAGAAACAAAATATACCATATAACAGACAAAATAGTTGTAGTGAAGTCACAAGGGAAGACTGAGATTTCTTTGGAATGTCACCTTTGGAAGGCGACAGTTTTGGCAGAGCTCTCTTGTGGGTGAGGACAAGCCAATGTTGCCCCCACCTTTGAAAGAGGCCCAGCCCAGGGACCCACAGGCTGTACAAGCTCCCTGGGGTGATTAGTGTGCCATCAATGAGAGTCCTCTTGGGTGACATTTCTGGGCACCGGAAAGAGAACAATGTGTCCAAAAGCAGTCAGCATGGACTTTCCAAGGGTAAATCAAGCCTCAGTGAGGAAGTGGTGACAGCAGGGAAAGCTCTCGGGTTTCCTGTGTCCATGGAAGTCGGTCAGATGTTGGTACAGTCAGACCAGCTGCATGTTTCTTGTCCTGCTCCAGGCAGGGTTGCTCAGATGCAGGGCTACTTGACAGGTATCTCCAAACAGCCCAGATCATTTCCTTTGCTTAACCGTTCATTCCCATTGCACTATTTTCCCACGTCTCAAGTCCCACTCTTTAACCAACTTCATCCTCTCCCTTGCAAAAAGTCAACTCCTCTTCACCATTTCCCCACTGGCGCTGCCTTTCCTCACTTTGCTCCCACCTTTGCTGTTTCTGAGATGGTATCCCAGTGCTTTCTACTTTGATTAGCAACTCCATTACACCAGTACTGTCTTCTTATCTGTAGCGTCCTGCAGCTTCTACAATGATGCTCTTGCTAGCGGCACCCTGACTCAGGATGAACATCAGCACGTGTACTTCCAATGCCTGACCGCTGGAGCTTATGTCCAGAGGGACCTTGACCCACCTGGGGATTTGGACATCAGAAACCTGAAGGTTTAGAAGAAAGAGTTGCACAACAACTCCATGCAGCAGCACGGGCAGTGACCACACCAGGTAAGGAGTGCCCTGAGGAGAAGGGCTTTTGAGTCATGATGGCTGCCATGATGAGCCAGTGGGCTTTGCATTTCAAAAGGAAAATGGAGAGACTGGAGAGGGTCCAGAGGAGGTCTGACGAGATGGTGAAGACCCTAAAGCTTGAGCTTTGAGGAGAGTCTGAGGGAACTGGGCGTCTCTACCCTGCAGAAGGGGAGGCATGGGGTAACCTGTGAAAGAGCCTACCTGGAGAGGTGACAGACCCAAGGTCTCTTCTGCAGTGGTGAATGGATATGACAGAGGCAACAGCCACAAACTGCCTCTTGGAGCTTTAGACAGAGCATTAAGAGACCTTGCAAAGTGGAGCCAGGTCAGTGGAGGGACACCAACGTTGACAGAGCTTGTACTGTGAGAAGAGGCTTAGAGAGCTGGGCTTGTTCAGCTTGGAGGAGAGGAGCTCTTGGGGGGAACATGGAGCAGCATCACACAGTTACCAGGAAGACTGAGCCTGAGTCAAATCCATGGTAGAAGATACAAGGACAAGAGGCAATGGGCTGAGAAAAGGGATGGTCAAGCCAGATAAGGCGGAACTTTTTCCAGCATGAGGATAGTCAAGCACTGGAAGCTGTTTCCCAGAGAGCGTGCAACAGCTCTGTCCTGGAAAGGGATCCAGACATCTTTGAACAAAGCCCTGACTCTTCAGGTCTGACCCTGTTTTCAATGGGAGGTTGGTCAAGACACCCTCCAATTCCCTTTGAGCCTGAATGATGCTGTCCTCCTCCCGTCCTTCCATCTGCAGGCTGAGATATTTCCCCTCTTGGAGCAGACATTCTGAAAAACCACTCCAAATCTGGAAAGACTCTTCAATGCTCCAAGTACAGTTGGGTTGGGAAAAAAAAAACAAACAAAAAAACCAAAACTGTGCTGGATTATTTTTTCACAGAGACAGTTTTAAAGGGTCAAAGTAGATTCAATGCATGAATTCTGACAGTCAAGTTACAAAGAGGGAGGAAAAAAAGTCAACAAAATCTTTGTCAGTAAAGAAAAACTCCCCCAGCCTGTGGGATGTCCTCATTAGTTGGCCCTCTAGGAACTGGGATCCTTGGGCTTCTTGGTCTTAAGTGGGACCTCAAATCCTGAACTGGAAGGACAACATTGGCTGCAGGTACACACCGTTTTCTTGACACGACTGTGAGCTCAGACCCAGTGGATGGAGTTTCTCACACAGGTCACGGAGGAGGGCAGGATGTCGGGGAGAGGGGCTCACGCTTCAGTTTCCCAAATCCCATGAGTTTTCCCAACCCATCCTTCTCTTGACCTCTGGCATCCTATTTCTTGAGATGCAAAGCTGGCGGGTCTTCTGTTGATAAAGCATCAGTGATCCTTCCAGTGATTCTGTGATTTCCTTTAGAGTGGCAAAAAATAATAATAATGATGAAAAGAAATGTTAAAGTAACAGTCTACTTCCACAATAGCAAATCTGGACAATGGCAATTAAATTAGTATTTGCCATATAAGGTATGATATCCCATCCTGAAGTACATATTGAAAGTGGTTCAGATGAAGGGTGGTCTTGCAAAAGTCACCCCTTGTGTCCCCGTGTGGCACAGACGCTGCTGGTTTCCCTCTCCAGAGAGTGGCAGAGGCCGGATCACCTTCTCAGAAGAGGCTCCTTGCCAGGGAGCCACAGCCATGGGGGGAGTTCACCTGGTTCTTACTGGCACTTCACTCAACTGCTATTTGGATACTTTTGGTGCTTTTCTGGGATGACTATTCCTACACAGAGGATCATAAAAAGACGACTGTTTCTTAAGAGATGGTGAAAAAGGCCCTGTTTGGCCAAGAAGGCCCACCATGTGCTCTGGAGGGAGCGAGGAAGATTATAAAAAGCACTAGGAAAGTCCAAAATGCTCTTCCAAAGGGCGAGTGGCCCTGAGCAGTGGTGATTGGCCACGTGTAAGTCTGCTAGAGAGGGTCAAGCAATGTCAGCGAGAAGCAAGGGGACGGCTGATGGCTTTAGCCAATCCTTACAGCCATGTCTGAAGCCAGCCGTGGGAAGCAGTGGATGTTTGTGGGTAGAGGCTGAGGAAGAGGCTTTTTCTGGGACAATGGCAGGAAGGAAGACCCTTCCTCTGCAAACCAGGGGTGATACAGACATTCATCTCTTGTGTGCCTGCCTCAGCCTGGCGGATGGGGAATGCCCACTGCTGGGGGTGGCTGTTCTTAGGAATGCCCCATGGGCTGACAACTTGCTCCTTTCCCCTCCTTCACTGCCCACACTTGGATGGACTTCAGGAAACATCCATGAGCCTGGAGGATGCACAAACCTCCTGGGCTGAGGTCTCAGCACTGCAGGGGCAGAGGAAGGGTTTGTGAGACACATGGGCGTGCAGGGAGAGAGCAGTGTGGGGGGAGCAGTGAGTGTGCTAAAGGCAGGAAGAAGAAATGAAATATTGGGGGTTGGCTGTTCAGTGCTGGGATGTGGAGCTACAGAGAGGATTCTGGCATGGATTCTCCAGGATTCTGGAGCTTGGAAATCTTGGGGATAAATGAGCAGTAGCAAGGCTTTGGAGGAAACCAGGTGAAATGTGGGGAACTCACTGGCATTGGCAAATCCTCAGACACCCACATTTTGGTGTTGGAAACAAGGAAGCAGGCACAGGCACAGGACAGCGTAGCTGTGGTGGGGATGGCCAAGGGCCTTGGTGGGGCTTTGACACCCCAACAGATCTGAGACCCTTGTTCTCTTGCCTGTCGCTTCTGTCTCTTCCACTGAGACCCAGGAGAGAACACAAGGTCCTTCCAGCTCCAGTGCCTCGTTGCCTCCTCAGCCACCCCCCATAAATCCTGGGAGGTGCCCTACTGCTGACCTGCACCTGGCAACACACACTCCCAATCACATTGCCCCCAGGAAGAGCCCTGAACATGCCAAGAGGGAAAGGAGCCCCATCTGTAGGGGATGTGGGTAAGGACGTGGCCTTCCTGCTTGGAAGAGCACATCAAGGGCTTCCACAGTGATCTCTACTTTTAAATTTTCCATTGTACCAAGTGTCTCCAACTTCCTGCTTCACCAGCCCCCAGGGACAGGACCCTTGTCTGCTCATTCCCTCCATGGTTTCTTCAGTGATGGACTTCAGCAGGGCCTGCAAACACTCTCAGAAACCTGGAGGTTTGCTGCTGGCTCTTAGTCCTCTAGAGACTTGGTCAGCCTTTAGAGATCTGCAGTTCAGGAACTCGGCACCAGAGGGTTCATTAACATGCAAAACGCCCTGAGGAGCCAAGCCAGGCCATAATTTTCCTTTCATCTTCAATTCTTCTGTGGTTGATTTCGGGAGTGGAGTCAAAGCGAAAAGATGTCAAGGCGAAGAGGCCAAGTGCATGAAATGCTTGATTTCAACTTGCCAATTCTGCATTAACGCCAAGGAATTTGGGTTACAGGAATGTCTCCAAGTAGAGTCTGCACCATGTGGTTGGGCTGGCAGAGCCACCCCCAGCAGGGGGATCCCCATCGCCCACGCTGAGGCAGTCAGGATGCAAATATCTGTAGTGCCCACTTGTCACAGGCCTCCAGGCAGAGGGTGACTCATTCCCATGACCCTCGAAGCCTGGATCAGCTCGTTGTGCTTTTGCTGTCCTTCCCTTCATCTGTCAAGCCCATGGGAGCTTTGGCTTTGACATCATCCCTACGTCCTGGGACAAGGTTTCTCAATTCCTCCTCTGCAGCTTCCCTGCTTCCACCTCCTTTGTGCTGCCTCTTTGTCCTGGAGCTCAGTCAGTTCCAACAAGCAGCCTCCTGAGACGGTTGCTTCTTTTCAGGGGTATTTGGAGAGATCATTTTTGTGCCTGGAGGAGGCTGTCCTGTAAGGCCTATCAGATTTTCCATGATCCTTCAGCCTTCAGAGCTGCTTCCCATGGCACCACTCGCATCAGTCTCCCAAGTACATCAAAGTCTTCTTCTCTGGAGTCCACCCGTTTTTGCTCTGCTGCTGGCCTTCCTCACTCCTCTTCGGCACCTGGGACCCCACTATTTCCTGGTGACAGCAGCCAAGGCTGACACTGATTTTCACCTCCCTGACCACTCTTTTTTTTTTTAATTTGTTTTTTGCCAGGACCAGGTCCAGGTGAGCATCACCCTTGTTTGCCCACCTGGCAGCTGTGTTAAGAAGTTGTCCCAAGGTCCTCCAGGCTGCTGGCACCCTGTGTCTTTGCCTGGCCAGTGAATGCCAGGGCAACTACTCTTCCCCATAGGAACCTGCTCATTGACTTGGAGACTTCTTCAGGTTGCTGTTAGAAGACTTATTCTGCCTACTGTGCCCGATCAAGTGGAGTATAATGGCCAAGACATTTTCACCCTTACTGGCTTCTCCTGTCATCCTCACTCACACAAGCTCACTCAACCCTTGACCCATCTCACACAGGAGCTCCATAGATCTGAGCTGCTCCTTCACTCAGGGGGCATTCTGCTGGTCGTCCTCTTCCCTGCTACTCCCTCCAGCAGAGCCTGTACCCTTCCATTGCAGCACCACAGCTCAGCAAGATGTCCCACCACATCTCATTCAATCCCAAACCATCCCAGTTCTGTGAGTAGACATGGGACTCCTCCTGGCAGTGCATATTTGGGCCACAGCACCTCAGCTGACTTCTCACGGGGAAACCTGAGCTGTGATCCTGCCCAGAAGAACCATTGTACATCGAGCAGTTTGTGCTGGGCTGGGCTGTACGTACAGAGTGGCCTTCACCCCTGGGCTGCGCTGCACAGATGCCTTGGCCACAGGACAACCTCAGCAGCACATTGTCACACAGGAGCCTGCAGAAAGGTCCCAGTCTGTACCAGACATTTTGCCTCCCGCGTGGCCCTCCCTGTACCCGGCACTGCTGCAGGAAGTTCTCATGGAAACGTCCTGTCTGTTTGACTGTCGAGATGATGAATAGTGTTGTTTCCTTGTAAGAAAATCCTGGAGTGGTTTGAATGACCAAAAGAGGAGACTGTCTGCTATGGAGGGGGTCTGCATGGTTGTCTGCATGGTTTGCTGCATTTGGGTCGAAGGCCCATTCAATGCTACACCTCCTGGGGTTCTCACCATCGAAACAGACATGAGATTTGTTAGAAACACCGGCTCACGATTAGAATTTGATAGAGAACAAAGTCGCCGAAGCAAAGATAAAAAAAGTAAAGATTTATTATACGAAACAGTGCTGAATGTGGTGCGTCTCAAAGCAGAGGCACACCTCATCTTTCAGCTTTTAGTTATTTATACCCTATCCCGGCCGCCGGAGTTTCTGTCTCTCTTCTCGTTGGTTGAGAAGTTGGAGCTCACATTCTTCCCGACCGCCTGACCCGTTACAGGTTCAGTTCACACCTTTTCACCTTACAGGGCATACACACACCTCCCCTACGAAATCATTATCCTAAACACGCCTTGGATTAGTTGATTACGCTACAAGTTATTTCAAAGTCTTTGCTGCCATCTACTGTCCAGTGTTAGTAATTACAAGCACTCTGGTGGTCGTTTACTTCCTCAGGTGGTCGTATCCTCCTCTTCATCAGCTGCCCTCTAGATGACCTTAGTCCACTCAGCGGTCTTCACAGCCCCCTCTTTACCTGGATAACGTTCTGTAAACAAGGATCCCTTGACAGACCCAGGGCAGTTCTAAGGATTAGTTGGGTGCCATTGATTAGATTCTACTATCACTAAGCCTCCTTTCTTAGTGCAGACACACTAACAAACATATATCCATTTGCTGAAGCAAAACTTAACCCCTTTCTCACAGTTCACCCCCTTTTCATTCATTACTTTTTTGCTGAAGCTCATAACCTTCTTCCCATTTATTTAATAATAACTGTAACCTCTCATTTTGTTCTTCCTTCTGGTGGTCCCTTTTCCTTAGGACCAGAATTCTCTGTGGTGTAACATCTTGATTCGAGCCCTTCGCATCTGGTAGACTGGTCACTTGCATTCCTTCTACCACACTAGAAATCCATCTCACTGCACAAGGAATAAAGCAAGGTATGAACAGCAGTCCAGTAGTAGCACATAACGAAATGAAGCCCACCTTTTTCCACCAAGATACTCCAAAAAAGTTATCCCACCAGTTGGCCTCTATCATAGACTTCCATTTTGCATTTTTGCACCGGGACACGTGCTAGTCTTCTGATGCTCGTTGCTAGATCTCTCACAGCTTGCCCGTTATCATCAATTTGAAGACAACATTCTGAAGTGTTAAACTTGCCACATACCCCCCCTTCTTCTGCTAGTAGGTAGCCTAATGCCAATCTATTCTGGTACATTGCAGTTCGCATCTGTGTTTGTTGGGCCGCTATTAATTCTAATGCTGAGGCGGTCTGATTGGTAATTACTTTGAGTACAGCTTGCAACCTAATTATTCTATCGAGCATATAAACAGGTGTTCGATATCCCCAGCTACCATCTTGTAGAGTCTCACATAAAGGGTCTTGACTTGCATATTCAAACTGCATCGGGAGACATTCAGGATCAATATTGACTGGAGATTGCTGATATCACCCCACGTGTAAGAAAAAAAATAGATAAAATATTAAAGAGAAGAAATAGTTTCTTATTTTTTAGTATTGTGATACTGTCACTTCTGAAATCCTGATCACTTACTGCATAAGAACCGAGGGATTCCTGAAAACTGCCCAGAGGCTTGGCTTGTTAGGGCGTTTTGCATGTTAATGAGCCAAGTTCCTGAACTGCAGATCCTGAAAGACTGAACAAGCATCTGGAGAAGTAACAGTGGGCAGCAAACCTCCAAGTTCCTGAGGGTGTCAGCAGGCCCCACCGAGGGCCATCACCAGAGAGACCCTGGAGGGAAGGAGCAGGCAAATTGCCATCCCTGGGGACTGGTGAAGCAGAAAGGCAGAAGCACTGGTTACAGGTAGAAAACCACACGTGGGGATGGCTCTGAAAACCTTGGATGCATTTAGTTGATCAAGAGAGCAAAGCCCTGACCCCTGTCCCCTGGGAAAGGGGATTCTTCCCTCATGGGAGTCTCAGGGCTTTTCCTGGGGCAGGGAGAGGTGGGGCTGTGCAAAGCGGGGTGCAGGACAGCAGTGGGACACCCCCCAGCCTCTGTGGAGGTGAGGAGGTAAGGACGCACTGGGGACTTAAGGAACTGCTGTCCTCTTGTGGGCCTCAGCGGCAGAGACAGCAGCCATAGCCAAGAGGACAAGGATTTCAGTTCTGTTGATGATGTTGTTCTTGGTTCTGACCCCACCAAGGCCCTTGGTTGTCCCCACCACAGGCTGTCCTCCACTGTCCTGCGACTGTGCCTGCTTCCTTGCAGACTTCAACTCCCCCCCTGGTTCCTCACATCACTCTGACCCAGGATCTCCCACGCTTTACTGGTGTCTCCCTGTCCTCACTGGCTGTGTCTTCAAACACAAAGACTTCTGAGTAATTGCCGGTGCCTGTGAGGTTTCCACAACTGATCCAGCTTCTTCCAAGGCCCTGCTAATGCTCCCCCAGCTCCCAAGATGTCCTGGCCTCCAGACTTGCTTGAATCCTCACTCCATATCCCAGCACGGAACGGCACACGTGCCTTCTGCTGCCGCCTCAAATTGAAGAATCAACCTGCTTCAATTCAACATGACCCCACCTCACCCATGGTATTTCAGATCTTTTCCTACCTCTAACACACCTATTGCTACCCATACATCGCTGTCTCTGCACTCCCCTGTGGTGCACAAACCCTTCCCTCTTCCCCAGCAGTGCTGGGCAGTCTTCAGGAACCACCTTTTCGAAGCAGAGGAGCCAGCAATTCCACTCTGCCGTAACTCCAGCAAGCTGGGCAGGAGACCAGCTTGGCTGAAGAGGGAACGCCTCGTGAAGTTCAGGAGGAAAAGAAATGCTTCAGTCTCTGGAAGCAGGGTCAGGCTTCGCAGGAAGATTACAGAGCTGTGGTTCGTATATGCAGGGAGAAGGCAGGAAAGGTCAAAGCTCAATTAGAGTTGAAACTGGCCAGTGTTGTCTCAGAAAACAAGAAGGGCTTTTTAAAGTATGCTAAGAGCAAGGGGAGGTCAAAAGAAAGCATTGGACCAATACTTGTTGAAGATGGTCATCTGACTAATAGGGATGAAGAGAAAGCAGAGGCATGCCATGCTTTTTTGGCCTCAGGCTTTAATAATGCAGCTAGAGCTTGGGCTGCCCGGTCCCCTGAGTCGGAGGAGCTCGGCTGTGGGAACAGAGACTGTCCATTTGTGGACACTGAAATCATGAGGCACCAACTGGATCAGATTAATGTTCACAAGTCCACGGGGCCTGATGGGATTCACCCCAGAGCACTGAAGGAGCTGGTGAATGTGATGGCAGGACCCCTGTCAATCACCTACCAAATGTTTTGGGAGTCAGGAGAGGTCCCCCCTGACTGGGACGTAGCCATTGCTATTCCAATTTACCCAGAGGGTGTGAGGGAAGACCCAGGGAACTATAGACGTGTTAGTCTAAGCTCAGTTCCTGGAAAAATTTATGGAGAAAGTTATACTGGGTCCTATTGAAAGGCACTTAAAGAACAGTCAATATGGGTTCACAAAGGGAAAGCCCTGCCTAACTGATTTGATATCCTTCTATGATAAGGTCACCCCCCCATTGGATGAAGCGAAAGCAGTGGATGTAGATTTTCTGGATTTTAGTAAGGCTTTTGATACTGTCCCTCACAGCATCCTTCTAGACGAGCTTCTGGGTTGATCACTGGGTGAAGAAGCGGCTGAAGGGCAGAGCTCAAAGGGTTGCAGTGAATAGGGCTACCAGTGGTGCTCCTCAGGGTTCAATTCTAGGGCTGGTTCTATCCAATATGTTTATCAGCGATCTGGACGCAGGAGTTGAATGCACCGTGAGCAAGTCTGCTGATGATCCCAAACTGGGCGTTGCTATTGACCCTCTTGTGGGACAAGATGCCTTGCAGAGAGATCTAGATAGCTTGGAGCACTGGCCGATGATTGATGTGATGAAATTTAACACGTCCAAATGCCAGATCCTTCGCCTAGGACGGAGTATTGCCGGGCACAAGTATAAATTGGGAGAGGAGTGGCTGGAGAGCTGCCCTGCAGAAAGGGATCTGGGGTGCTGGTTGGCAGCAGGAGTCCCAGCAGGAGTCCCTGGGAGTCAGCAGGGAGCCCTGGCAGCCAAGAGGGCAAACCACACGCTGAGGGGCATCAAAGACAGTAGAACCAGCCGGTCGAGAGAGGGGATTATCCCACTGCATTCAGTGTTGGTGTGGCCTCACCTTGAATAGCGTGTGCTGTTCAAGGCCCCACCATTTAAGAAGGATGTGAAGGTCTTTGAAAGCGTCCAGAAGAGGGCATTAAAGCTGGTGAAAGGGCTGGAAGGCAAGATGAGGATCGGCTGAGGACTTTGGGCTTGTCTAGTTTGGGCAAAAGGAGGCAGAAGGATGACCTCCTTGTTCTCTACAGTCCCCTGAGGTGGGGAAGTGGAGAGGGAGGTGCTGGTCTCTTCTCCCTGGGAACCAGGGATAGGACGCGTGGGAATGGTTCAAAGCTGGAGCAGGGGAGGTTTAGAGTGGACATCCAGAAGCTTTCCTTTACCGAGAGGGTGGTCAAACACTGGAACAGGCTTCCCAGAGAGGTGGTTGATGCCCCAAGCCTGGCAGTGATTAAGAGGCGTTTGGAAATGCCTTTAAATACATGCTTTAACTTTTGACCAGCCCTGAATTGGCTGGGCAGTTGGACTAGATGATTGATGTAGGTCCTTCCAATTGAAATATTCTATTCTATTCTATTCTATTCTATTCTATTCTATTCTATTCTATTCTATTCTATTTGATTCCCAAGTTGTCAGAACCCTTCGGTCCTGCCCCACCACTTCATGTCTGAGCTTGCTCAAGTAACCCCTGACTTGCCCCACATCCACTGCTGGTTGTTCTCCTCCAGAGTCCTGCTTCAAGGAACACAGGCCTGGGAGACCTTATGGCTGAAGACAAAGAGGACAAAGAGGACCTCAGACACATCTGCACCTTCTCTGACAAAATTCAGCAGTAGCCACACCTGTAAAGAGGAAATGAAATGTCCCTGAGGAGAGCAAACCCTTCGGACCAGAGAGACGCAGGGCTGGACTGCGCGGCCCTGGCAGGAGAGGGCTTTGCTGCCTGTGGTGTCTCTGCAGCCCTGGAGGGCCTGTGGTGCAGGTGAAGCTGATCTCCAGGAAGGACAAGGTGCTCTTGAAAATGTCCTTGGCTACGGACAACCTGTGATCCAACACTGTGAAAACCATTGCTCTGCTCCTTGATTGCATCATCAAAGGGATGACTAAAGGATGCGGGAGCAGCACTGCCAGCATCTACTGGATGGAGAAGGGACAGGACTTGACCCCCTGCGATTGCTTTAATGAAAACCTTGAACGTGTCTGAGGTTCTCCTGGGGTCTGTGACGATGTGGCTGCTCTGAATGGGGACGGTGTTCCTGCAAGTCCTGTGCTGTCCCTGCTGGCTGCGTGCTGCTGTGCTGGAGAGCCCTGGCACCTCAGGCAGCACCACAGGATGGAGTCAACCTCCAAATTGAGCAGCTGCCCTGAGTTAGGTGAGGCCTTGGAGGGGTGTCTCTGAGAAACCTGCCCTCACTGCCCCTGGAGAGCTGGTAAATGCAGCTGGTGGAGAAGAGAGAGGCTTAGCTCTCCTGATGGCAATGACTCCATTCTCTCAGAGGAATAGCTCTATGGGCTGCCCTGGACACAATGAGCAGGATCAGCTTCATGGCCCTAAATGGGGACATCTGCTGTCACTTCAGCTGGCCAAAGGCATGCTCCACCAGCCTCCAAAATGATGAGCCCAGGTGCTGCCCAGTCCTTCTGAATGTTTCCATCAGTTATCTGCAAGTGTCTTGGACCACCTCTGGCACCTCAAATGCCACCTGTGGTTTGCATGGGTACAGGAGGTAGAGGAGATTCCTCCCTTTCACTGCCTGGGTGTCCTGTCTCACAGTGACCTCAAGAAGAGGTCATTCTTGGACCTAACTCTGTCTCTGAGAGGGGAAATGCCACTGCTGGAAAGAAGTGTCTCTCCTCAGCGGAAGGAATAAACATCATTAATGACTTCAGTTGGTTTCAGAGCCAGTTGCCCTGGAGCCCCAGGGACATCTCTGAGGGAGCCCAGAGGGGCCAGAGGAAGCGCTGCCTTGGGCTGTTGCTCTGCTGCTGAGCTGGGCCGGGCTCCTGGGATGGAGGGAGCTCCTGGCCATGGGGCAGCGCGGCAGAGAGACAGCTCTGCCCAGGAGCAGCTCCTCTGCCAAGCGCAGCAGGGCTGAGGGCACTGCCTGCAGGCACCGAGGGGAGACAAGAGATGTGAGAGAGAGGTAAAGGCAGTCTGGGGTGGTGAGTGAGAGCTCACCAGGGGGAGAAATCTTCCCAGGCTTTGACACGGTAAGTCTCTGGCTGCAGGGCAATGCAGCTGAGTTCCTGGAAGCGTCTCCTAGACCTGGCACATGCCACGACCGATAGGACCTGTCGGGAAGGTTCTGCTGGGTTTTCTGGTGTGGAGGAGGAGGACATGCTTCAGAGAAGGCCTTGGGGCATCAGAGGCGTGAAGCCGGGTGTGCAAACAGGGCTGCCCAGGGCGGCAGATTCAGCTCCTGTTCAGACTCCCATCCTTTGGGTCCTGCTCTACAGACGTGTCTAGGGGAGAAACGTGCCCAAGTCTCCTCCAGGCCAGCTCAGGACATTCAGCTTTTTCCCTGGGGTGTCCTGTGGGGCTGCAGGGTGCCCTCCAGAAGGGCACAGCTCTCCCAGAGTATCTCTGTGCTGCCCAGGATGCCCATGGAGAAGACATCTGGGTGCTGAGGCCATGGAAATGCTGCTGGGCAGCGTTAGATGGGCCACTGCAGTGATCCCTCTGTGTCCCAGTCTGGGAGGGGAGAGATGAGAAAGGGCGAGGAGTCTGTGAATCTGCTCTTTGAACCTCTTGGACCCTCCAGGTCCAAGCTGCCAACGCAGGGCAGCTGAGAACAGGACCGATGGGCAGAGCAGCTCTCCTCTCTCTGCACTAAGGGACAGTCCCTTTGCTGCTCAGGACTCACAGGATTTCACTTGGAGTGCATTAGAAATGTGAGGGATTTCAAGCATCCAAACCCACTCCTAAACGTGGCAGGTGAATCTAGAACACATTAAACAAAACAAAATCCCCTCAGCTCAGTTCTGCAGCTGGGAAAATTGCAGAGAACAGAGACAAAAAGTTCTTTGATGTCTCACAAGTACATTTAATTTGAGATCACCCTGCGGCACAGCCAGAAGGACTCCTCAGTTTCCCATTCCGGAGTCCCTGCTCCCAATGGCACCCTCATCCAGCAAAAGCCAGGGCTCAAGTGAGGGAGCTGCAGAGAGGTCTTCCTGAAAAGAGAGAGCCTGAGTGGGGGGTTGCAATGAGACATGCAATCAGTTTTGCTAAGAGAAGTCAGGCCGAACTTTGTACTGCCTTTTCCTTCTCAACAGATAACCACAGCCAGTGGTAGCAAATGCCCAACAGCAGCTCCATCACCCAGTTCCTCCTCCTGGCATTCGCAGACACACGGGAGCTGCAGCTCTTGCACTTCGGGCTCTTCCTGGGCATCTACCTGGCTGCCCTCCTGGGAAACGCACTCATCATCACCGCCATCGCCTGTGACCACCGCCTCCACACCCCCATGTACTTCTTCCTCCTCAACCTCTCCGTTCTTGACCTGTGCTCCATCTCCACCACTGTCCCCAAAGCCATGACCAATTCCCTCTGGGCTACCAGGGCCATCTCCTACTGGGGATGTGCTGCACAGCTATTTCTGTTTCTCTTCATGATTGCAGCAGAGTTTTATCTTCTCACTGTCATGTCCTACGACCGCTACGTTGCCATCTGCCGACCCCTGCACTACGGGACCCTCCTGGGCAGCAGAGCTTGTGTCCACATGGCAGCAGCTGCCTGGGGCAGTGGGTTTCTCAATGCTCTCCTGCACACGGCCAATACATTTTCCCTGCCCCTCTGCCAGGGCAATGTCCTGGACCAGTTCTTCTGTGAAATCCCCCAGATCCTCAAACTTGCCTGCTCACAGTCCTACCTCAGGGAAGTTGTTCTTATTGTGGTCAGTGCCTGTTTAGCATTTGGTTGTTTTGTGTTCATTGTGGTGTCCTATGTGCAGATCTTCAGGGCCGTGCTGAGGATCCCCTCTGAGCAGGGACGGCACAAAGCCTTTTCCACGTGCCTCCCTCACCTGGCCGTGGTCTCCCTGTTTCTCAGCACTGCAGTGTTTGCCCACCTGAAGCCCCCCTCCATCTCCTCCCAAGTTCTAGACCTGGTGGTGTCATTTCTGTACTCAGTGTTTTCTCCAGCAGTGAACCCCCTCATCTACAGCATGAGGAACCAGGAGCTCAAAGGTGCAGTGTGGAAACTGATGACCAGATGATTTTCTGAAACAATAAGCTGTTTTCTTCTACAAATCACTGTTAACGTAACTCATTATATGTCAAGCTCATGTACTGTAGTTTATGTTAGTTTTAATTCTGTGTTTAGGCCTTTGTTTGGTTTTTGTTGTTTTTTTCTTTTTTGCTTTACTTTGTATAATGTTTTCTACCAAAAAAACCAACTTGTTTTGCTGTTTCGAATTATGCATTTTTCCAAATTTGTGAAATCTACATACTGTATAAATGAGGACCTGCTCTCTCTGTGTATTAAAATAAAATATAGAACCATCCAGCAACCTGTTGCCCAAAATCCTTCCTCTCAGGCTTTCTCTGGAGCTGCAGGGCAATGCCTGTGAGCAGAGGTGGAGGGGAAAGAGTCCGAGCACAGCAGCTCTGTCAGCGAGCACCAACCTTGGTCTTTTCCAATTTGTTCTCTTTCCACACCCACACTCTCCTTCTGAGCCCTTGCCTTGCTATGGAGCCCGAGTGCTCTGGCAGCTCATCCTCCTGCTGTGGGGCAGCCCTGGACCACAGGCCGGGACAGGCACTGGGCAATTCCCTTCCAGAGCTGAACTCCCTAACAGCACCTCCATCATATCAGAGACTCCTCAGGGCAGGGCATGAAGTCATAGTTCTTTTTATAAAGTTGGCATTTCCTTTTCCCAGGAAAGTGCCCCACAGTTGAAAACACAAGTGCAGAGCTTAACTGTGTGAGTGTGCAAGGCGTGGGCACACAACAGAGTCCTTGCACAGCCAGGCATCCTAGGAAAGACAGGAAGGACCAGCAGAGCAGGTTCTCCTCTGGTCCTGTGAGTGCTGGACACCCCAAGGAAGCTTCCCCAGGGTAATTGTCACACACCCTGCCAGTAACAACCACCATTTCTGGCTCTGGCCTCTTATCCCAGCTTGGGGAGGCTGGTTGTCCCTCTAAAGAATCATAGAGTTTTCTAGATTGGATGGGAACCTTTCAGATCATCGAGTCCAAGCATAAACCTAACCCTGACAAAAACCATCACCAAACCATGTCATTAAGCACCACGTCTTTTAAATACTTCCAGGGATGACAATTCCACCACTTCCCTGGGCAGCCTGTTCCAGTGCTTGATAAGCCTTTCAGTGCAGAAAGTTTTCCTGATATCCAATCTGAACCTCCCCTGGTGTCACTTGAGGCCATTTCCTCTTGTCCTGAAGAAGTCCATGTTTGTATTGGACAGCTGAGATGTCCGCATGTACGTCACGTGTGCGTGGTGAGATTAACTCCAGTGAGTACAAAGACCATCAGAAGTTCCTGGGAGTTCCTCAAAGGTCTGTGGGACAGTTAGTTTCTTGAGATCCATTCATTTTGAGGGTAACATCCTGGGAAAGCCGCTGGATGCAGCACAGGGATGGGCTTCCTTGGACCGAGGTCCCTGTGTCCATTCCTCAGCCGTGGGGCATCTCAGAGAGGTGCAGAGCAGGAGACAGCCCGCAGGGCCGAGGGGCTGCAGCCTCTGGGGGTGGCCACCGGAGGCCAGGGAGTCTGCTGCAGGGCCTCTGCCTGTGCCAGGGAAGGACTCGTGTCTCTGAACAGCCCTGTCAGAGCCCTGACATTGCTGTGTGTGACGCCAGGAACAGCCCCCACCATCCCAAGGAGATTTCTCTCACTTGCTCTCTCTCACCTCCCCTGTGCCCCCCGGGGGAGTGGAGACTCGCCTGGCTCTGAGGGGATGCGGATCAGGAGGGAGCCCGGTGGAGGCAGGACAGCCCTGCTTTTGGTCAGCAAAGAGAAGAAGATAACAGGAACCGTTGCAGGTCTTTGCTTCTTCAAAGGGCCATCATGTCCAATGAGTGACCTTTGCCTCATTGCCTGTGAAATGCATATTAAAGTTGACCCCCCTGCATACGCTAATGAGGATTATAGACATCATGTAAAACATATATGACCGTAGCACTCGTCTCTGCACCCAAATCATACAACCTGGGGGAGGGAAACCTCATAATTTTGGAAAGAAAAAGACGGAGAAAATGACTGCTAAACTGGGAGAGAAGAACCTCGACACCTGAGGGACCGGTCGAGGGGCTGCGTTCTCTCCCTCCACCCCAGGCAGGGACGCCTTCCTGGGTCAGCGCTGCGCCTTTCACCCTCTGGTGAATGTTACCCTGAGCTGTTGTATTATTACTATTTTTACCAGCAATATTAACCTCAATTAGTAGCGCTAATGTAGTTAGTGAATTTATCAACGCCAATCTCAAATCTGTTGTGAGGTTCTCAATAAAATAAATCATTTTGATTGATTGTGAATCTGACTCACTGCAAGTCCTTTGCTGGGACTCTGACAGACAAATCAGTGAAAGTCCTGGGACCCTGACAGACAAAACTAAAACTACATTCCTTTTGACACGACAGGCACGAACAGGACAACCAAGCGATCAGGCCCAGTCAGCATGGGCTTGTGAAAGGCAGGTCCTGCTTGACAAACCTGATCTCCTTCTATAACGAGGTGACCCACTTGGTGGATGAGGGAAAGGCTGTGGATGTTGTTTCCCTGGACTTTAGTGAAGTCTTTGACAACATTTCCCACAGCATTCTCCTGGAGAAATGGCTGCCCATGGCTTGGATGGGAGCAAGCCAAATTACTCTTTGCTTGGTAAAAAACTGGCTGGGGGCTGGGCCCCGAGAGCAGTGGTGAATGGAGTTCAATCCAGCTGGCAGCCAATCACCAGTGGTGTTCCCCAGGGCTCAGTATCAGGGCCTGTTCTCTTTCATAACTTTATCAATGATCTGGACGAGGTGATTGAGTGAACCCTCAGTAAGTTCACAGAAGACACCAAGTTAGGTGGGAGTGTTGATCTGCTGAAGGGTAAGAAGGCTCTACAGAGTGATCTGGACAGTATGGACAGATGGATGTGCCTAGGCCAACGGTGTGAAGTTCAACAAGGCCAAGTGCCAGGTCCTGCACTTGGGTCACACCAACCCCATGAGCTCTACAGGCTGGGAGAAGAGTGGCTGGAGCTGCCCGGCAGAAAAGGACCTGGGGATGTTGGTCAACTGTCAGCTGAATACGAGCCAGCAGCATGTCCAGGTGGCCAAGAAGGCCAACAGCATCCTGGCCTGTGTCAGCATCATCAGTCCCTCAGCATTTCCCCTTGGATGCTACCTGAAAGGAGGGTGTAGAGAGGCGGGGGTCAATCTCTTCTCCCAAGTCACGGGCGACAGGACTAGAGGAAACGGCCTCAAGTTGCGCCAGGGGAGGTTCAGGCTGGCTATTAGGAAAAATTTTTTCACTGAAAGGGTTATCAGACATTGGAATGGGCTGCCCAGGGAGGTGGTTGAGGCACCATCCCTGGAGGTATTCAAAAGACAGGTTGACGTGGTGCTGGGAGACATGGTTTAGTGATGGTGTTGCATTTTCTTGTTTTGTGGGTGTTTATTTTTGTCAGTTAGGTTGATGGTTGGACAAGATAATCTTGAAAGTCCCTTCCAACCTAGAAGATTCTGTGTGATTATGGGGACTTCATTCTTCTCCACACCCCTATCTACTATCACAGGGGTCTGGGTACTCAGGGAACACTTGGTCCTACTACTATAGGCTGAGGCAATTAAGGCATTAAGTGCCTTAGACTTTTCCTCATCCTTGGTCACTATCTTACCGCCCCCATCTAATAAAGGATGGAGAGTCTCCTTAGTCCTCCTTTTCTTGCTAATGTATTTGTAAAAACTCTCTTTATTGTGCTTAACGTCCAAACAGTCCTGGTTGTTTATGCTCACACGACTGATTTCTGACCAGAAAGGTGCACAGTGTTATTTTATATTTTTTATTTATTTTTTACGTTTGAAAAAAATATACAAGCACATGTTCATCATCTGAATCATCGGAGCACGTTTAAGAAATGGCCGAGTTTCCCACCATGACAGAATTTCCTGGGAGTGTTCTAATGGCAGAAGAAATACTGATCTTCCCCTGTAATTTGTATTACCACTACTCTGTTAATTACTTCATCGACCTTGTTACTCAGGTGTTTCCACCTCTCCTGGTTCAATGGCCATGTCTAAGGACATCTTTTCAGCAGACTACCTGGATGCCTGCCCTTCCCATTGCTCTCATGTTTCTCCTCCGCTTGCTCTTTGGCCAGTCAGATGCCTCTCCACTCTCTGCTTTCTGCTTTGAGGTTCAGGGAGTTAGAAACCTGCCCCATCGTTCAGAAGTCTCTTTAACTCTTTAGTCAACACCTTCCTTGTGTTTATATCTATCCTTTCTTACCTCTCTGTCTAAAAATGTTCTTGTCTGGAAACCCCTTGTGAAAGCTGGACGACAGGAGATGCTGCTTAGACTTTGCCTACATGTGAGGAGAGAGTTCTATAGTTTATTAAATTACATCAAGTTTAACTTTTCTTTGTCGGCAATGAAGAGAAACCTTTCTGTGCCGTTGTGCAGCCCAGTCTCTAAGGAAAGCAGGTGGGAGCTGGTGGAAAGGAGCTGTACCATCCAGCTGCAGAGTGCGGTGGAGAAGTCTGATGCGAGGAAAAGGGATGCAAGTGTGAAGTGGCCGAGGAGGGAACTGGTGGGCTTGAGGAGGTGAGGAGTGAGGTTGTCCATACAGTGTTGGACCTAAAGGGACTGCTTCTCCTGCCTGTACGGGTGTCTCCAGGAGACCTGCTGGATCAATACCCATTGGAGAATGCTGTTCTCACTTCTTCTATAAACTAAAACAAGATAGAAAATACCCTTGAAAGAAAGAATCCTCCTTTATGAGATCTTCACGTAAAGCTTCATATTAGGTACCCAACTGAAACCTCTCCAATTAGTTGTACAAGTCCTAAGGCCTTAAAGAAAATTACAGGCAGAGACATAGCTCATTAGGGCTTTCTGTATCTTAATGAGCCCCATGGCATATTTGGTGCTGGGTCCATGAACCTCAGATGCCAAGCGGAGATTGAAGAAACCTCTCAAGAAATCAAAGTCAGAAGCAAACCCCAAAGTACCCTGAAGTATAAACGGGCCCCTGTGAGGGCCATTCCTGACAAAGCCTCCCCAGGGACTCGTTAGAGCAGATCACAGGAGGCCATGATGGCAGGAAGGCAAAGGTGCTGTGCAGGCAGCTCAGGTGCTGAGAAACCCCTGGCTTTGTTTGATGAAGCAGAAAGGCCAAGCCCTGACCCCCAGACCCTGGGAAGGCAGATCCTGACCCTTTTGTGTGGGTTAAGGTTCTTCCTGGAGATGTGGGGAGTGCAACGCCAAAGACAGGACAATGGTACGACACCTCCCGGCCTCCCTGGGAGGGTTGCAAGGAGGCAACGATGCCCCATTGCCATGAGGATGATGTGTGTCTTCTTAGGCCTTTGTGGCCGGGCCATCAGCTATAGCCAAGGGGGCAAAGACCTGGGTTCTGCCAGGGCCTTTCAGCCCTGACAGCGCCCCTGGCCATCTGCACCACAGGCTGTCCTACACTGTCCCATGCCTGTGCCTGTTTCCCTGCAGGCTGCAGACACCCAATGTACTTCCCCGTCTTGTTCTCACGCCAGCATGTCCCTATCTGTACCGGTGTCTCTCCTTCCTCACCAGATGTTCTTTGAAACACAAAGCCATGGGCTGGTCCAGACTCCCTCTCAGGGACTTTTTGCACCACAGCACCACCCTCAGAATGACATTTCTTCATCCTCAGGTGCACTTTGGACGTCCAAAACTGCAGTGTCTGATGATTTTCCTTTGCCATCCTACTTCCCACTGTCAAAAATGGTGCCATCATCTTGAAATGTTCAAACTGTCTTGAGCTACTGCTATTCTTCCCTCAGCCTCCACTTCACTGGGCTAAGTAGCCCAGGTCTCTCAGCCCCTCCACACATGGCCCATAGCCCCATCCTGGCAGATGTGACCATTCCTTGCAATTCCTCCAGAACAGGGAGTCAACCTCCCTGGGGCACACCGCTCCTGATGTGGCCGCACTCCTGCTGAGTCAGGACAGACAAGCACTCCCCATTGCCTGGTGGCCATTCTCCTCCCCACGTGCTCATGGCCATATTCCTGTTGAGCCCCACTGGCTGCTCTGGCTGACCTTGGGATGCCCAAACCCTTCTCCTTGAGGTTGCTCCTCAACCAGTCCTGTCTGAGCTTGCCTTGATGTACAGGTGTTGTGGTATAACCTTGGTAGACAGCTCAGTCCCACACAGCCACTCACTCACTTATGACGTCATATGGTATGGAATATGTTCATTTAGCTCAGCTGTCCCAGTGATGTCCCCTCCGAACTTCTCGTGTACCCCCGGCCTACATTTTTGCTGGGGCAGCATCAGAAGCCCAAATGGCCTCGATGCTGTGCAAGCTTCGCTCAGCAGAAACTACAACATGGATGTGTTACCAGGTGGGTAACACACGGGGTGACTCCACACTGCCTTGGGTGCTTGGAACCATTGCAGTGACCAGGGGGAGAGCCCTGTCTGTCTGGGCACTGGGGCTGGTACGAGGCAATGGGGTCTGGAAGGAGGTTGCTGGCACAGTTTCCCCTGTCTGTCCATGCAGCAACAAGCCAGGCTGGATCTTTGGAGTGAGGGACTCTTCCTGAGGGCTCCCATGGGCATGGGGATGGTCTACAGTTTCCCAAGCCTCTGTATGCTGCCTTTTCTGGTGGGGACCACAGAGGCTGCCAGCCTTGCAGAGGACCCAGGAGAGGTCTTCCTGTGGTCATAGCTGGACCCCAGTCCTCCAGCTCAGCCCCTGCTGAGGAACCTTGTCTAGGGGTGACTTTTGAGGTAAGTGCTGACACCCAGGGTGGGGAAGGTTGCCTGAAGAACATGTTCTGGGCACAAGGACTGAAGGATGGCAGCAAAGTGATGTGGCTTCCTTCAGTGCAAGCCCTGATACAGGGTCCCAGCCTTCCTTTCCATGACACCCTTCAGGAGGGATGATGGCACCAAGAGATGGCAAGTGGTGGACACCAATCCTTCTCCAGCCACCTCCCAGGCCTTGTGGAGCACCAGCACAGCAAGGAGACTGCACCGTGAGCGTCCTTTAGGGTACCCAAACTCCAGGTATTGTCTTGGAGCGGCTGAACACATTCATTTTTCTCTCCAAGGCTATTTCTAGCCATGGTGGGCTCCTCTGATCTCTCCCCACCCCTCCTCTGGTCCAGCCTGGTGGCGCTGTGCTCCTCACAGGGCCCCACGCTGGCAGTGATGCTCCACAGAGCAAGTGGGCTGTGGGCGCTTGGAGTGACTCCACACTGGCTGTGCTGGTCAGGGAGGGAAGCAGAATCAGCTGGAGGGGCCGCACTGCCACTGAGCTCCTTCCCAGGGGTCTACAGCTGTGGAATGGGCTCAGAGCTTTTTTCATGACTCAGGATGTTTTCCCATGTGCACATTGACCCATCCATGGGCTTTTACTGAAGGACACACGAATCACTCTCCAGTCTCCTTTTGGAGGGTCCCACCGGCCTCCCCTGGGATGGCAGAGCCCTTGTTTCCTTGTGGATACTGTTACGGTTTGAGAAAACCCATAACAATTTATGGTCATTTAGACAATTATTCTCTCACCCAATGACCCCTCCCCACCGGGAAAGGGGAATTGATTTAATAAGGGGAATCAATTTAATCGATTAAATAAATTTAATAATTTAAAAGGGAATAGATTTAATAGGATAAGACTAAATAATTGACAATAATACTAAAGAACCAGTATCAATCCCGATACTAATCTAAGATTTACAAGAATTATTCTCAGCCCATTCCATCAGCAGGAAGCTGTGCGCTCCCAGCAGGAACAGCAAAGGTTGGACACTGCAAGGGCTGAGGCTTTGGGGGGAAGGGAAGGGCTCAGGGGTTCAGAACCGGGGCGAGGAGTTCTCTGGACCATCACCATCAAGGGAGAGAGAAACTACACAGCAAACTTTTCTAATTTATATTGAATGTGACGATCATGGTATGAAATAATCCTGTTGTCCAGCCCAGGCCAAATGCCCAGGCCTTGCTCCTCCTTGTGCCTGCCCCTGGCAAGGCTCAAAAACACCGAGACCTTGAATCCCACAGAGTCTGGCTGGCTATAAAGTAAATATTTTCATGAATTCAGACACTAGAGTCTTCTAAAAGTGCAGTTTTCCCCAGCACTGTAAGAGAAGTTAGCCCTGTGACACCCAACCCAGGACAGATACTTAAAATTAGTGAGACCTGGGTCCAGCCCTCTCTCCCCAGAATGTCTCCCAGTGCCCTCTCCCCATAAACCCTCCGAGAACCAAGCTCAGCAGCAGCCATGGCGAGTGCAGTTCCTGGAGCCTGCTCCTGCCTTCAGCAGGAAGAAGAGCCCAGGCTTCAGGAGCTGCCCTTGGGAGAGATGCCCTTTGATTACAGAGATGCTCCTCAGGAAGCCAGCTCTGACACCGTGATGGCACATTTACCAAAGGCCTCTGTATTGTTCAGCACAGTAGGAGCATGCTTCTGGAGATGGGGAGCAAATACAGACATTCCTGTATGAACACAATGACCACAGATGAAAAAGAAATGAAGCACAAACCATCCTGAGAAAAGCTAAGAAGAGTCTGTGAGGAGAGACGGGCAGCTCTACTGCTGCTGGAGCTGAACCCATTGAATGAGTTTCTTCAATGCTTCTTTGAGCTCCTGGTTCCTCATGCTGTAGATGAGGGGGTTCACAGCTGGAGGCACCACTGAGTACACAACAGCCACCACCAAGTCCAGGGGTGAGGAGGAGATGGAGGGGGGCTTCAGGTAGGCAAAGAAGCCAGTGCTGAGAAAGAGGGAGACCACGGCCAGGTGAGGGAGGCACGTGGAAAAGGCTTTGTGCCGTCCCTGCTCAGAGGGGATCCTCAGCACGGCCCTGAAGATCTGCACGTAGGACACCACAATGAACACAAAACACCCAAATGCTAAACAGGCACTGACCACAATAAACCCAACTTCCCTGAGGCTGGAGTGTGAGCAGGAGAGCTTGAGGATCTGGGGGATTTCACAGAAGAACTGGTCCAGGACATTGCCCTGGCAGAGGGGTAGGGAAAATGTATTGGCCGTGTGCAGGAGAGCATTGAGAAACCCACTGCCCCAGGCAGCTGCTGCCATGTGGACACAAGCTCTGCTGCCCAGGAGGGTCCCGTAGTGCAGGGGTTGGCAGATGGCAACGTAGCGGTCGTAGGACATAACAGTGAGAAGACAATACTCTGCACCAATGAAAAAGAAAACAAAGAAGAGCTGTGCAGTACATCCCCAGTAGGAGATGGCCCTGGTATCCCAGAGGGAATTGGCCATGGCTTTGGGGACAGTGGTGGAGATGGATGCCAGGTCAAGAACGGAGAGGTTGAGGAGGAAGAAGTACATGGGGGTGTGGAGGCGGTGGTCACAGGCGATGGCGGTGATGATGAGTGCGTTTCCCAGGAGGGCAGCCAGGTAGATGCCCAGGAAGAGCCCAAAGTGCAAGAGCTGCAGCTCCCGTGTGTCTGCGAATGCCAGGAGGAGGAACTGGGTGATGGAGCTGCTGTTGAGCATTTGCTACCACTGGCTGTGGTTATCTGTTGAGAAGGAAAAGGCAGTACAAAGTTCAGCCTGACTTCTCTGAGCAAAACTGATTGCATGTCTCATTGCAACCCCCCACTCAGGCTCTCTCTTTTCAGGAAGACCTGTCTGCAGCTCCCTCACTTGAGCCCTGGCTTTTGCTGGATGAGGGTGCCATTGGGAGCAGGACTCCGGAATGGGAAACTGAGGAGTCCTTCTGGCTGTGCTGCAGGGTGATCTCAAATTAAATGTACTTGTGAGACATCAAAGAACTTTTTGTCTCTGTTCTCTGCAATTTTCCCAGCTGCAGAACTGAGCTGAGGGGATTTTGTTTTGTTTAATGTGTTCTAGATTCACCTGCCACGTTTAGGAGTGGGTTTGGATGCTTGAAATCCCTCACATTTCTAATGCACTCCAAGTGAAATCCTGTGGGTCCCGAGCAGCAAAGGGACTGTCCCTTAGTGCAGAGAGAGGAGAGCTGCTCTGCCCATCGGTCCTGTTCTCAGCTGCCCTGTGTTGGCAGCTTGGACCTGGAGGAGGGTCACACTCCGATGTCCCCCTAAAAAGAAAGAGGACGCTGCAGAGAGCAGAGGAATCCAGGTTCAAAGAGCAGATTCACAGACTCCTCGCCCTTTCTCATCTCTCCCCTCCCAGACTGGGACACAGAGGGATCACTGCAGTGGCCCATCTAACGCTGCCCAGCAGCATTTCCATGGCCTCAGCACCCAGATGTCTTCTCCATGGGCATCCTGGGCAGCACAGAGATACTCTGGGAGAGCTGTGCCCTTCTGGAGGGCACCCTGCAGCCCCACAGGACACCCCAGGGAAAAAGCTGAATGTCCTGAGCTGGCCTGGAGGAGACTTGGGCACGTTTCTCCCCTAGACACGTCTGTAGAGCAGGACCCAAAGGATGGGAGTCTGAACAGGAGCTGAATCTGCCGCCCCCGACCCCCACCCCCGGCACTGACTCAGGAAAGCCAATGGTGAGAACCAGGGCAGCACAGGCAGGAGGGGACGGCAGTGAAACGCCACAATGCTCCTGGCCAAGGGAGGAGGGACACACAAACAAGATGGAAATCAGGGGTTTGCCCTTTCCTGGGCTCTGGCTGCTGCAGGGGTGATGCGCAGCCAAGACCCCATGGGCCTGAGGACAGAGGCTCTGCCTGGGCTGGGAAAGGAGACCAGGGAGGAGCTGCTCAGGGGAAGGTGTCTGTGCTGCAGGGACAGCAGGGAGGTGCCCACATCCCCTTCCCCAGCCTTTCTGGCAGCAGCTCCCTCTCACTCCCTGCCCATGTCTCTGCTGCCAGGAGCCGTCTCCCTGTCCCCAGCTCAACTCCTGCCAGTGCTCACAAACCCCATCCCACCCGCTGGGCGCCCACCTCTGCCTGCAAACACCTCCCAGGGGCATCTCTGCGTGTGCAGGGGCTAAAGAGCAGATCACACAAAACCTGATGCGGCTGCAAAGGGGAAGATGCTGCTGAGTGAATGTGCTTCCTGAGAAGTCCCCTTAGAAATGTCACGAGGAAGAGCTTAACCCGTGAGAAGCCCTGACCCATGCAGCACTCTCTTGACAGCAGAGGCACCGTGCCCTCACCTGCTCGTCCCTACCCTACCGTTGTGGTGGTCACTCCTTCCACCCACAGCTTCTCCCCACACTCCCCGGGCAGGCTACAGCTGACCCTGGCAGCAGCAGAATCCCTTCCCAGCACACAGTGCCCTGGGGTGTAGGGTCCCCGCTCTGATGGACAGCCCTGGGCAGCCCTGTTTGCACACCCGGCTTCACGCCTCTGATGCCCCAAGGCCTTCTCTGAAGCATGTCCTCCTCCTCCACACCAGAAAACCCAGCAGAACCTTCCTGACAGGTCCTATCGGTCGTGGCATGTGCCAGGTCTAGGAGACGCTTCCAGGAACTCAGCTGCATTGCCCTGCAGCCAGAGACTTACCGTGTCAAAGCCTGGGAAGATTTCTCCCCCTGGTGAGCTCTCACTCACCACCCCAGCCTGCCTTTACCTCTCTCTCACATCTCTTGTCTCCCCTCGGTGCCTGCAGGCAGTGCCCTCAGCCCTGCTGCGCTTGGCAGAGGAGCTGCTCCTGGGCAGAGCTGTCTCTCTGCCGCGCTGCCCCATGGCCAGGAGCTCCCTCCATCCCAGGAGCCCGGCCCAGCTCAGCAGCAGAGCAACAGCCCAAGGCAGCGCTTCCTCTGGCCCTTCTGGGCTCCCTCAGAGATGTCCCTGGGGCTCCAGGGCAACTGACTCTGAAACCAACTGAAGTCATTAATGATGTTTGTTCCTTCCGCTGGGGAGAGACACTTCTTTCCAGCAGTGGCATTTCCCCTCTCAGAGACAGAGTTAGGTCCAAGAATGACCTCTTCTTGAGGTCACTGTGAGACAGGACACCCAGGCAGTGAAAGGGAGGAATCTCCTCTACCTCCTGTACCCATGCAAACCACAGGTGGCATTTGAGGTGCCAGAGGTGGTCCAAGACACTTGCAGATAACTGATGGAAACACTCAGAAGGACTGGGCAGCACCTGGGCTCATCTCCTCCTCCTCACCACCTCCTCCCTCAGAGGCTGGTGGAGCATGCCTTTGGCCAGCTGAAGTGACAGCAGATGTCCCCATTTAGGGCCATGCTCTCAATTTGGAGGTTGACTCCATCCTGTGGTGCTGCCTGAGGTGCCAGGGCTCTCCAGCACAGCAGCACGCAGCCAGCAGGGACAGCACAGGACTTGCAGGAACACCGTCCCCATTCAGAGCAGCCACATCGTCACAGACCCCAGGAGAACCTCAGACACGTTCAAGGTTTTCATTAAAGCAACCGCAGGGGGTCAAGTCCTGTCCCTTCTCCATGCAGTAGATGCTGGCAGTGCTGCTCCCGCATCCTTTAGTCATCCCTTTGATGATGCAATCAAGGAGCAGAGCAATGGTTTTCACAGTGTTGGATCACAGGTTGTCCGTAGCAAGGACATTTTCAAGAGCACCTTGTCCTTCCTGGAGATCAGCTTCACCTGCACCACAGGCCCTCCAGGGCTGCAGAGACACCACAGGCAGCAAAGCCCTCTCCTGCCAGGGCCGCGCAGTCCAGCCCTGCGTCTCTCTGGTCCGAAGGGTTTGCTCTCCTCAGGGACATTTCATTTCCTCTTTACAGGTGTGGCTACTGCTGAATTTTGTCAGAGAAGGTGCAGATGTGTCTGAGGTCCTCTTTGTCCTCTTTGTCTTCAGCCATAAGGTCTCCCAGGCCTGTGTTCCTTGAAGCAGGACTCTGGAGGAGAACAACCAGCAGTGGATGTGGGGCAAGTCAGGGGTTACTTGAGCAAGCTCAGACATGAAGTGGTGGGGCAGGATCGAAGGGTTCTGACAACTTGGGAATCAAATAGAATAGAATAGAATAGAATAGAATAGAATAGAATAGAATAGAATAGAATATTTCAATTGGAAGGACCTACATCAATCATCTAGTCCAACTGCCCGGCCAATTCGGGGCTGGTCAAAAGTTAAAGCGTGTATTTAAAGGCATTTCCAAATGCCTCTTAATCACTGCCAGGCTTGGGGCATCAACCACCTCTCTGGGAAGCCTGTTCCAGTGTTTGACCACCCTCTCGGTAAAGGAAAGCTTCTGGATGTCCACTCTAAACCTCCCCTGCTCCAGCTTTGAACCATTCCCACACGTCCTATCCCTGGTTCCCAGGGAGAAGAGACCAGCACCTCCCTCTCCACTTCCCCACCTCAGGGGACTGTAGAGAACAAGGAGGTCATCCTTCTGCCTCCTTTTGCCCAAACTAGACAAGCCCAAAGTCCTCAGCCGATCCTCATCGTGCCTTCCAGCCCTTTCACCAGCTTTAATGCCCTCCTCTGGACGCTTTCAAAGACCTTCACATCCTTCTTAAATGGTGGGGCCTTGAACAGCACACACTATTCAAGGTGAGGCCACACCAACACTGAATGCAGTGGGATAATCCCCTCTCTCGACCGGCTGGTTCTACTGTCTTTGATGCCCCCCAGCGTGTGGTTTGCCCTCTTGGCTGCCAGGGCTCCCTGCTGACTCCCAGGGACTCCTGCTGGGACTCCTGCTGCCAACCAGCACCCCTGATCCCTTTCTGCAGGGCAGCTCTCCAGCCACTCCTCTCCCAATTTATACTTGTGCCCGGCAATACTCCGTCCTAGGTGAAGGATCTGGCATTTGGACGTGTTCCCACAGCCGAGCTCCTCCGACTCAGGGGACCGGGCAGCCCAAGCTCTAGCTGCATTATTAAAGCCTGAGGCCAAAAAAGCATGGCATGCCTCTGCTTTCTCTTCGTCCCTATTAGTCAGATGACCATCTTCAACAAGTATTGGTCCAATGCTTTCTTTTGACCTCCCCTTGCTATTAGCATACTTTAAAAAGCCCTTCTTGTTTTCTGAGACAACACTGGCCAGTTTCAACTCTAATTGAGCTTTGGCCTTTCCTGCCTTCTCCCTGCATATACGAACCACAGCTCTGTAATCTTCCTGCGAAGCCTGACCCTGCTTCCAGAGACTGAAGCATTTCTTTTCCTCCTGAACTTCACAAGGCAGGATCTGCAGTTCAGGAACTTGGCTCATTAACATGCAAAACGCCCTAACAAGCCAAGCCTCTGGGCAGTTTTCAGGAATCCCTCGGTTCTTATGCAGTTA